>NC_139352.1:98446600-99046600 GCF_055883805.1 Amblyomma maculatum
TCCTTTCGTGCGGGGTCAAAAAATTACAAGGCTTTTCTTGATAAATGTTATTGTCATAGCTACAAGCAGAGGCACCTAGTTTAAAGAGTGAAATTATTGAAGCGGGGAAGATAAATTGTTCTGGTCGCGCGTGTGTGAGCACGCCTTCCATTTACCGCTGCGATAAAGAGCTCGCATTTGTTGGAAGGTAATACTGTTTTGCGGAACCGTTTACAAGTTCTTCTGCTGTAAAAATGGGCTGCTGGGTATAAAGAATAAAGAATAAAATAAAGTTAGCGCTTGCGACTTTTCTTCCTGTTATTGTGTCTTCATCTTCTGTTGCGCTACACTACTTTGTTGCTGTTATTTTGTGTATTAAAAACCATGGGGAAGCGCCTTAACTTGTGTGATTCTGATAAATTAGTTTGTTTTAGTTTTTTTTACACTTATGCCATCGACAGCAAGGAAAGCAAAGGGGATTTTTTTGTACGTGCTAATCAGCACGCTAAAATAAAGCAGTCGTATAGAAAACTAATTATTTGTTGAATGAAAAACAATTACAGGCCGAGAGCACGACATAATGTTCTTGGAAATATGAAAATATAAAAAGTATTAGAACAATACAGATTATAAAAATCTGCACACAACAATACTGTTGACACACTACTACTTTGAACAACATGCACTTATAAGAAAATATCAGAAAAATACAGAATAAGTAGTAGAATCTGCCCTTCAGAACGCATAAACCCTATAACGATGCAGTAATTAACCATCATAGGCCAACACACTTCAAGACTCAACCAAACTATACAAAATCCACCCTACCATTTCATGTAGCAATTCAATTTCGGGACAAATTGTTCCAATCTTCACCACATGGCTTCCAATAACGTGGACATTCCCAGAATAACATATCCCTTGTAGTTGGAGGAAGAGCTTAGAGGCGAAACACTGCGAGTGCTGGTAAATAGGGCGCTGCTGGAGGTAGGCCTCAATAAGGAGGTAGGCCTGGAGGTAGGCCTCAATACAGTCCTAGATAAGGAATCTCCATCTAAAAATTACCAAAATAAAGGAATAGTTTTTCTGTGTTTTTAGTATCGCAATAAGGGGACATGCAGATTAGCCGCTTGGCTGTTTTCTCGTTTTGTCAGCCGGGAGGAAAGAGCGAAATACAAATGCCTGCATCAATGATAGTTTGCCCCATATATTGTTCATTGTTCTGTGTCGACTCTTTTTCGATAATGTCTCTTGTTTTCAAAGACGGCGGTTTTTGGCAAGTTGATTTTTTTTCTATGCTATGCATCCTCGAAATGCTCAATTGTAGAGTTGTGTTCCCTTGTGGAGTTGCGTTTGTTGTAATCATCGCTTATGTGTCAGGTTGTTTGAAACTTCTCGATACTGCATATTAAGATTCTGAGTTTTTCTGCCAATAATCGCCAGGGTTTATGACCTGTCACTCACAGGTGCTAAATGTCTGCGCATGGTGCAAAGTTTAGTTTCGTGATACTGCTGCGTCACGATGAGGTATACGGTTCGTATTAAAGAAGCTGCTCATTATACTGAAAATAAATGTTGCCGGCGGAGTGCAAACTTATTCAATTTTTTTCGTGGATACCTCAATTCGAGAGCCTAAATGTGATGGCCACGCATACATTTTTTTCTCCATTGAAGTTTTGGGAAACTTAACTCTTGGTATACCTAGCACATAATGTCGCGCTTGCAAAACAGACGCCTTTGTTCGGCAACAAAACCTCTCCTTTGTACCACAAAGTGGTAAATTTAGGGCAGAACTTTTGTTGCTTTGAACGATATATTTCAAATGTGCATTTTCTTCTGAAGCACCGAGAAAACAATAAAAAAAACACGCCCACAAATTAGTGCCACTTGACAAAGTCTAACGCAAGCAGACTAATTCATGTTCGTCTAAAACTTTAGGCAGCCAGTTTTCCGCAGAGGAGGGTCCGCGGACTCAAAGGAGTGCGCGAAGCGATTTTCGAGCTTCGTTAAACCCAGTCCCTCCTACTTTCCTCTCAACTATACACACCCAGACACACAAGCACAACGGTCGCACGATAGCTCTGACCTATCTAGACGCAGTTTTGCAGAGTTAAAAAACGGAAGTTAAAAGACGGCTTTGATTTCTCGAAGTGGAAGCAGAAACAGACACCAAGCACGAGAAAGTGAGATAGAACGTCTACAGCCTTTCCTGATGCCGGCTTTGGTGAAACTCGGGCACTGGCTGCACTGCTAGACTGAGCGAGTCTAATCCCGTCCAGCGGCATGTATACCGGCGCCGGCGTGTCGGCTCTTCTCCGCATACTCTGCAGGCCGTGGTCCGCTGTCTTATCAAGCGTGGGATTTAAGAGACAAATTTATCCTTGGTTTAATTCTAACTCAGCGACCTGCTCCCGGAACAGCTGCAACAGTTGTCTGTACAAGATCGCCGCACAAGAGGCCCACGCTTTAGCCCTAAAGAGCCCCCAGCACTTCCACTGGTCCACAAGGAATCCGTAACATACTGCACTGCGGTATACTGTCAGGTTCCAATAAATAATAGCTATTATCGCTCTGAACTAAGGTTTTATAAACTTGGAATAAAGTAGGAATGAGCACAATATGATATCGACGAACCACAGTAAAAAGAGGGACCTGAGAGACAATAGGATCAAACGATAACTTGCAGCCAGTTTTTGTTTCAATCAATCAATCAAAGTGATCTTTATTTGTAGGAAACGAAATACATAAAGAATATTTGGACCGATAGCCGAGGGGCTAGTAGACGGTCCAGTACAGAATAAACTTGGTCAGGCAGCCGTAATGAGCGCATACAAACACTCACACACACACACATACAAAAAAAAAACGGCTAAAACAGACAAGCAAAAAGAATCAACAGGCACGGAGAAAAATACTTTTCAGCAAGCAATTCATAGGCAATTAATACAAAACGCAAGCGCACACACACACAAAAAAAAAAAAAATGGGGGGGGGGGGAGGGCAGGGAGGGGATCATAACTCTCCTTGGCTGTTAATAAAGAACATTTTACAACTCATTTTAAAGTTACCTGCAAGTTTCACATTAATAGGCAACGTGTTCCAATGTTTTGCTCCAGAAAATTGTACTAAACGTTCTCCGTACACATTGTGGCAGGCAGGGAGGTTGAAATTGCCATTTAATGCGTGTCTTGTATTGCGAGATGGCAACAAGAAAATATCAAGTGGCAGAGGAATACTAGTATTAATGATGTTATTTACCAATACACAGATTTTGTATTTAAGCATTGATTCTAAAGAAAGTACTCGATTTTCTAGAAATAAATTATTGTTGCTGCAGTTGAAAGATACGCGGTATATTATACGCAATGCTCTCTTCTGCAGTCTCTGTAAGGGAAGTAGATAAGTTTTGTACGTTTGTCCCCAAGATTCACAGCAGTAGCTGATGTGGCAGTGAAATAACGAAAAATACAGGGAACGTAGTATGGTGTACGGGAAATACCTTTTCGCCTTGGTAAGCGCGTAGCAACTGAAAGCTAGCTTTTTAGATAGCTTATCTATCTGCTCTTGCCAGTGCAAGTGTTGGTCAAAGATGATACCAAGGTATTTGAAAGAACAAACTTGCTGAATACAATCGTTGTTTAGAGATATGTGAATCGTACTAGGGTCAATGTTTCTTCTCTTGGAGTGGAATACTACATATTTAGTTTTATCTACATTTATTGTTAGTTTATTAGCACGAAACCATTCTGAAACATTAAACAGTTCGGACGTTATCGTATTTTCTAGGCCCAAGAGTGACTTAGATGTGAACAAAAGAGCAGTGTCATCTGCATACATAAAGACTTTTGAAAATTGAACGGCCTGCGGTAGGTCGTTCACGAAAATGGAAAACAAAACAGGACCCAATACAGATCCTTGCGGGACCCCGCAAGTCACAGGTAGTAGTGTGGAGTGTCTGTCACTCAGCACTACTTTTTGTTTTCTAGCGGAAAGGTAGCTATCAAAAAACTGGAGAGAGGCATTAGTAATACCACACGATTTTAATTTTTCCAATAACTCTGAGTGACAGACGCACTCAAATGCCTTTTTTATGTCGAGGAATATTACTATTGCAATTTGATTTTTGTGAAGAGCAGTGTTAATATGGTGAGAAAGTGATGTGACAGCAGTGGTTGTTGATTTGGCTGAGATAAAGCCATGCTGCTCAGCACAGATTACATTATTATCAAGCAGAAACTTGTTCAGTTGTAAGGATATTAATTTTTCAAAAACAGTATTGGAGCACGGAAGCGTATATACAGAAGAAAGTGCTCCAAAACAGAGAGGGCGCTTTGTCATGTCCCTATCACATCCCTGTCTCTTTATTGCACTTCGCCCAAATGAGGAAACTCCACCAACTAGCACAAGAAAGAGCCTTGCTGTAGCTGATTAGGTCAACGAAGTTTTAAAAACGACAACTAGTCTCATATATTTAGACTGAAAGATATTAGCTGTGCCGGGGTCTCGTCTACAGAATTCTATTTCTCAAAATCCAACTAATGTCAAATTATCTGCTTTTTAACTGTTGCTTAAAAATAAAGTTTCAACTAAGGACTTATTGATCATTTTGAAAGACAGCCATTTGAAACTTTTTCAAGAATGTGCCGTTCAAGCAGCTTCCTTTGCCGGCCTTACAAAAACTTTACCGAGTGGTAGCCGCTGGCGTTAATTAGGCGAAGACAGAAGGGCGCCGAGCACAAACCGCGTTTAGGTCAATATTTTTCTCACTAGACAGGTCTTACAAGCACGGATGAAACAAAGAAAAACAATACGTTCCTCCCGTCACCAGGCAATATTTTAACGGTTTAACTTTAAGGACCCCCTTAACAGAAAGCTCGGCGTCAGCAAAATTGGAAGTGAGTGAAAAATTCTAAATGGTCGAGGAAGACGTGAGGTAACAGCCAAACGGCCAGTGCGGCACTTTCAAACATGCCAGAAGGAGGAGGAGGAGGAGGATGAAAGGCAGTGAGGTTAACCGGTAATATAAACCGGTTTGCTACCCTGTACTGGGGGAAGGGGGTGAGGACATAAAAGTGGTAGGTTAGAGGGATGGGTGAAGCCAGTGTAGTCACATCACATCACATCACGCCACATGACATCACATCATGCCACATGACATCACAATACGTGAAATACCAGCAAAATCGCAGCCTACCGATCAGGCCCGTAATTTTCATGAAGCGGAGCAGTGTTTGGGAGGCCTTCACCGCGGCCAGTGACCCAGAATCGTGATTTCACTCAGTGGGCGTCCATCTAGACGCTCCAGCGCACGGCAGAGACACTGTCTTTCCGCAGTGTATGTGGGGCACTCACAAAACATGTGGCCTATAGTCTCGTCACACCCGCAGGTTGCACATGCAGGGCTATTTGCCAATATCTATCACAAAATATTAAGAGTTTGTGAACAACTACCGCTTAAAATCAGTGGACCCTGACCTGAATCTCCGGCTTCCACCTGGCCTACCCCGACGTGAAGAAACTTTGCTGTGCCGCCTGTGGGTTGGTGTAGCATTCAAACATGCCAGAACACCCACTAAACGTTACGGCGCACGTGGAATGAAAGTGACTGGATCATTGCATGTAATGCGAATTTTTAAAGGTCGCCGTGTATCTCAAACCTTTTGCTTTAGAAAGAGATTGATTCGCTTAAAGAAAAAAAAGCATCTGCTTTAAGCGGGATTTTAACCCAAGACCTTCGGTTTGTGAGCCAGACGCCCCACCGATTAGGCCAGACAAGTCACGATTATCCGGCTGTGCAGCAAGCGTGGATTTATTTTGCGCCTCGCGTGAACGTAAAATGGTTTCTTGGATTTATGCTTCATGTTTATGTAACTGAAGCCAGTGTTGGGAGGAAAATCGCGTTACATAATATTTGTGTTGAAATCGATATTATTCCTGGTTTTTATCGCCTGCTGGAGAGTATGCCCGTTTGCATAATGGACTATGCATTCGATCGAGTGACAAGCGCATTTTTCTTCTTGAAAAGTCAGGCAATAGTGCTTTGACAGAAAATCTTAGCGTTTTGGAAATTATCTTTCAATTTAGGCGAGTTCCACGCAATAGCTCAATGATCACAACTTGGAGCACTGAGCCGGTCGACCATCCTTTCTGTGCATGTAAAGAAAACTTCGTTGACATTGTCCGCAGCCCTACAACGCGCCGCACGTCATAGCCTTACGCATTTTAGAACATTAATTCCGAGAAACCATTATAAAGCTGGTAAAGAAAAAGTCAGCAAATTTTAACTTTACGGTGACCGTGATGCAAATATTTCTGGCAGCTGTTTAACAAGATGATGTAGAATTTCTGAACTGACGCTTTGTTTCATAAGCAAGTATTTATAAATTGGTTATTTTATTTATTCCTCTTCATAATATGGAGCCGGAATCGTGTACTGGAGATTATCTCATGCGATTCTCAAAAGCTGTTTGTTGCTTTGACAGGGCTGGTGCGCTCAGCCTTTCTTTAAAGACTGGTTTCAGCAATCAGGAACACCTGGTATAGTACCAGTATATTGCCAACCCTAGCCTTTACAAAAAAATTCGGAGCACACTTCGAGTTTTTGTTTTGCTTGCGAATTTTTGAAGCTAAACTGCATCTCTAGAGGAAATCAAAAAGAAGAAATGGGCATGGGCAGGACATGTAGTGCGAAGAGAGGATAACCGATGGTCGCTTAGGGTAACAAACTGGATTCCAAGGGAAGGAAAGCGTAGCAGGGGGCGGCAGAAAGTTAGGTGGGCGGAAGAGGTTAAGAAGTTTGCAGGGGTCAAGTGGATGCAGCTAGCACAGAACCGGATTAATTGGAGAAATATGGGTGAGCCCTTCGCCCTGCAGTGGGTATAGCCAGGCTGATGACGATGATGATGGTGAAACTACATCGCAATTAATTTTGAAAGAGTGATAACAAAGTTCTTTTTCATCACCACGCCACTAACTTGTGTGTACTGGTGGGATCACGTTAAAATCATGTTTTTTTCTCGAGTGAACATAGGTGTTGCTCCTCGAAAAATGCCTATTTCCGCAGAAAGAGCCATATGTCGGCATTTAATAAGAATCGATGTTGGAGGCAGATTATCTTTCATATGAGTCTAAACGTTACACAAGGGATGATGTATGTTCTTTTTGTAGCGCCCAACAATACTGCATCAGAGATCCCCTGATGAGGTCATTCAGCATGCGTCAGTGGATCTAAACTAGTTTTGACTCTCGAGCTGGTCTCCGTTCGCTCTCCTGTAGGTACCCTCTTTTCCGTTCAATCAAAAGGTAACAAACTGTCGCGTTCACCGATGCCTATGTAAAGAAGTGTCGATCATTTCGTTTTTTATAGGAGCGAAAAATCTCTACAACAGTTGTAACATATCCAAGACCAGCTGAAAGACTCAGTGGTACGCAATGCCTGCAAGTGGAATAATGTTGAAAGAACTCACAGTGTCGAAAATATATCTGTTTTCGGATCCACTTTCTTGAGGAAGCACCAGATAACGATGGGCGATTTTTTTTATGACAGAGGGACCTGTTTACCAGGAGGAAATATTTCGGTCAATTGTGGACAAAGCAACAGCCTCCAAAATATACAAAACTGATTTTTTTTTGTCAAATTCTCGGGTGGGAGCCAGTGTATAGGGCCTGGAGTGTGCGCAATTCTGTGTAAATCTGAGCAAGCACTTCCTGTTGTGAAAGTGAGGAATAGCTACATGTATTGAAAGTGTCTTCTCCTTTCAGACGATATAAAAACCTAGCCGAATCTCTGGAAAAAGATTCGAGCTCCGCACCTGTAGTTTTAGATCCAAACGTTCCAAAATCTGTCAACTAAAAGCTTTATGTAGCAAAACCTGAAGTCTTCTTGTCTTGTCAAAATGTTTGTTCAGGGATACGTGAAAAGCTGCGAGAAAGAAACGCTCGTTCTAAAGTTGTACTTCTTTCGTACCGGCCTGCTGGGTTGCGCACGTCTCTCGGCATTTTAAAAAAACTCAGCCTTTTGACTTGCTTCTAAAGGCTTTAAGAAGCGTAGCGCGATCATTTATAGAGCAATCTGTGAGTTTAAAGTTTGTTCCTAGAGACTATCGGCGTAAGGTAGCACCGTTTGTAGCCATTTGTTCCACTTTATTGATATTCAGCATTCAAACTCACACACGCGCGCAGCATTAGACGTTATAGTACGATAGGATTCGTCTTTGGCTTATTTCAAAGATGCTACGCTTACTGAGAACAGTACTCCAAGTATGTTATAGTGGTCGGGATAACACGGGAACCGAGGAGGAAGAGTCATGTCCGCAGTTATTGCTCTAGTTTACGTGGTAGGGATACCACGGGAAGCGAGGAGGGAAAGTCATTTTAGCAGTTTATTTGCTCTAGTTCGTAAATTTATTTGTTAAACTTGAGCCGACGGCTATGAAAAACCCTTCTAGCCCTATAAAATTACTTTTATATCCAACATCGATAGTCGCACTCAAGAAAACAACAAAGGTTTCACCGAATAATAATACATTCTGCTGAGTGAATATATTTTCCACGTTCTTATATTATGCAGTGCGATTTTGATTCTCTTTGGAAATATATATTTAAATACTGGCCGACGATTACGATACTTGGTAATAAGCAATTGGAGCTCAGCTCGCATGTCACTTCACTCGGATCAGTGAGGTGCCGCCAATGATGCCTTTACCAGTCGGCATTAGTTTACGATCCCCGGGAAGCGCGGGCAAGCGTCCTCACTCATCCTCTCCGGAGGAAAAAGTAGCAAGGAAACACACTTGGAGGAAGAAAAGAATGAAAAGGAAGCCGTTACGTCAGGTTTCTTGAATCCCGACGTGAAGGCTCTTCCTCGACAGTTTGGTCTCGCCCCGGTGCTGTTTCAACATATTTGTGCATGCGCAACTAAATCCGCGAAGTTCACAGACATGCACACAACACATGAGATAAAGCGGCGCCAAGAAATTCCAGTAGCCCTTGTGAATGTAGGTGACTTCCGCCGCATTTTTTGTTACGCCGCTCGGATAGCGAAGACCTCCTTTAGATGTTTCTTCCTCTATTGGCCCACAGCACAGTACCGCTGAACAAGCGGCTCAGATCACGGGCTGGCAGACTTGCTTTCCAAACCTAGGTTCGACACGCTGCAGCCCCTCTCCGACCCACAAACCTGCGGGACCACGCATCTTCTGGCACAGTGGGCTCAAGTCGTGAAGGAACTCGCGGAAGAGGAAGGGGTGGGAAGAGGACTGCTTTAATACCATGAGGATTGTGTCAATAGAGGTGCGGAAGCAATAAATTGATCCCGCAGGGCCGCATGCCCCAAACACCAATGAAAGTTCTGGTCAGTGACGAGGTTTGTTATTAAAGTGCTGGACCGCACCAGGCGTCAAAACGAGACACCTCTGCGTGTGGCTCGTGCTCTGGACGCTCCAAATCTCTAGCTGTCCAGGAGCTTCAGCGCCCCATAGGTGATCTCTTCACTCTATCATTTCTCCATAAGGAGATCTCCATAAACCCTAATGGACGGACGGAATTCTACAACGTTCTTACCTGATGAAGTATGCTTAGGGCGCTCTAGGTCAAATTTGAAGAGCTGCTCTTTTTTTCACGTATGCGATAAGCGACGAAGCGTACTACCGTAATGTCTTGATTGAGTGTCCAACCCCAAGTTATTTCCCTCTCCTCTTTTGGGCAAAATATTGATTGTTTCAGAACCACCGAGTCACCGCTTACTTCTAGGAAATGTAAATCGCGCACCTCGCAATTAACGAAAAACAGCATCCCAAACCCTGTTACAACAACAAATAAACCTCGAAAAAAGAGAAGCAAAGTAACTATTTCGTTTACGGTGAAATGAGGGTCAAAGGTCAAAGAATGGTTTTTTTCTTCTGAGCTTGCTTTGAATGGGCTCACTGCGCTTGTCATTTCGGCAACCTGTAACTCGGATGTCTACGGCCCTGGGCTTTTGCCCGGTTGTTCATTCGTTTTTTTTTTGTCTTTCTACCTATCTGCCATACTGTTCTTTGTGTTTTATTTTCATATTTCTTTCACATTTAGGCTCAGGCGAATCGCCGTCACGGCTCCTGATTGCGCAGTTCTAGAGCTGCCCTGACACGACACAAGCAATGAATTTTGCGGACAGTAAAACGTTGTTTAATTAGTCTTGCAAACGCGATAACACCCCGTGATTAAGGACGAGTATATCTTTTGTTGATCTACGCTTGATACGAAGAAAATACTCTTTTTTTGTTACTTTTTTTAACTCTAACCTCCCTTTTCCTGTCGAGTTCATGTAGCGGGTCTGGCAACCACCCTCGGGGTATTGCGGTATTCATGTTTCTTTCTGACGCCTTACATAAATGGAGTCAGAAGCAACGAATGCAAAGGAAAGCATAGGGGATTATTTTGTTTTATATCCGTATGCACTCTCGATTATGCGTGCAATTAATTAAATCCATAATAGACCAATGTGGAATATCAAAGCCGATGCTGTAACTCTGTGGAAGAGTATCGGACGCGAAGTTCGAATGTCGTCGGTTCGGATCCTTCCTGTAAAATCTGGCGTTCTTTTCTACTTTCTAGTCAGTTACCTCCACATTTATTAATCCTTCACACTGATATAAAACAATCCCCTATGCTTTCATTTGCGTGAGTGGCTGTTCGCTCCTTTCTTATGTATATCAAGCTAACCATCAATTTTTTTTTGCATTTGTTTGCTGATTAGGATTCTGAAGCCTTGTTCTAAAGCAGACACTTTCCTGTGGCAACTTTTTGCTTTCCCCCCGGTGCTTCTGGTGCTCACTAGATTAGTTGCTACGCCTTTCATGCGTTTCTTTCCTGCATTTTGTGTAAAGTACAAGGAACGACGGAGCGAAACTTTCCAGGGCATATGCAATAAATAAAATCCTATTTTGCGCAAAAAATATATGTCATGATTCTTCATGACAACCTAATCTGTCAGAAATGTAGAAGAGGAACAGCCTCGGAAAGCGCAAAGATTGGGAGGAAATATTTCGGTCATCTACTTAGGGCTGGTACCGAGCTGCCTACAGTCGCAGGGAAAGTTTGCGGATCTCCAGCGCGTGGCAAAGCAACGATGGATCGATGGATGGATGGAACATAGGAGCGCCCTCTTTGAAACGGGGTGGTAGCAGTTTCTACCATGCTCATTTTTCTCCCACCATCTTAATTATTGCTTTAGCTTGGTTACCTATACCATCATTCGATTTATTGAATTTTTGTTTCTACATTACTAACATTAGGTCGCTTTTCTGCTTTTAAGCCACCAATCTTCCAGTCGTTTTTTGCTAGCTTCCAGCGACGGTTTATTCACCCGGCCACTGGTATGTCTAAACCCGAGCTTCAGGAAGAGTGACTGCGCCTGCATCGACTTCCGGATGGATACCATTACATTCGAGTATAACATGGCCAATTGTTTCACTGGAATTACCACACACAGCACATGCGTCATCTTCATTGTTAAATTTCTTTTTGTTTGCTGCGTGTTCTAATGCACCCTGATCTAGCTTCAAAGAGTAGGGCACTGCCTCTCGAGTTATCAAAGAAATCTTCCTTCCTGATCTGCATTTTCAACTTACGGTATAATTCCACACTCTGTTTCTTTTCCATCGAATTTATCCAATTTATACCTTCTGTGTTTTTCGCCTGTTGCCTAATGCTCTTTATTTCTTCAGCCTTGTGACCAGCAGCATCCTTACTGGTTAGTTTCCTGGTTCTTTTCCTCCATTGTGAGTCAACGCTTTTTAGGCATAGGCATTTAAATACTTCAGCTGCCTATCTGTTCCTGTCCAACTTCCTCAGGCGTTCTTCATAATATTGTACTCTGAGCTTCTCGTACTTCAAAAGATGCCCAGCCCATATCTCCCTGTGCTGCCTCATATGCGGATTTGCCGTGGGCACCTAGTGCTAATTGTCCGACGGCTCTCTGATTTATTTCTAATGTGGACTGTACCTCTGATTTTAGGCACAAAACCACATTTCCGAAAGTAAGCCCGGACACCATACTTCCTTTCCGAATATCTCTTAAAACCTCACACTTCTTGTATCCCCACAATGCCCTATGCTTCATTATCCTGGAATTTCATCGCCCTTTGGCCTTAAATGATTGCTCATGCTTTCCAATGTATGCCAATCCTTCGTTTACCCATACCCCCAGATATTTATATTCTGCTACTCTGGGTATCGCATGGCCTTGTATTTTAAGACCCTGATCAGTTGAGCCTTTGAAAATCATCAGACCCGACTTAACTGCGTTAAAGCTGAAGCCTAGAGCATCCCCTTCGTCTCCGCAATATTTAACTAGAGTTTGCAATTCTTCCTGACTCTCAGCTAGCAGCACAATATCGTCTGCATACATCAAACCGGGAAGGCGCTGCTCTACCGCCTTTCAACCTAATCCATATGACAGGTTAAAACCTAGATTACTTCCTTGTATCCTCCGTTCCAGGTTTATCTTATAAAGCATGAACAGCAGCGGTGATAGATGACAACCTTGTCTTAATCCTTTGCATACCTTGGCAGCTTCTGTTCTTCTTATCTCTTCCCATGCAATTTATACTTTGTTATCCCGGTACATTTCCTGTAGGAACTCTGTTATCTCATAACCGATACCTTCTTCTTTTAATATGTTCCACAGGAGTTCCCTATTTACGTTGTCGTTCATGTCCAGGAAGGCCAAATACAAAGGTCTGTTTTCTACTCTAGATATTTCGATGTATTGGGTAAGCACGAACAGGCTATCATCTATGCGCCTACCATTTCTAAAGCTGTTCGAAAGTTCTCCGAGTATCTTGTTACTTTCTACTCATGCTTGCATCTTTAATTTCACCACCTACATGGCCAACCTGTACATCACAGATGTTATGGTGATCGGCCTGTTCGATTTTATGTGCATTCTTTCTCATTTCCCTTTATTACTTCTTGCACCAAGTTCAGCAATCCGCATGATCGGAATGTCACATATTCCTGTAGATGTTCTTTTATGATTATTTTTTTTCTGCATTTTTCAAGTTTAGATTGGTGATTTCTAAGCTGCTTTGTATTCTTCTATCTTGTGCTGCTTCCTGATTTGTGGAGATTACCCTATCGTCGCTCTTAAATGACTCGGCTATACCTGATCTAATGTACTTCAATTCGTTGTCTCCCTTTTAAAAAATTATCTCGTTATCTTGAATTCGGTCCTGCTTTCTTTGATTCTTTTTATCTAGCCAGCTTATATGGTTCCAGAATTTTCTTGATCCGCCTCTAGAGGTATCGTGTATGTAAGCCATCCAGCGATCGGTGTACTGCCTTATTTTACTTTGGACGAGGGCCTGTACATCGTTTCTTTTGTCGATATGATTCCCATTTTTGGTCAATTTCCTCCTGAAATACCTGTGCTTTCTTTACCTCTCGGTGTACCCTTGAAGCGGCCCGTCGTTGTCCAATGGCTTCCCTGATTTCCTTATTCCACCAGCTCTGTGGCTTCCTCTTTCCATTCCAGTGGTTTGCGACTTTAACCTCCTCAATGCTCAGTAGTTCTACCTGTTCATAATCCCAGTCTTCCATGGGGCTTTTCTCTATTGCTTCCTCTAAGTCTGCTGCTTCTACGTCTTTTTGTCTTAGTTCCATTTCTCTTTTCATCAAGGGTCCCATCTGCAGACTAATACGTTTATGATCACTTCCCAGACTACACTCCCCTTCCTCGTCTATTTCCATCTTTGCAACCTTGCTATAAATTTCCTATGCCATTAGACAGTAGTTAATGGTCATCTGCTTGTTACGGAAATCCACCGTTATTTGTCCTTCACATTTTGTTTCTCTATTTACTATAACTAGATCGTGTCGCTCGCAGAAATCTAGCATTATCTTGCCGTTACAATCTGTGTATCCATCCAGATCGTCGATGTGGCCGTTCATGTCCCCCAGTAGAATAATATTGGCCCCGTCTCCATTCTGGCTTATATCGTCACTGAGATATTCAACAAGATCCCTGTTTTCTTGCCTGCATTGATGTCCTGTTCCTAAATAAACTACCCCTAGCCGTGTCCTATATGCCAGCAATTGTTCCTGATACCCAGATATGTTCTTTACAAGATGACTTTATTATTTGCCAATTTCTTCCCTGGTGTATTAACATACCTACCCCTCCACCCTTTTTTTTTCGTTCTCGTTCTGTTGCCCCCTTCCCAGACGTAGCCTTCTATAAACGACGGATCTTCTAGATCCCTGAGATGAGTCTCGCAAAGAGCGTACACACCTATTTTGTCATCCTTCAACCGCTGTTCTATCTCTAGCCATTTCGCTCTTTTTCTACCTCCTTGCATGTTTATGTAGCTGATCCTAGTGTTAAATATATTTTGTGTACTTTTCTTTCTCGACCTCCTCCTCGCCATTTTTTTGGTGCTCAGCCTCCGTCATTACGCTTTCTTCTGCTTCACTTCTAACTACCCCTGTGCACGGAACCCTCACGGACCCCCTAAAAAAGCTGCAGCCCTGCCTGCCAGTCGCCAGCCGATCTCTGCTCCCACGCTTCTGTTAAAATGAACGCCATCTCGCTGAAAAGCCCTGCCAAAACCTGCTTTATGCACTTCCCTGTTTATCTCAACTACCTCAACCACTTCGAAACGCCTCTCCAGGCTTAACTTTCTTATGTCCTGATTAACTGTCACCACGCCCTTTTACAGCTATCCGTTCAACCCTAGCACCTCCTATACTGTGCATACAACGTCTGCGCTTGCTGTGTTATCTCTCTGATATCGTCAACTCCATTAGTGAACTTTCCACCACTCCTGCAGCGTCACCATTTAAGACATCTTTAGTTTAGCCCCGCGGCTACTATCAACATAAAGCGCTCTGCGAAATTTTTCAGCAGGCTATTTTTACTCTCTTTCAGCAGGGCCCTCATTGTCATCCCTGCGAAGGTTCCGACTAACACTCGCTTATCACCCTTTACACGTTCCGTAATATCTCGCTTGCACCAGCTCATGTTAGAATCCCCGGCGATAAGCACCTGGGCATTATCTCTCCCTCTCCCAACTGTTGGCTCCTGCTTTCGGTTATCTCTGTTCTTTTCTCTAGGATTTTCATTCTTCCTTACGTCTTCATTTTTTGCCGACTTCATAGTAGCTGCTTCTAAAAAACTCTCTCGGTTCGGATCCGCCTGAACTATTTTGCTTATGCCTTCCATGCCAGTGCTGGTTCCAGCCACGTGGCCCGCACTGGAATGTCCGTGCTCGTTGTTTCCAAGGGCAAAGTTGACTATTCTTTTTTTCCATTTGAGGAAGCTGTCCTAGCAAATTCTGAATTTCTGCCCTCAATAAACGTACTTCATTTTCTAAATTATCCACACGAGGCACTAAACCGCCCTTTTCTCGTTCAAGTCTATCTAGGCGCGCACTGAGCACGCAACACCGACACAAAAAGCCACTGCCTTCCGCTTCATCTACAGAGTCAAAACGCGTTTCCTTGAGATTAACCTGCGCCTCACACTGAGTACACTTTACCTTCTTTTGATTGTACCTCTTAAACATGCATCAACTGAACTATTTCTACTACGAATTCTCAGAACATACCAACTGCAAAAGGAAGACACAAATGTGACTAGCAAACACGCGTTACAATAAATTCTGCGAATGACAATAGCCTAGAAAAAGAAATATTCATCTAATCAAAATAATTAAAAGAAATAATGCCGAGAAAACCTAGCTGCTGGCACGAAAGACCAGGCCGCTAACACAAAGAGCTAAAATTTATTTTTTAGGCTGCACCTAACCTAACTAGCTAAAGTTAATAAAAGAAAGAACTCGTCTATTTGACGCTTTCAGGAGCTCCCGCTGACGCCAGTCCGTCCGTTTCCGGTAGCCACGTGCAATCGGAGGAGCGATGGAACACGCGTCCGCACCACACGGCTGTCAACTGTAAAACTGCATTTCTGCGCATCTGCCGCAATTCGCCCGATGGAGAAGCTCAGGGAAAGTTCGTCTGAAGCACGAATTGCACTCGCCTGTCCTATACGTATTCGCTATCAAGCATGTCTCGTCGCTTGTTTTCCAGTGACGCGCTTATCAGACTTACGGAAGCCGCTGAGGTTCTGTACGACATTCCCCGCCAGTCTACGCAGGCAGGCGCATTGGAGTTCACCGGCGCTTTTTGCACCGCGCCCTATCAAAGATTGTGACATAGCGATTCAAAGGCAGCAATGAGCGTCGCAAACCGATCCTACCAAAGCAAGCGACGAGGCATGCTCGATAGCGGAGGAAGGACAGGCGTGCGCAAAATGTGCTTCAGACGCAATTTTCATTAGCCTCGTCATCGGGAGCAATCGCAGGCTGATGGAGCAGCAGTACCCTTTTCCGTCGCTCCGCCACGCGCTGGAGGTCCCGCGAAATATTGCTGCTGACAGTACCTTAGAATATAAGGGGCGCCGAGTGCCGTCAGTGGCACTCAGACAGAAAATAACAGCGATATTAAAAAATTTCATATGTTCTAATTTTACCACGTTCGCATAACGCTTTAAAGCAATAGCGCACGACAGCATCAATAATGGCTCACACTTGAGTAATGTGGCTCCAGCCATATATAAGCAATTCCTGCTGTTCGTGTGAATGTCTAATTATATTGGCGGAAGGTTTACGTGCACCCGAAGCCCGAAAATAGCCATATAGTGGCACACCCTGTGGCCTTAAAGCGCCCATTACCGCTTTACGTTTGTCCTACTTTCCTCGCTAATTTGTCAATTCTAAGTAGCCTAGGTACACTATCAGAGCTCATGTTCGGTCTCTTATACCACTATTTGTTCTAAACCTTTTCTTTCCTCATTCCTAATTCCAGTATAACCCATGTCACAGGAGCCAAAATCGCTGTCTTGATGTGTGATCGAATGCTGCGGGCGACTTTTAGTGTACCTGGTTCTCAGATGTCTTTACATGCCGGCCACTTCTGTCCTACTCCAAAGCGGTCCACAATCAAGAGCAAGACACCGAGGCAGTGCAACTGCCTCATATTTACACAGAAAGACCTTGATTCAAAGCTCTAATGCGGTATCCATAAAAATCACCCTTGTGTATTCAAGCGCATCACTTGGTTTCTCAATCACAACAGTCTCACCTGGCCATAGGCAGCCTTAGATGCACATTTATATTGAGTACATAATGACACATCCGCGCAAGACTAGGTCTCGGTTTATTGTGTCTCAGCTGATCCAATTGTTAACCAGCAAACTAGGGTCAAATAGGACACTCTAGAGGCAGGCGTGAAACATGGAAAAGAGGCAGTGGGCGTCTCCAAGAATATACTGTGTCTGAAAAAGTGAGTTCAATCGTTCGAATCCGATGTGCGCTTTCAACGCTGGTCATGTTCTTCGCCATGACAACGGATAGTAACGTGGCAACACTGGAGAGTAAACACACTGGGAGAAGCGTTGTTCGGGTCCCTTCTTCATCCTGGAGAAAGATGCAAGTCCACCAGATGGCGATGAGTCCTTTAGTCTCCTCTAAATAACGATCAGGTCTTATGATTCCATGTATCACGATCACACTCAGCTCATCTCCGTAGAAACGAAGAAGAGCTTGCGGTCCCGCTCATCGTCGGACTTCTCGTCTAGACACGATGCAACGGTGGCAATGGGCTCGTCAGGCGGCCGTCGCGGTTTTCTGCTCCACCTCTTGCGGGCGCATGCGCAGTAGACGCCGACGAGTACTGCCAGTGTTGCAGCCAGGCAGCAAGCTACCAAGACAATGCTCACGGTCAATGTCCAGCTTCCACGCTGCGTGGTCTGTGTTAACTCTGCAAACAATAGAAAGCAGTGAGAGAATAATTTATTTTGTGGCAGCTCAATAAATTCCTTGAAGAATGGTGTTCATGATTGGTCTAGAACTTGGACAGAAAATTAGCAACATAGCTAAAAATCAGCAGCTAAAGTGTCTGGAATATCAGGAGCAAAAGCTATAAGTCTCTGTTTGGTAACAAAACGAGACATTGCAAGGTTCGTTGGAGATAGATATTAGTCATGATTTGCAGAGACCAGTAAAGAAATCACCGATGCTTTCTTGAGAATGTGATCAAAGAAAAAAAATAACAATCGTATGGTGTATACACACAGAATTAGAAATGTTGAGCGGGGAATGCTTCAAGAGAAAATTCACATAAAGGAGCTGAGAAGAGACTCCCATCACGAGGACCCAAAATCCCAGTCACTACTAGACCACCCTTCCTTCATCAGGCGCATATGTTATGTAGCACTTTCGTTCCCTAGCTTTCCTTGCATTCCCCATGTCGAGGTCAGATTGTGCTCGTGCTGAATTCATGTCACAAGGCAGCTGCGGCACGATGTAGGCGACGCGATTTAATACAAGAAAGCAATTAACAGCTACATGTTCACCTTTCTTTGCCTGTCCGTGCGCCCATACCGCTAAGAAGTTACTGTGTCTCCTGGACCACGTAGGCTTATTCAGGAACAGTACAAAAGCATTAGAATTGAAGCTAAATTTCTCAAGAAGCCTCCTATAACCGAAAGAAACTCAGCTTTATAAGATAGGGTGGTACATATGAATTGAGCCCGAGCCTTCGAAATAGGGAATTAGTTTGGTTTGGTTTGGTTTTTGGGGTTTAACGTCCCAGGGGGACTAAGGCTATGAGAGACGACGAAATGGACGACTCCGGAAATTTCGACCACCTCAGGTTCTTTAACGTACACTGACATCGCACAGCACACGGGCAGCTTTTTTCTCAAGGGAATTTGTGTGTGTGTGTTCGTTCGTGCGTGCGTGCGCGTGCGTGTGTGTGTGTGTGTGTGTGTGTGTGTGTGTGTGTGTGTGTGTGTGCCTGCGTGCGTGCGCGCGCGCTTGGTGGGGAGAGGGGTTGGAATTGAACACAGGCCTGCGAATCGCAAGACGAGGATGCAATGTGAAGGTACCCATTACAATAACGTCTTTTCTATTTATGCAAAACGGCAATAAAGGTTGCAACACCATACATATATTTATCATTTTATGAGTGCTCAATAAGACGATAGTTGAAAAAGAAAACGTTATAAACAGTGCCGGGGCCGGCCACCGCGTCAATCGACTGTTTCTCCCCGCGGCGTCAATCTCCTCTCCCTTCGCCTCACCACCGCGGGCATCAGCTTCACGATGGGAGGGGCATCATTGAGAGAGAGATAGGGCAGAGACAATTAGCAGCGAGCCTCAAACGTCCTCACTGCCACGGACTTTAACAAGATGTATATTGTATAGTGAGAGACCGGAAAGCGTGGCGTAACATGGTCCATAGGGTCACGAAGAGTCGGACACGACTGAACGACTGAACTGAACTGATATTGGTTTTATATTTTATTTTATTCTACCCTATCATTCCTCCCTCTCGCTCACCTCTTTGATTTCCGCTTCCTTTCTCTTCTAATACCTTTATTCCCCCCCCCCCCCCCCCCCGTTTTGGTGCTCCAGGAGTTGAGATAGCTGATACCGGGGTGGCAAAAAATCTCTTTAATTATTTCCGTTATTATTTTACCAATTAGCACTACTACTTCTACTTCAAAAAAATTGAAACCTGAACCTCGCAGGAAACTGAGCGTACTCGTCCACGCACACACGTGCATTCAGCAGTCCCGATTGTTTTCTTGGTGGGTGTTTTTGCGTGTCCGGTTGGCTCGCTGTGTGCGTAATATGCCTGTAAGTGTGAGTCCTGGTTGATTGCATCCGCCGGACTATACCACACCTTGAACACAAGAGTAAACCAAATACAAAACAAATGCTTCCACACAGACACCAATAAAAGGAAAGAATTTTTACGTTACGTTTCTTTTTTCTTTATGCTGTGAACCGCTGTTACTGCCTGGCTAGTTACGAGTGGCGTGATGAAAGAGCGCGAAAAGGTTTCTTTGGTGACAGCAGTGTTCGTGCTTTTCCTTGCGCATATGCATGAGATAGGAAAATATAACAAGAAAACATTTCCTCATGTGGGCCCATCTAGGTTTAGGACGAATTGAACCATCATTATTGCTTTTTTATTGTGTGCGTTTTGCACAGCACGACATGACACTGCATTAATAATAAAAACAAAGAAGCAGGCACGGCGCAATCCCCAAACTGGAACCTAGTCATTTATTTCACCTATCCAGGCATTTACTTGGGCTTTTATTTCACAACCAACCTTTAAAACATCTAGCTTCCAAAAATCAAAACTCGCGCAGCCCACACAGACCCTATTCTTGCATGTTAGTATACTGAATTGCAAAGCCGCTTTCTGGATTGCGACAAGCTATTCCATATTTTTGTCTAAAATTTTGAGCAAGCCAACAGTGTATCAGTAGTGTCCTGCCATTCTGGAGCGCGCCAAATACAGGTACGCTGTCTGCATTATCTCGACATAAGTATTTAAAACAACGTATGTATACTTAATTTTCTCAACACAATTTCAAATTATATCCATTCCCAAAAAGGCGAAAGGAAGTGTCATGGTCTGTTGGTTCCGGCCGCTTTAAAGCGCACCCCAATGTGAAAGCCTTCTTGTAAAAAAAACTTATTAACCGGAAATGTTCCGACACATAACTTTAAAAAGCTCATTCCTCTTAGCTGCTCCTTTTTAAGCAGCCTTGTGCGCCTCGCCACCGGCGCGGGCCCTGCTCATGTTTTTGGCCCTGCTATGGCTTTTGGCATATCCTATTTCGAGCATGCTGTTGGGCATTCATTAAGTGAAGCTTTCGCGAATGCGCTTCGCGTTCGGTACTGGCCCCTTCCCGGGTTTTTTTTTTTTCATGCTTGGTCATAGCCATGTTTTCAGATGACTGGAAGAGAAAGAAACCTCACATTCTTTTTATTTGTTACGAAGTTAAAGCAAATGACAACACAAAAGTCAGAGCTGGTATTGTGCGAAAAAGTTATGCTCTTTATTGCCTATTGCGAAACGCGGAACGTGATGTAGCAAGCTTATATTGTATTAGTAATCTTCATGAGGTAACATAGAGCAAAAATGAAAACACTCACCGCGTCGTCCCTTCAGGGTATTTGCCGGCCCGACGGTTCGGACATGTGTGCGGTAGGTCGCATTTGGAGGCATTCGAACCTCGACCAAGTAGTCGGTGGAAGGGCGAAGCCTAGTGACAAACATGGGACCCCTGTTGAGGCTCCAGAAGCTTCTTTCGGAGCGGTTGCCTCTTCCTGTGTCGAACACTTCTACCCGTAGCCGCTGCTCCTGCCATGACGCTCTCGTCCTTGTGTCGTTGACTGACGATGACCAGCAGGTCAGAGAGAACGACGTGTCCGTGTTGTTGCTCACACTGCATGCCAGCCCGGGGAAGTCATATTCTGCGAGAAAACCATGACGAATTCTTGTTTGTTTTTTTGCTACAGCCTAGCAAAATGCCAGTGCCTTAGCGTTCTAGGACGCCATCTTCGGTTGTCCATAGTTTACCTATAGCGCGCGAGTCAAATTTTTAAACAAGCCCATTGAAACCTTTGAAGCCCTTTGTAGTACGGAAATCTTCTGGAGGCGAACATCTAGAACACATTAACTTGTCGAAGAATCAGCTTAATGTATAACGATACTGACATAATCATGTTATAAAATTTAATGTTATGGCTCTCAGCTGTTTAAATGCTGTATTAATTTGCAGCTGACGTATATAATCTTATTCGTTTTGTTAGTGTTCAAATACGTATTGAGGCTCTTCAAGTCCCTCAACACTACAACTCACATTATGTCCAGCACTGTTTATAATGTATGAATTCGTCTTTATTCTAGTAAGAATTAAGAGATGTAACTAGGGTTTCATTGAAGGCTTCAAATATAGAAATAATAAGAGGCTAATAAAGACATGTCTTTTTTTTTCAAAAACAGAAATATGTTTCTCAATTAGCTGTACTTTTTTTTTTTCAATCCGTGTTCGGTCTTCTTTTTGCTCATGCAAAGAAGATGACGGCCTCACGGTCGAGCCGCATGGCCATCGCCTAGATCCCGCGTCTGGCTGGTCTAGCTGACGAAGAGAGCTGGCATAAATGACGGCCGAGTCCTCTTCTATGGCTTGGTGATTGGCGTCTTCAGCTTTCGCAGGAGGCGGTAACGTGCGGCTGCGGAGTTCCAGGCCGAGAGGATCGATCGTACTCGGCACCGGGACCAAGTGTAAGCGGGAGGGAGAGCGGTTACTTATATAAGCTCGGGAAGTCAAGTAGACACAACAGCAGTCCGAGATCGGCGAGACGAGCCAGACGCGGGGACTAGGCGATTGCCACATGGCTCGAACGTAAGCCCACCTTCTTCTTTACACTAAAATATTATCATCGTCTCGCAGGAGTGAAAGAGAAGCAACTTTACTGAAACACCAGGAAAGAAATCCTCCTCCTCCGTCACGCCTAGCCATCTCCAGGGATCAATTGGGACAAATCCACAGCAAGAGTTTGACGAATGTTGTCCTGCTGGACGTTAGAGTCTGACCTGACGCGGGAAACCTTCCAGGATTCTAGAGTGCGCGAGCTCTCGTACTGAAATTTAACAGAGTATAGTGTGGGGTCAGTTGATTAGACAGTTCAGCGAGAAACGTAGCGTTCCTGTCTTAACGCTATGTTTTTCGCTGAAGTGTCGTACCGAGTCGGATATATCCACACCATGTAGACGAAGGTTGCTGCCTGGACGAAACATGTGCACTTTGGCCTGAAGACTTAGGATGCCATCTGCTGTAGAGCACTGGATTGGAAAAAAACCGCATCAGTAATTTCCTCCACATAATCTCCTCTTTGTTATTTAGCATTCTGTGCGGTGGCGGACAGAAAGTACAGAGTATTTTCTATCTCCCAGCAAACTTTGCCTTTATTGTTTTTTTCAGGAAGACATCAACACTGAAAAACCAACTGTGCAGCTTCTATTGTTTGAAGTGCGGTTAATTTAGTTTTCTTTGGGATAAAGCTTTAAAAAAAAATTTGCCTATTACTGCTGACTCTCGTTTGACGGGACTTCAAGGAACTGTTAAAAAATGTCTCGGTCATCAGGAGTTTCGTTTACGGAAAGAATAGGTTCAGCATTGCGCGAGCCGCTTCCCCGCCGCGACAGGCGGCCGAGGAAGTGCCAGTCTTTACAAAACACATGCGAAATCTGGGTATTAAGAAGAATGGAACACACTCGGCAAAAGTATTGTTATAGAAACGTAAACGGTCATGATTTTTTTTTTTCAAAGTACGAGCGGAATTTAGGAACGGTCAGTAGAACACTTATTCCTTCTGCCTAAAAAATACAGAGGGAACTGAGATTTCAAGGCTACTGAAGAAAGACTTTATTTTAGCTTGTTCTAGTTCTCTCGGCCATTTTTATTTATTTGCGTGATCCATAGACAACAGCCTGCGGGGAAACAATTCGGACCATTCTGCTCTCTGAAACAAACTGTTCAGCACATAGATGTCCGATTCTGTCGGAGCAGATGATACCACAAGATCAGACTAACTGGTCTCGTTCGCTGATCCTAAGCAGATTCACGACGAAATGCGCCCACAACACAATACAAAGCTACCGAAGTTCATAGCGCAAAATCGTAACAGGAACGCAATACAATCGGGCGACACAAAAGCGCTCGTTGTGTGGTCCTCTTATATTGTGTTCCCGTTACGTTTTTTTTTTCTTTATGCTGTGAACATAGGATGGCTTAGAAGGGTAGTTTTGTAGGCCACTTGGTGATCCATGCTTCAAGACATGCTTGTCTTCGGTGCCGAAGCATTCTTGAAACATAGGCGGAATCACCAATGAGCCCAATCTTCTCTTCTCACGGAACAAAGCCTCCGAAAATTCAGCCCATCTGAACACAACAGCAAGCACACAGCTGCTGCAAGCAAAATGCGATCAGGGTTTAGTGCCCAGAGAGTGTGATAAATCCAGAAACCACCGGAGGTGAAAATCGAGGAGGGGTTAGCGATTCGTACCGCGATGTCACATCGCTTGCCCAAGTATATGCGGTGCCGAGATCATACGCTGTGCCGTTTTCGCGGTGGTCAAAAAATACGACTTTCGATTAACAAATTTTTTTTTACATTATCTTAATACAAAAGAAAACAATTACAAGGCATTTCTTCTGTTTAAGTGGTAGCTCCACTTAACCGATTTCAATTTATCAAACTTTTTACTGCATATACTTTTGCTTTTTTTACATTGGGTTAGTGTAACATAGCGTAGAACTTATTCAAGGCGTAATATAACAAGGAATGTGATAGGAGCTTTTCTGTTCAGAGAATGCGATTTGCATTTTAATTGGCTAGCCACTCGCGACATAATAGCAACCGGTGTAACGGTTGCAGTTTCTGCTCATGATTTCGTGTGTGCACGTGCATGTACTACGTCTATATACACCTGTTAGTGCGCGCGCTTGTGTGTGTGTGTGTGTGTGTGTGTGTGTTTATTAGTGTGTGTGCGTGTGCGTGCGTGTGTGTGTGTGTGTGTGTGTGTGTGTGTGTGTGTGTGTGTGTGTGTGTGTGTGTGTGTGTGTGTGTGTGTGTGTGTGTGTGTGTGTGTGTGTGTGTGTGTGTGTGTGTGTGTGTGTGTGTGTGTGTGTGTGTGTGTGTGTGTGTGTGTGTGTGTGTGTGTGTGTGTGTGTGTGTGTGTGTGTGTGTGTGTGTGTGTGTGTGTGTGTGTGTGTGTTTATTAGTGTATGTTGAATATTCCGGATGCCGGCTCCGCGGTCTTCACGGCACGACATCTGGGCCATACCACTGACTCCGGGGGATGGACGTACACGGACGGGAATCGTCCATTCTTCCTCGCAGGGTACGGCTGTGTGCGCGTGTGTTGTGTTGTGTGCTCGGTGGGTGGCGCGAGAGGGAGATGCTCGTGCGCGTGTTCCCTTGAAGAGACACTCAGCGTTTACGGGGGAGTGCGGTTGTGCATTGAGACGCTCTCCGAACAGTGTCTATAGTGAGTGCAGTTTGGATGTTGTTGTTTAAAAGTTTCTCCCTAACGTATTTGAATATCGAATATATTTTTGGTGCCGAAACCCGGGATATTTCGCGAAAAACAACGGCAACTTGAAACCAGCGTTCCAACTGCAACGGACGACAGCGATGGAGCGTCTCCAAACGAAGAGAGAAGTTACGCGAGCCGAACTGAACCGACTCAACGAGGAGCTTGAGCGACTAACAACGACGGATGACTTCGGCCCCCAGCAACGAGACCTCCTCGCGGAAATATCAGATGAGTTGGACATTGTTTCGAGAGATTTAAAACAGTTAGATGCCTTGATTGAGCCGCATGTTTGTGACGAAGGCCTCGCGGAAGAATACAAAGGCGTTCGTCAGTGTCAAGCTCTCATGACACGAATGCGGACAAAGCTTCGGCGTTGCAGTGAAACAAATTCTAACGGTGCAACAAGCACACTGAATGCAGAAGAAACTGCGTCCAGATTACCTGCTGCCCATTCGGGACAACTGAGGTTGCCTAAGCTGGAGCTTCAGAAATTCAGCGGCAACATGCTTGACTGGCAACTGTTCTGGCAACAATTCCGGCAAGCAGACCACGAGAATAACGGCTTGACCACCATAGAAAAGTTCTTGTACCTGCGGACAGCGTTGACAGGAAAGGCGGCGGCCGCTTTGACCGGCGTTCAAGCGACGAAGAATTACGACTACGCTGTAAAGACACTCAAAGAGCGCTTCGGGCGTCAGGACGTGCTCGCGCAAGAACACCTTACGCAGCTGTTAAACCTTCCCCAGGTTAGAGCTCTCAGTGACGTGAACACGCTGCGACGCCTCCACGATCATGTTCAGCGAAACATCGCCGGACTTGAAACTTTAGGTGTCAAATCGGACAGCTATGGTGCGATGCTGTGCGCAGCTTTGTTTCGGGTATTGCCGGCCGAATGGGCTGTTGAGTACCATAAGGCCCACAGTGCAGACAAGGACGTGCTCGACAGTTCGAGTCTCCAAGCCATTCTGCAATCAGTTCGCCTGGAAGTGGAGAACAGTGAAAAGGCGCACGGAGAAAGCACGAACGCTCCTCAGCAAACGCGACCTGAACGCGCCAGTGAACGGCGTCCCAACAGCGTCTACGGCAAAGGCTCAGCGGCCAGCCTCCAGGTGGGTGCCAAATTGAGCAAGGAAAGATGCCCTTTCTGCGCTTCAGAGAGGCATGAGGTTGCAGATTGCAATGCTCCGATATCAGTTGATGAGAAGAAAAGAAAACTGCGAAAGGAAGGAAGGTGCTACCGATGCGCGAAGAAGGGGCACATGACGAAAGGGTGTAAGAATTGGACACTACCTTGCGCGAAGTGTGGCCGACGACACATCACCTCGCTTTGTGATCCACCGGCACCGAACGCTGAGGGCGAGACCGCTATTGGGTTGCACTCAACAGCGTCTCTTAGCAACAGCAATAAAAACGCCGTGCTGCTGCAGACGGCGCAGGTGTGGGTCAATGGACCGAAAAGAAAACGCCTCGCTCGCTGTCTGTTTGACGGAGGCAGTCGACGATCGTTTATAACAGAGAGCTCTCGCGAATACTAGATCTTGAGGTGACCGGTGAAGAGGAAGTGACCATTTACCCTTTCGGCGGCTCGACCAACGTTATAAAGAAAAAACGACGCCGAGTGAAGCTCCGGCTACGAAGCCAGTACGACCGCAAGGAGCACAGCATCGAAGCCCTCGAAATTGAAGAAGTCTGCTCCGACGAACTGCTGCTTCCAGAAAACGCTGTTGAGATGAGTTAGGTGGCTGATTTGAAATTATCGGATGTCACCATCTCACCAACTCGCCTCTTCAAACAAGGCATCGAAATTTTAATAGGCGCTGATTATTATTGGACTATTGTGCACGCAGAGGTAAGGAGAGTGCAAGGGGCATTGGTTGCGCTCAAGACTGACTTCGGCTGGACCTTGCAAGGACCAATAGCGCTGTCCGCTTCAAGTGTGTCGTGTTCCGCCGTTGCCGTTCTGCGCACCAGCGTCTGTGACATGGACGCCAACCTGTCAGACGAACTTCGAGCGTTCTGGGAGCTGGAGAGCCTCGGTATCTCATCCAGCAGCTGCCTACTTGGAAGCGAGGAGCAGCAGGTGAGAGAAGACTTTACTCGTTCTCTGACTTTGACCGATGGGCGATACGAAGCGAGCCTCCCGTGGAAGGCACTTGACCAAAGGCTAGACAGCAACGAAGTTGTAGCAAGAGAACGCCTGGCCAGGTTGATGCGGCGTCTTAGACCCAACAAGAGCAGGCTAATGGTCTATGATGCAGCCATCCGTGACTACCTAGATAAAGGTTTTGCTGAAAAGGTTCCAGCCGACGAAATCGACAGCACCTTGTCTCGAGTGTATTATATGCCTCATTGTGCTGTTTTCCGTTCCGAGAGCTCTACCACCAAAGTTCGCATAGTGTTCGATGCATCTTCGAAAGCACAAGGCTGCTTGTCACTCAACGATGCCCTCAGCACCGGCCCGAACCTAAACCCCGACCTTCTGCGGCTTATTCTGAATTTTAGATGCCACAAAATTGCATTGACCGCCGACATTGAGAAGGCCTTTCTTCAGATTGGCATCAAAAGTGAGGACCGCGACGCACTGCGATTCCTCTGGTATTCATCTGCGTCATCTGAGGGCTCATCAGAGGGTGATATAGAGGTCTGGCGCATGACAAGAGTGCATTTTGGCGCCACAAGTAGTCCCTTTATATTGGCTGCCACCATACGACATCATCTGGCTAACGTCTGTGAGGACCTCTCTCACTCCGCACAAATCTTAGGTAGCTGCCTGTACGTCGATGATTTCACAACTGGAGTCAGCAACGCGGAAGAGGCGACGAAACTTTATGAGGAGGCAAAGCAAATAATGAGCTCAGCAGGAATGAAACTGCGAAAGTGGAGTTCTAACAACGAACTCCTACAACAACGGTTCGATGCTGACGGCATTGGAAATGACTGCGCTGACACTGCGACGACGACTACAGCCATAGCAAGAGTGTTGGGGCTTGAGTGGGACAGAGGAAACGATGAGTTGAAGTATTCCCTGAAAACGGCGCTGGAGCTTCTTACTGTCAACAGGAACACTAAACGCTTCGTGCTCCAAGCCTCAGCGAGAATCTTCGATCCACTCGGTCTCCTGAGCCCAGTGACGATAACAGCGAAAATGCTGTTTCAAGAGCTTTGGGTACTTGGTTTAGACTGGGATGAGTCACTACCGCAAAGTGTGAGTGATAAATGGGGAAACTGGATCGATTCAATGCATCACCTTAGTGATATTTCCATCCGTCGTCGGTATGATAACCAACCAAACAGCAAAACCGAACTACACATATTCACGGACTCAAGCCCCCAAGCCTATGGAGCAGTTGCATACCTGAGATGGGAGAGCTACAAGAAAACAAAGGTTTCCATTGTCATGGCCAAAACTCGTGTGGCACCGCTCAAGACACTATCCCTACCACGACTAGAGCTTCTCGGTGCCTTGATAGGCGCTCGAATGGTAACATACCTCAAGGAATCATTAGCACTGAATATCGACAAGGTCACACTGTGGACAGATTCAATGATTGCTCTATATTGGGTGAAGGGATCAGCTGTTCAGTGGAAACCTTTTGTAGCCAACAGAGTCGAAGAGATCCAAGAGAAAACAAACCCAAGCGACTGGAGACACTGCCCAGGGATCAGCAACCCAGCAGACATCCTAACTCGGGGAATTTCTGCAGACGCGCTCAAGAGGTGTGAAAAATGGTGGAAAGGGCCCAAATGGCTTGAAGGGTCCCCAACAACCTGGCCTAACCCGCCGGCTGATATTTCGACCGAGAGAGCCGACGAAGAAAGGAAGAGTAAAAAACTAGCGGTCAGCCATGTTTCAGTACAAGCACCTCTGCCGGTGATGGAAATTAAGCGTTTCAGCAATCTGAATCGCCTACAACGAGTCACAGCTTGGGTGCGGCGCTTTGTTCACAACTGTGATCGAAAAAAAGATCGACTTGAGGGCCCGCTCAGCGCACTCGAAATCCAACAGGCGCAGAAATGTTTGCTCCAGGAGGTTCAGCGAGAAGCTTTTGGCGACATAAACAGCATATTATATGAAGACGGTCACTTTCAAGGACCCTTAGAACTTAGAGGTTTAAACGTGTTTCTGGATGACACCGGACTGTTGCGACTGAAAGGGCGTCTACAGCACTCAAACCTGAGCTATGAGACTGCTCATCCAGTCGTTCTGCCTGCGTCTCACCCTTTCGTCAAACTCTTGATCCGGAGCACTCACAAACGACTGCTACAAGCGGGATGCCTGGACACACTGACCCAGCTGCGCGAAAGGTTTTGGATCATACGAGGCCTTCAGATCGTGAAGAAAGTTTTGGGCCGTTGTGTGGTATGCAGAAAAATTAACAGCAAGAGTGCCACAGAGCCCGTAGCGCCACTGCCAAGCGACAGGGTGTCAGAATCAGTTCCCTTTTCAGTTACAGGTCTCGACTTTGCGGGGCCCGTTTTGACGAAGACAGAAGGTAAGATAAAAAAGTCTTATATCTTGCTCCTGACCTGCGCAGTGACCAGAGCAATACACCTAGAGATTGTGAGCGACCTCTCAACGAATAGCTTCCTCTTGGCGTTTCGCCGCTTCATAGCGCGACGCGGTATATCTGCGGCACGGTGTACTCTGACAATGCAAATACCTTTTATCGGGCTACAGTGGAACTGAAGAAGCTATGGAATGTGTCACGCAATTCAGATATTCAAGACTATTTGTCTCATCAAGGGATTGAATGGAAATTCATCGTGGAAAAGGCAGCTTGATGGGGAGGCTTTTGGGAGCGGATGGTGCGATCCGCAAAGACCACACTAAAGAAAGTGCTTGGATGCAGCTACGTGAACTTTGAAGAGCTCTGCACCATTCTGGCGGATATAGAAGCCATGATTAACTCGCGACCCCTAACCGCGGTTCTCTCTGATGCAGGAGAACCAGAGCCAGTGACGCCGGCACACTTTCTAGTTGGTAGGCGCCTGACCGCCTTACCAACCTGCAGTGGAGGGCATCCCACAGCTGCCAACACTAGCGAGCTCACTCGTCGTTGGAAATACCGACAGCGCCTCACTGAAAATCTGTGGAAACGATGGAGAGCCGAATACCTGTGTTTACTGAGGTCCTACCATCATTCCATACCTACAGCCTCAAGTAACCTACAAGTTAATGACCTGGTGCTGCTTCATGACAATTTTAACCCTAGACAGACTTGGAAAACTGGTCTCATTACGGAGGTGTTTCCTGGGCGAGATGGAAGAACGCGTTCCTGCATGATCCGTTTGCCGGGTGGCACTACAGTAAGACGCCCAATTCAACTTTTGTACCCGTTGGAAGCCAGAAATTAATGAGCTAGCGCTCATTCGGCGAGGAGGATGTTGAATATTCGGGATGCCGGCTCCGCGGTCTTCACGGCACGACATCTGGGCCATACCACTGACTCCGGGGGATGGACGTACACGGACGGGAATCGCCCATTCTTCCTCGCAGGGTACGGCTGTGTGCGCGTGTGTTGTGTTGTGTGCTCGGTGGGTGGCGCGAGAGAGAGAGATGCTCGTGCGCGTGTTCCCTTGAAGAGACACTCAGCGTTTACGGGGGAGTGCGGTTGTGCATTGAGACGCTCTCCGAACAGTGTCCGTAGTGAGTGCAGTTTGGAGAATTAAAATTCATGTTGTTGTTGTTTAAAAGTTTCTCCCTAACGCATTTGAATATCGAATAGTGTATGTGAGTGTGTGAGTGTGCGCATGTATGTGTGTGTATGTGTGTGCGTGCGTGTGTGTGTGTGTGTGTGTGTGTGTGTGCGTGTGTGCGTGTGTGTGTGTGTGTGTGAGGCTCCACCATTCGGAAAATTCCTTGGTCAAGTGCACTGCCGGGCATTCAACATTAAAAATGCATCTCCTGCTTCCTAGTTTCCGTCCAGAGCCGACCCCTCACCCTCGAGCCAACATATGCTCAAGGCGAAATCAAATTAGTAGAAGCAATGCAAAAGGCGATCATTAAAAAAGCTTTCGACAGTCTCATGCAACATGCATAACAAAGCAGCCTTACTAATGTGAGCGAACGTGAACCGACAGCGTTTTCTCTGTGTCCCCACGGCGTTCGCAGCCCAGCATGACAGGATAGCGTTGAAGAAAGAAGCATTGACGATGATCTCCATGCGGTTGGAGTCGGTGACGAGGGGTCCCACAGCTTGTATCGCACGGAACGCTTGGTTTCTGTCGTTTGGTATTGTGATGTTCTGCGTATCGTTCCGTAGTAGCCAAAAGTAGCTTAGGCCTTCCATGGGGTCCGCTCTGACGTTGCAGGTTACATTGACTGCTGCATTTTTGTCTACTCGTATTGTCTTCTCCTCAGGCCTCTCGCACTGGGGCGAATCTGCGCGTTCAAAAAAAAGTTTCTTCTAACATATTAATAACAAATTTGCTCCACTCAGCTAAATTGTCAATTTTTCGAAGTTTAAATCAGTCCTTAGAGGAAATACGGTGGCAGCCTTCATTCACATTTGCATAGGACCTGTTCACTTCATCACAACGAATACCTAAGTACAAAGTATTTACATCAAAAGCTAAGAAAAGGGGCTGTATACTCGTATATTACTCTAAACACAAAATCTGTAAAGATCCAGTTTCGCACAACAAAACAACGAAGGAATCGTACAAGGACAATGTGAGACAACTGCGCATGATATTACGTACGACCATTGTCCTACTACTTACATCTAACGCGGAGGTAGAGTGGTAGGCTTTCGGCTGTTGTGCCATCTGTGCTCGTTGCGATGCACGTGTAGTTTCCACGGTGCCTGGCAGCGACCCGGCGGATTACCAGGTAGCGCGAGGTCACCACGATGCCTTCTGCTGGTTTGACGTCGAGCTCACGCCCGTCGTAGCTCCAGCTGACGTCCGTTACCCCGGACGTCGCGATGCCTGAGCACTCCATGTAAACATCGACGCCTTCGGTTATGTGGTTGGCGTTCAAGCCAGTGCCAAGCTCGATTCTCACTTCCGCCTTATCTGCGCATCACAGAACGGCATGAGAAATACACTTACAGAAGTCTCCGAACTTATATTATGCCATTAACGCATACATATGATCAAATTTAATAAGGCAAACAACACACCTAAAGATTCTAGTAGATTTTCTTTTCTCTTCAGGATTCCATCTCAGCGGTTTGTGGCTTTTAAGTAGAAATGACTTCTTTCTGTATACGGCCGCATTTCTTCCCATCACCCAGAAGCCCAGCTGTCTAGATACGGTTTTTTTCTCTTTGTTGAAAGCCCAAACCCTCAGGATGCAGTTTCTGCTTGTATGTAAAATAGCGTCATTCACGCATGGTGTAGTGTCTGCTTGACATGTACAGTTCCCACTTTTTGTTTTTTTTTTACTCCTTCCCTCACGGCAGCGCTAAGCTATCGATTAAAACAATCCATTAAAGTCGTTGCTGTTTTCATAACTCCCTTCATTTGCTTTGCCTTTTTTTTTTCATCCCAGCTGGGCATTTAAAAACGCAGTAGTAAAAGGCGGAGCGCTTACCTGGCTTTTCTACTGCTAAGTAGCGGCTGACCACGCCCCTGCCTTGTGGCAGGTAGCCATTGACAGCACGACACTCAAGCTCCTTTCCAGCATGATCCGAAGCCGGGAGAAGAAGCGCGCTGGTGGTGACGTTGCCTTCAGTGTGCGTGTGGCAAAGGTTATCGTCCAATGGCCGCCCGTCTAACAACCATGTGACATTGGCAGGAGGCCGACTTCCGATGACCTCACATTCGAAACCTCGGGGAGTAGAGAAGCCATTGGTCCATGTAGCACTAGAATCCACGATGCCTGCAGAGGAAGCTGCCGAAGAATCATGTAATGCCAGTGCTGATACGAGTGTCGAAGCCGTGGCGTGAGCGGTAGCTCCATTCGCAGAAACAGGGAGCATCACCCAGCCAGAAGTGTCGTTGTTGTCACGAGGCCAGCTTTTGAGTGTTACATCCTCAGGCGCCACTGAGAAGCACGGGTCACAACAACAAAAAAAAAAGGTTTACGTGTTAACGCTTTCCAGATTTGGTTCGATGAAAGAATCGTGAACGTTTTATGATTTTCGTCTTCTACTTTCTCGTAGTGGTAGAATTATAGAAAAACAGTGTGCCCGTTATCTAATCTAGCATCTCGGCAAGTGGCCTTCTTATCTATTGTGCAACATGCGAAACTATGCCCATCTCTTTCGTAGAATTTGAAATAGCGCAATCTGTTTGCCGCTTGTAGCAAACACCACGTAACTAACGGAGATATCTTAGAAAACCCCAGTGGTGGTGGTAAACTTTTATTATCCAACAGAGCATATATAGCAGAACCCATTAAATTTTTTCTACAGATTTCGCACAGAGTGCACATTCTTCAGCTTTCTGTTAAATTGTGTTGCAGTTTCACTTGTTCGCCTTACGTATATTCTTTTGAGTAGAGCGCTGTCTTTGGAGTTATCAAAGATCCAGTCCAAATATTCGAGATATGTATTTTACATTTTCTATATCATTATAGCTTCTGCATTTTCTCCTCTTAATTAGGCCAGTGGCTACACTCTGCTTTTTTTACTTGTCTCTCAAAGCCCTGTATTTTTCTACCTTGGTTGCATGCATAACTAATGCGAGTTCAAAGCCACATGGCAAATGATTGCATGCCTGCATATTGGAGTCCTGCGGCCATAGTTCCTGCCCTTGAGCGTTACTGGTAAAATGTTCAGGCGAAGAAACCACGCTCTGATGCCATATTATAATGAGAGGCAGGTTTTGAAATTTTCAAGCAACTGTATTGAAGGACATGCATTTGTTGGCTCTATTTAGGAAGACTATGCCAAAAATTTTAAATGCATTGGACGCTGGCCTTTTTTCCGTGAGTGGCGCTCGATCTGCGTTTTGGATGAGAGCGGCAGGCCGCGGACGACGGTTGCACGTACTTACGAAACATGTCAAGGAGCACCGAGCTCTCCACAGGACGCGAGGCATCACTGGAAGCTACGCAGCTGATGTTGGAAAGGAAATGTTCTCTGCGAAGAGGGCCGATCTCTAGGATGCTTTCTAAGCCACCGCCAGACGTCTCCACGATGGCTGTGGACAGGCTAAGCCATTCGCCGTTCCATCGCCACGCCAGCGTCAACTTGTGATCTGCTGTTGAAGAAAACGTGAAGATATTCAGTTTATTTACGTTTCCAGGAAACTAGAGATAAAGGATAAAGCAATTCATTTTCTTTCTGCAAGACAAGTTACAGAACCGTGTGACACGGCCAGAGCCGAATACATTTCAGATTGTTATTATTCAATACTCTGACAGGGTGCTTACAAAGCCTGTGTGAGAAAGTACTTGTCGAAACAGAGTAGTTCTAAATCGTAGCATAATAGGCGACATTAGTTATCTTTTATATCTGATGCGGTAACAAAGGAGTTGTACAGCTAAATATTGCGTCCGGTTGAAAGCATAGTGCACAATAAAATAAATTTTGAAATACTCTATAAGCAAAAATACTGTATACTTGACAAAAAATGAACAGCATAGACCAAATTTAATAAAAAAGGACGTTTTGGCTTCCACATGACAGCCTTATTCTCAATATACTATGCATGAAGGAGTTTAGGGAGTAAGTGCCAAAAATAAATTCTATAATATATGTACGAATCATTTTACGCCTCTTTTAGCGCATAGAGTGTCTCATATAAACATTCCCCTGAATTTGTTTTAGGAGTACTACCCACTCAGAAAAAGCTGCATTCATCCTTCTAATTTCTCAACCTTGATAAGAGGCATCGTAAGGAAACACATATTTTAACTTTAATCACAGAAAGTAAACCATGGAAGCAGAGATGTAGTACTGATATCGTACTGGACGGAGAATTCTTCCTACGTCGCAATGCAGCGGCCCTATTAACTGCTTCCATTCGATGAGCACAACGTTTAGTTTTCTGTTCGAAAAAACTGACAACGGGTTGAACGGTGGGGTGGTTATAAATCTAAAGTGAGTGAGCGAAATCTAAAACGGCTTGAATTAGTCAGGTCCAAGTACAATGGGCCCCGAAATGCTGTAGGCAGCAAGTGACTGTCGTACCCGAGCGATACAACTTTCATCAACAAGCAAGGTTTCCATGGAGACTAATCGAGAAAACCTATTCTGCTTACATGTAGGTAGCATGCACTTCAACATCAAAGTGTCGCCCTCAGCATAGGGTCCGGCCGTTCGGTTTAATACAGTGTCCTTGTTGTCCATGATCAGGGGGGGGTGGCAATGGAACTGCAAAAAAGGATGAAAAACACGGAATGTTTTCCCCCATAGTAAAAAAAGCAATATTTGTATTATATCTCACCTCCGTGGATACACCATCTGCCAGGCTCACCTTGACATAACTCGTGTTCCACACTACGCAACACCAGCTTTCAAAAATTGGTCTGCACATGGAATGGCATAAAATTTATGGTCAGGAATGCACTACCATTTCATTTGAAAGATGGAAAGGCGATTTCTACAAATTATGCCGAAAGACCAGCGGCGGTGTGAATGCCGCAATAGACGTTGCAGAGAAATCTGTCATTGTTTTCAGCTTCCTTGCACCGTTCATTTCTGATTAGTTAACATTGGTTCTGCCCTCTGATAGGTATTATTGCAAATGATTGAATATTTCTCTTGCATTTGCTGAATCAGCCTGCGTGTGCGAAACTTTAAAGGAAATAATAAGCATGTTTTCTAGCAGGTACAGCTCAACAGTGTTGTCGACGATCAATTGAACTCATGCTTCGGCGTCTGCGGTGACAATATGGTCCGCCTCAAGCTTGAATCAACTGTGCATTGTTTTAGCTCCCATATTAACAATTATTATAATGCTTTCATGATGGATTAGTAGCTTAGGGCTCAGAAAAAAGTTTTTTTTTCTGGTTTTTACCCGAGGCACGAATTCAAGAAAAACTCACACAGTATGTACCCTTAAAAATATGAAAATTTGCTCTAATGTTTAACATTGTCAGATTTCAGTTTATAAATATTAATTAGCATTTACAAAAATAAAGAAATCGTGTCCCGAATGGGTGCCAACGAAACGTTACCGTGCTAAATAATACAGCGGAATCAGCTCTGGCATGGAATCAATCTTCGATATGTAAGCGAATGCTGTTGTGAAAGCTAGGAGTGGCTGCTTTGTAGTGCTTGTAATTCTGAGCACATGTATATGCACATAACCTAAATGATAAAAATAAAGTAATAAACAATAAATAAGCGCATGGATTAGTGTAGGTGTATACGCCAGAGCTTGCATAGTCAGAATGGTCACGATTGCTCTAAAAAGACGAAGAGCCTTATCGTCAGCGTCCAGCAACTAGAAAATGGATTTTTATGAGTTCTAGAAGTGAATCAATAGAATTTAATATAACGCATGGCTTTCCTTTTGGCAATACAATGCTCACTCACCCATCGCAAACTGCTTGTTTAACATCTAGAAGAAAACAAAAACTGTTTTCAACGAAAATTAGTTCCGGTGGACTATACAGCGGGTGCGGACATTGGTCCGGAAATTACGGTAGATTGAACTGCACACGATTGAAGTAAAACTTAACTGGAGAAGAATAAATTATAAATAAAAATTATAAGAGTCGGATAAGAAAACGCGCTGGGGATAAGGAGACATGGAAACAAAGCCAAGATGTTCGCTCGCACTTGTAGGAATCGCGTTTGCTGCAATTTGTGGCTCTGCTCATCAAACTCAAGACTTTAGAGTTTAAGTAAAAACTAAACCTAGCTTCTTTGCTCTATTCGAGCCAATACGTGCTTTTCGTGTGTACGCAGCCGAACTCTGATATCTTCTCACATGCGGTAATGAAGGCCGCAACCTCACAGAACCATGAAAAGGGAAATGTATTCCTTTTTATAACGGTGTAAAAGTAGAGCAACATATGCATGAGCTGCACACAGCAAGGATGAAAGGCTGTTTGCTGCTTCAAATCTTCTGTGCATGTAGTTAATCTAAATAATTGATATTTTTCAGAATTTTATAATACTTCCGAAAAGAAAAACACTTTTTTCCTCGCGTTTTTCCGATCTTCAAAATTTCCGGATATTTTACGTCACTAAAATCTGTAGGCATCTGAAGTTGTATCGATAGGAGTTTGATGCAGCCTTTAGGAGACTGGATGCAGGGCTGTTGAGGACATTAGAAAGAAAATGTTGGTATGTGGTTTGTGGGTGAACGCCTGTGCGCGGCTGCTGCATTTCACAGCTTAGAGGCTGCTCGGAAGGTTGTGGGTTCACAATCCAGCGTCAGGCATTCTTTCACATCATGTAATTTTTATTTCCACTTCTGCCATGCAAATTACGAAACATTATTTGAACCGTAGCCGGGGCTAGTATTGGGTTCGAAAACATTCATATAGGCAAAGACAGTTTTTGTTTGAAATGAAAGTGATGCCGGTGAAAGGCCAAAACACGTTCCGCAAAGATGAAATGCATTACATGAAATGCATTAAAGGCGAAGTATCACAGTCTGTACGTCACTGATCACTCAACAAAATAGTATAACAAGCAACACTGTCCAACAGATCCCAAAACAAAACCAGCATCACATTTATCAAACCAGTTTCATAAAATAAGTATTGTCATAAGTGTTTCGCAAGTTCCATTGAAATGTTTTATCTGTTTTGCGGCAAACTATTCCAAACCTTGGTAGCTGCAAATTGTACCAGCCGTTCATTGCAAATGTTATAACTGCGCCGAATAAAAGGTTTCATACGTGAAGCGTGGTCAACTTCAGTGCCACGGTAACGACAGTCCGGAGGAGGGTAAACAGGGGAGACGCGATAGTTGACCGGGGAGGTTTTTGCAAGAACTGTGCAAGGACCAATGTAATGGTGTTGTAACTTGTCACAGAGGCCAGGAGTGCGTATTGGGGTCCAAAGTAACACCTCGTCGCCGGGACGGAACGAAACTTGGCGATGGGTTGCATTATAGCGGCACTGGCGGTCTTCCTGGCTAGCTTCCGTGTTGACGCGAGCAAGCCGGTGAGATTTGGCCACTCGGGAAAGGAACTGGTCAGGAAGAGAGGATGAGGAACTGGCATGTGTAGAAAGGAAAGAGGCGTCAAGAAAGGTAGCGGGAGTACGGCCGTAAACGAGGAAAAACGGGGTGTAACCCCGTTTTTCCTCGTTTACCCTGTGGTCCGTTGTACAGCCGTATCGTAGACGAACGTAACAAAAGGAAGTATTACGTCCCAGTTTCAGTGGTCCTGATCGACGTACATAGATAACATGTCAGAAAGCGTGCGGTGGAACCGCTCAGTCAACCCATTGGTCTGCGGGTGATAGCTGGAGGTCAATTTGTGATGTGTGGTTGAGGCCTCAATAACTTCGGCTACAATATTCGACAGAAATGTCCGACCACGATCGCTGAGAAGCACTTGAGGGGCCCCATGGCGCAGTGCGAGCGATTCCAAAAAGGAGGTCGCGACCTCATGTGCTGAGCCATTAGGCAGGGCAACGGTCTCAGCGTAGCGTGTTAGGTGGTCGACGGGGGTGACGATCCAGCGATTACCTCGTGCGGACAATGGAAGTGGCCCGTATAAGTCTATGCCAACAACGGCAAAAGGAGTAGCAGGGCAAGGTAGCGGCTGTAGTAGGCCAGCAGGAGGAGAAGTGGGCAGTTTGCGGCGCTGACATGGCAGACAAGAGGCGACGTATTTTGCCACACTTGAGGCTAGGCCTGGCCAGAAGAAACGGGTTTTCACGCGGTGGTAAGTTTTATGAAAGCCTAGGTGACCGGCTGTAGCATCATCGTGGAAAGCCGCCAGGATACGGGTGCGAAGCGCTCTCGGAATAACGGGGACCCAACGGGTGCCTTCAGAGCAATAAATATAACGGGAGAGCACGCCGTTGTCAAGTTTGAACTTTTGGAGTTGCCTGCGCATCCTAGCGGTAGGAGGGTGAGAAGCACCGGTGAGAAGGTTGATTAGGGAAAGACAGTAGGGATCTGCTCGCTGGTGTGAAATAATGGCGTAGCGATCTGGAGCAGCGGTAGGAGTAGCACAGGTGATGTTTGGAGCTCTTGACGAAATTGGGACGTCGAGGGTGCACGCAGGAAGGCGTGAAGAAGCACTAGGTGGTGATTCTGGGAGCGGGTAGCGGGAAAGAGCATCGGCATCTCTATGCCTGCGACCCTATTTGAATATTACATCGAAGTGGTATTCCTGTAAACGCAGAATCCAACGGCCCAGGCGTCCAGTCAAATTTTTGAGGGTTGATAACCAGCACAGAGCGTGGTGATCGGTAACGATCATGAAATGGCGACCGTAGAGGTAGGGGCGGAATTTCTGAACTACCCGAACGACGGCGAGACACTCTTGCTCAGTGATGGTGCAGGTGCGTTCCGCTGTTAGAGTTCGACTGGCAACGCAATTACTTTTTCCCGAGAAGCGGTGTCACGTTGCAGAAGTACGGCGCCGATACCGAGGCTGCTGGCATCGGTGTGGAGAATGGTGGCCGCAGTGTCGTCGAAGTCGGGGATAATCAGGGAATGAACGGTGGTTAGAGCCGGAAAAGCGAGGAGGGTAGTCTGCTTCAAATGAGTCGTAGCCGCGGCGTTCATTCTGGAGCCTGTGACGACAGAAGCGGGAAATATGGCCTCGGTACCTGCAGTAATAACAAACAGGGCGGGCTGGGTGCCAGTTGGGGTAGTATGTCGGCGCTGCGGCAGGTGGTGCCAATGCAGCGACATGAGCAGTGGTAGGCGCCGGTGGCGTAGGCGCTCCAACTGCAGGCGGCAAGGACGTGACCTGGGCGTACGTTGGCACCTGACAGATGGTAGGAGCGACCAATGTTGGGGGGCATAGGTCATTGAGGCCAGCTCTTCTTTGGCAATGCTACGCAGGCCGGCACTTGAAGGATGTGGCTCAGATGCAGGGCGGCACAAATTACCTTGAGCCGAGAGCTCTTCACGAATTAATCAGCGAATAAGCGTACGGAGGTCAGCGTCGGCAGTGAAACCAAATGAAGTGGGATCAGGCTGCAGGCGTATTGACTGTAGTTCGTCAAGCCGTTGACAAGTCGATATTGTGGTAGGGTTCTGCACGGCCAGGGCGTTATAGGCGAGTGGCCCGATACCTTTAAGGTCGTGCCGAATCCGCTCGGCCTCTGGCATGGTGCCATTTATGCGCCGACAAAGTGCAAGAACATCTTCTATATAAGAGGTATAGGTCTCATTGGACCGCTGAAGTCGGGCTTCTAGCTTCTTCTTGGCGGATTCCGTGCGAACAGTAGGAGCGCAGAAAATCTGGCGTAACGTTTGTTTAAAGGTAGCTCAGTCCGGAATCGTCGATTCATGATTTAGGAACCACGTTTTGGCCACATCCGTCAAATAAAAGGACACAATAATTAGTTCAAGAGAATCGTCCCACCGGTTAAAAGCACTGACCCGGTCGTAGCTGTCGAGCCAGTCATCAGCGTCGTCGCCGCGGAGACCGGCGAACATCTGCGGGTCGCGCTGACGGCTACTGACAGTCAAAGTGGCAAGGGGAGCTGGAGTCGAGTTGGTAGAAGCCGGAATAGCGGAGTGGCCCTCTTGAGTCATGACGATAGTGGTCGGGGTCAAACGGTGGCCAGAACGAAGCTCTAGGTGGATGCAGGTGACGAAGCAGCGGGGAAATCAAGGCGCACCTCCACCACGTGTAAGGTAACGCGAATGTCGGATTTGGGGGATCAGGCTTCATTGCAGACCTGAAGCGTTGGTCGCACACTGCAGCCAAACACACTCTGCGATGACGATGGGTATCTACAAGAGGGAGCAGGATGAAGATGAAGCAGCACTTCAGCCGTGTGGAAGATGAAGCGCCACACAGTGCTCACAATATATATATATTGTTCCCACCATCGGCACGTTATTTTTTCTTCTACTTTGCGCTTAATTATCCCTCCCCTAAACAGATTACATTAATAATTTCTGTGATTATCAAAGTAAACATTAAAAAAAAATACATAAAGTGCCATCCCCAACGTTTTCCTTGGCCTCGCCGACTGTTGGCTTCTTTCATTCATGTATTATAACGAGCACCCTCATTTCCCCTTAATTGATCTGCTTGTAGCTTACAGGGGTCTCGGTTCTGGCAGTCTTGAAGCCATAGGTAGCGTAAGAGGGTTCTAGAACAGCTTTCGCCCTCGCTCTTGATCACGTTCTACGTGACGCTGGCAGTAACAAAAAGGACGTTCCACGTCCGCCGCTGAGGATGAGGGTGGCGCTGGTGAACACTCTCAAGGTTCGTATACAGATAAACATAAATACCCAAGCAAGTAGCAGGGGGGACAGCGGCCGATGTAGCTCAGTTGGAAGAGCACCGGACGCGATATTCGGAGGTCGTGGGTTCGGTTCCTACCATCGGCACGTTGTTTTTTCTTCTACTTTGTGTTTAATTATCTTTCCCCTCAACAGATTACATTAATAATTTCTGTGATTATCCAAGTAAACATTAAAAAAAATACATAAAGTGCCATCCCCAACGCTTTCCTTGGCCTCGCCGACTGTTGGCTTCTTTCATTCATGTATTATAACTTGCACCCTCATTTCCCCTTAATTGATCTGCTTGTAGCTTACGCGGGTCTCGGTTCTGGCAGTCTTGAAGCCATAGGTAGCGTAAGAGGGTTCTAGCACAGCTTTCGCCCTCGCTCTTGATCACGTTCTACGTGACGCTGGGGGTAACAAAAAGGACGTTCCACGTCCGCCGCTGAGGATGAGGGTGGCGCTGGTGAACACTCTCAAGGTTCGTATACAGATAAACATAAATACCCAAGCAAGTAGCAGGGGGGACAGCGGCCGATGTAGCTCAGTTGGAAGAGCACCGGACGCGATACTCGGAGGTCGTGGGTTCGGTTCCCACCATCGGCACGTTGTTTTTTCTTCTACTTTGTGTTTAATTATCTTTCCCCTAAACAGATTACATTAATAATTTCTGTGATTATCCAAGAAAACATTAAAAAAAAATACATAAAGTGCCATCCCCAACGCTTTCCTTGGCCTCGCCGACTGTTGGCTTCTTTCATTCATGTATTATAACGAGCACCCTCATTTCCCCTTAATTGATCTGCTTGTAGCTTACGGGGGTCTCGGTTCTGGCAGTCTTGAAGCCATAGGTAGCGTGAGAGGGTTCTAGCACAGCTTTCGCCCTCGCTCTTGATCACGTTCTACGTGACGCTGGCGGTAACAAGAAGGACGTTCCACGTCCGCCGCTGAGGATGAGGGTGGCGCTGGTGAACACTCTCAAGGTTCGTATACAGATAAACATAAATACCCAAGCAAGTAGCAGGGGGGACAGCGGCCGATGTAGCTCAATTGGAAGAGCACCGGACGCGATATTCGGAGGCCGTGGGTTCGGTTCCCACCATCGGCACGTTGTTTTTTCTTCTACTTTGTGTTTAATTATCTTTCCCCTAAACAGATTACATTAATAATTTCTGTGATTATCCAAGTAAACATTAAAAAAAAAATACATAAAGTGCCATCCCCAACGCTTTCCTTGGGCTCGCCGACTGTTGGCTTCTTTCATTCATGTATTATAACTTGCACCCTCATTTCCCCTTAATTGATCTGCTTGTAGCTTACGGGGGTCTCGGTTCTGGCAGTCTTGAAGCCATAGGTAGCGTGAGAGGGTTCTAGCACAGCTTTCGCCCTCGCTCTTGATCACGTTCTACGTGACGCTGGCGGTAACAAAAAGGACGTTCCACGTCCGCCGCTGAGGATGAGGGTGGCGCTGGTGAACACTCTCAAGGTTCGTATACAGATAAACATAAATACCCAAGCAAGTAGCAGGGGGGACAGCGGCCGATGTAGCTCAATTGGAAGAGCACCGGACGCGATATTCGGAGGTCGTGGGTTCGGTTCCCACCATCGGCACGTTGTTTTTTCTTCTTTAACAGGAGCTGTTGGCGGGCTAGTTGGAGAATGTCAACTGTAGTCATGGTGAAATGCGCAACAAAAACACGACACAAAAGTAAGAGGAACACGTATCACGGGACGTGTTCCGTGATACGTCCCGTGATACGTGTTCCTCTTACTTTTGTGTCGTGTTTGTTGCGCATTTCACCATGACTACAGTAGTTTTTTCTTCTACTTTGTGTTTAATTATCTTTCCCCTAAACAGATTACATTAATAATTTCTGTGATTATCCAAGTAAACATTAAAAAAAATACATAAAGTGCCATCCCCAACGCTTTCCTTGGCCTCGCCGACTGTTGGCTTCTTTCATTCATGTATTATAACTTGCACCCTCATTTCCCCGTAATTGATCTGCTTGTAGCTTACGGGGGTCTCGGTTCTGGCAGTCTTGAAGCCATAGGTAGCGTAAGAGGGTTCTAGCACAGCTTTCGCCCTCGCTCTTGATCACGTTCTACGTGACGCTGGCGGTAACAAAAAGGACGTTCCACGTCCGCCGCTGAGGATGAGGGTGGCGCTGGTGAACACTCTCAAGGTTCGTATACAGATAAACATAAATACCCAAGCAAGTAGCAGGGGGGACAGCGGCCGATGTAGCTCAGTTGGAAGAGCACCGGACGCGATATTCGGAGGTCGTGGGTTCGGTTCCCACCATCGGCACGTTGTTTTTTCTTCTACTTTGTGTTTAATTATCTTTCCCCTAAACAGATTACATTAATAATTTCTGTGATTATCCAAGTAAACATTAAAAAAATACATAAAGTGCCATCCCCAACGCTTTCCTTGGCCTCGCCGACTGTTGGCTTCTTTCATTCATGTATTATAACTTGCACCCTCATTTCCCCTTAATTGATCTGCTTGTAGCTTACGGGGGTCTCGGTTCTGGCAGTCTTGAAGCCATAGGTAGCGTAAGAGGGTTCTAGCACAGCTTTCGCCCTCGCTCTTGATCACGTTCTACGTGACGCTGGCGGTAACAAAATGGACGTTCCACGTCCGCCGCTGAGGATGAGGGTGGCGCTGGTGAACATTCTCAAGGTTCGTATACAGATAAACATAAATACCCAAGCAAGTAGCAGGAGGGACAGCGGCCGATGTAGCTCAGTTGGAAGAGCACCGGACGCGATATTCGGAAGTCGTGGGTTCGGTTCCCACCATCGGCACGTTGTTTTTTCTTCTACTTTGTGTTTAATTATCTTTCCCCTAAACAGATTACATTAATAATTTCTGTGATTATCCAAGTAAACATTAAAAAAAAATACATAAAGTGCCATCCCCAACGCTTTCCTTGGCCTCGCCGACTGTTGGCTTCTTTCATTCATGTATTATAACGAGCACCCTCATTTCCCCTTAATTGATCTGCTTGTAGCTTACGGGGGTCTCGGTTCTGGCTGTCTTGAAGCCATAGGTAGCGTAAGAGGGTTCTAGCACAGCTTTCGCCCTCGCTCTTGATCACGTTCTACGTGACGCTGGCGGTAACAAAAAGGACGTTCCACGTCCGCCGCTGAGGATGAGGGAGGCGCTGGTGAACACTCTCAAGGTTCGTATACAGATAAACATAAATACCCAAGCAAGTAGCAGGGGGGACAGCGGCCGATGTAGCTCAGTTGGAAGAGCACCGGACGCGATATTCGGAGGTCGTGGGTTCGGTTCCCACCATCGGCAGGTTGTTTTTTCTTCTTCTTTGTGTTTAATTATCTTTCCCCTAAACAGATTACATTAATAATTTCTGTGATTATCCAAGTAAACATTAAAAAAAAATACATAAAGTGCCATCCCCAACGCTTTCCTTGGCCTCGCCGACTGTTGGCTTCTTTCATTCATGTATTATAACGAGCACCCTCATTTCCCCTTAATTGATCTGCTTGTAGCTTACGGGGGTCTCGGTTCTGGCAGTCTTGAAGCCATAGGTAGCGTAAGAGGGTTCTAGCACAGCTTTCGCCCTCGCTCTTGATCACGTTCTACGTGACGCTGGCGGTAACAAAAAGGACGTTCCACGTCCGCCGCTGAGGATGAGGGTGGCGCTGGTGAACACTCTCAAGGTTCGTATACAGATAAACATAAATACCCAAGCAAGTAGCAGGGGGGACAGCGGCCGATGTAGCTCAGTTGGAAGAGCACCGGACGCGATATTCGGAGGTCGTGGGTTCGGTTCCCACTATCGGCACGTTGTTTTTTCTTCTACTTTGTGTTTAATTATCTTTCCCCTAAACAGATTACATTAATAATTTCTGTGATTATCCAAGTAAACATTAAAAAAAATACATAAAGTGCCATCCCCAACGCTTTCCTTGGCATCGCCGACTGTTGGCTTCTTTCATTCATCTATTATAACGAGCACCCTCATTTCCCCTTAATTGATCTGCTTGTAGCTTACGGGGGTCTCGGTTCTGGCAGTCTTGAAGCCATAAGTAGCGTAAGAGGGTTCTAGCACAGCTTTCGCCCTCGCTCTTGATCACGTTCTACGTGACGCTGGCGGTAACAAAAAGGACGTTCCACGTCCGCCGCTGAGGATGAGGGTGGCGCTGGTGAACACTCTCAAGGTTCGTATACAAATAAACATAAATACCCAAGCAAGTAGCAGGGGGGACAGCGGCCGATGTAGCTCAGTTGGAAGAGCACCGGACGCGATATTCGGAGGTCGTGGATTCGGTTCCCACCATCGGCACGTTGTTTTTTCTTCTACTTTGTGTTTAATTATCTTTCCCCTAAACAGATTACATTATAATTTCTGTGATTATCCAAGTAAACATTAAAAAAAATACATAAAGTGCCATCCCCAACGCTTTCCTTGGCCTCGCCGATTGTTGGCTTCTTTCATTCATGTATTATAACTTGCACCCTCATTTCCCCTTAATTGATCTGCTTGTAGCTTACGGGGGTCTCGGTTCTGGCAGTCTTGAAGCCATAGGTAGCGTAAGAGGGTTCTAGCACAGCTTTCGCCCTCGCTCTTGATCACGTTCTACGTGACGCTGGCGGTAACAAAATGGACGTTCCACGTCCGCCGCTGAGGATGAGGGTGGCGCTGGTGAACACTCTCAAGGTTCGTATACAGATAAACATAAATACCCAAGCAAGTAGCAGGAGGGACAGCGGCCGATGTAGCTCAGTTGGAAGAGCACCGGACGCGTATTCGGAAGTCGTGGGTTCGGTTCCCACCATCGGCACGTTGTTTTTTCTTCTACTTTGTGTTTAATTATCTTTCCCCTAAACAGATTACATTAATAATTTCTGTGATTATCCAAGTAAACATTAAAAAAAAATACATAAAGTGCCATCCCCAATGCTTTCCTTGGCCTCGCCGATTGTTGGCTTCTTTCATTCATGTATTATAACGAGCACCCTCATTTCCCCTTAATTGATCTGCTTGTAGCTTACGGGGGTCTCGGTTCTGGCAGTCTTGAAGCCATAGGTAGCGTAAGAGGGTTCTAGCACAGCTTTCGCCCTCGCTCTTGATCACGTTCTACGTGACGCTGGCGGTAACAAAAAGAACGTTCCACGTCCGCCGCTGAGGATGAGGGTGGCGCTGGTGAACACTCTCAAGGTTCGTATACAGATAAACATAAATACCCAAGCAAGTAGCAGGAGAGACAGCGGCCGATGTAGCTCAGTTGGAAGAGCACCGGACGCGATATTCGGAGGTCGTGGGTTCGGTTCCCACCATTGGCACGTTGTTTTTTCTTCTACTTTGTGTTTAATTATCTTTCCCCTAAACAGATTACATTAATAATTTCTTTGATTATCCAAGTAAACATTAAAAAAAATACATAAAGTGCCATCCCCAACGCTTTCCTTGGCCTCGCCGACTGTTGGCTTCTTTCATTCATGTATTATAACGAGCACCCTCATTTCCCCTTAATTAATCTGCTTGTAGCTTACGGGGGTCTCGGTTCTGGCAGTCTTGAAGCCATAGGTAGCGTAAGAGGGTTCTAGCACAGCTTTCGCCCTCGCTCTTGATCACGTTCTACGTGACGCTGGCGGTAACAAAATGGACGTTCCACGTCCGCCGCTGAGGATGAGGGTGGCGCTGGTGAACACTCTCAAGGTTCGTATACAGATAAACATAAATACCCAAGCAAGTAGCAGGAGGGACAGCGGCCGATGTAGCTCAGTTGGAAGAGCACCGGATGCGATATTCGGAAGTCGTGGGTTCGGTTCCCACCATCGGCACGTTGTTTTTTCTTCTACTTTGTGTTTAATTATCTTTCCCCTAAACAGATTACATTATAATTTCTGTGATTATCCAAGTAAACATTAAAAAAAAATACATAAAGTGCCATCCCCAATGCTTTCCTTGGCCTCGCCGATTGTTGGCTTCTTTCATTCATGTATTATAACTTGCACCCTCATTTCCCCTTAATTGATCTGCTTGTAGCTTACGGGGGTCTCGGTTCTGGCAGTCTTGAAGCCATAGGTAGCGTAAGAGGGTTCTAGCACAGCTTTCGCCCTCGCTCTTGATCACGTTCTACGTGACGCTGGCGGTAACAAAATGGACGTTCCACGTCCGCCGCTGAGGATGAGGGTGGCGCTGGTGAACACTCTCAAGGTTCGTATACAGATAAACATAAATACCCAAGCAAGTAGCAGGAGGGACAGCGGCCGATGTAGCTCAGTTGGAAGAGCACCGGACGCGATATTCGGAAGTCGTGGGTTCGGTTCCCACCATCGGCACGTTGTTTTTTCTTCTACTTTGTGTTTAATTATCTTTCCCCTAAACAGATTACATTAATAATTTCTGTGATTATCCAAGTAAACATTAAAAAAAAATACATAAAGTGCCATCCCCAACGCTTTCCTTGGCCTCGCCGATTGTTGGCTTCTTTCATTCATGTATTATAACGAGCACCCTCATTTCCCCTTAATTGATCTGCTTGTAGCTTACGGGGGTCTCGGTTCTGGCAGTCTTGAAGCCATAGGTAGCGTAAGAGGGTTCTAGCACAGCTTTCGCCCTCGCTCTTGATCACGTTCTACGTGACGCTGGCGGTAACAAAAAGAACGTTCCACGTCCGCCGCTGAGGATGAGGGTGGCGCTGGTGAACACTCTCAAGGTTCGTATACAGATAAACATAAATACCCAAGCAAGTAGCAGGAGAGACAGCGGCCGATGTAGCTCAGTTGGAAGAGCACCGGACGCGATATTCGGAGGTCGTGGGTTCGGTTCCCACCATTGGCACGTTGTTTTTTCTTCTACTTTGTGTTTAATTATCTTTCCCCTAAACAGATTACATTAATAATTTCTTTGATTATCCAAGTAAACATTAAAAAAAATACATAAAGTGCCATCCCCAACGCTTTCCTTGGCCTCGCCGACTGTTGGCTTCTTTCATTCATGTATTATAACGAGCACCCTCATTTCCCCTTAATTAATCTGCTTGTAGCTTACGGGGGTCTCGGTTCTGGCAGTCTTGAAGCCATAGGTAGCGTAAGAGGGTTCTAGCACAGCTTTCGCCCTCGCTCTTGATCACGTTCTACGTGACGCTGGCGGTAACAAAATGGACGTTCCACGTCCGCCGCTGAGGATGAGGGTGGCGCTGGTGAACACTCTCAAGGTTCGTATACAGATAAACATAAATACCCAAGCAAGTAGCAGGAGGGACAGCGGCCGATGTAGCTCAGTTGGAAGAGCACCGGATGCGATATTCGGAAGTCGTGGGTTCGGTTCCCACCATCGGCACGTTGTTTTTTCTTCTACTTTGTGTTTAATTATCTTTCCCCTAAACAGATTACATTAATAATTTCTGTGATTATCCAAGTAAACATTAAAAAAAAATACATAAAGTGCCATCCCCAACGCTTTCCTTGGCCTCGCCGACTGTTGGCTTCTTTCATTCATGTATTATAACGAGCACCCTCATTTCCCCTTAATTGATCTGCTTGTAGCTTACGGGGGTCTCGGTTCTGGCTGTCTTGAAGCCATAGGTAGCGTAAGAGGGTTCTAGCACAGCTTTCGCCCTCGCTCTTGATCACGTTCTACGTGACGCTGGCGGTAACAAAAAGGACGTTCCACGTCCGCCGCTGAGGATGAGGGTGGCGCTGGTGAACACTCTCAAGGTTCGTATACAGATAAACATAAATACCCAAGCAAGTAGCAGGAGGGACAGCGGCCGATGTAGCTCAGTTGGAAGAGCACCGGACGCGATATTCGGAAGTCGTGGGTTCGGTTCCCACCATCGGCACGTTGTTTTTTCTTCTACTTTGTGTTTAATTATCTTTCCCCTAAACAGATTACATTAATAATTTCTGTGATTATCCAAGTAAACATTAAAAAAAAAATACATAAAGTGCCATCCCCAACGCTTTCCTTGGCCTCGCCGATTGTTGGCTTCTTTCATTCATGTATTATAACGAGCACCCTCATTTCCCCTTAATTGATCTGCTTGTAGCTTACGGGGGTCTCGGTTCTGGCAGTCTTGAAGCCATAGGTAGCGTAAGAGGGTTCTAGCACAGCTTTCGCCCTCGCTCTTGATCACGTTCTACGTGACGCTGGCGGTAACAAAAAGAACGTTCCACGTCCGCCGCTGAGGATGAGGGTGGCGCTGGTGAACACTCTCAAGGTTCGTATACAGATAAACATAAATACCCAAGCAAGTAGCAGGAGAGACAGCGGCCGATGTAGCTCAGTTGGAAGAGCACCGGACGCGATATTCGGAGGTCGTGGGTTCGGTTCCCACCATTGGCACGTTGTTTTTTCTTCTACTTTGTGTTTAATTATCTTTCCCCTAAACAGATTACATTAATAATTTCTTTGATTATCCAAGTAAACATTAAAAAAAATACATAAAGTGCCATCCCCAACGCTTTCCTTGGCCTCGCCGACTGTTGGCTTCTTTCATTCATGTCTTATAACGAGCACCCTCATTTCCCCTTAATTGATCTGCTTGTAGCTTACGGGGGTCTCGGTTCTGGCAGTCTTGAAGCCATAGGTAGCGTAAGAGGGTTCTAGCACAGCTTTCGCCCTCGCTCTTGATCACGTTCTACGTGACGCTGGCGGTAACAAAATGGACGTTCCACGTCCGCCGCTGAGGATGAGGGTGGCGCTGGTGAACACTCTCAAGGTTCGTATACAGATAAACATAAATACCCAAGCAAGTAGCAGGAGGGACAGCGGCCGATGTAGCTCAGTTGGAAGAGCACCGGACGTGATATTCGGAAGTCGTGGGTTCGGTTCCCACCATCGGCACGTTGTTTTTTCTTCTACTTTGTGTTTAATTATCTTTCCCCTAAACAGATTACATTAATAATTTCTGTGATTATCCAAGTAAACATTAAAAAAAAATACATAAAGTGCCATCCCCAACGCTTTCCTTGGCCTCGCCGACTGTTGGCTTCTTTCATTCATGTATTATAACGAGCACCCTCATTTCCCCTTAATTGATCTGCTTGTAGCTTACGGGGGTCTCGGTTCTGGCTGTCTTGAAGCCATAGGTAGCGTAAGAGGGTTCTAGCACAGCTTTCGCCCTCGCTCTTGATCACGTTCTACGTGACGCTGGCGGTAACAAAAAGGACGTTCCACGTCCGCCGCTGAGGATGAGGGTGGCGCTGGTGAACACTCTCAAGGTTCGTATACAGATAAACATAAATACCCAAGCAAGTAGCAGGGGGGACAGCGGCCGATGTAGCTCAGTTGGAAGAGCACCGGACGCGATATTCGGAGGTCGTGGGTTCGGTTCCCACCATCGGCACGTTGTTTTTTCTTCTACTTTGTGTTTAATTATCTTTCCCCTAAACAGATTACATTAATAATTTCTGTGATTATCCAAGTAAACATTAAAAAAAAATACATAAAGTGCCATCCCCAACGCTTTCCTTGGCCTCGCCGACTGTTGGCTTCTTTCATTCATGTATTATAACGAGCACCCTCATTTCCCCTTAATTGATCTGCTTGTAGCTTACGGGGGTCTCGGTTCTGGCAGTCTTGAAGCCATAGGTAGCGTAAGAGGGTTCTAGCACAGCTTTCGCCCTCGCTCTTGATCACGTTCTACGTGACGCTGGCGGTAACAAAAAGGACGTTCCACGTCCGCCGCTGAGGATGAGGGTGGCGCTGGTGAACACTCTCAAGGTTCGTATACAGATAAACATAAATACCCAAGCAAGTAGCAGGGGGGACAGCGGCCGATGTAGCTCAGTTGGAAGAGCACCGGACGCGATATTCGGAGGTCGTGGGTTCGGTTCCCACTATCGGCACGTTGTTTTTTCTTCTACTTTGTGTTTAATTATCTTTCCCCTAAACAGATTACATTAATAATTTCTGTGATTATCCAAGTAAACATTAAAAAAAATACATAAAGTGCCATCCCCAACGCTTTCCTTGGCATCGCCGACTGTTGGCTTCTTTCATTCATCTATTATAACGAGCACCCTCATTTCCCCTTAATTGATCTGCTTGTAGCTTACGGGGGTCTCGGTTCTGGCAGTCTTGAAGCCATAGGTAGCGTAAGAGGGTTCTAGCACAGCTTTCGCCCTCGCTCTTGATCACGTTCTACGGGACGCTGGCGGTAACAAAAAGGACGTTCCACGTCCGCCGCTGAGGATGAGGGTGGCGCTGGTGAACACTCTCAAGGTTCGTATACAAATAAACATAAATACCCAAGCAAGTAGCAGGGGGGACAGCGGCCGATGTAGCTCAGTTGGAAGAGCACCGGACGCGATATTCGGAGGTCGTGGATTCGGTTCCCACCATCGGCACGTTGTTTTTTCTTCTACTTTGTGTTTAATTATCTTTCCCCTAAACAGATTACATTATAATTTCTGTTATCCAAGTAAACATTAAAAAAAATACATAAAGTGCCATCCCCAACGCTTTCCTTGGCCTCGCCGATTGTTGGCTTCTTTCATTCATGTATTATAACGAGCACCCTCATTTCCCCTTAATTGATCTGCTTGTAGCTTACGGGGGTCTCGGTTCTGGCAGTCTTGAAGCCATAGGTAGCGTAAGAGGGTTCTAGCACAGCTTTCGCCCTCGCTCTTGATCACGTTCTACGTGACGCTGGCGGTAACAAAAAGAACGTTCCACGTCCGCCGCTGAGGATGAGGGTGGCGCTGGTGAACACTCTCAAGGTTCGTATACAGATAAACATAAATACCCAAGCAAGTAGCAGGAGAGACAGCGGCCGATGTAGCTCAGTTGGAAGAGCACCGGACGCGATATTCGGAGGTCGTGGGTTCGGTTCCCACCATTGGCACGTTGTTTTTTCTTCTACTTTGTGTTTAATTATCTTTCCCCTAAACAGATTACATTAATAATTTCTTTGATTATCCAAGTAAACATTAAAAAAAATACATAAAGTGCCATCCCCAACGCTTTCCTTGGCCTCGCCGACTGTTGGCTTCTTTCATTCATGTATTATAACGAGCACCCTCATTTCCCCTTAATTGATCTGCTTGTAGCTTACGGGGGTCTCGGTTCTGGCAGTCTTGAAGCCATAGGTAGCGTAAGAGGGTTCTAGCACAGCTTTCGCCATCGCTCTTCATCACGTTCTACGTGACGCTGGCGGTAACAAAAACGACGTTCCACGTCCGCCGCTGAGGATGAGGGTGGCGCTGGTGAACACTCTCAAGGTTCGTATACAGATAAACATAAATACCCAAGCAAGTAGCAGGGGGGACAGCGGCCGATGTAGCTCAGTTGGAAGAGCACCGGACGCGATATTCGGAAGTCGTGGGTTCGGTTCCCACCATCGGCACGTTGTTTTTTCTTCTACTTTGTGTTTAATTATCTTTCCCCTAAACAGATTACATTAATAATTTCTGTGATTATCCAAGTAAACATTAAAAAAATACATAAAGTGCCATCCCCAACGCTTTCATGGCCTCGCCGACTGTTGGCTTCTTTCAGTCATGTATTATAACGAGCACCCTCATTTCCCCTTAATTGATCTGCTCGTAGCTTGCGGGGGTCTCGGTTCTGGCAGTCTTGAAGCCATAGGTAGCGTAAGAGGGTTCTAGCACAGCTTTCGCCCTCGCTCTTGATCACGTTCTACGTGACGCTGGCGGTAACAAAAAGGACGTTCCACGTCCGCCGCTGAGGATGAGGGTGGCGCTGGTGAACACTCTCAAGGTTCGTATACAGATAAACATAAATACCCAAGCAAGTAGCAGGGGGGACAGCGGCCGATGTAGCTCAGTTGGAAGAGCACCGGACGCGATATTCGGAGGTCGTGGGTTCGGTTCCCACCATCGGCACGTTGTTTTTTCTTCTACTTTGTGTTTAATTATCTTTCCCCTAAACAGATTACATTAATAATTTCTGTGATTATCCAATTAAACATTAAAAAAATACATAAAATGCCATCCCCAACGCTTTCCTTAGCCTCGCCGACTGTTGGCTTCTTTCATTCATGTATTATAACGAGCACCCTCATTTCCCCTTAATTGATCTGCTTGTAGCTTACGGGGGTCTCGGTTCTGGCAGTCTTGAAGCCATAGGTAGCGTAAGAGGGTTCTAGCACAGCTTTCGCCCTCGCTCTTGATCACGTGCTACGTGACGCTGGCGGTAACAAAAAGGACGTTCCACGTCCGCCGCTGAGGATGAGGGTGGCGCTGGTGAACACTCTCAAGGTTCGTATACAGATAAACATAAATACCCAAGCAAGTAGCAGGGGGGACAGCGGCCGATGTAGCTCAGTTGGAAGAGCACCGGACGCGATATTCGGAGGTCGTGGGTTCGGTTCCCACCATTGGCACGTTGTTTTTTCTTCTACTTTGTGTTTAATTATCTTTCCCCTAAACAGATTACATTAATAATTTCTTTGATTATCCAAGTAAACATTAAAAAAATACATAAAGTGCCATCCCCAACGCTTTCCTTGGCCTCGCCGACTGTTGGCTTCTTTCATTCATGTATTATAACGAGCACCCTCATTTCCCCTTAATTGATCTGCTTGTAGCTTACGGGGGTCTCGGTTCTGGCAGTCTTGAAGCCATAGGTAGCGTAAGAGGGTTCTAGCACAGCTTTCGCCCTCGCTCTTGATCACGTTCTACGTGACGCTGGCGGTAACAAAATGGACGTTCCACGTCCGCCGCTGAGGATGAGGGTGGCGCTGGTGAACACTCTCAAGGTTCGTATACAGATAAACATAAATACCCAAGCAAGTAGCAGGAGGGACAGCGGCCGATGTAGCTCAGTTGGAAGAGCACCGGACGCGATATTCGGAAGTCGTGGGTTCGGTTCCCACCATCGGCACGTTGTTTTTTCTTCTACTTTGTGTTTAATTATCTTTCCCCTAAACAGATTACATTAATAATTTCTGTGATTATCCAAGTAAACATAAAAAAAAATACATAAAGTGCCATCCCCAACGCTTTCCTTGGCCTCGCCGACTGTTGGCTTCTTTCATTCATGTATTATAACGAGCACCCTCATTTCCCCTTAATTGATCTGCTTGTAGCTTACGGGGGTCTCGGTTCTGGCTGTCTTGAAGCCATAGGTAGCGTAAGAGGGTTCTAGCACAGCTTTCGCCCTCGCTCTTGATCACGTTCTACGTGATGCTGGCGGTAACAAAAAGGACGTTCCACGTCCGCCGCTGAGGATGAGGGTGGCGCTGGTGAACACTCTCAAGGTTCGTGTACAGATAAACATAAGTACCCAAGCAAGTAGCAGGGGGGACAGCGGCCGATGTAGCTCAGTTGGAAGAGCACCGGACGCGATATTCGGAGGTCGTGGGTTCGGTTCCCACCATCGGCACGTTGTTTTTTCTTCTACTTTGTGTTTAATTATCTTTCCCCTAAACAGATTACATTAATAATTTCTGTGATTATCCAAGTAAACATTAAAAAAAAAATACATAAAGTGCCATCCCCAACGCTTTCCTTGGCCTCGCCGACTGTTGGCTTCTTTCATTCATGTATTATAACGAGCACCCTCATTTCCCCTTAATTGATCTGCTTGTAGCTTACGGGGGTCTCGGTTCTGGCAGTCTTGAAGCCATAGGTAGCGTAAGAGGGTTCTAGCACAGCTTTCGCCCTCGCTCTTGATCACGTTCTACGTGACGCTGGCGGTAACAAAAAGGACGTTCCACGTCCGCCGCTGAGGATGAGGGTGGCGCTGGTGAACACTCTCAAGGTTCGTATACAGATAAACATAAATACCCAAGCAAGTAGCAGGGGGGACAGCGGCCGATGTAGCTCAGTTGGAAGAGCACCGGACGCGATATTCGGAGGTCGTGGGTTCGGTTCCCACTATCGGCACGTTGTTTTTTCTTCTACTTTGTGTTTAATTATCTTTCCCCTAAACAGATTACATTAATAATTTCTGTGATTATCCAAGTAAACATTAAAAAAAATACATAAAGTGCCATCCCCAACGCTTTCCTTGGCATCGCCGACTGTTGGCTTCTTTCATTCATCTATTATAACGAGCACCCTCATTTCCCCTTAATTGATCTGCTTGTAGCTTACGGGGGTCTCGGTTCTGGCAGTCTTGAAGCCATAGGTAGCGTAAGAGGGTTCTAGCAAGGCTTTCGCCCTCGCTCTTGATCACGTTCTATGGGACGCTGGCGGTAACAAAAAGGACGTTCCACGTCCGCCGCTGAGGATGAGGGTGGCGCTGGTGAACACTCTCAAGGTTCGTATACAAATAAACATAAATACCCAAGCAAGTAGCAGGGGGGACAGCGGCCGATGTAGCTCAGTTGGAAGAGCACCGGACGCGATATTCGGAGGTCGTGGATTCGGTTCCCACCATCGGCAGGTTGTTTTTTCTTCTACTTTGTGTTTAATTATCTTTCCCCTAAACAGATTACATTATAATTTCTGTTATCCAAGTAAACATTAAAAAAAAATACATAAAGTGCCATCCCCAACGCTTTCCTTGGCCTCGCCGATTGTTGGCTTCTTTCATTCATGTATTATAACGAGCACCCTCATTTCCCCTTAATTGATCTGCTTGTAGCTTACGGGGGTCTCGGTTCTGGCAGTCTTGAAGCCATAGGTAGCGTAAGAGGGTTCTAGCACAGCTTTCGCCCTCGCTCTTGATCACGTTCTACGTGACGCTGGCGGTAACAAAAAGAACGTTCCACGTCCGCCGCTGAGGATGAGGGTGGCGCTGGTGAACACTCTCAAGGTTCGTATACAGATAAACATAAATACCCAAGCAAGTAGCAGGAGAGACAGCGGCCGATGTAGCTCAGTTGGAAGAGCACCGGACGCGATATTCGGAGGTCGTGGGTTCGGTTCCCACCATTGGCACGTTGTTTTTTCTTCTACTTTGTGTTTAATTATCTTTCCCCTAAACAGATTACATTAATAATTTCTTTGATTATCCAAGTAAACATTAAAAAAAATACATAAAGTGCCATCCCCAACGCTTTCCTTGGCCTCGCCGACTGTTGGCTTCTTTCATTCATGTATTATAACGAGCACCCTCATTTCCCCTTAATTGATCTGCTTGTAGCTTACGGGGGTCTCGGTTCTGGCAGTCTTGAAGCCATAGGTAGCGTAAGAGGGTTCTAGCACAGCTTTCGCCATCGCTCTTGATCACGTTCTACGTGACGCTGGCGGTAACAAAAACGACGTTCCACGTCCGCCGCTGAGGATGAGGGTGGCGCTGGTGAACACTCTCAAGGTTCGTATACAGATAAACATAAATACCCAAGCAAGTAGCAGGGGGGACAGCGGCCGATGTAGCTCAGTTGGAAGAGCACCGGACGCGATATTCGGAAGTCGTGGGTTCGGTTCCCACCATCGGCACGTTGTTTTTTCTTCTACTTTGTGTTTAATTATCTTTCCCCTAAACAGATTACATTAATAATTTCTGTGATTATCCAAGTAAACATTAAAAAAAATACATAAAGTGCCATCCCCAACGCTTTCATGGCCTCGCCGACTATTGGCTTCTTTCAGTCATGTATTATAACGAGCACCCTCATTTCCCCTTAATTGATCTGCTCGTAGCTTGCGGGGGTCTCGGTTCTGGCAGTCTTGAAGCCATAGGTAGCGTAAGAGGGTTCTAGCACAGCTTTCGCCCTCGCTCTTGATCACGTTCTACGTGACGCTGGCGGTAACAAAAAGGACGTTCCACGTCCGCCGCTGAGGATGAGGGTGGCGCTGGTGAACACTCTCAAGGTTCGTATACAGATAAACATAAATACCCAAGCAAGTAGCAGGGGGGACAGCGGCCGATGTAGCTCAGTTGGAAGAGCACCGGACGCGATATTCGGAGGTCGTGGGTTCGGTTCCCACCATCGGCACGTTGTTTTTTCTTCTACTTTGTGTTTAATTATCTTTCCCCTAAACAGATTACATTAATAATTTCTGTGATTATCCAATTAAACATTAAAAAAATACATAAAATGCCATCCCCAACGCTTTCCTTAGCCTCGCCGACTGTTGGCTTCTTTCATTCATGTATTATAACGAGCACCCTCATTTCCCCTTAATTGATCTGCTTGTAGCTTACGGGGGTCTCGGTTCTGGCAGTCTTGAAGCCATAGGTAGCGTAAGAGGGTTCTAGCACAGCTTTCGCCCTCGCTCTTGATCACGTGCTACGTGACGCTGGCGGTAACAAAAAGGACGTTCCACGTCCGCCGCTGAGGATGAGGGTGGCGCTGGTGAACACTCTCAAGGTTCGTATACAGATAAACATAAATACCCAAGCAAGTAGCAGGGGGGACAGCGGCCGATGTAGCTCAGTTGGAAGAGCACCGGACGCGATATTCGGAGGTCGTGGGTTCGGTTCCCACCATCGGCACGTTGTTTTTTTTTCTTCTACTTTGTGTTTAATTATCTTTCCCCTAAACAGATTACATTAATAATTTCTGTGATTATCCAAGTAAACATTATAAAAAATACACATAAAGTGCAATCCCCAACGCTTTCCTTGGCATCGCCGACTGTTGGCTTCTTTCATTCATCTATTATAACGAGCACCCTCATTTCCCCTTAATTGATCTGCTTGTAGCTTACGGGGGTCTCGGTTCTGGCAGTCTTGAAGCCATAGGTAGCGTAAGAGGGTTCTAGCACAGCTTTCGCCCTCGCTCTTGATCACGTTCTACGTGACGCTGGCGGTAACAAAAAGGACGTTCCACGTCCGCCGCTGAGGATGAGGGTGGCGCTGGTGAACACTCTCAAGGTTCGTATACAAATAAACATAAATACCCAAGCAAGTAGCAGGGGGGACAGCGGCCGATGTAGCTCAGTTGGAAGAGCACCGGACGCGATATTCGGAGGTCGTGGATTCGGTTCCCACCATCGGCACGTTGTTTTTTCTTCTACTTTGTGTTTAATTATATTTCCCCTAAACAGATTACATTATAATTTCTGTTATCCAAGTAAACATTAAAAAAAAATACATAAAGTGCCATCCCCAACGCTTTCCTTGGCCTCGCCGATTGTTGGCTTCTTTCATTCATGTATTATAACGAGCACCCTCATTTCCCCTTAATTGATCTGCTTGTAGCTTACGGGGGTCTCGGTTCTGGCAGTCTTGAAGCCATAGGTAGCGTAAGAGGGTTCTAGCACAGCTTTCGCCCTCGCTCTTGATCACGTTCTACGTGACGCTGGCGGTAACAAAAAGAACGTTCCACGTCCGCCGCTGAGGATGAGGGTGGCGCTGGTGAACACTCTCAAGGTTCGTATACAGATAAACATAAATACCCAAGCAAGTAGCAGGAGAGACAGCGGCCGATGTAGCTCAGTTGGAAGAGCACCGGACGCGATATTCGGAGGTCGTGGGTTCGGTTCCCACCATTGGCACGTTGTTTTTTCTTCTACTTTGTGTTTAATTATCTTTCCCCTAAACAGATTACATTAATAATTTCTTTGATTATCCAAGTAAACATTAAAAAAAATACATAAAGTGCCATCCCCAACGCTTTCCTTGGCCTCGCCGACTGTTGGCTTCTTTCATTCATGTATTATAACGAGCACCCTCATTTCCCCTTAATTGATCTGCTTGTAGCTTACGGGGGTCTCGGTTCTGGCAGTCTTGAAGCCATAGGTAGCGTAAGAGGGTTCTAGCACAGCTTTCGCCATCGCTCTTGATCACGTTCTACGTGACGCTGGCGGTAACAAAAACGACGTTCCACGTCCGCCGCTGAGGATGAGGGTGGCGCTGGTGAACACTCTCAAGGTTCGTATACAGATAAACATAAATACCCAAGCAAGTAGCAGGGGGGACAGCGGCCGATGTAGCTCAGTTGGAAGAGCACCGGACGCGATATTCGGAAGTCGTGGGTTCGGTTCCCACCATCGGCACGTTGTTTTTTCTTCTACTTTGTGTTTAATTATCTTTCCCCTAAACAGATTACATTAATAATTTCTGTGATTATCCAAGTAAACATTAAAAAAAATACATAAAGTGCCATCCCCAACGCTTTCATGGCCTCGCCGACTGTTGGCTTCTTTCAGTCATGTATTATAACGAGCACCCTCATTTCCCCTTAATTGATCTGCTTGTAGCTTGCGGGGGTCTCGGTTCTGGCAGTCTTGAAGCCATAGGTAGCGTAAGAGGGTTCTAGCACAGCTTTCGCCCTCGCTCTTGATCACGTTCTACGTGACGCTGGCGGTAACAAAAAGGACGTTCCACGTCCGCCGCTGAGGATGAGGGTGGCGCTGGTGAACACTCTCAAGGTTCGTATACAGATAAACATAAATACCCAAGCAAGTAGCAGGGGGGACAGCGGCCGATGTAGCTCAGTTGGAAGAGCACCGGACGCGATATTCGGAGGTCGTGGGTTCGGTTCCCACCATCGGCACGTTGTTTTTTCTTCTACTTTGTGTTTAATTATCTTTCCCCTAAACAGATTACATTAATAATTTCTGTGATTATCCAAGTAAACATTAAAAAAATACATAAAATGCCATCCCCAACGCTTTCCTTAGCCTCGCCGACTGTTGGCTTCTTTCATTCATGTATTATAACGAGCACCCTCATTTCCCCTTAATTGATCTGCTTGTAGCTTACGGGGGTCTCGGTTCTGGCAGTCTTGAAGCCATAGGTAGCGTAAGAGGGTTCTAGCACAGCTTTCGCCCTCGCTCTTGATCACGTGCTACGTGACGCTGGCGGTAACAAAAAGGACGTTCCACGTCCGCCGCTGAGGATGAGGGTGGCGCTGGTGAACACTCTCAAGGTTCGTATACAGATAAACATAAATACCCAAGCAAGTAGCAGGGGGGACAGCGGCCGATGTAGCTCAGTTGGAAGAGCACCGGACGCGATATTCGGAGGTCGTGGGTTCGGTTCCCACCATCGGCACGTTGTTTTTTTTTCTTCTACTTTGTGTTTAATTATCTTTCCCCTAAACAGATTACATTAATAATTTCTGTGATTATCCAAGTAAACATTATAAAAAATATACATAAAGTGCAATCCCCAACGCTTTCCTTGGCCTCGCCGACTGTTGGCTTCTTTCATTCATATATATATATATATATATATATATATATATATATATATATATATATATATATATCGATTCTCTATACTGATAATAGCTGAACGGCGCTTTGCTGATTTCTGCTCTATAAGGGGTGTTTTATATATATATGTATTTTTTCGGGCAAGAAGAATAGAGAGAAGGGCGTCCAAGCTAGAATCCCCACAATACCTATTTACGAGATACCTGGTGAGCGGCAGTATTCTTTCAGTGGCGCCACAATAAATTGATCTTGAAAATACTAAAACAAGAAGAGCAGCGAGTTCAATCCTCTATCACTCCTCTTGATCCCCTGCAGCCAATCATTGCTGAGAGCTCTTGCCACTATCGATAATGTAAAGTCGGGAAAATTTTTCAACTTTCTTGGTAGAAGCTTATACGTAGCTCCCGTGACTGAGTGAATAAAAACTATAAACTGAAAGAGCTAAGTGGAGGCTGTGGCTGATGTCCAGACCACACAGGTCTCGGACCGCACAGATAACATTCAACGGCCTTGACGTGCTTCGTCCGCCGCTGGCCTTAACTGAAGAAAGTGCTCTTCTTTACCCATTTTGCTGCGTTATTTCAAGTAGCTTAGCCCACAAAATATGCTTGCCTTTGTATGGTAGGCAATATTTAACGATGACTGAACGGCGAAACGATAAAAAAAAAGAGCTTTGAGTCGCTACTTAATGCTCCTTACAGGACACCGTTCCAAGTTTAATTTGTACGGACGAAATAATTGTTACATTTATGTGGCACACCGAAAACCTTTTCAAAAAGTTTCCGCGTGGCTATTGGCCGGCTTGTAGACCTATTGGGGATGTTTTTACAATAACGAAGACTGATGGGTGAGTTGGTACAACATTCTAGGAAAACGCAGAGCACCAGCACGAACATAGCGCTGTGTCGTACATCCCTTTTTTCTCTGTGTTCGTGCTGGTGTGCTGTTTTTCCCTTCAAGTATCACTCAGAAGTCCTATAAGCCAAGTGAATCATTACACAAGACTTCTTTTAAAGGTCACTGCGAAAATGAACTCGCAACGGCAGGGATGCAAATAAGTTTCCATACCACAAAGCATTCGTGTTGGGTGACGCAATTTCAGTTTACGTTTTTTGTTTGAAGTTTGCTACTTCTAATTTTCTTTAAGACTGGATATAGACAGTTAGAATCTATCCAATAAACTTGTGTTCGCCAGTTGAACGCTGCATTCAAATCTCCGCTTCTGAAAATACAATCGTTATTTTGACATTAACATCAGTAATGAATAAAGTTGTGCCACATGTATCTTAAATTTTACACATCTTGTCTAGCTGCATATTGTAACAAAGCCTATAACCTTCACTATTGTTGAAGCCAGTTTTGGGATCAAAATGCTAAATTTTGACTGGTATGCACGACGGCAACCGTCAGGGAACCCTGTGACACTGCATTTTACTACAACCAAATAGTAGACTTCAAACGATGAAAAAAAAAAAATAATGCTTTATTTTTGTCCGAAACCTGCACTCATCACTCCATCTAAAAAACCTCTTAGCTAGCCTTAACCTCAATTCGATTACATCGTCCACCAGTATTCATCATCAGAAGCCTTCAAGACCAGTGCGCGTAGCAAAACGTCTCTGGAAAAATCATATTTAAACCATCTGTGACGTTCTCATTGTGCAAAAGCGATAAGTTTGAAGTGAAATGAACAACAGTGATGATAAAGCAGATTGTCTTTATCACATGCATTAGCGTGCCATCACACCCGCATCATTAGCATGCCGATGGATGTTTTTTTTTTTTTCTCCTCTAACAGTGATGCCGATAATCATAACGAATTAAAATAAAATGCATTTCCCCAGTACTAATCGAATCAACCGAAGGATTGGGCTGTAAGGACCCTTATATTGTACCCTGCCTTTCAATTCCTATTATTCCTTATATGCCGCTAACTTGGATGTTGTGCTACAAAAAAAATATATATTTTTTCATTTTCTTGTTACAACTTTCATAGCCATCGCTAGTAAAGTGTCTATCAAGGAAAATTAGCGGTCAGTGGGGAAAACGTTTTAGCCTGCTTATATGCAATTAATCAACTTTCTTCTGCAAATAGTTTTTCTCTGCACCTACTGACTTAAGGCTAGACCTAGTTCGTTACCATGCAGCGGGGAGATAGAAAGCACGGCCATTATGATGGTTGTTCACCCAGCTTTACTACAGTGAGTAAATCTCTACCAACGCATGCAAATTTACCCAGCCACATGTGAGAGATTTCTAAACACAAAAAATATTCTTGCATTCTGTCTCTGCTTTCCAGAGATAATAATTCTACATAAAAGTGTTTTTGTGTTTACATCCAAGTGAATGTGGCTTCATACGTTATAAATTCCCATGCATGACCTTATACAAAAAAAGGTCGTCGATGACTCGGGCAACGATCGTCCCAAAATCAACAACGGAGCATCAATATCCATTGCGCAAATAAACGGCGATTGTCAACGCTGTCTTCATTATTCATGGAATCTTGAGTGTAACTTGGAAATATTGCCAGCCTGCATATTAGCCCGCAACCAACATAGACAAAATTATTCAACCGAATCGCGTCATTTTACAAAGCAAGAAATACCATCTCGAAAGCATCCTGTACATAAGTTAGCTTCTAACAAACAGTCAGCCTGAGTTCTGACTGACTGGTGAGCATCGTTTTAGTGACAGTTATTGGGGGAAACGTTCTACCCGTGACGAAGGACGAGGTCAAGAAGGCACTAGAAACTATGAAAAGGGGGAAATCAGCTGGAGAGGATCAGATAACTACAGATTTGCTAAAGGACGGGGGGATATCGTGCTAGAAAAACTGGCCACCCTGTATACGCAGTGCCTGATGTCATCGACGGTACCGGAAGCATGGAAGAATGCAAACATTATCCTCATTCACAAGAAAGGGGACTCTAAGGACCTTAAAAATTACAGACCAATCAGCTTACTGTCTGTTACGTATAAGGTATTTACTAAGGTAATCGCTAACAGAATCAGAACAACCTTAGACTGCAATCAAGCAAAGGATCAAGCAGGATTTCGGAAACGGTACTCTACTATCGATCATATCCATACCATCAATCAGGTGATAGAAAAATGCTCGGAATATAACCAGCCCCTATACATAGCATTCATTGATTACGAAAAAGCATTTGACTCAGTTGAAACCTCGGCGGTGATGCAGGCATTGCGAAATCAGGGGGCAGACGAGCCGTACGTGAAAGTGCTGGAAGATATATATAGTGGCTGCACAGCAACCATAGTTCTGCATAAAGAAAGCCACAAAATTCCCATAAAGAAAGGTGTTAGGCAAGGAGACACAATCTCCCCAGTACTATTCACAGCTTGTTTAGAGGAAGTACTCAGAGACTTGGAATGGGAGCAGTTAGGGATAAGGGTAGATGGAGAATACCTCAGTAATCTGCGATTTGCTGATGACATTACCTTGCTAAGCAACTCGGGAGATGAACTGCAAATAATGATTGATGATCTAGACAGGAAAAGTAGAAAGGTAGGCTTGAAAATCAATATGCAGAAGACTAAGGTAATGTTGAACAGCCTTGGGAAGGAACAGGAGTTTACATTAGGTAGCGAAATACTGGAAGTAGTAGGCGAATATATCTACTTAGGACAGGTAGTAACCGCAGATCCGGACCATGAAAAGGAAATAACAAGAAGAATAAGATTGGGATGGAGCGCATTTGGCAATCACTCGCAGATTATGACTAGCAGCTTACCGGTATCACTCAAGAGGAAAGTATACAACAGTTGCATCTTGCCTGTACTCACCTATGGGGCTGAAACGTGGAGGCTAACCAAGAGAGTTCTACTTAAGTTGAGGACAGCCCAGAGGGCTATGGAACGAAAAATGGTAGGGGTAACATTAAGAGATAGAAAGCGTGCAGAGTGGGTCAGAGAAATAACTCAAGTTAACGACATTCTAGTGGAAATTAAGAAGAATAAATGGACATGGGCAGGACATGTAGTGCGAAGGGAGGATAACCGATGGTCGCTGAGGGTAACAAACTGGATTCCAAGGGAAGGAAAGCGTAGCAGGGGGCGGCAGAAAGTTAGGTGGGCGGATGAGATTAAGAAGTTCGCAGGGGTCAAGTGGATGCAGCTAGCACAGAACCGGGTTAAGTGGAGAAATATGGGAGAGGCCTTCGCCCTGCAGTGGGTATAATCAGGCTGATGATGATGATGATGATGATGATGATGATTGGGGGAAAAACACCTCACCAGGCTACCTCAACAGGTGCAGGACTTTCTGCTGCGGTTATCGCCACTGAAATTACGAGTGACAAAGCCTCCAGCAACTTCGTCTTTGATGGCCACAGAGCAATCTTTTATTGCTCGTAAGCTTCTCTTTTCGGTAGGTCTCGTGAACAGTTAGACGAGAAACCAGATTTGCTAATCGAGCTACCATAAAGAAAACTCTCAATATTGTCTAAACACGGCAGCCAGGTACACAGCAGTGCCGCAGTCGACCAGCGCAGGAGGAGGCCACGATATCTGTCACTCATGTTGGAGATTATCTTTGATTTCTAAGTTAAATAATAGATGCAATCGGTATCGTCTTCGTCAAGTCACGCTTGACTCCAGCGCCTAAAATTATATGTAGCAATGTGCCTGCTTGGAATTGAGACTGCAGCGTCATTTGATCATGATTTCGTGATTTCAAACACGATTACGTTTTAATAACCGCGTTCAAAATACTCACACATGGTGTCCAATACTGAATGACGAGGAAGTCCATAAGGTAGGCTAGGAAAACATTACTGTGTTATTCGATCTCGGAAGCTATGGCCCGCTAGTAGCTTTCACATTTGATGCATTAAATATACAACCATAACAGTGCATTTACCTATACCAAAATGTAGTTATACGATTACTACGACCTCAAAATTGATAAGCCATCTTCATCTTGCGCACACCTAGTGGAGATCAGCATAACGTCCTATAAAGTATCGCGCTACCACCGCTAGTTGTTCAGAGATTAGCACGGTTATTTCATTTGTATAAAATTTGCGCAATTTTTTCATACTCCAATGCGTTTCTAAAACAACGCTAGTGCAGAATTTGTCCCCGGAGATATGCTATATGTATACGATTTGGTTGTAAGAAACTCCTGCTCATGCACACCTAGCTGTTTTATCAATGTAACTAGCAGCATCGGTTATGAATAACTAACGACGCAAGTGTGCAGACGTGAACACAAGAAGTGCCAGATCAGCGAGTTCACTTGCTCAACGCTCACTAGGGGAGTTGGCGACGCCCATCTGTATCAACCTTCTGTGCATCTGTAGATGAGCAATATTCTTGGTCAGTAGCTCTATCCTCTTTGCGTTACCGACCAGCCGTAATCATAAAAAATATTTCCTTTAGTCTACAAAGCAGCACTGTGGGCAGTAAAGAATTTTATTCTGGCATTTTAGAGCACCACGGGTAAACCAGGCGTACGATTTATATCATTTCCTTCATTTCGCCATTCGGCGTGCAACGAAAAAGATGCAAGAAACCGAATGTAATTTAATGAAACGGAAGCTGTAGTGACCGGCCGGCGACAAGGTGACCCTTGCAGTATTGTGCATTGAGAGAGAGGGAAAGGCATAGTTCGGGCCCGAAAAGAGGGTGATGACGTCATGTACAGCGAATAGCTTAATGTTGTCCAGGTTATACAGGAAACTATGAACAAACTGGGTGGCACGCATCTAGCGTTGTCAAAGTGCAGCACCTGCACCAAATCTATTCCACTTGCAGCATCTGTGACACACACTGGCTCGCACACACACACATGTCCCCCATATGGTTGATGAAAAGACCTCTGCACACTCTCATCTTCGGGCTAATGTGTACGCACGTGTGTGGTCCGCACTTTAGGCGCGCAAAGCAGAATATGTGCAAGTTAAAAGGGTACCCGCACATATCTCAGAGCAATCGTCACTCGTTTCTTGTATCTTTTTTCCCTATAAATAAGTGGTTGCAGATCACGATCGCTTAATGTCACCTTAGTTCTGTGCGACAAACACAAATCAAGTCACTGTAGGCTGCACTGAAACACATACAGCCTTATTACCGTGTGGCCAGCTTTGCGCTCGAGGTCAGGGCTTGTGCGCTGGAGCTTAAAACGCCATTTATGAGCGCAAGGAGGACACGTGAAGCCGGACGCTCTAACAACTAGGCGCTTTTCTCTATCCTGACTGCTCGGTGACATTGAGTATTATCTCTCCAGTTTCCAGCTGTCAAGTGAGGTGTGCGTATATGTTCTTCCTTCAGGGCGCGGATGCAACACAAGGCATTTTAGAGAACGGGGAAAATTGACAATGTTTACGGAGAACCAGCTTTTTTGTTTCTGGGATTTTTTGTTGACACTAGACCTTTGCAATACCGTACTGGTATTATTTTTTATCAACAGCAGTTTTTTTATATCTTTGGGGAATTAGAATTATATTATGCGCGTCAGAATGCTAGTTGTGCTTAGAAACAATTGTGTTATTGCCACAATTTATTGTACACTAACAGTGGAGCCCTCTGCAGCAGTCGCTTTTAATATCCTTCCATTTCAGTATATTCAGCTTACATTTTTACTGGTTCTTAACGCTTTAGGTAGCAAATACTTATTTTCAAATACCTCCAGCGCTTCCTTCTAACAGCTCACATTCGTGTTAATTTCAAGTAATTGTTTCGACTGATCATCAATTATATTTTTCATACTTGTCATCTGACAATTTCAACAGTTTCTAACGATTTTGAAGCCTCCAAGCATTTAAAAAATTCAATATCCAATGATTACCTCTAAAGGTGAACATTCGTAGCATCTGACGTCAATAGTTATTGGCCACTGTGATCGGCAGTCAAATGATCATCTATAATTATTTCATAGTCTATTGTGCGCCCCTTGGCACATTAAAGAAAGCATGGAATACAACACATATAATTAACATAAATGCGTAAAATGAATAATGAAATCACCATATGCATAAAATGAAACTAATTATGCAGTTCCTAAGAAAACGCACATATAGTGAGTCCCGATCACAAAGGACAGCTTGCTGGCAATTTACCGATGTCCTCAGCCTAAGAAAATAACGAGGCCGAAGCCTCACTTTTTTTCTTGCTGGGAGTGTTAAATGTCAGCATTACACAATAAGATGCAAATTATTATAACCAAATGGGGCTCAATGCTCTGTATGCAAATGTCCAGACCAGAGCATGCCATTATGAACGAATACAACGGGAGTTTTAAACTCGTAGCATTCTGGTTTCAATATCAGAGCATATTGTTGAGGCCAATATGCTAGAGTACTGGTTAATAAATTGTCACGTTATATTACTCAGTTTTGGGACAATCAACAGAGCTTTTGCGCTGATTATGTCCACACACTGCGCTAATGTCAGATTGCAATGTAGCGAGACCTTTTTTTGCTACTGCTATAAATCCTGCTCTCTACAGTAGTGCAAAAGTGTATAAATGAATGCTCCTCAGAGAATTCTTCCATTGCACAAATACAGCATGCTTCTTGTTATGAGCAGGAAAAAAACACGCACATCAAAAAATACCATATGATCTGCCTGTGACACAGAAATATTTATGTTACAGGCTTAATTACGCATAACAGTACGACGCATATAATTTTGTGTTGCATACTCCGCTTTCATTTTCTACCGTACTTCTTGCTTCCTTATACTTCAAGCTGTGATCTCCACTGAGCACGTGACAGTTTGCTGAAAGTCATGCATAATGAGTTACAAAAAAAACTTGAGACTCCCAAACTTCGTCTCAAGTGTAGCGCCTTTACCATCACCTATTTATTCCGTATTTCTTTTTTTATAATTTTTTTGTGAAAAAGTAAATTGCTTTTAAGAAAGGAAAGGTGCAGTATGTCACACTTCTCGGCGAGCATCTGAGCTGTGCAGGGAGGGAAGTTAGGAAGGCGAGAGTTGAAGAGGAAATAGAGGAAGAGGCGCCGTAATGAAGGTTTCCGGAATAATTTGGACCAGCTAGTGATCTTCAACGCACACTGACATCGCAAAGCACTCGGACGCCTTTGCGTTTAGCATCTATGTAAACGGGGCCGCCGTGATGGGGTTCGAATTCGGGTCCACCAGATCAGCAGCCTAGCTTTTTAACCACTGAGCCATCGCGGTGGATATTTTTTGACTAAGCGGCTTTTTAGTGAAAGGTAAGCGCGATCTCTGCCTCACTTTTTGTTGGACACCTACACTTGCAATGAAAACGATAGATTCAGAAGATCTTATGTCTTTGATTCGAATCCCTGTCGCAAACTAGCTCAGATGTTGACCAACTGATGGGTGCTCGAGGAGGAGAAAAATGGCATGGAACCACCCTGAACACTGAACAAATAGCTGTTGGTCAACAATTTAGGCATCAAATTCAATTTGTCTTTTTTGCTTCAGGGTAATTTGCGCTTTATAACACGGCAACACCGACGCAGGCCTTTCTGCGACACGGGGTCCTTTCGCAACCGGGTAAAAACTACGGCTCAGGCGTAATTACACCAGGTCCACTTACGTGATAAAAAAAAGCACTTTTTTCTGCACAGTGCGCTGTTTTTCCGATTTCGCCTGTATATCTCGCCTAGTACAGAAGCTTGTTTGGTTGTATTTCCTATATGCGATTCAAGCTGCGTCATTTGCGAATTCTAGCTAGCCAGGTTAAGCAGTCCACTCATTACATACATGTTTTGATCGCAATATAATTATATACATTACACAACATGGCAATACTTGTTGCACAGAATAGAAGAAAAAAAGAATTTGAAATGCCCTTCTCGTGCGTTGAGGCCAGTGTTGTACAGTTTACAGAAAAAAAACGTAATCTATAACAATAACAATTACTCCTTCTGAAATATAACTGGTTACCGTGGTACATTACAGCCCCAGAACATTAAGTGAAGTCTATGGAACAGTAATAAATTACTATTGGATTATCTTTCTTCGAATTTCGTTCCCATAATACAAACTTGCTGTAAATGCAATCAGCGTCTGCGGCCTGCTTGACATTTTTAAACCTAATTTTACAAACATAATTTTCGTTACATTTTACGAGCCATTTAGAGGCTGCCTAACTCCTCCGTAGAACTGTCCATAAATCAAAAAAGATATATAGACTGCCATTCAAGCCGAATGATAAGCTCATCTTGACTGGCAATTTTATTTATCAAAAACAGAATGGACACAGTTTTCGTATTCTACTTACATCATTGTTACAAATATGATTTATATATTCACTCCTTTTGATATGTTCAAGCTAGTTAAAGAATTTAATGAATTTCAAAATGATTCACGTTGATTACCTGACTTATTTATTTGAAATGATCTTGTCAAAAAAAACGTCGAGTACAATGTAACGACCGGTATTTATGATTACAAAACTTTTGTACTGTTTATCATATATGCAAATTTTGATCGCCGAAGCATTCTCAGTTTATTTCCTCAATTTACACAATATAAAGCATGTGTGTATGCGCTTGGTATTCATTCTGACCAAATTGAATATTTGAATAGCAATGCGCACGATTTATGACCATTTCGCAAAGGTTTTTCTCCAAGCGCATTTAATGATTTGTTCATAAATTTCCAATAAATTTTCAGAATGTAAGCCGAAGGCCACAGGAGTGACATAACGCTCAGAATCATAATAAAAAAGAGCAAAAAAAAAAAAGGATTAAGAGTATAGGAAAGAGTTTCCTTCGAATCGCTGATGAAAAATCATAAAAAGAACTCCCGTATGGCCATGACGAGGAAATATAGTTTTGCACTCAGCTACCCTTCTTCATTAAAATATCCTCTGTGGATATTTTACACAATTACAGCAACACAATTACAGATGCATTTAAAGTAAATATCATGTGTGTGAGTGATGATGCTATGGGGTTTCAACGATTATTGAAAATCGGTATTTATGCGGGATAACGGCTCTTTTTTTCATCGTACAGAAATTTTTCCTCAATTCGGGACGTTGTGATTTTCGAGGCAGGTGCTCACAATTTATTTTTCAAGGCAGACGTCAAAAACATTCCGTACCAGATTGCATTCGCAGTGCCTTTATGAAGCATTATGCAAAGTGATGTTCTAAGTATTAATACACCTTTTGTAGCAAAATATTGAACAAAGGCTCCCTATTGGATGCTTGAATTAAACGACTTCGTAAAACTGGAGCCAAAATATCAATTCTGAATTACAGTCGGATATTATTACCTTCAGAGCATCCAAAGCTTTAGAACACATTATTGATAATCATGCAGCAGGTTTTATCGAACAAAACCAGTTTCTAACTGATGCCCAGTACTACTTTAGCTAAAGCTTTTGCATCGGCACTCAAAACCACACGATTTTACGTAGGCAATCAATGAAGGAAAGCAGACCGAAGATATTGTTATGTGTTATGTGTGTTATGGGAAGGTATTGTTCATACTCCAAGGAGATACATTATACCGCCGCAATAAGCGACCTGATGGCGCTGAGCTCTTGCTCGTCGTTTCGAAACATCTGCGCTACACCATCCTGTAACAATTTCATGATGCTCCCACCGCTGGACATCTTGACGTACCCCGCACGTATGACAGCGTGCGTCGACGTTTTTACTGACCGGGCCTCTATCGCTCAGTTCTACATTATGTGGCCGCATGTGAGCTGTGGCAGCATCAAGAAAAACCATCCGTGTTGCCATCAGGACACCTACAGCCAATATCCATTCCGACTGACCCGTTTTTGCGTGTTGGTGTTGATTTTCTTGGACCTTTTCCGGTCTCTGCGTCGGGTAACAAATGGATCGTAGTAGCGACCGACTATGCTACGCGTTACGTCATTACCTGCGCGATTCCAACCAGCTGCGCTACAGACGTCGCTGATTTCCTCCTCCACGACGTGATATACAACACGGTGCCCCTCGTGAACTACTCACGGATCGTGGTCGCTGCTTCCTCTCCAGAGTGGTTGACGAGCTACTTCGTGTGTGCACCGTCTGCTACAAATTTACCACCGCCTATCATCCTCAGACCAACGGCCTGACAGAAACGCCTCGAGCGTACGCTCACAGATATGTTATCAATTTATGTCTCCGGTGACCATCGAGATTGGGACATTAATCTACGCTTTGTAACATTTACCTATAACTCTTCTCGTCATGATACCGCTGACTATACTCTCCCTTTTATCTGCTCTATGGCCGACACCCATTACTCCCCTTTGATACATGGCTACCTACTACTGATGCCGCCACTAGTACTTACGCGCGTGATGCCACCTCCCGCGCTAAAGATGCTCGCCCCATTATTCGCTACAGGCTCTTAGCCTCCCAAGGCTCCCAGCAATCCCGTTATAACAGTCGCCATCGCGATGTGCACTACGCCCTAGGCTCTCTCGTTCTGCTCTGGCTCCCATCACGCCGGGTGGGCTTGTGCGAAAAACTTCTACCACGCTACACAGGGCCCCTACCGTATCTTGCGCCGAGTCACCGACGTCACATACGAAATCGAACCTTTGATCACGAAGTCTTCTGCATCACAAGCTTTCGACATTGTGCATGTGTTAATATACTGCATTATTACCGTTTCTTGGGCTAGTTGGTTCATATTTGTACTGTGAAAACCGCGCCGAAATAAACACACCACAAGAAAGAAGACGGGACAAAGGCGCTACTCACAACTGAATTTATTGAAAACCACGAGTGATCTTATATAGGCGAAGTTTCCAAAGATGCGTGCTAAAAAAGATCTTTTGCCTTATGATGCTATGCATTCGAAAATTGTGAAAAGAGCAATAGCTTCACATTGCTTAGAGTCTTCGCTCAGGAAATCGTGCCCGCATCAGTTGCAAACCAGCTTCCATAATCAGATGAGCCGGCTTTCGGCGGCTGGGTTCCCCTGCTCTGTGTTGGTTGCAGTTTGCGAAGCCCTCCTTCAAAAGATCAAGAGCGGTACGCGAAGATGTACTGGAGAGGATAGACGGAGGACGCAGAATCCGCTTGTTGTGCCTTACATGCACATAACCTCGCACAACCTGAGGAAAGTGGCCAACAGGCATGGCGTGAGCGTCGCTTTTTCGGCTCCTAACAAGTTGGGAAAGTTGTGCCCCCGAATTTGCAACCCAAGAAAAGGGGGTTGCCAGATAAAGCACGACTCTCCGCTTACAAAGTGTTCTGTTGGAGTGGTTTATGCTATTCCCTTGACTGTGGAAAGTTGTACGTAGGCCAAACTGGCCGATGCATCAACGAGCGTTTGGGGGAACATGCACGAAATTTGTCAGATTTAAAAGACAAGTACGCACATTTGGTTGCGCACGTAATCAACTGCAACGGATGCGGCGCCAGGTTGAATGAGACCAAGATTCTTGGAAAGAGTAAGGATAAAACGGCACGTGTTAGTTTGGAGGCTTTCTACATTAAGAAGTTTGACAGCAGGTGTATCAGCATCCCTTCATTATGTCTTCTGGCCTCCGAAATTAGGTTTTTAGATTCCGTTATACATTAACCGAGTTTTCCTTGAGTTCTCGATGGTCGATTGATGATTTCCCCTATCTTTCTCCCCATCCTTCTTTCCCTTCGGAAACTTCGCCTATATAAGATCACTCGTGGTTTTCAATAAATTCAGTTGTGAGTAGCGCCTTTGTCCTGTCTTCTTTCTTGTGGTGTGTTTATTTTGGCGAGGTTTTCACAGTACATTGTGCATGTGACACGACTCAAGCCGTATTATTCACGCCCTGCTTCGTTAACCTAGAACGCACCGGGACTGTGCTTCTGCGGCGGGGGTAATGTTATCTAGTGTACCAGGCTGGCATTCAGTAAGTTAGGAAAGAAGTGTCTGGGTGTGTGGACAAAGACGACGCTCAGTGTTGAGTTGTGCGGCTAAGCGGTGCCCAGCGATTTCAGAGTGGCGTAACCCATCGGTGCGTGATTTCCACTCGTAACAATATATTTACGGACTTCAAACAAGCTTTTTATAAAGTTTCACAAAATAAACTTCTCTACAAATTAGGTAATGAACTAAAAATGCAAATTAATTGCATAGATTGTAACCTTTTATAAAGAGCAGTTTTAAGTTTAGGGTAATAAATAATTCTTCTCTTCAATATCCTGTATATTCTGCCATTCCTCACGGATCTATTCTTGGGCCGCCTCTCTTCTTGATTTCGATTTATGATATTGCCGACGAAATACCAGTTTCTACTGGTATTTCGGTGGTTGTGTTGTATAACAAACATTAGCACTACAGAGGGTCAAGTCTGGTTTAAAATACAATTTTACGAAAGTAATGACATAATGTGATCGTTGGCAAGTGTTATGATAAAAGAGTGTTCATGCTTGTTCATGTCTATACCTTTGTAAAACAAGCATCTCATGTTTAACCATGCTAGTAGCAATACATTGCCTTTGAAGTGTATAGCTACAACTACATTGGCCTTTAGATCTCTGATATCCACTCTTGGACATAGCGCGCTGTCGATGTCACAGCTAATGCTTTACGCAAACTATTTTTCCTTCTACCAGCTCTGAAGTCCAGGCCGTCAGTGTATAGTCATGAAAAAACGTGGTATACTGCACTCAGTCTGTGACGGAGCTCGAGAGAACGAAATCAAAATGCCAGCTAGCAACAGCGACAGGGACAGCGAGAGCCGCACATCTATGTGTATAAAATGGGGCACCGCCACGATTGTTTCGATCCCCGATAGCTGTTGATAGATGCAATTGCAGCGCATTTTTTCATAGCTCCGCCCCTGGCTGAGTGTTGTATACCAGTTTAGCTCACGACTGTACGTTCACTTTTATATAACACCATTATTCGCCTCATATCAAATTATGCCGTCATTAAGTGGGATCCTTTCATTAAATCTAACATTGCTAAGACCGAGTTCAAATGAAAGCAGTTTGGTTTACCTACAACTGCTATAGGCACACATCTCTGCTCTTGCTAAACAAAATGGTTTGCTTCCAATCTCTGATAAACACCACATCTGTCGTATAAAATTTATTTTTTTAATTAGGCAAAGATAAAAAAATATTGACACATCCAATTATATATTGTTCTCCTCTATGTATAACACAAGACAGAGGCACGATTTTGCAGTATCGTTTTTAGGCGCCTTAATTAATAAAACATAAGTACTCTTTTCTCCTCAAATGACTGCAGGCTGGAATAATCTTACTAATGATGCAGCAACAAAAACATAACTAAACATGCTTATAAACCAATCTAATTTCCGTACATATTGTGGGCCGCTACATTCTTTTATTTTGTTTGTACTTTCGTAATTGTGTTCGCCCAATTTAAGATATCCTTTTTGTTTCTTCCAGCATTCACGTACTTCTATATCGCGTTCCCAGCCTTTTAAGGTATTATAGAATGATCGCAGTATCAGTAAACAGAGTACGAGCACCTAGCGCATCCGTTCGTAGTTAACTACTTCGATGCTAGTTTCAATCACCTCTTCGAAGGACCACAATTGTTTGTTGGCGCTGTGACAAAACCGTTGACAACCTGAAAAAAAGTCGTCAGTAGGAGTTTTCATAGCAACATCAGGAGCGAATTCTAGTATGGAATTATAGAGCATATTAATGTGTAAATCATATGATAATTTGAGAAAAGACGAAGAAAGAAAATCACGTTTGGAGAAAGAAGAAGAGAAAAACGTGGAGGTTGGCTCGAGGAGCGCGAGGCACGAGCAGGGGAGAACAGGCGAGCAGCGGAGCCGATCGGCTGTCCAAGGAGCTCGGAGCGGTGCGTCTTCTGCCAGGCCTGACCCGGGGATCCAGACCTGGGGCCTGCCGGCCGTAACCTGTTCTGTTCTCCTGTCGTCCACGAAACTCGGAACGGTGGTCGGGCCCGGGAGTGCCACAGCGCCAGCTCTTCACTGGCACGAGCACTCGGCGCCGTGCTGAGCCCAGGCACGTCGGGGAGGCCTGACGCATCGGCCGTGGAAAGGCAACCCGAGGCCTCTTGCCTCTACTGGGCCCCGTCCGGTGGCCTAGCCTTCCGCTGGGCTTACTGAGGCCTTATTGCACCGACCGTGCAAGACTCTGACCACCCGGAGCATCTGCACCGGCTTCTCCACCCAACGAACTGGTGACTGTAGATAACTTAGTGTTTAGTCTTTGACCTACTTGCTTGTCCTACTCTCGTCCCGTCCATATGTGTACATAAATTATTCGTTGTTAGCTTGGTCAGCCTGGTCGTCTATTTAGATTGCTGTCTCTGAATAAGCCACAGAATAAGGTGGCCAGAAGATTTAAAGAAAAGAACCTCACAATTAAATATCGTTCAGTTCTTCGGCCAAAAGCTGATGGACAACACGACGCATGGTAGACCTGCAGACGTCATCTATCGACGGTGCGCATGGTCAGGCAGCTGTGCGCACCGTCGTGGGGCTGACCAATTTGATTCAGTGTACATTGTCAAGGACGTTTCGCCCCTGTTGCTTTTTTTTTGGGGAAGAAGCAATTGATTACCAGTAATGATTTACGAAAGAAACGTGATTGAATTATCAGAAACATTACTGCTTAAAGAAGTAATCAAATAAATCACAAAGTTATCCAGAAATATAATTATGTACAAGTAATCAATTACGTTGAACACTGGTTAAGGCGCACCGACATCTTGTCTTATTGCCGGCTTACTCCTTGTTCCCTTCTTTACGACCTTCCCGGGAAAAGATAAAAGGAAAAGCAGAAGTCGAGAAATCCAGCAGCTTACAGAGTGTTCGTGGGCTTTAACTACCAGTAAAACGCAAAACAACCAGGCCTTCGAACAAGCTAAAACACAAAATTGGGACAAAAAGCGAGTGGGCACAAAAGAAGCTGGGACATGGTAGGCAGGCTCATAATGCGGTGTCGTTGAGGAAAGAAGCCCCTTATCGCAGCTTCTGGTATCCGTGGTAAGGGGACCAAGAAGGTGGCAGGGCGGCAAACAACCGGTACGTGGAACCAGGAAGAACAAGCACCAAAGGAGGAGAGTAAGACAGTGCCGCGCTGCATGATAATGAAAGGCAAGCTTTGCATATCAATCAGTCGACAAGAGTCTTAAGCCAAGGCTTCTAGCTGGGACATGCACAAGGCTCGCGTGACGGCGATAAGTAGACATGGTCTAAACTTTTGAGCCGTTTCCTGTCGAGGCGGGGTTTAAGTACACGGCCACCAAACATACCTCAGCTTGCTTTCAGCGGCAGAAATGCGCATCTCCTAATGAGCTTCATATAATTACTCAAAGCGTGTTTAAAAACAATAATTGATTGAAAACTGTACTGCCACCGTTAAACGATAAAAAACTCCTGAGTGGTCTTGTTTTCGCCAAGAGCATACCAGTATAGTAGTGTAGAAAGTCCATAAGCAAAAAATATAAGGAATATGGTAAACGACTCAATAATCAATATTTTTTGGAGCTTTTTATTGGAGCTGATTCCAACTAGAGAACGAGGCAAAGAGACTCGATGCTGTCAGCTTTGTCATATACTCTGGATATCTTCAGGTAAAAGACGATGCAGACTACGATGGAAGGTTGGACAGTCACATTGTACCAAAGAAGAAGCAAAATATAGGGGCACAGAAAATACACACCGCCACGAATTTCGCGAAAATGGTTACTTTTCAAAGCTTTGCTCGGGCTTCCGCCTTTTGTGTGCGCATTGTACCTTAGCCCTCTAGCTCTAATAAATAAGGGTTTTTACTAGGAGCTGTTAAATAAAAATGTTTGTCGCAATGATCAAATCTAAGCACTCACGAAGAGCTTTACAACAAAAACACACATCTGACTGACCTAATTTCGTTTCTTATGTACCGTTTGGAGCTTTCCACTGCTAGTGTTGAAAGTAGGAGTCCGATATTTCAGTTTTCTCTTCGCTGCCCCAGTAAACGTGGTCAATACATGTGGGATGCATCCCGCTTTTTCTGTAAAAAACAGAACGCAGGATCTATTGTCGCAGCTCGTAGAGGAGTTCTGCAACCAACTAGGGGACATTATCGAACGAGGACGCTGGTGACAAAATCACTGCCCACTAAATGCAGATAACAGGTTTGAAACGCACGTGCAGTCTGCATCCTCCAGGCAGAACTCTTTCTATGTTCTCTACATTAAGCCTGTATCCTTGCCTCTGGAGTTCTCTTCCATTGAGTACTGTTTGTCCGCTTATGTAAAGCCCATCTCGGAATTTTGTTATATTAGAGTGTCTGAAATTCTAACTTGTGATTCGACTAGAGCTGCTGTGATTTCGTCCAAACAAGCACGAGGGTCTAAGCGTTTTTGTCCAGTCAGTCAAGTGGTCACTTCAACGATGCTCAACTCGTCGCAAAGCATGCAGACGAAGCCCGTCTGCTCAGCGAAGCCAACGGGCCCACCCTTTTTCACCGTGAGTTCATTTCGACCAAAGAGGAAGAATGTGGGTGTGGTATACACCTCGACGCCGCAGTATGATGAGACATTTTTAAAACGTTATTGGGAGCGCTACTGAGAACGCAAGATACTCGATAACCATGTAAGGCGTCTGACTGGATTCCAAGGCAAGGCAAGATGAGAAAGGCTGTAGAAGTCTAATTGGGGGATTAAACTAGGAACGTTGAGTAAGTAAGGTAACATTACCTCGCACAAGATGGCATTACTTGGGGAAGTATGGAAGAGGGCTTTTGTTTCTGCCTGGTGTAGTCACTCTAACGATCATGAATTATTTATATACGTAATTTGCAGGGCCTTCAGTGACCCTTTCATAAATATTAATGATCCTTTTCTCGTCTCATTGCATTACGCCTGTAATTAGATACTCCAGATACAGACGCTCCACTGCAGGTTATCAGAGGCATATAACGTCCCTTTGCGAATGGAGATAACAAGGTTACGAAAGTCTGAGAACTGCGTGCCTTTACTGCGCAAAGTGGTGAATAACGGAAAAAACGAGCGCGCCGTGAGCCACCTCGCCATAGCGTCTGTGCGAGGGAGTGTGTCCATATCTGAGGAGTACGAGCTAAGGCGTCCACTGCGTTTCCAGCTAGAGAGTTTTCTTTGCAGGCTAAACAAGGGCATTTGGTGTCTTGGGTCCGTATTCCGAGTTTGCGTCGTTATCCAAAGTGTCGCTATGTCCCCGACCTCGAGTCACCTGTTGGTGGAAACGCCGAAACCGGAAGTGGTAGTGACATCCGGTTCCAGAGGTTAGACCAATGATATGGCTAGAAGTTGGGAAGATATGGAGACTCTTTGGCTACCACTTACCGCTTTTCGCGCAATAGCCTCACACTTCTTCGTCCAGAAAGGCGCTATTTTTACATAAACACGGGACATGTAATCTTCGATGTTACGCCCCTCAATGTGAATAAAATTTGCTTTGATGTCACAAGTCAAGAGGCGGTTTTCGGTGTCCTATTTTTCCCCACAAGTGATAGGAACTGACGAGCAATAAATAAATTGATTGATAAAATATAGTTACGCGAAATCAGGGACCGAATTTTGAGTATTCTGTATAGTGAAGTAAGAAAAATGATGGGTTAAGCGATGATGAATGGAAACAGTGAGGTTCAGAAAGCACTGGATAACAAAATGGAAACAAAAAGCGAACCTCCAAATATGGACCAAGAATTTTTTGTTAAAAGGTTTAACGAAAGGTTTTCTAGCCGAGAGATTTGTGTAGTATTCCGCATTCGCCAAATCATTACCGTTTATCAACACATTCTGGTAGTATTATGCGTGTAATGGCACAAAATGGGGCTTCCTCCGAGCACTGCTGATCTTGAAACAAGAGCATCAAGTGAATGATTCAAGCACAACTGCAAGGAAAACGCATTGGAGCGCAAGCACATGTGACTGAAGAATACGAAAGCCAGTAGTGAATGCAACTCTCGATGAAATTTTCTGCCGTTGGGAAGACCATAAATCCTCTGGCAAATTACCAAGCTAAATATGTTAGTTTTTCCTCAATTTTCACGTATTTTCTGCTCCTTTGTTCGGTGCCTTCTTATATCTATCTAGGCAGACAGTCTACCATCATCCTAGCCATCTATTTATAACATACTTGGCCATATAAATATTCCCCGAGTATTTTTGATTGATCCTTTCTTTGGCTCAAGCGCAAAAGTAAGTTAGGATGCCCTGTTGCCTTCCTTAAATGGATGTCTTACGTTCACCTCTGATTGTGGCATATACTTACCCTGTGTGCATTGACAGCCCTCTGCGTTGTCGCTGCTGCCACCATCGTCGCCTCGGCAACTATGTCTTCGTACGCCGCCGAACGTCTTTCCACTCAGCCACGAAAACAACTGGACCTTGTCTACGCCGACGTCGAACCTTCTGAGTGCTATGTCTGGCCATCCTTCGCATTATCCACAGAACAGCAACAGGGTAGCAGGTGCAAAATCTACGCGTGCTGAATTTGGGATTGTTATTTTGTTTCTTCTGCCACCCGCAGACGGCACCTCGACTGAGCTGTCACTCGAGTAAGGGCCTGCCACACGAACATGACACGACACCTATTCGATATGTCAAAACCGTGTCTTCGCGACGTCTGCGCTTATGTCACATTACGTCATTGCGAACCGTGTCCAACCATTGCGAGTCGCCAACCGTCCGCGTCGGTGACGCGATCGCTCGCGAGACTGCTGTCGGCCAACGGTCCCCGACTGCTACGTAATACAAGCGAGACAATCTGTGAACCCTGCCGCCGGATCGTCAATTCATTGTTCTCACTCTCCTTGTTTGACCAATAATATTTACTTTTTAATAACAATATTTTATTGTTTCGGTCATGCTAGATTGTACTTTAAATATGCTACCTTTATGTTATCCGTTGTATTTGATGCAGGACTTTTTTTAAATTACCATGAACTGGGATGTCTTTTCTTTTTCTCAAGCAAGTGCTTTACCAGCCGTGACTATGGGCCGGGCTGAATACTGCCCAGCACGGCAATGCAGTGGTTGTTGGGACACAAAGGGCAGGGATAGAAAACTAAAAGCAGTCCCTGTCAAATAACGATTGGTTGAGACAATAAAGGTAAGGAAATTTTCGAGGACGCCTAAGCTTTGCCTTACGAGTAGACGTTATAATGTGCGCACTCACTGCCTCACCTTTATTGCTCGCATCTCGGCCTCCCGCATTCGCTTTATCCATCTAGCTGGCTTACATCGAGCAGTCGTCTCTGCTTTCTCTGCATGCGTCCTAAAACGTCACTGTGGTCGTCGAGCACTACTATCACGAGAACGAGATCTGAAACGATGCACCCACGCCAATCCCCGCATCTGGTACAGTGTAACACGACGTTCCCGCACTAGTACCAGGTATAGGTCACCACACGCGTTAAATTTAGCAATACACATGACTTTATATTTACACTGCATTGGTTTTCTTTCACGAATTACCAATCACTGCTAACTTAGCCATAACACTATCCGCCATCTCCAATCGATCAACCAACACTACATATATTATATAGACTTTATACAAGGCGCCTCTCATTTTTCTTGCACCTCTTTCATTTCGACGTTGACGTAGGCGCACAGTTTGATAATGACGCACTAAAACACGATGTGCTACCTACCTTGACAAACATATATCTGGAATGCAGTTCCGCTGGCTGCCGTATCACATCAAGGCGCCCCCCACATGTTTGCGCAATACAGCATTTGACTAATCTTTGAAAGCGTCGTCTGAAACCGCGGTATGGTGATGGTTTTTGGGCGTAACGAATACAGTACGCTTGGAGTAATAAAGACTTCCTTCTTTATGCAGGCTTGAACAAACGAAATTTAGTTTCACAGCCTCCGGCGCTAACTACTACACCACAAAATGAAGCGTAATGAGCAGTTTGAGATATGCAGATATTGCTTTGATATTACGCTTTGGGCTGAAGCGGGCTGCGATTGGGCGCTTAATGATATCCTTTAAGCATCTAACAATGTCGTCCATGAATATGTTACCAAACTCTAAGTCTCCTGGTCGCCCGCCAAATCAGAATACATAGTTACATACCAGGTCAGAATACTAGGACCCCGCCCACCATGACGGGCCTGAACTCAGGTGATCTAACCTCCCACGCCCCCTGCAGGTGAATGATAACCAAAGAGGCGAGGTACCAACGATTCAGGTGCTGCGTGTTTTTTTTTCCTTAACAACCTCTACATTGGAAACACTGCATAAGCTGAAGGTCGCCATTCAACAAACCACACGTCTCATACACGGCAAGTCAAACCACTACGCTGGCATGAAGGAATTTATCATATTCTGGCTCGTCCAAGCTTTTGTTTTCAGCCGCATCAACTGCATGGTCACCTATATAAAACTATGCGCCCCTGATCGAGACAAGCTCGGTCGCCTAGTCCGAGGGGCATTCAAACTTTCAAGAGGACACCCGCAACGCACCTCTACGGAGACGCTCCTAGCGCTAGGCCTCCACAACATATTAGTGCAGAAAAGATCGTCGCTCATTTCTATTCACAAAATGCACGGCTTTCTCACACATATGCTTTTACTACTACCCTTCATCTGGCTCGAGACAATATTTGTAGTTGGTGTCATGCCATATTGCCGTGAATCGTTCAAATCTTTGTTTGTTCTTTTTCGACAGCCGCTGGCATGCGTGATTGTAGCGTAGAAATCAAGGCTGTATTCTTTGTTTGTTCATGTTCAGTGTCACGACACACAGCCTTATCATTTTCTTTGTCACGCAAGATGCGGCGAGATATATCTTGAAGATTCCAGCCACTCGCCTGTGTTTCTGCAATGCTCCAAGTTATGCTAGTCACCGTTAGCGGCTTTATCTAGACGTTTTTTCGCTGCCTTTAAATTAAGCGTTGATGGGTGCGACGGGAATTCGCTGATCGCACGCTTGCTGCTATCGCGCCACCAATTACTTACTTATATTGCGGGCACAAGTCAGCACAATAAAAAGCTTATTCTGTAATTTGAAAAGCTCTTCAACCATCGCCAACGGCCTTGTCACCACTACGTGACAATTTTAATCTCTCCAATTTTGACAGTACTGACAACTTCTCATAGTGCTCTTGAATAATGCATATAAGATAGCATATTGTGTTCGTAATAATTTCTTTCATCCTTCCCAAAATAGTGACTTGAAAGGCGACATGAAGCAAATTTAAATTATTGATTTCAGATCACATTCCAGTTTTTATTATTGTGGCAACAATTCTGGAAAAAGGCCGTTTATTTATTTATTTTTATGTATTTAATTGTTTATTTACTTAGTCATTAATTTATTTATTCAGATACTCTAAGGACTCGCTGGGGCATTAAATATTGATGAGTGCCAAAAACAAGCCAGTGCACAAGATTTCGTAAAAAGAAAAAGCTAGTGTTGATGAAGTCACACTCAGTAACGACCCGTCAACAGGCCGCATAGCACAATCTCCTATACGTACAACGCACTGGCAGTCACACGCATACAAAATAAAGAATACAAAGGTGGCGAGTGAGTCAGCGGAGCTGCCCAACTTCTTCACAGCAGTTGTGAGGATTCCAGGTAAGTCAGTAATGCTTACTTAAAGATTAATATGTTATCGTGGCAATTTTCGGCGGTAATTCATTCGATTCTTTTACTAATAAGATTGAGGGCGAATATTTCTATTTTCTGTCCGGATAAAAATGGAAATAACGTTATGGTCATGACCGACACGGTGTGATATATAGAGTAATGGAAAAATTTACTACTGGGCGAATGATGTAGATAAACGGGTGTAGAAGAGGATAAGAATATAAGTCGAGATTGTCTATTTTGGACGCTTTGAAGAATATTTGTTAGGTTGATTTGGTATGGGTGCCAAATGACTGATGCATATTCTGAATAACTACGTGCAAAAAAAAACAAACAAAAAAACTCTCGGCTTCAAACTGTTGTCCCTAAAGGCGAAAAACAAGCGTTGCTTCAGAAAACCAATTTTCTTTTGTGCTTTTAAGGTAACTTGTTCTATGTGGTCACTCCATTTTAAAGTAAAATTGAATTACACGATGATGTCGTTTTTAGTATACTATTATATATCATGTAAATACAGGGTGGAGATTTTGAAGCTTTAAAAAATTTCATATGTTTAGTCTTTTCAGTGTTCGTTTTTGCCACTTTCAGCACAATTCCTTAGATTGTCAAGGTTATATTGCAAAGTAATCATGTCGTTAGGGCTGCTAATATCTCTGTAGATTATATAATCCACACCAAAAAGGCAAACTGTTGAAGTAATATTCGAAGTCATATTATAAAAATATATTAAGAATGAATACAACCGGATTTATTAGTGAACCTTGAAGGACGCCAAAGTTGAAAGCGGTAAGGCTGGCAATATCGCCGTTCATTTACCCGCCTAAAGACGATTGGCCAAAAAAAATTTATACCATCTTGTTTTATTATCTAGCTCCAGGTTACGGATCTTCCTTAGTAATCGTTTATGAGGTGCATGCTCAAGGGGCCTTGTGAAATCGACAATGACACCATCCACATAATGGATCAGGTGCAGTGAAGTGTAATGTTACTAATCCGTAAAGTTGTTTGGCATGAAAAAATGTGACGGACATTGTGCAGATTGTTTCTTATCAAACTATTTTGACTCACGTGGGCCATAATGTGAATGCGGAGGATGTTATCATCCAGTTTACAACCAATTGAATTAGGCAAACTAGACCGGTAGATGCTGAAAAGCGTAATGCCACCAGGTTGAGGCACTGGTAGAATTTAAGCTATTTTCCGTCATCCGGCACACATCCAGAATAAATTGAGTGCTGAAATATTAGAGAAACTATAACAGCTGATAGTTCATTTGCTAGCCTTAAAAATTTGGCGCTCGCGCCATCGGGTGCTGGCCTAGCCTTGAACGGCAAAGTGTCTATTGTATTTTACGCCGTGTGCGGTGGTGTTATTGGTCGTATATAAAACGCGATGCTTAGCTTGTGGTTGTCGTGGTGTTGGTAAACATTTATTATCCATTTTATGCAAAGCGGTTTTAGGTACAAGCCTTATTGGCCCAGGTCCTCGCAAATCTAGGTGGAGTGCCTATTTCGGAGCCCAAATGGCGTCTAAAGCCACTCGCGCCCTGGCGCATATAGGCCTGTTGGGACTGTAGGTCATGTCATCTGAGCAACTCCGCCTCCCAGGCATCCCTAGTAGGGTGATAATAGATTGGGAAGAGTGGGCAGTGGAAGGGCAGGCCCAGACCACGTGAAAAACGTCCGAGAAGGTCGCTTCAAACAGCTTGGGGAGCGTTAGCAAAGTATTGGCTGCACATTCTGTGAATACGTCGTTGTAGAACCTGTTAAAGTGATCGGCGCACTTTTCTGGTGGTAGTAAGTGTCCAGCTGCCCCTAACCTAGCTGGTATTGCCTGAGTCATTAAGAGTTTACTACATCACAAAAGTCTTAGGATCTGTGATCGGCGCACTTTTCTGGTGGTAGTTAGTGTCCAGCTGCACCTAACCTGGCTGGTATTGCCTGAGTCATTAAGAGTTTACTACATCACAAAAGTCTTAGGATCTGTGATCGGCGCACTTTTCTGGTGGTAGTTAGTGTCCAGCTGCACCTAACCTGGCTGGTATTGCCTGAGTAATTAAGAGTTTACTACATCACAAAAGTCTTAGGATCTGTGATCGGCGCACTTTTCTGGTGGTAGTTAGTGTCCAGCTGCACCTAACCTGGCTGGTATTGCCTGAGTCATTAAGAGTTTACTACATCACAAAAGTCTTAGGATCTGTGATCGGCGCACTTTTCTGGTGGTAGTTAGTGTCCAGCTGCACCTAACCTTGCTGGTATTGCCTGAGTCATTAAGAGTTTACTACATCACAAAAGTCTTAGGATCTGTGACCGGCGCACTTTTCTGGTGGTAGTTAGTGTCCAGCTGCACCTAACCTGGCTGGTATTGTCTGAGTCATTAAGAGTTTACTACATCACAAAAGTCTTAGGATCTGTGATCGGCGCACTTTTCTGGTGGTAGTTAGTGTCCAGCTGCACCTAACCTGGCTGGTATTGTCTGAGTCATTAAGAGTTTACTACATCACAAAAGTCTTAGGATCTGTGATCGGCGCACTTTTCTGGTGGTAGTTAGTGTCCAGCTGCACCTAACCTGGCTGGTATTGCCTGAGTCATTAAGAGTTTACTACATCACAAAAGTCTTAGGATCTGTGACCGGCGCACTTTTCTGGTGGTAGTTAGTGTCCAGCTGCACCTAACCTTGCTGGTATTGCCTGAGTCATTAAGAGTTTACTACATCACAAAAGTCTTAGGATCTGTGACCGGCGCACTTTTCTGGTGGTAGTTAGTGTCCAGCTGCACCTAACCTGGCTGGTATTGCCTGAGTCATTAAGAGTTTACTACATCACAAAAGTCTTAGGATCTGTGATCGGCGCACTTTTCTGGTGGTAGTTAGTGTCCAGCTGCACCTAACCTTGCTGGTATTGCCTGAGTCATTAAGAGTTTACTACATCACAAAAGTCTTAGGATCTGTGACCGGCGCACTTTTCTGGTGGTAGTTAGTGTCCAGCTGCACCTAACCTGGCTGGTATTGTCTGAGTCATTAAGAGTTTACTACATCACAAAAGTCTTAGGATCTGTGATCGGCGCACTTTTCTGGTGGTAGTTAGTGTCCAGCTGCACCTAACCTGGCTGGTATTGTCTGAGTCATTAAGAGTTTACTACATCACAAAAGTCTTAGGATCTGTGATCGGCGCACTTTTCTGGTGGTAGTTAGTGTCCAGCTGCACCTAACCTGGCTGGTATTGCCTGAGTCATTAAGAGTTTACTACATCACAAAAGTCTTAGGATCTGTGACCGGCGCACTTTTCTGGTGGTAGTTAGTGTCCAGCTGCACCTAACCTTGCTGGTATTGCCTGAGTCATTAAGAGTTTACTACATCACAAAAGTCTTAGGATCTGTGACCGGCGCACTTTTCTGGTGGTAGTTAGTGTCCAGCTGCACCTAACCTGGCTGGTATTGCCTGAGTCATTAAGAGTTTACTACATCACAAAAGTCTTAGGATCTGTGATCGGCGCACTTTTCTGGTGGTAGTTAGTGTCCAGCTGCACCTAACCTTGCTGGTATTGCCTGAGTCATTAAGAGTTTACTACATCACAAAAGTCTTAGGATCTGTGACCGGCGCACTTTTCTGGTGGTAGTTAGTGTCCAGCTGCACCTAACCTGGCTGGTATTGCCTGAGTCATTAAGAGTTTACTACATCACAAAAGTCTTAGGATCTGTGATCGGCGCACTTTTCTGGTGGTAGTTAGTGTCCAGCTGCACCTAACCTGGCTGGTATTGTCTGAGTCATTAAGAGTTTACTACATCACAAAAGTCTTAGGATCTGTGATCGGCGCACTTTTCTGGTGGTAGTTAGTGTCCAGCTGCACCTAACCTGGCTGGTATTGTCTGAGTCATTAAGAGTTTACTACATCACAAAAGTCTTAGGATCTGTGATCGGCGCACTTTTCTGGTGGTAGTTAGTGTCCAGCTGCACCTAACCTGGCTGGTATTGTCTGAGTCATTAAGAGTTTACTACATCACAAAAGTCTTAGGATCTGTGATCGGCGCACTTTTCTGGTGGTAGTTAGTGTCCAGCTGCACCTAACCTGGCTGGTATTGCCTGAGTCATTAAGAGTTTACTACATCACAAAAGTCTTAGGATCTGTGATCGGCGCACTTTTCTGGTGGTAGTTAGTGTCCAGCTGCACCTAACCTTGCTGGTATTGCCTGAGTCATTAAGAGTTTACTACATCACAAAAGTCTTAGGATCTGTGACCGGCGCACTTTTCTGGTGGTAGTTAGTGTCCAGCTGCACCTAACCTGGCTGGTATTGCCTGAGTAATTAAGAGTTTACTACATCACAAAAGTCTTAGGATCTGTGATCGGCGCACTTTTCTGGTGGTAGTTAGTGTCCAGCTGCACCTAACCTGGCTGGTATTGTCTGAGTCATTAAGAGTTTACTACATCACAAAAGTCTTAGGATCTGTGATCGGCGCACTTTTCTGGTGGTAGTTAGTGTCCAGCTGCACCTAACCTGGCTGGTATTGCCTGAGTCATTAAGAGTTTACTACATCACAAAAGTCTTAGGATCTGTGATCGGCGCACTTTTCTGGTGGTAGTTAGTGTCCAGCTGCACCTAACCTGGCTGGTATTGCCTGAGTCATTAAGAGTTTACTACATCACAAAAGTCTTAGGATCTGTGATCGGCGCACTTTTCTGGTGGTAGTTAGTGTCCAGCTGCACCTAACCTGGCTGGTATTGCCTGAGTAATTAAGAGTTTACTACATCACAAAAGTCTTAGGATCTGTGATCGGCGCACTTTTCTGGTGGTAGTTAGTGTCCAGCTGCACCTAACCTGGCTGGTATTGCCTGAGTAATTAAGAGTTTACTACATCACAAAAGTCTTAGGATCTGTGATCGGCGCACTTTTCTGGTGGTAGTTAGTGTCCAGCTGCACCTAACCTGGCTGGTATTGCCTGAGTAATTAACAGTTTACTACATCACAAAAGTCTTAGGATCTGTGATCGGCGCACTTTTCTGGTGGTAGTTAGTGTCCAGCTGCACCTAACCTGGCTGGTATTGCCTGAGTCATTAGGAGTTTACTACATCACAAAAGTCTTAGGATCTGTGATCGGCGCACTTTTCTGGTGGTAGTTAGTGTCCAGCTGCACCTAACCTGGCTGGTATTGCCTGAGTAATTAAGAGTTTACTACATCACAAAACTTCTTAGGATCTGTTTTAAGGATATTGCATAGAGTGCAATTAAAATAGTTCTTTTACGCTTTATTGAATATTTTTCCGACATGCTTGGAGATCTTGTATTGTTGCCAATCTTCAGGGGCAATTGACCGACTTGGTTTTCTATATGCTCCTCTAATATCACTACGGTAACTTTGACACAATGTTTTTGTACGTTTAGGCACACATGAATCTTCTATACTCTTCATCTGGTAAGAAGAACACTTTTCGTTAGCCGCCACATTTCAGCCCCATAGGTGAGTGCAGGTAAGATGAAAGTTCTTGTATACTTTCCTCTTGAGCGATACCGGTAGCTGATAATCATAATCTGCGAATACTTACAAAATGCGCTGCATCCCAATCTTATTCGCCTAGTTATTTCCCTGTCATAGTCTGGGCCTGCGTTTATTACCTGTCCTAAGTAAACATATTCGTCTACTACTTCTAGTGCTTCGCTAGCAATTGCGAACTGATGTTCCTTCCCGAGGCTGTTGAACATCACGTTAGACTTCCGCATAGCGATTTTTAAGCCTATCTTCCTGCTATTCCTGTCTGTCTTCAATCATTGTTTGCAGTTATGCCTATGTGTTACTTAGCAAGACAATGTCATCAGTGAATCGCATATTACTGAGGTATTCTTCATTGACTCTTTTTCCTAACAGTTCTCATTCCAAGTCTCAAAATACATCCTCTGTCAAGCTGTGAATAGTACTGAGACGATTGTGTCTCCTTGCCTAACCCTTTTTTGTAGAGAATTTCGTTACTTTATTCATGCAGAACTATGCTTGCTGTGCAGCCACTGTATATATTTTCCAGTACTTTCACATACGGCTCGTCTACACCCTGATTTCGCAATATGACTGTCGATGTTTCTACTGAGTCAAATACTTTTTCGTAATCTATGAATGTTATGTAAAAGGGCTCGTTATATTCCGAGCATTTGTTTCTATCACCTGGTTGATGATATGGAGATGATCGATAGTAGAGTACCGTTTCCTAAAACCTGCTTGATCCTTTGCTTGACTGCAGTCTAAGGTTGTCCGGATTCTGTTGGCGATTACCTTAGCAAACACCTTATATTTAACAGATAGTAAGCTGATTGGCCTGTTAGTCGTTAGCGTCTTTTTTGTAATGAATTAAGATGTTAGCATTATTCGATGACTCCGGTAACATCGATGACACCAGGCTTGCGGATACAGGGTGTCCAGTTTTTCGAGCCCGATATCTCCCTACCCTCCCCGTATTTTAACAAATGTGTATTTTCCTGATCCTCCCCAGCTGCTTTCCCCCTTTTCATAATTTTTAAAGCTTTCTTAACAGCGTCCTTTGTCACTGGTGAGACATCTGACTACTTTTTATTACTGACTATCGCATTATTGCACTGACCACTTCGGCTACTATATATTTCAGTATAAAACTGCTCGGCTACTTTGGCTATTCTGTCCATATTCGAAGTGACACTACCCGCCTTGTTCCTTAGCTCATACATCTGATTTTGCATATGCCCAATTTTCTCTTCACCACTTTAAGGCTGCCCTCGTTCTTTAGAGCATGCTCAATTTTCCCCACGTTATACTTCCTTATGCCGACCACTTTGCGCTTAAATACATTTGATACCTCTGCTGGTTATATACTGTATGTTGGGTTGGAAGGTTTCAGGGTTTGGCGTTTCTTAATCAAGTCTTTCGTCGCCTCAGATAGTTTGCCGGCATCCTCTGTAACTATCCTACCGCCTACTTCTACCGCGCAGTCTCCGAAATCATTGTTCGTTGCTTCTCCGCTAAGGCCATCATCCTCGGTTAGATCTGAAGATCCTGACTTTTTCTGCCCTCCACCTCACTGCTAATTCGTTGAAGGGATTCTTTTTTCTGATTTGTTCTATTCCTTCTTCAAATCTAAACTAGTTTGAAACCTTAACATCCTATGTCACTGCATCGCACCTTTCCGATTACCTCTACATCTTGTATTGTGCCAGTCATAGACCACAGTATGAAGTCAATTTCATTATTAGTCTCCCCGTTAGAGCTTTTCCACGTCCACCTCCGGTTCTTCTGTTTTCTGAGGAAGGTATTTATTATTCTTATGTTATTGCGTACAGCAAATTCAACTAGAAGTGTTACTATATCATGTGCTGTACTCTATAATTAGATATTTACAATCGCCGCATATAATTTGCAGACAGCGCGGTAATTTCATCAAGGTTCGCTCACTTGCGTCACTGAAAAGTCTAGAGAAATCAGAGTGGCCATCTGGTGGTTGGTAGCAAGCCGGAATAACACAATAAACGTGCGAAAAGTGAACAGAGATCCAAATTATCTCCAGCGGCGATTAAATAGCTATGAGCAATGGTTGGCACTGCTTCGTGACCCTAAATAGCACCCCTCCTCCCCTATACGGGATCATGTCTTCCAAATGACGAAGGAAACATCAGCTCACTGCTGACAATGCCATCAGAAGTCCAGGCTTCTACGCCAAGAAAGATATGTGTAGAACACGCGACTATTATTTTTAAAATTTTAAGCTTAGAAAAGACGCTACTTAAGTTTGTCAATAGCAGAGAAATCGGACTGGGTGTGGCAGTTTTCTGACATGACTCTACAGGCTGTTATTCAGTGGTTGCCTCTCGATTTTGTAATGGAGAGGTACCGGCTGCACAATCGGGGGGCTTTGTTCTTGCACATGTAGGGTAGATTTTGTTATCCATACGGATAACACAGTAATGCTCAATCATAACGATAAATGCCACCCTTCATGTGTAGTTTTCTTTTGTAACGCATACTAAACCGCGAATTTCCACTGCGATGCGCCTTGGCGGAATCACGCAGCTTTTTTCTTTTATATAGCACTTTACGAGAGAAATCCTTATCAAGCCAAACGTTTGGCACTGTGGCGTCCTTTAACTTCGACTCATTGCTTAAAACTTTGGTTTTTGACTGAAAGCTAAAATATTTAACTACATTCGGCTGCTGGCCATCCGCATGGCGCTGCCCTGTGCGGTGGGCTTTTTCAATATCGCCGACTTACGTAATATGAGTATCTCAAAACTCGTTAACAATGCGCTCGGATTACGCATATCCTTCTTGTTTGACCTCAGGAACAACATTGATGATCAAATCATTTCTTCGCACGTGGTTGTTCGTGTCTTCTACTGCACCCATTAAATCTTGTTTCCTTTGTAAATGTTCACTATATATTCCTGAACAGTGTCGCTCATCTGGTCAAAGCCGTATTCGAGCCCCGATACACCATTCAGACATTGCTTAATAGGCGGCTATCGCGTATTTATGCTATTGATTTGCTGATTAATTTCTTTTATTGTCGTAAAGATTCCAGCATGGCACTGTTTTAGTAGCGTTAATGCATCGTCAATCTTTAGGCCTGGGTTTGCCTCCATGCCGCCCGCAAAGAGTAAGAGTACGAAATCAGGGACAGCATATGCGCAAAAGTTCAAGGCGAGATATTATGTAGAAGGCCACAAATGACGCGCAACGGTCATTACGGGAGCAAAGAAGTGTTGGTCAAAAAAAAAAGAATCCAATTACAGCACGAGGTACGTGCCCATGAGCTAGAACTAGAGGCCCACATTATGAAAATCAGGTTGCTCCATAACCCAGCCAAGCTTTAAAAATGGGGTGCATTAGGCCGTGTTTACTGGGGCCAGATCCTAATGGCTAGGCTGCACCATTGTGTACTTTTTGAGAACGATGAGAGAGATTTATGGTTGCAGACGTCACAAGTGGAAGTGTAGGTCGGGAGAAATTGCCAACGCCGTTTTGCGTGCACTAAGTTTCTCAACTGTTGCCAAGCATGAAAATATACCGCAAATGTGCTGGCATTCGTATTTAATAAGAATACAAATATACGACAGCGGTAGTGGATTTGCGGGTATATAAATGTACAGCTCATCTGAGTGGTGGCAGGGAGAATTTGCCGTTCGCAGATGTATTATGCGGCTTCTGCAAATTGTTTGCAGCGTGGCATCTCCTGTGCCCCAGCCACACTGCCCGTGGTTTCATATTTTTGGTGTTGCATTTTTTCTCATCGCCATCAACGTTTTCTTGACAGAAGTCCCTAGGGCAGACTTCTCACACATTATGTTTATTTGCTCTACACTTTAGCCACCCTCAGGATGATCCCTCACAGACAACGAATGTTGGGAGATCGCGGCTTCCAGCTCGACCCAGTCGCCTAAAAGCGACTGGGGTTCTTGTTCCTTCAGGTCGCCGAGAGCCATACACTCCCAGCCACCTCCCGTGATCAGAAGTTCATCCTTTAAATGGCCTCATGAAAATAACATTTTTCACCATCACAACTAGACCCAGAGTACGAAGCTCAGATGGTGGTGCTGTGTAGGACCCGCGGCTAAAGATTCCGAGCTTCCTCCGTGCACTCGAGTTTATGGAGTTTCAATGGCCGAGACTTTTCAATTTCCTGTCGAGGCACGTTTTCACTACTGGTAATTACATGTCGGCCCTGCTGGCTTTCGGAACGGTATACCTACATGAAACAGAGACGTCATAAACAGCCGTGTATGAAAGGCAACAGTGAAAGTTGTTCCACATTTTACCTTAGCTTGGCAAGGTAGTGCCATATAGGCACGCCTAAACCGCAGGATATACCAGCTGTTTCAAGAACACTCGCCATAAATTGAAAAACTTTCTCAAGCGAAAAGGCAACTTTGGCGATACTTAGTTTGAATTTTATGGGGTTTAACTTCCCAATGCAACCCGGGCTATGAGAGACGTCCTAGTGGAGGGCTCCGGAAATTTCGACCAACTGGGGTTTCTTTAACGCGCACTGACATCATACAGCGAATGGATGCCTTGCTTTCCGCCTCCAACGGAAAGCGGCCACTATAGCTGGGATTCGATCCCGCTATCTTGGAACAGTAGTCGAGAGCCCTAACCAGTGCGCCAGCACGTCATTTTTTATTTATTGTATAAATTTGAATAATTACACTAGTAAATAATCATGGCTACCTTGCTTTTTGGCGGTCAGCCTTGTATAATGGACTTTCATTACTGCAAGTTGCTCCATCAGACTCAAAACGTCATGCGCAGCGATCAGCAGCTTTATTACTTCTTTTAATTTATACACGTGTTCAGCAGAATAATCACATGCCGATCATGCATCCATGTCACAGTGTCTTACAGCCATCCTACTCATCCATATGCTGTGAAGCCCCAGTAGCATGATTTTATCTTACTGGACATCTTTTACAATGGTCTGGTAACGGATTTCACATGGTGTTAATGGCAATTCTTTTTTTACTGTACTTTGCAAAACATTCCAGTAGAACACCGCATCCCAACAATCCAAGAAACAGTTCTCTAATGTTTTTGGTTTCCTACATAGCAGACAGTCTGAGCCGCAAGATACAAAAAGGCTGTTTTCATCTAGCCATGCTTTGAATGGCAGGATTCCTGTGTGCAAATTAAAAATAGAAGTTTTGAAATCAGGCGCAACAGCCATATTTTTCATTCGCCTGAGCACGTCATTTCCAGACCCTTCACAGTATAATGTTCAGTACAATGGTGCTGGGAACCATTGTGCAATAAGATCCTTGTACAGACATTTAGGCGTTACATTCGCTAAGTACTCAAGCAACTATAGCACACGCAAGAACTTAAAAGACCAGGCCACTCGTCGCAGGAAGTAAGACGCAGGGTACCGCCGAGCAGCACACCACACGAAGAGATAATGAACTCTGAAATTGTACTCATGATTTGTATAAATGTTCGCAGGAATGCGTTATTTTGTTTACGCACGAAGAGAAACCTTAAAAACCGCTGCTGCACATATAGATCATATAGATACATTAGAGACAATATTCTGTCCTTTACTCGAAAGAAGAAATTATCTATGTTATTCGTTCACATTTGGACGACCAAATAAAGACCTCAAAAACGCGTTGGTGCCGTTGAATTTTCGCTACCACCTATTACATTACTTGAAGTAACTACATTATTCTTGCCACCACGAAGTTGTTGCATACCGTTGCACACCATTGCATACGCGCAAATAGAGATATTACATCCCATCTTGCCTTTTGTCCTTTCCCGCAATGTTTTCTCGCTTTTTCATTCCCTGTAAATGGTATTCGCCCCATATTTCTCCAACGGGAGTCCCAAATACACTCCGGCCATTGTAGCACAGGTCATACCAAAGAAAGATTCTGGTGCGACGTCCCATAGCGTATGCCATACTTCGAGACACTTGTTGAAATTAACAGCGTTACCATTCTGCTTACAATACCTGACCGTTACTATAAAAAATTCTGCAACGCTTTTATGGTTTTAGTAAGAAATCGCCACATCAACGGCGTATGCCAATATGATGACTTCACACGCTCCCAACTTACAATCATGAGTTTATTCACTACCAATTATCCCTCTACAATAAGGTTTCATATTAATAGCGAAAAGGAGAAGTGAAAGTGGACACAACGGCCGAACGGATGCCCTTACATCGTTCTTTGAGATAACATTTTGTTTATCATAAGGCATGTAGAATAGCATGCATAAGCCATTTTAACACAACCAACCGATAACCAACATGTTCAAACGAACAGTACATGATCACCAAAGTATTACGGAGCACGTGAGCGATGGCCGAAATGGAAAAAAAACGCTATGGCAGCACGCTTTATCAGAAGATGCAGAGCGTAAAGCGAGGGAGCGTCAGCACATGCGGCTGTCCCATCTCGATAAATTGATGCTCGTGTTATCGACGCGACGAGCGAAGCCACTCAGCTACCATTGCTGCTCACCGGGGGGACGTTCAAAAAATTCGGCATCAGCAGCGTGCGTAATATGCTTCGTCAGGAATTGTATGCTTTTTATATTCATTACAGCCGAAGTTTTGCTTGTCAAGAAAAAAGCTGCGATATCGAGAAAAAGACGAAAATGAGGCTAGACGCACACAAATGCCGAATAACATCTTTACTCCGTGAAGAAATTCAATCGAATTCTTTCATGTTGATATCTTGTACGCCACTTGGTCACGTGCTGCTTTCTTTTGACGATTAGGTTGCGGCAGAAATCACTTGTATACGCCCTGAATTTTATCATGAAGTAAAGTTGTCAGTCTGCGTTCGTGTGCGTCTTACCTCTCTTCGTCCTTGTCTCGATTGCTCAGGTTTTTCTTGCATAGAATTATTAAAAAATTGCCACGAAAAGTTCTACCATTGCTCTTCACTTGACAGAGAGTTTCTGCCTGACGAGTATAAACGCCCGTGCACCGCTTTGAAGGTAATAAGCTCTCACGTAACGTAGTGTACAATTCAAAATGGTAGTTAACCTTTGAAGGGCACAAAAGCAAGAATAATTTGTGGCTTACATATATTGAATAACTACTGCGAGAAAACTGGCCAAATGAAGAACAGTTTAATTTTTCTATTTTTACTTGCGTGTCTTAGTGTGTTTTAAAAGATCACACAAATAAACAATTCTTCATTATATTTACAATCGTACTGAAGCCTCCACCATCCAGAAAACAGGTCCGCGAGAAATGGTCTCGCCAGACGAGTAACAAATCTACAGTTTTTATACAAAACACCGGTTTATTCAGGGTCAGCAAAAAGACACTTCCGAAAAATACATTACAAGACACTAGAGTGAATCATAAATTCGAGGCCGGTGGCAGCGCTATGCTAAGGTTACAAAAAGAAGGGGGACTATGCTTTTACACGGCGGAGCAAGGCAAACCAAACTAGGGCGCGAATGGGGGGATGCGGCACGGCAAAATCGCTCATAGCGGCACCAGAGACATTGCTTCGCGCGTGGCAACAACTCACGCAAACAGTATAACCCTTCTCCGGAGGCATCGCTTCCGTCTACATCCTGATCGGGCTTCTCTCCGTTGTCCGTGTTCACCCAGGATGCATCGGGCCGCTTGCTGAAAGCATGACCGCGTCCCAGCCGAAATGTCTCGGAATCCCCCTTCTTTGGCTTTCCGCTGTCCTTATTAAGGCTCCCTTTCAAGCCAAGCACATTTCACTCTAAAGCTAAGCACTCTACACATGCGCAGTCGCGCTACCTCCATCCATACCAAGAAGGAGTGGAAGGAGCGCGCGTAGTTCAAGAGGCCATGAGGCCATGGCCATGAGGGGCGCGGGAGCCCGACAGTACGAGACGAAGCACTCCTCTGTCAATCCCATGTTGAGAAAAACGTCGGTTCATTAGTAAAGATTACCTGTCGTCCGCCGTCCACACAAAGCTGCTGGTAAGCTCATATGAATAGTGGACGCTCCATGTTTTGTCTTGCGTCAAATGACTGATTGTTATGCGCTCAACAAATTTTTATTCTATTCTGCTTTGTAAGAAAGCAATATCGCTTTCAGAGCCCAGCTCGAGTGGCCACCGTGCGCGTGTTGCATGGCAGGGATGCTTCGATCAGTTAATAACTTGTTCATACTGTCTCCTTGGTAATCCATGAGAAGAAACCTAGACACCTTTTACAAGATACGCACAAAACGCGCTTATATATCAACATACGATGTGGAAATTCGCATTCGAAAAAAAAATGCAGCCACCAGCCCCACTAGACGTTAGGCACGAAAGGGTTCTTCTATGGGCATCGGGTGTGCCGCAACGCGACATTTCCCGCAAGACTAGGAGGTCGATGCCTGCAGGGAACAGGAATGAGGGCCGCCGCCTTAGCGATGCTCGACGTCCAGGCCGCGAGCAGCGCACTTCGGCCGAGGCTGATCAAGTGATCGTCGCTGCAGTCCATGCGGATCATTCTCACAGTGGAAAAAAAAATCACGATGTCTTCGGCCTCGCCTACATCAGTCTCACATCACCAATCGGAACCGTCTCTAAGAAGCCGGATTAAGTGAATACGTGGCGGCGGAGAAGCCGTATTTGACAGCATGAAATAAGGCGCAGCGCAGCGTCTAGCACTCGCTCACATCCACGAGCAGTGAACTGAGGACGATTAGCGACAAGTCATTTTTGCAAATGAATCAACTTCCTCCTCAAGATGGGAACAGCAGCGCGGCTTATTTGGCGTCCATATAACAGCAGATATGCACGAATAAGAGTGATTTGTGTGAATGGCACTGCGTTCTAAAGCATAGTAGGCCATGGGAAAGAAAAAATAGTGAATGAAACTTTTTCTTGGCTAGATTTCTCGCATCAGTTATTTAATTGTGCAAGCCGAAAAGCGTTTTTATTTTTCTTTGTGCCCTCACAATTTTTAATTTGAGTGAAATGAGTTTTTTATTATATATTATGCAGGATGTGAACACCACACGGTCTTTCGCACATCATGTACCTGCCCGACATCATGACGGAAGTACTCAGCTGTGGTATGAGGTGCTGTCAGTGCAGAAGGCATCGGCCCTCTGATTAGACTGCCATAAAAGTTCAACAGAGGTAGTTACTGCGATGTCCTCGACCACTAACATATCCCGTTCGCGTTGGACAGGCCATTTAAATCTGTCAATAAACACAGTTCGCACAAAAAGCACCTATTTTGTTTTTTGTTTTTCAATTGTCTCCACCTGTCGCCCTTTTAATTTTGCATGTTTGCGAAATATAGCCGATCGCTGAAGAAGAAATCAAAGACAACCTCGTTTTCTGTGAAAATGTTTTCACCTTTTTTTTTTCCTTCAGTGTAAGAGACCCAGTTTGTGCCGAATGAAGTTATTGTCAGCTCATTTGCTGTACCGTTCACCCCTTACATGTATAATAGAGACAACGCAGCAACACCTGCATTTTATTCAATTTCTCATGCTCTCCCTTGAGAAAACAAACATTTTGGCAACACTCGCCAAAGCGGTGGACTATCGTCATACCTTGCGCACAAACTGGCCGCCGAGCGATGAGTGAACCACTGTGGTCACACGGGCTGAAACTGGAGCCATTACTGACGAAGCTAGCAGCGAACGCTGCAAAAAGCCAACTTTTCCAGAAGGCACGAACAAACAACACTCTTTCATAAAGTATTGAAAGCGACCATGGCGAGCAGTGATAATGCCAGCATAACGTTATCAAGATGGTTCAGCCTGATGTGCCGACGTATACCCACGGTGCCTGCCGCGTATGTGCTGATAGAGCGCGCTCGCGCGCAGTTTCCAGTTCGGCTACTGCTTGCGTGTTCTGTATTACTCTTGGTGTACCTCTCAGTATATCACGACTCACGAGACACTCTATCGAATGCTTTTTCCAAATCAGTTTGTGCCACGGCCACTTAACTTCGCACATCGCAGACCTCGACTACACTGCGCGCTACATGAATATTACTGGATATGCTCCACACGTTTGGAGAGGTCCTACAATTTCGTTTACAATCGACGTTGTTAACGTGATCAGTCTATAGCTTCTAAAGTTTTTAGATTGTCTGGCTAATCCGACTTGGGGACCAAAATTGTATACCCGGTGCAAAGTGAAGGTGGCACACAACCTACATCAAAACGCTCTTTAAAAAGCTCATAAAGCATGACAGCAAAGTCAATTTTGAGGCTCCTAACAAAGACCGTATTCAAACCGTCTGGTGACGGTGTATCCCAGGCGTTCCAATAATAAATGGCTTCTTTATATCTTCGACACTTATTTCTTTCTGTAGTTGTTGGATTACTTCGTTTTCTAATGTTGGCATAGGAGGCAAAACGTTTTGGACAAACCCTACTTCACTTGGTGCTTTGCTCAACAACAGCTCTCTCAATTCTATTCTGATCAATGATCAATGCGCTTTGGCCCTCAGATGACCAAATTGGTCATCTGATGAGGAGAGGAGTCGCTGGAGAAAGATTTGATGTTGGGAAAGGTTGAGGGTCGCCGGAGAAGGGGTAGGCAGCGAACGCGATGGTTAGATGGCATCCTCGAGGCCCTGCAGATGAAGTTATGTGATGTTAGGAAGATAGTGAGAGACCGGAAAGCGTGGCGTGACATGGTCAATAGGGTCACGAAGAGTCGGACACGACTGAACGACTGAACTGAACGACTGAACTGAACTGAACTCGATAACAGACATGTCGTTCGAGCACGCATATCGGTTTTAATCAGATAGCGCGTGTTTGTGTGTGTGTGTGTGTGTGTGTGTGTGTGTGTGTGTGTGTGTGTGTGTGTGTGTGTGTGTGTGTGTGTGTGTGTGTGTGTGTGTGTGTGTGTGTGTGTGTGTGTGTGTGTGTGTGTGTGTGTGTGTGTGCGCGCGTGTGCGTGTGTGTGTGTGTGTGTGTGTTTTGCCACCAAGCAATTTTTCCGCACGTATTCTTATCGCGATTTGTATTTATAAGCATCCAACGCTTCTAGCCAAATTTTTATGCTATTTATATCATGCACGAACATGCCTGGCGGTTTGTTCGTAATCAGTGTCATCTCGAATAGCTGAGAATGGAATGTGTTTGAAGTTTACGCAGCATGGTGGTTTGCGCTCTGTCAAGGTCAGGATGGGGAAGCGGGAAGCGTCGTCTCGTCTCTCTATGTAGGTTAGTGGTTTCGGAAAAAATCAAGGGGGGTTCGGCGAAGGCCTCTGGATCCGCAGAGCAGCCCACCCGGTTTGTTACACTTCGGGCTAGTCGGTCGACCCCCTCATCCCCAGAGTTCGCCGCGGGGGCGGGTACTCAGACTAAGTGTATTTTGTGATCGGGAGTGCGGCAGCGGAGTATTCGCGCGGCGCTTGGGCAGAGAAGGTCTTTCGAATAATTTTGAATCGCACGTTTAGAGTCACTATGTACTGTGTGCGTACGCGGGTCAGCGATGGGAAACGCGATCGCAGTTTCCTCCGCCGCGGTGGGAGAGGGAGCGCTAACCGTGACAGCAGTAACAAGTGTGGAGTGTAGCTTGGCTACGCATGCGACAAAGAGATTGTCACTTTGTCTCGCTACTGATTACGGACGGGGACTACGACCCTATTTGCCCCAATTGCGATTGTGCAATAACGCCACATTGGCTTACACTTTTTGGGGATGTAGGGGAAGACCACCCGCTCGTACCTTACTGCCAGCTACTTCCGAAGAGAGCTGGGACCAACTTCTTACATGCTCAGACAAGACGACGCAGCTGGCGCTGGTCTCGTGGGCGCAGAGCGTAGCCCCCTCCCCCCTCCACCCCCCTTGGGGCCACGCTAGGCCGACATGCCTTAATGATCACACTCTTTTGGCAATAAACTTTGTTCCTCTTTCTCTGTCTCTGGCAGTTTGTTCTTCTTCACACGCTAAATTTGCTAATTGCTGCACATTCAGTAGTAATAATATAAGCACTCTACTTCATTCAAGAAACGACACTAACTATTCAAAAAAATCGCGCATTCCATTTATACGACTGGTGCATCACCCTCACCGCAAGTGTTTCGTATGGGAAGTCACACACAATGAACCAGTCTCTCGCACATGTTATTACTTGTTTCTCTACTATGTCTGTACTTTTCCTCAGCAAAAGACATCAGCCGCCCGAAATGCCGACCGCCTGGCTTACTCAAAGATTGAAACGTGACCCTAAGGTAAAACAGTATGTTATATAATAGCACTCTTGTTTGGCATAGCTGGTACATTTATTTCTATTCAAAAACATATTACGGCGCGACAGATAAGAACAAAGCTGGCCCACAGTCAAAATGACTAGCGCCTAGTCCTGTCGTTTGTGTGCCTTCTTTGTCTTCGTTCATCGCAGCGTAATATTGTTTGAATGAGTTTGCTCCTCATTCTAAACCTTTGTTTCTTATATAGCCGCGATATCTGAATTTAGCTCACACAACTCTCAGTTCAGCTGCATTTCCTTACGTCGATCGAAGCAAGCTCTCGGACAATCAGAGTGTCAATTTTAGCGCTTTTTTAAAATAAGCTATATGAAAAAAACAGCAAGGCAAACAGTGAATACAGGCTCGCTGCTTCGGTTTCTCGTTGCGAGTGAGCGACGAGGACTGGGACAAGGGAAACTTTCCTTTGTTTGCGCCCTCCACTCTCCACTGATTTTCTAGCCGACTCAGTTCACGTTGCGCACCTGGCCCCTCTGTGTAGTCCCGAGGTCGCTTAATGGAAGCGACTGTCGCATTCATTGAGGCCTAAGCGGCGCCGTCCTCTGAAGTGCCCTTCCTCGATGGCTGTTCCGGTGACTCAGCAGCAGCCACATCCTTGCCAGTTGTTTCCGCAGAAGGGTCCCCCGCTTGCGACTTCTCGCCGTCGGCTGTGTGCCCCGGCTGCTGTACGGCGGGACCCTTGCCGACTACTGAAGAGGGCGGGGCTCCGGCGCTCTCCAGTTCCTCCTGGTTCATGAGCAGCTCGCTCCCGCCGTCTTACGCAGCACCCGTGGTCGCACGAGTATACGTTCGGACGCATCCTGCTCGAGCATGTCCGAAGGTGCGACACATGCTGCATCTGGCGTGAGGCAGTCGCGCCGAATGTGGCTGGTACTTTTGAACCGCAATCACATTGGTAGACGTCCAGGCATCACCACTAACACAAGCCATCCGTAAGACATGAACATTTGGGGGAAGTCAGATATCAAGAGCTCCTCCTCGAGAACAATTCGTACCAGCCGTGCTGTTGATTCAGCATCTTCGAAACCTGGGCTTTCCAATGGTCATGAGTGCGATATTTCCCTTCGCCAGTCTTCAAAAGCCCTTTCTACTGATTCCCTTGAAACGTAGAAAGGCACCCAGTGCACCACTATGACCAAGCCACGTTTCTTCGGATCATTTACAGCACAGCAGCGTCTCTTAGTCTGCAGATCTCCTTCTTTTAGTAGTTCGTTCGCTTTCGCAGTTATCAGTTTCAGCATCCAGACATAGTAAATTTGGAAAGGACCAATGCCCACCCCTTACGGTATACCATCGACAATTTCCAAAGGCTGAAAACATCCTGTGTGCGATAAGTGCGTCCGGCAATATCGCAGTGTAGAAAAACCATTGTCGTCATCGCTTCTCCCGAAGGAATAAAGGTATACCAAGCGGTAGCCTAGCGGTGGGTGTCGCAAACCACAACCTCGAAGCACGCTCAGAGCTTGCAACCACACGATCGTCTCCCACGGAAGCCGGAAGTGGAATGCACTGCACCGCCACGGTGTTTGATTGACGGCACTGTTGTCGTGTAAATTCGAAATGAGGTAACCATGGCAGTTACCCAGCTGTAGTTAAAATTATAAGAAATAACTTTGTAACCTCTACATATATGTGACCAGTTGCACTTAAACGTTTGCACCTGCGCGGTGACCTGTAGTTTTCAAAACTTCGAAACGCGATATATCATTTCGCTCTGCCCTTCACGAAATTTTGTAATTTCTTGCGGAATTATAAATCTAGGCACTTGCGCAGGGTGCTGTGTTCCGCGATGTCCATGTATCACGACGCAATGCGACGCATGGGTCACCTGACGTTGTTTCTCTAGCCCGCGGTGCGGTATTGTACACTGTTCGCAGAGAATTGACTGAGGATATTTTGCATATATAAACTTACATCCCTCGCCAACGTATTTGAAGCATATTCTTTGTATCTGAGTTATGTTCCCAGTAGAGCAGACGCTTCGATGGCTCCCTGTGTAGCTGGCTTCGCAACGGCCTTATTAGCAGTGAAACATTTCACTTCCGCTTGTTTCCCGCAACTAGATTAGGAAATAGCGTAAATGAGGCTTCGAAAGTCATCAAAAAAGTTTCTCAAATCTCTAAAACAACAACCCGTTACTGTATCCGGGCTGTAGAAAAAAAAAGCCCATATGGTAGATAGGCCGCCGTTTAATGCAACGTCCCAGTAAAATGTTGTCTTTTTAATTGTTTGAACATTTGTCGGACCCCCAATGCTTTTTCCTATAAAGGGGCCACACGAAAAACAGAAGCACGGGTAGTAAGACTTATCCAGTGGCTCCATTTGCACATCCAGCCAAAGCGTGACCGGGAGGGTGCCATGACACGCCTGCAGGAATAATTGAGTGTAACCTAAATGGTCACCCACCCTTGAGAGTCGAGAGATACACAGCAGATTTGTTTACTCGAAATATTTTGGTGATGTTTTTGCTGTGCTGCGCTTTTTATGGGGCTAAATGTTGCAGAATATCAATAATAATTGTTTCGAAGGAATGCAAAGGTGCAATATCTGTCACAATTGTCCTGTGGACACCTGCCCGTGCCGCAGAGGAAGGGAGGAAAAGTCCGTAATCAATTTCTGGGATAGGTTGCATGGCAGTTGTTTTGCGCACATTTGTCTACAGACAGGCTATTCTGACATTAGCCTTACACTCAAAATCAAAATAAACTCACACAATGTACCTAAAAGTTATTTCAAGAGTCGCATCTCTAGTTCAACCTCACTAGGCTATAAAACAAATCACTCACCTGCCACAAACAGTTCAGCGTGAGCCTCGGTGACGATCACGACAGAAGTGACATTGTCACCATCGTCGCGGTAAGTGACGTTGCAGATGTAACTTCCGGTGTCGCTTAGCTCCAGCCGATTGAGCAACAGCGCTGGTGGGTCACTGAGTAGCGAGAAGAAGGCCCTGGTCGACCACTGCGGCTGTTTCCAGTGGGTACCGTCCACTATTCCGGCGCTTCCAGCCAGCACCGGATTTGGAGACGTAGTTGGTGCTTCGAGAGCATACACCTTTTTCGCCTGACGTTGAACTTTAGATTTCTGAGACGAGCGTGGGCTGTGTTCGTTGTGATCAGTAGCTGCGAAATGGTACCAGATGACCGAGAGAGCCCGCCGCGACGCCACGTCGACTGGACAGGACAGAGACGTCTGGTCGCCTTCCAAGACTTCGAGTAGCTGCAGCGTAACAGAGTATGTGTCTGCGAAGTGAAAGAACAAGTAAATAAATACCACTAAGGATCCGTATTACTTAAAGTTGATTTTAGTACTTAATTTAAGAAAGCAAATTGCAAGGATGCACATTTGAACGTTCTTTTTATTATAGAACACTGCTCTCGGTGCTATGCCGGGATGTCAATAACCGGTAAATGTTTCTTTTAAGGACTACTCATTGTTTTTTTTTTTACTTCCTCTGAATTGCCCATTTGGGTTAATGAATCATGGTTACTTGGGCCGATAAAATAAATATTCTGTAATGCTCCTGTTATCATTGCGCCAGCAGTGACTCTAGACGAAGAAGCCCAAGTGCGTCAAGGAGTGAACTCGATTTGAGATGTCCGATTTTCAGCTTTGTGATTTTAGCCTTTTGATCCAGACTATGCCATTTAGCGGTTCTGTCGTGGGTTATACAATGGACCTTCGCTTTAAATATGTCTTTCTGCTATAGAGCAATATGTTTCGTACAGACTGGTGCTTTATCTGTGCAGAAACTCAAATTGATTTCGGAGGCGGTAATGATTTGATTAGACTCTGAAGTTAAATTTGTTTGGTCTAGGAGATGTTTCTGTTTCCTCCTGTTTTTTACCCCTGTTCTTAACACTATCTGAGAAAAAATCAAGAAGCATTTTACTTCACCACATTCTACTGTAAAGTCTGGACTCATTAGAGAAGCGGGTGGAGCGCAGACGCAATGAGGCTAAGACCCCGCACCTCCTTCATGCGATCCGCGCCCAGAAACCAATCGCTGACTACTGCTGTAAGTAACGAAACAAACGTGCTATAGCAAAAATCACGCTATATATGTGCTGAAATGGCATGCTACAAACATCTAGTGCTAGGCAGCGCCACGAAATAGAAAGAGGCTCGTTCATAATTAAACTGCGCGAAAAAAAAACACGGACAGAGACAGAAAACGCGCACACACGCTCTGTGTGTGTAAGTGTTTTCTGTCTCTGTCCGTACTTTTTTTCGAGCAGTTTAATCATGAACGACAAGCACCAATTAGCCCGCCAAAAAAACCATTCTAGAAAGAGGCGTTATATCAATTTTCTTTTTAGACCACTATTTATTCAGTGAGGCATTGCAATACGCATCACTATCTCTTTGTAGGAGTCATCGATATGGTTCATTGTGTTTCGCGTGTCCGCTGCTGATCGAAAGATCACAGAAACGATCCCTGCTGCAGCGGCTGCATCTCGATGTAAGAAAAATGTTGAAAATTAAGGGTCTCCTAACATAAAAGCTTGGTGGAGAAAGCCTAGTAGTGGTAGTAGTCATTAGCAGTCATTTTAGTCATTACTAAAAATTTAGTCATATTTAATCCAATGTAGTCGTATTCGTAAGATATATTGGTCGTTATAAGTCACTAGTAGTAATTTTAGTCATTACAACTCATTACTAAGCTTTTGTCGTAATTTCAAATGAATTGTTCTTACATGTCGTCGCTAGACATATCGGTCAGTACGTAATTAATAGTAATTTTGGTCATTGCTATGTCTTACTAGTCATTTTAGTCATATGTAAGCAATTGTAGTAGTTGCAAGTCGTCATTCGAAATATTGGTCATTACAAGTCAATAGTTGCAATTACATGTCATAAGTAGTCAATATTAATCATACAACCAGAACTAATCTCAATCATAATGTTCATTAATCCCTAACAATCACTATCAATCATTTTTCCTCCTTTAATCTGTCTTCATACGGCGGACATTTCCTCCGGCGGCCACTTTCTGCCGACGCGCCATGAGTCTGAAAGGCTTTCCTCATAAAATATCGGTGCGTTGTGTGAATTTGGCGCATGTTAAGTCAATAAGGTTGATGATTGGGCAAGTTGGTAAGGGTTCATATTTAACCAGCCAAAGGACGAGGCAGGGGGAAGAAGAGGACATGACAAGGCTGGACTAGCAACTGAATGTTTATTGAACGGAAGAAAACAACAAAGACTCCTTCCGAAAAGCACGCGCACAACCCGACCGGTGAAATGGCAGAAAATTGAGAAGATTAAGAAGAAAATTCAAAGTCAATTCAAATTCAAGGCCTAACTAACGACTTTTCTAATAGAGCGAATTCCTTACCCGTCTCTTTGTACGCCTTATTTCAGTAATACGGGTGTAGTTTACAGCAATGGTAAACAATTCTTTCGAGAGTTGGTTGAAGCATATTACATTGCTAATGCTGAGGACAAGTGTGTGGCTAAGGCATCGGTTAGCCTTTATTGTAAGGAATTCGCTCTATTAGAAAAGTTGTTAGTTAGGCCATGACTTTGAATTGGCTTTGAATTTTCTTCTTCATCTTCTCAATTTCCTGTCATTTCCCGGTTGGGTTGTGCGCTTGCTTTTCGGAAGGAGTCTTCGCTGTTTTCTTCCGTTCAATAAACATTCCGTTGCTAGTCCAGCTTTGTCCTGTCCTCTTCTTCCCCGTGTCTCGTCCTTTGGCTGGTTAAATATGAGGCATGTTAACTCTCCACGCAATTGAATCATCTGAAACCTTCCATGCGGCGTCTCTCACATAACTCATGTGCGATTAGTGCGTGCTAATCACCGCAATTCATATTTCAGCAATTATCCCCCCCTCTCCCCCCCTCCAGAACCTTCGTGATTATATGCAAGGGGTACATAATAACTATACCCTTCCCGAAATAAAGAGTAGCGTGCCGATTACAAAGGATTTTTGCGGTGTTCGGCATACGCGTATTCCTAGGAGTGTTTTGTCATTCTGAATCTCAGGACAAGCGTCCTCAGCTCAACGATACTCATTACTCCGCGCCCGCAAACTTTCTTGTGCAACAAAAGAAACAGGAAGAGACGATATAAATTGAAAGAAAGGAAATATATTTCATCACTTGTAATCAGAAGTCGCGGAGGATATTTGCAGGACACATTACTGATGTACGCCGAGGAAAAGAGCAGAAAATCGTGGTGAATTAGTTCCCTAGTCAAGGAACACAATGAGAGACCCTTGGGAGTAATACGGGCGTCGCAAGCTCCGGGAACGGAGCTTAGATTTCCTCGCTCTCTTTCCTCTGATCTGCTTTGATTGCGGATAATGACCTCGCTCGATGAAGGGAACGCATTGTGGTTGCAATAATTGATTCCGCAGGCCGGGCAACCGGCGCCTCTCCCGTCTTCGCTCAATGCAGCGTAAGATGAGAAGAAGAAAGCAGCGAATACGGTTTTCAATACCTTCTCCTTTTATTGTTACCTGGTATGGTTTGCGGGGTTTAAGGTCCCAAAAGAAACTCAGGCTTTGAGATACGCCGTAGGGGAGGGCTCCGGTAATTTCAAACACTTGGGAATCTTTAACGTGCACTGACATCGCACAGTAGATGGCCGCCTTGTTTTTCGCCTCCATCTAAAAGCGTTTTTATTATTTTTTAACGTGGTTGTCAGTACCCGTCAATAATATTGCTAAATAAAGACACAAGGAAACGCATGAATCAATTGATGAAAACAGCAGTGTTGTACAACGGTGGAAGAAACGAACAAATTCACGAAAGGCTGAATGAATGGGTCGAAGGAATGAAAGGTATAAGGCTTGCAGAGGAAATGACAGCTAATTATTGGTCAGAAAGTAGAAAGTGTTTTTCGTTTTGTACAGGTATCCTTATGCAAAAACGTAAGCCAGTTCGAATCAATCGCGTGTTGAAAAGCTTAAGTGCTCCGTGCTTTCTTGAACTGCTCCGTCCAGTGGAGAAACTGAGACAGGGCAGGTAGACGCAGATCACAGTTTTCTGTGCATTCAGTGCGACAGTGCCAGGGAGAAGGTTTTTTTAGAAACAAAATACGTCTCCTGTGCTGCAGTTGTTCAGTCTCAGAGATTCGAATTGGAATGACCAACATTAAACGAGAGTGAACTTCTCTGTGAGCGAAATCTGCAGCGGTGTTTGCAACCAATGCAGTATTTCGCTATGTATTCACGTAATATATAAAAAGGTTGTTTGTTGTGCTTACAAATGACGCACGGAGGAGGGAGTATAAAACTGCATATGTTCTAGCCACCACCAATAATGAGTTCCGCTACCTGAATCTGACAGCGTGCAAGGTGAGATATGGGGTTTACTTTTCTTGGATATTGCAGAAAAGTACCAGAAGACCGTGCGTTAATGCTTGAAAATAAATTCCTAATCGAAAACGCATTTAAGAAAAATGAAAAGCTGCACAAATATCAAATACTACAAATAGAATAACTCAGGGTTGGAGGCCATAAGCAAGAATGTACTTCATTGTCGTTTTCGAGACAAAATGACTCCTTTTATTGCCTAAATATTGTCCTTTTCCCTCGTTTCATCCTATTCTTCTGTGCAGGGTGAAACGTTCTTCCTTCCAAAACAGGTGAATATGTTCGCAAAATCCTTCTTTTTGAGATCCTAAAAGAAGCCTCCAAAGCTCCCAGCCTCACAGGAAGGGCCAGGCATTGTTGTTGATGCGTTGCATGAAGCAGCAGTCGTCGTAAGACTACGACGTGAGCAAGTGTAAAGGGTAAGCGATGAAGCTAACTGAAATCTCGGCCGTAACATATAATTGAAAGTGCAAGACATAAACACAACAAGCGGCAGTGTAACGTTCACACTAATTGGGAAAATCACCAGCGAGCTTCCCAGAAAAAGAAAAGCCTTCAACCATGATCACTGATAAAAGTTTACGAAAAACAAATGCACCAAATATTGCCAATTCTGAACATATCTTGTGGCGTCTCAGGCTTTCAAAGTTGCGTCTTTTAAATTTAACTGTCTTCGAAATGCTGAATAGTGAGTATTCCAAATGCATATTACAAAGGCCCTCCTCAATTAACTAAAACAGGAAACTAATTGAAAACAATAATAGAGATTTGTGCAGTATAAACGCACCAGCATTACTTGTTTACAGCATGCTACGGCATTTCCTTATCTGTATTGCGAAGACATGAGAGTGATATGTTTGGACATACTGATTGTGCCGTGAGAATTCTCTTTCAGGAAACCTCCGAGCCGTCAATGGCCAGCTGTCACCTTCTCAAAACCACCTCCATGGTTTTTGGAGCTGCAATGCTTCGAATGTTCGACACTGCATCCGACGCTGCCAGAGAATTCTTTCAGAGATGAAGACACGAAAGCGCACGCGTAAAAAAAATAAAAGGAAATCAAATAAGTGTTCGCCCTTCTTTTTATAATTCAGTTGCCACCAAAAACAGTGCTAGGACAACAACACCCAAATTCCGAAGGAAATGGTAGTAAAAAAAGGTGTAGGATGTCGGCGGTGTAAAATTGATTCATTTCGTGAATAGTGCTGCGTACACATTCCTTCTACCAAGACTGGCATTATTAAAATGCCTGTCATAATGAATACTTCTCTTTCCTTGAACTCACCATAGCGTGCATTTCTCATCCACTAGGTTCCAGTGGTTCTACTTCTGAAAATAGATGGTCGAAACGCTGAACGAACATCAACTCAGTTTTGTAAGTTATCTTTTTTTATTGCAAAAGTTTCTCCCTGGGTCAGATTTTTGTTTGGAAAAGTTTTACTTTTGGCATAAAATAGTTCGATAGAGCCTTGACAGAGCCTATTTTTGCAAAATGAAAGCATCACATATCAATTGATTTTAAACAGAATATTGCCCCAGATATGCGCAAAGGAATCCTCAAAACATTTTATTTTAGTTTCTCCTTCGACACGCGCTCCATCGTTTAAAAGCTCACAAGTCAAGTTGAGCCTTCGGTGCACCTGACAGGCATACCGCCTGAAGGAAATAGTTTACCGCCAAGGCTTTAGAAAGAAATTTACTCTTTGGTATGTAACGAACATTCTTCCATGAGTATTGCTTCTTGGTAAGCGACGAAGTAGGAAGTGCGGTGTCCGCCTGGGAAAACCATCACACTTGTGTGCCACTTTTTGTAAACTCGCGATTTACTGCATTGTTAAATCTTTCTACCAGAGTGGACAAAGAAGGCAGTCCCGCATTTTTTATTCTCTGTCAGTCCGCTGGTAACATAGAGGTGAACTTTATTTTGGCGTCCAATATAGGTTACAGTTATCAACGTACTAATTTCATAAAACGTATATATTTCGTCTAGGCCCTAGTCTGGTTGACAAATTAAAAATATAACCAAAAAAATAGCGTGAAGTGCACAGAAGCAAACTAAGATTCGTTAAGGTTCAACATTTTGTATATGTTTTTAAATGGCGTTAAAAACCTTGAGACGTGAACTCTGATCTACTTTGAACGCAGTGAAATTGTACCACCAAAAACCATTACACCAAGCACCCAGTGAGGTATACAAATATAATATCAACTTTCAACCGCCGATTACAGTGGTTGATTTTTACTTTAGCAATTCAAGTAATGCATGCTGGATAATTTTCAGCATTTTTCGCGCAAGTGTTTTTAATTACAGTAATTTTCTTTCATTCAACGGTATTTTGCGCTCGCGTCTGCTTAGGAACAAAACATTCGGAACGTTCCTAAAATTCTCTATCTGCAATAAGAGATTAATTAAGTGAAATAAACTCGAACAGCACGGCTTGGGGTGCAGTATCGCAATTTCGCAGGATGGCGGCTGCAAACATGAGTAGATAATAATAATAGACAGCCCATTGGAGCAGAATGCAACAAAATAGCACCACATTTTTACCACAATGCCTTAACTGAAATCAATGGCAAAAATTCACTAGTGGTGTACGAGTAGTGATGGTGAGCGAGAGCGAGAAATTAGTTTTAGTTTACGAATTTCCAATACCAACCAACTACCACGGATAATAAGAGAGCGTATTTTGCTCTCACCAATATTGGTATTTTCTCTAGCTTATAAAGTGCGCTAGTATGGACAGAGCCATCTCTCTAACAGCATTCATATTCTACCTATTTATTTTTTCCCAGAAATGTTCATCGAAGCCAATCACTAAATGCTCTCTATTCACGTTGCTTTTAAAGCCATTACTAGCCACCTCAATGCTCTGACCGAAACAAGAAATAAAATAACGAAAACAAAGCCCACTTCCCGCAAATAAATAAAGCATGAATGCTGCAAACGCATGTGGGTTTAAATATCTTGTACGAATTTTTTACACATGTTCTCTATTCAGATAGGGAAAAACAGGTTGCGGTTTGTACAGCTTATGGTGCTCTTTAACCAACTAGTTCATTACTGCCACAGCGCAGTAATGTATAACACAGGGCCTTTTCACGTGTCAAGCGCGTGTAGCTACCAGTAGCACAGGTATTCAGGTCCCTTAACCGCCGTTTATCACTGGGAACTTGGTCCACTAACCATACTAATTAACGGTGAAACACGTAAACGCAGAGAGTAAAAATTCAATGGCATTAAAGAATATATACGCAAAGCCTCTGTCCCCTAATGAGTGGCTGCCAAGCTCTCAGCCTGGAAAGAGTTTAAACAAGCAGTGCATTACTTATGCCTTATTATTCAGAATCGACATTTAATACACGCTCATAATATATAACCGCTGCTTGGTCGTCCAGTTGCTACTAGACTGGCCTCTACACCGTTCCCATTATTAAAAAAAACGCTGACACTTACCGCGATGCACTTTAAGTGTCGTGTCTCTCCCTATGCAACTCAATTTTCCGCAGACTGTCCTTATTCTTCTTTCTATATTTACGCGCTTTTTATTGGGATTAGCTGCGAACAAAGATAGTCACATTGAAGAAGATGACCACGATGACTCATGCATTCCAGGGGAATAAAATACATAGACAGTTAATTGCGCCCCGAGAGAAAATACAAAAAACATTACCAAAATGACCTTTCGAAATTATGCAACGTTGCGTCTTTCCTCTTAATATTATTGTAAACCAATTTCCTATATTTATTATTTAAGTAGTCATAAATGTTTTTAGTTTCAGCAAGCACTAGGAGCACATTTTTCGTAAAGGGACAGTCAACAGTTTTTGACGGTTATAAGAATGTTGACATATTATTGTACATCTCACTGAATACGGCAGCTACGATGGTCAAAATTGCTGTTTGTGCGGTATTTTTATCCTTAAAATTGGTCAGTAATGTCAGGTCTGAGGGGTTGGCAGCGCCGCGCTCTATTTTTTCGTTGCGTCTAACAGCGAAGAACCCATGGGCGTCCGAGTATACTCTGTTCATGAATCTATGCCCGCGTCATATACAAAGAGTTACTTTTTGATAGCAATTTTGGCGGTATTTCTTTCTTCCTAACTTTCTTTCTTTCAATTTTGCTCTTTCTTTCTCGTTCTCTCTTGCTTTCTTTCACTAAACCAAAGCTACTCCTAACATTTAAAGCGGTTCAGTGATTTTTTTAAACCCCTTCACTATCAAAAATACCACCAGACCTACGCTGCTGCTGTACTTTCAACAGAGATGTCTTGGGTAGCGCTGCTATCGGCAAAAAGAGTGGCCGTTACATGTGGTAGAATTGCCGGCTTTAATTTGCTACTTGGTTTGAAGTTACCTTAGTCCTCTCGAGCGGCGCCGCAACAAGGTACGCGCAACTTCATTAATTTCAATCTCAATGCCTCGAATGCAGGTGGTCTAGGTGGTTTGGTGGTCGTGCTGTTAATAGAGTTGAATAGTGTCACTATATTGGCTGTATATCACGTCCCGATGCCGGTACTTACAAGTGTCGTATATCGTTGTAAAAATTAATAAAAGAAATTAAGCACATCGTGTGTAAAACGAGCTTTTTGTCTGTTTTTTTTTTCTGTTTTGCTTCCCAGAGTCACATCTAGGCATCCGCTATTTTCAGAATCAGAATTTATTGATTCAATGCAACGAATGAATACAAATATTGGTAAGTACAGGAGGAGGTTCCAAAGCCAATTGCTGCACATGCAGGGGACCTCCGCAGAAGAGCAGAAGTTTTGGCCGACTTAAAAAAAAAAAAAAAAAAAAAACGTTCTATCAGCAGCTTATTACTTCAATACGCAGGCAACATAAGGAAGCGCCATGACTTCGGAAGTGCTCGCGCTTAATAGCAAAAGGGAAGTCCAACTTCGTAGCCCTTACGATGCTCCTGCCTCCAACTGTCAATGACAGCTTGTCACTAAGGGGCACAACTTTTAATATCGCAGCCAAAAACAGTGTGCCTGTTCTTGTCCTCTTTGATTCAACGGAATAAGAAAGAATTGAAAAGACATTATTTTCTTCGTTTAGTTTGTGCTGACTCGTCCGCGATATACCTCAGCTTTGAGTCTTGAAAACTACATAGCGAGAGCGGTAGCACAACTTCTACAAAATCTCCTCCAAAAATTTTAGCGTTTTCTACTGCTAGCCAGATATTAGAGACAAAGCTGAAATTATTACCAGTTGTCATTAATTTTACTGCTTCCATCAAAATGAGTTATCTATGAAGAAAATAAAACTCTAAAGGAACCACGAAAAAGAAAGAGTGACGGCCGATTAAGCGTTTTTAGGTAAATTAAATTAAGTGCGATTGCTTGCATGAATTATTTGTATCTCACACACACATAGGCCTACAGTCGTAATCTATCATATTATAATAAAGACTCCCCGACGTAGATATGAAGCCCCGGGTTTAAACAAGTCACACGAAAATGCCTGCACACTTTAGAAGTATAACGTGCCTGAAGAAGGGGGAGGGGGGGTCCAATATCTCGGGGTGGTTTGGCTCTCATTTCAAACGTCCTACCCAGTTTCGCAGTTATAGCCAATTCGGACGCAATACAAGATTTCGTGACGTCACATCACGCAAACCGCCGGCAAATCAGTGTCCTTCGTAGTAACTGGTAACTATTACCTGCTAAAGGCATGATCGAGTCGAGGGGCGGACTGTACGAGCAGAAAGCAATGAAAAGCTGGAGTTGGAAGTCTTGTTTTAGAGCACAAAAAATTTTGTTCGGAAGTAAAAAGCGAAAAAAAGAAAGAACCGATTAGTAAAAAAATGAAAATATAAATACGGAAAAAAGTAAAATAAAAAGTCAAATCAAAGTAATATGTTATTTCGAAGTGCGTAGCGGTGTAGGTCTTAGAGGAGACTCAGTAATTCATAAATAGACGTTGAAGCGATTTGCAAGATAAGTTTACCAAAACGCTTCGGGCTTTTGTCATCACAAGAAGGTAAACTCAAAACACTTCCATCTTTAGTAAGATTGATTCAATGCCACTGCCTTGCAATGAAAATTTGCAAAACTGTTTTAGGTTGATGGGCTGGTAGACACGTCAACACCGGTTTTGTCACTCACTCTTGATTTGACAAGGAAGAGGCAATGATATTTTACTCGGATCAGACCGATCCACTCGTCGTACTGAAATACGTATTTCATTCGTGAATAAGGCTATCAGAAACAATGACGGCCAGAATGGCATTGAGTGGTCTTATAGCCTAGCCTCGGAGACTCCGGATTGCAAACCTACATATATATCGCCGTTGTGTGACTGCAGAAGGTGCAAAGAAAGGGGGGGGGGGGGGGGGGGGGGGAGCGTTGTTCGGATTGTTGTTTCTCTAGAAAAATCTCCCTATGGTGTCCATGGTATCATTAGCTGCTGGCTACGTCTGTTTGCATTTCATAGCCAGTCCCTAATTTATTTTGCTCACTAGCCTAACAAGAGACTCAAATATGTGTCATTTTTTTTTTGTGCCGTAGGTTGCGTAAAATGAAAGTGAAACTCACGGTAACGCATCCCATCCACCTCTGCTGCCATGAAGGAGGGTGGCGCTAGTAAAAAGTCTCAAAGGTAGGTTACACACAAAATATATACCTCAGAAAGCGGAATTTCAACCTCTGCCACCGTATATCGCCCGGTAAGAGCGCTGCGCACAAAATTTGGAGATCGTAGGTTCGAATCTCGCCAGCAGCGCGTGGTTTCTTTTCTTTTTTATTGTACTTTGTTACCAATTATCTCCAAGACTAAGTCATCACTGCACATTTATCTTCTAACAAACATCTCTCGCGCACTATTTCTTAACATTGGCTTCGTGCTCTCTTCGTGTAGTACATCCGTACAGAGCAAACAAATAACGGGAATTTAAGTATAGCCCCTTCTTTTGTCCTGAAGTAAGGGATGAAAAATGTTTATTTATTTTAACAGTACAGTTAGACATGGTATGTATAATAAATAACTAATATGTAATAGGATGAAGGAGGCTTAGCAGGTCAAAGCTTTATTTTTCGGAAAATATTAATATTCAGCCAAGGTTAACGACTCCTCACCCCCGTGCAAAATGTGTGCTGACTTAGATCTGGAACAAAGTTTCTGCAAATTATCAAAAACAAGAGAGAAGAGACGTGTTTTTGGGACAGATAACTTTCTTTATTTTGTCTCAGGCAATAGAGAGACGTGTAAGTATTACGTATATCTTAGCCAACTTTTACAAAATCAATTCTTACCTTGAACAGTCAGTTTGTAATTCAGAAGACGGTAAAACTAAGGTAAACAATAAATTTCTACATAAATGTGATTGTTTTACGGTTTACGAGTGTTAACGTCACCAACAAATTCAGGGAACGAGGCGGCCGTAGAGGAAAGCTTCGGATAATATACAGCTTTAGCATAACTGGTCGGGCTAGTTTCATAATTCGATGCAATGAAAACGTGCGCCAAAGAGACAAGGACGAAGAAAAGGCTTGACGCACACAAACGCACTTCGAGTATGGAAATTGCACAGTACTCAGGAGGTTGCGTTTCTCTTTCACTGAAACCCGACTGCCGCGGCAGGGATTAGACTCAGGTATCCAAGCTATCTTGGAGAGCACCGTAACGGATTCGCCACCTCGGCGGCTTTTTTGCTTTCTAAAACTCTGGTTCCGGAACGCGCTTTGTCAACTTATGTTTTGTGCACGCTGTGCCGAAACATTCCTTAGTCCCAACACCAAAAAAAAATAAGTAGAGGAATCTCAATGCGATCGCTGCTTTCCACACACTTTCTTGGTACGTAAGATTTCAGTTTAAAGAAAACAATTAAACCACTGCTGATGAAATATTGTAAATAACTGATGTGCATCCAAAATACAGCAAATGTTTTTAACGAGACATGTCACTTTGTTACCTTTATGTTGGCCATCCTCGTCGCCAGTATTCCCAGCTGTCTTGGATAGCAGCAACAACTCAAGAACCATCAAGTATCGCAGAAAAACTGGCTTTAACAGTCGACCTTGTAACTTCATCTGTTCTTTTAAAGCAGTTCTTCTCTTGCGTAAATCAAAGAGCGATGCAAAGCAATGTTCCCAAGCAGAATCCACTCAAAACAGTCGAGGATTAAACAAGGCGGCAGCGCTTGCGCGTCATGCACAAAAAAAAATGGAAGTTGAAAATTCGCGTCAAGTTCACTCGCAGGCTCGATGCTGACCCGAGCGGCCAGAGCGCCAGAAAGGGAAATGAGGAAGCGAGCGCGCAACAAGACGCTCTGCTGAAAGCGGATATTGGAATGACCGATCGGGGAAAAGAGGGCTGGGACTGTGCCGCCCCAGCGCCCTCTCTGGAGAATGCGGAGAACACAACTCGAGACGGCTAATCGCTCACGCGCCGCGTATCGTGGTAGCCAATAGAGGGCAGCGGGCAGCCACTAGTCACAAGTCTTAGGGACGAGAGTAATAACGCTGCTAAGCGATGTGGAGTCCGCTGCGAGTAGAGAAGATAAATAAAACGAATATGCATCGCACGTGTGTTGAATTACCGTGATACATCAGCGAGAAAGTTTCGGGGCTAGGGTCAGTCGATAAATGTTTCTCTCTCTTCCGTGTGTAGAACCAGACAGTCCTGCTCTATCTTCTGCGCTCCACTGGCACTACCGGACAGCAGCCGCAGGCAACCACTTTCACCTTGATAGCGGTGTCAGTGTTTGAGATAATTCTATCGCGAAGAAGTTAACTGGTCACGTTTGGAGAGATTTGTTGTACGCCCAGAACTCTTAAGATATGAACGTGCGAGGGCAGTATTGTTCATCCCAGTGGGTTTGTATCCACAAACAAGGAGTACTAAACATCTAGAAGCAAATTCAGCAGAGCAAGCGCTTGGTAAACAGCAGGTGATGATGATGATCTCTGTGCTCCTCGTTATTCGATTGAGTTGATATTTTCACTGTTGTGGTACCTTGTCAAAATCTTTTGCCGCAGAAAATATGCATTTCAATTTAAGGCAAAAGGGGTACAACGTTTTCTTGGTTTCCTTGCATGTAAGCCAAAGCTCATGAGCAGAACGAGGAGCTGTAAATGATGGGCTTCCGTGCACGATTCTCAACGGAATCACAATGTGCTTATTCCCATGAGTTCTCATTACTTAGTCCCAAATCCGGACTGCCATCTAAATGGGAAATATCTCTTTTCCTACAAAGGCAGTATGTGAGTTACAAAAACAAACAGGTAGAACATTTGAGCTCCGTCTTTTAGGGTATGGCACAACTGCAATGGCATTAAATGAACGATGACCCTGCAGGTCATCGTTCCCTAACATTCCCTTCGTTGTTCGCGTAATCGTTCTTTTAATTTGTGTATCTATTACCTCACAAATATTCACCAGCACACAGTCGTGAGATAAAAAAATTTATTGATGACCACTAAACGTAGATGTAATTCCTTGATTTAACCAATTCGTAAGGACGTTTCTACATCGTTTATATGCAGCGTATCTAATTACAGGGATACAAGAGCCCAGGCAATCTAAATTGCAATCACACGCTCTAATCACTAGGGTGAATTCACAGTTGCCAACGAAGCCAGCTCGGACATCTCTACATATACTTCCATGACGATACAACGCCCGACGACCCCTTACTTGATGGCTGTATCACCTGCCAGCTACTATATGCGAGATGTTGCTCAACGTGGACAGCGAATTGTTTTGCAGAGCGGGGCCTTTAACACATTCGTGTTAATAAGCCCTCTTCTGTCTCTAGGCTAACAGAGCCAAACTTGCTTCCTTGGGAATCACCATAACTAGCGAAGTTAAGGAGCAATGTGGGCAGACTTATATGGGCTAGCTACGTATGCATCAAATAGGATATATCGAGGTGTTTGTGGGCAGCCTTTTTAAGTCCTTCGTCGGCTCCAATAGCGGAATACACACTGATCCTACTGGCGCGTAGGAGTTCTACACACCGATCCCTTTGGTGCCTGCTCTTCTTTGCCCACTTAGAGCTATGTCGGTAAGTTTACAATGCAGGAAGAGGGTTGTTATGCAGTTTTAGTTTAGTTCAGTTTTTGGGCGTATAATGTCACAAAGTGACTCAAGTAGTGAGAGACGCCGTAGGGGAGCACTCCAAAAATTTCGACCACCTGCGGTTCTTTAACGTGCAGACATCGCTCAGCACACGGGCGCCTTGCTTTTCGCCTCCATCGAAACGCAGCCGCCGAGGCCGGGATTCGATCCCGCGTCCTTGGGCACAGTATTCAAGCGCCCTAACCACTGCTCAACCCTGACAGGGATGTTATGCAGTTTTCTTGGAACCATTTATTGAACTGGTCTTTATGCTTTTACACGACACTAAGAAGCAAACAAAACGAATAGATGAAGAAAGAATTGCAAGGTTATTCTTTCCTTAATAGAATGCCTCAAGTCACTTTTTCAGAAGAATCAAGTCATGAAACAGGCTTTCGATTTTATTTCCGCGATTTGCTCTACCCAATACGATATCTATTATCAAAAATGTCGCGCTAACATTTATTGCAAAAAAAAACAACAAACAACGATCGCCCTATAACACACACACACATACACACACACAAAAAAAACCACTACTGCAAACGCATTTCGCCTTTTCTTGTTTTTCAGGTTCGCAAGCTGAGGGTCCACCAGATCTCGAGTGGAGATGAAAATTGTAAACAAGGAAGTATGGTGATAGGATAGCAGATACGACATACGAGAAAACGCTCGACAAGTTACTACAGAGTGATATTTTCAGCGTATCACTACTGTGCCCTGGATCAGGTGGTGCTGACGACTTTACAACATGCTTGGTATAGACCACGTCTTAAAATGATCGCTCGCTTCAAGTAGACTGTTTAGTAAGGCTATGGCTGAAAGGATTAATTTCTTGAGATCTATTGAGGAAGGACTAAGCTGCGATATGCTCCTTTTCAGTGAGTTCTAAAGAACGTTCACGAGAGCTGATGGAAAGCAAGCAGAAAACACCGTCCCCAGTTCAATGCCGCAATACATTTTGCCTTTGACCAGGCAAAAGTCAAAGTGAACGAGTGTCTCAATGTTCGGACAAAAAAACAAAAACAAAAAAACGTACGAGTGGAAAGATGGTGCGTCCCGTTAGCTCAAGCTCTTTCATCCCTATGCACCCTATTTAGAGTTCAACGTGAATGACCCCGGCGACCTCATCAGTCCCAAACGAGGTCCGATGCTCTCGAGCCGATTTGTTCCCGCTTGAAAAGAGGTCAGGTTCATACGCTTACGAGTATGCCAAGCTATAATGAACTGTATTCATCGAAAGGACCCCTGAAGACTCCTTGGCTAAAGAAGTCCCTGCTATTCACACAGCTCATGAGTGGGAAGAAAATGAGGCTGCCACACGTTACAGCAAATGATGATGAGGTTTATGAGAGAGATGCGCAGCGTTCGAGTGAGTCGAAAAGCCTTGCGAGAGGGCCTAGAGAACATCAGACGTATAGTATCGTTTGGTAATGTTTGATCAGATGTAGGAGCTCTCGAAGACTCCTAACCGGAAAATAGCCGTCTCGCACCCATTCTGACTCAGTTTTATAAGGTACTAGACTTTTATCGACGCTTTCTTCATGTGGTTTATATAATCAAATTCTGCTTTTACTGCACAGGGGTGAACATCGTCATTTTTGGCTCATAAAATAATTGAGCATGCATGCAGTGTGATCCTGAATATAAAATTTCAGAAGATGCCTATTTTTACTTCGGATAATTCATACCTGCGTTTTTGAGGATGAAAAGAGGGTAGGTCAAGCGAATATTAAACTGCCGCGAATTTTATGGAGCAAACCCAAAACTTCTGCTCAGGGTAACGTATTAGGCCAATGTTGTTGATTAAACTAACTTAGTTCTGGCACGTCGTAAAATTGTGCCTTGAAAATCAATGCGTCGAAATATTCTTTCGATAGCTTTTAGTTGTCTGCTGCTTGCAGTCAAAAACACATCTTGCTGCGTTTTTATCGCTGTCTTAACTTTGCATGAAGTGCCGATAAAATGTTACACAAAAATATTTCTCTACTGCGCGAAAGCTGAGAATACTGCCTAATATAGAGTAGTACACAGTAGAATATAAGAGTCCACCTTTTAAGACTGCGAGTAAATGCATTTACCCTGCTAAAGCTTCTCATGAGCTCGATTGAAAGACATTTTGAGATTTATTGTATAAAAAACAACGAATATTTGCTCCAAAGGCCGCACTTTATTCCCACATAGTAAATTCAATATTACTGGTTGTTAGTATTACCGATGATCTCAAAATGGAACGAGTTATTTTAGTTCGAAGGCGCTACTTGTCTGACAGCTCGATAAAAACCAGCGCGAGTCTTTGTGTTGCTTCGGAGAGAGAAGCCATGCACGCTCGATAGTACGTCACACACCCAACTCTCTATTCAACTCTGAAGCCACACGACTGCTAATCCATCCACCACGCTATCATCTCCCTCACTTCCATCCTCCAGTAATAGCCACCTACTTGCCACCCACCCGACTCGCATTCGGAGTGTACAATCCACACAAAATCACCTTCCTATTTTATTCTCTGTTTTCCGAAGACACTATACTTAACACTAGACCATATAAGACACTATACCATATAACCCTGCCCTATTTTAGTGGGCAACCCAGACAGTGTATGGGCCAATTAAGTGATTTGCAATATGGATCCCAGTCGCTTGGATGTTTTCTAGAGGGAATAGTGAGCAGTCAGACTCGATATATTGAATAACTAAGTGCGTTTGGCGCAGAATACGCAGGGCAGCAAACAGAAGTTGACATGAGGAACCTTTGTCTCTTTTGAAGTTCTTGCTGTTCTTTTTGAAGTGCGAATAATTTGTACAGTTCTCAATAAGCTTCTATACTGAACCATCAATCTAGTTCTGCCCTTCCGTATTTTCAGAAGAGCGATGAGGGTCCTGTGCTGTTTGGGCCAGTATTTCATATCTTTTCATGCTGTTGTTATTTTCCATATACAACAACACTCAACAGAATAAATACATAGGTGATGAAACGGCTTGGTAAATTCATTAAGCATCACTTCTCTAATCACGTTTATAGAATACAAAAAAATGTAATGTTGTTATGGCCCCAACCTAGCGCCCTACTTTTTGCAATGAGAGCTCACTGAAATGTAGGCACACAGGGCTAAATTTTAGCACAAAAATAATACAGTGGGTACATAACATAAATAAGCTATCGTTACCTGGATATCGCGATCTTGCTATCTTGATAGGGGGCGCATCAACTAGATCGCTTGTGCGAGTAGAGCAGTGAAATGGAAAAAAAAAAACGCGCGCGATGGCGTGTCGCTGAGGTAAAGGAAGAACCGTACTACAAGCAAAATCTTAATGTGAAACCGCCAATGCAATGCGTAGCCGCTCCTGTCTACATTGCGCTCTGTTTGTGGCATAGGAAACTTTGAACGTATGCCTCAGGTTCAGCTCTTCTCACCACTCTTGCTTTAAAGGACTTATTTCTTGAGGTAAATCCAGGAACGGCTCAAGTACCATAATACCCTTTCCAACTTGTGGTGTGCAACGTTCAAAAGGTTTGGGAATTAAGGTGAAAGAACCCAGCAAGTTGGTCTGCCGTCGGCATTCATCTCTGACAGGTGGAACTTTGTAGTCAAAGTCGAGTGTCTGAGATTTTTTATGCAAAAGGTACGTGTGATGAAACTTCGGGGCCAATTAGCTCATACAGTGGCATTCGCGTGCCGACTAATTGGAGACCTCTACTCTTTTGCGTGACTGTGGTTACCTAATCGTTCCCAAAACACGGTGGAAGGTCCCAAGCCAATTTGTTTCCAGTACCAAAGAAGAGGTATCAGTTGCAGACGCATGCCAGGTCAACCAACCATGATGAACTGTATTTTAGAAAAGGGCTGCTAAGCATGCATTCGCTAAAGAAGATCCTACAACTCAGAGTGCGCTCAAGTGTTAAGGTAATAAGGGTGCTGCATACTGCTGCAACTAATGTTGCGATGTGTGGGAGAGCGGCGCTGCACTGGAGCATTAGAAAAGCTTTGCGGAAAAGTGGGTAGCGAAGGAAGAGCGAAGAGACGAGGCAGGCACCGTCGCTTGTTAAACTTAATTCAATTCTGAGAACTTCGAGTTGCATCTCGTTAGCTAGTTAGCAGCCCTGTGTTACTAATTCTGATGCATTTTCTGAGCTGCAACATCCTTTCTATTGCGATTTTATTGATGCAGACCGCTGAATCATACAACTCGCCTAGCTGCAGAGGGTTGTAGAACATGTATTTTGATTTGTGCAAAGATTTCTTTAGAATGCAATACTGTCAGTGAAGAACAGGCTTCAGAAGAGACGTATCTTTACTTCGCGCCATGTATTATCTTGTTGAAGCTGAAGGAGCGTGCTTGAGGTGAGCAACAAAGACATAAGAACATATAATCAGAAAGTTTGGTCAGGCGAACTTTCCAACATGAGGCTAATGATAAATTCAAGATTTCACACATCGTATCGTTGTACACAATAATCATTCAATACGACAATCTGCCCGTGGGACACAATTAGGCTTCTCCTAATGTAGCAGCCCGCTAAGCTCTTGTGACAGGCTTAGCTACTTGGTGCGAGTCCAGAGCACATTACAACGCAAGATTTTGCTCCTCATCGCGACCTGGCTCCGGTACGAACAATACACTAGTAAAGAAAGGAATGCAAGAATTTTTTTCCGCAAATTTAATGCTTTATTCCGTTAAACATAGCCCCTCAGCGCAAGGAAAAAATACTTAGCAAGTGCTAACTTCATAGCAATGAATATTTGTCAGTATAAAAGGATACACTTTGTTTCCAGAGCAGAATAATTGGAGAACTGCTTTCCGCACACCGTGAACTTACCAGCAGCATTTTGTTTACTTACTGAAAATTCACATGTCAAATTAGAATGTCGCTTTTCTCTTCAACGTAAGCATATCTGTACTTTTTGTAAGGAAGTTTTCTCTTTTTTTTTGCGTAGATTAAATTTTGACATCAACGAGGCATGGGGTCCAGGAAGCCACCAGTGAAAATCTAGTTTACGTTTCTTCAGTGTGACAATCGGTGGTCTAATTTCTCACAATAATTACTTAAACGGACAGTACATCAATGCATTGACATAGATAAACTAATTACAACCAGAGCCTCGCATGCAACAGTTTCTTGCCAAAAAGGTTGGCATTATTCCGACGAACCAAACCGAACGGACCAAAAGCAAACTGTTATTTAGTTATAGGATGTTTCGACATTTTTTTAATCTACTCAAAATATGCTATCATACTTTTTACCACCTTATGATCAGAATAATAATTTCAAATAATCCACACTTCCCTAGCGCAGTCAAAAGGAATTTCCAAGAAAGGCTGCTTTTATGCGTATTTTTACCCAAAATTCAGACCTAGATAACTATTTTTCTCCTACATGACGCCATTCATAGAGCGCTCTTGAAGCTTGCATCAAACGACTACAGTAAAACATGTAACACGAACAAAAATGAAAGTTTAAGGACTAAAACTTTATCTGTTATTCACTTTAATGATATCCAGCTTCGACAAATGACAATCTCCGACGCCTTCTTGATATTAGTCACTCTGCCCAAGCTGCAGGAGAGCGTTTAACATTATTTTACATCATGCACGTGACTTAAAGGTGAGACTGGAAAGGTGGCAAAAAATGTACGCTCGAATCACAGAATTCGTTTATAATGTGCAATAAATTATGCCTGTTACCACGAATATGACATATGCGTTAACAATATAGCCAAGTTGGAGTACAAGTTTGCTCCAAAATATTTGACTGATTCTGTTCAAAGCATCTGCAGGAGTTTTATCTGCGGCGTAAGCTACAATTAGTGCAGTTCGTTTCACCTGATAACACGAACCGAATTTGAGCTCCAGCAGAAAAAATTGTCGTTTAGTGGCTGTGATTCGTCTTCCGTTTTTTTGTTCTTTTTTTCATTGCAGCTTTTACCATATACAACAGATTAAAATTTGCCAACTTTATTGCGTAAACTCTGCTCATACAGAAACTGTATTTCTCATAGCTGTCCGCTATTAATGTGGAGTGCCTCATGCTCTGTTCCAGTCGATGCTAAAAGCTCGAGATATTTTTTTTTTCAGCACCTCCTTCTTTCCGGAAAATGGACGACTGATGATGTTTACCCAAGATTTCTTGACAAAATCGATATCCATGATGCCCGCCTTAAAAGAGCATGCTACCGGACTAATGGATCTGAAATACCAAATTCAGCTTCCTGTGAAATATGATGAATTATTCTAAAAGAATCGAAGCCGATGTCCTGCTCGTTTTATGAATAAATACTCAAGTTAATAAAAAGCGGTACTTACAGGGCCATTCACTTTCACCTATAACATGTTCGCATTGCGTGCGACGCATGCGCATATGCAAGCAAAGCAATATAAGCACAGAGACACCCGAAGTTGCTGCTCTGACGGAATGACGCTTTGAAAGCAGCAATCATGCTATAGTTAAAAGTGGACGGCCCTGTACCTAAAAGACGACAAAAATCCCTCACTGTCCAAGGGCGAAAGAACCTTATCGTTGTTATCAATGAAAAAACATATTGCATAAATATCTATGGTGATAATTTGCTTGGACCGGCACTGAGTTTATGTACCTTGCAGAAAAGAAAAAGTTGCCAGGCGGATTGGTTTATTCTTTAATAACTTGTTTTCCGTTGTTGTCAAGAGCACCTAGGAAATGCATTGAAGCCGTAATAATTTTGGTGCTTCTAGGGTCTCTGGAAGTCATTAAAAACGGCGACGTATAGCACTAACGTTGATAGACTGCCAACAAAGATCCGTATAACTCGTGCTAGGGTCTTACCAGTTGTGATGTATGGATGCGAGAGTTGGACTGTGAAGAAGGCTGACCGCCGAAGAATTGACGCGTTTGAATTGGGGAACTCTCAAGGGAGTCCAAGGACCAAGCAGTCCAAGGAACTCTTGAGAGTTCCTTGGACTGCCAGAAGATCAAATCAGTCGATATTGTCGACCATAAACCCTGACGGCTCATTGGAAGGTCCAATTATAAAGTTAAAGCTCAGCTACTTTGGTCATCTGATGAGGAGAGAGGAGTCCCTGGAGAAAAATTTATGTTGGGAAGATTGAGGCTCACCGGAGAAGGGTAGGCAGCGAACGCGATGGTTAGACGGCATCCTCGAGGCACTGCAGATGAAGTTATGTGATGTTAGGAAGATAGTGAAAGACCGGAAAGCGTGGCGTGACAGGGTTCATAGGGTCACGAAGAGTCGAACACGACTTAACGACTGAACTGAACTGAACTGATATATAACTTACCAGGCCACCTACTTGACATTTATTTTTCCTCGAAGGTTATGTACTTCCCATTTCTGCTGGGAGATTAATGGAAGCAGAAGCATAGACGATAGGAAAGTTTATTCCATAAGCTGGACGAAGGAGTTTGAATCGCAGCAAGATTTTTGAACTTTTAAAGTTCCTGATGCTTACTGTACGTACTCTAAAAAGATCGCCTTTGAAGACCTCTACAATAAACAGTATTGCAAGGAAGCTCAACCTTCTTTACAAAATTTGAAAAAGTATAAAATGTATTTAAAAGTCCAGCACCACACCCTTGGAATTGAAAGTGTGACTATGAATCCAAAATTTCTTGTTCTTCAAAAAATATTAATGCATAAAGATAAGTGTATCGGATTCGTTCATACTGACGCACAAAAAAATAAACACGTTTTTAATAAAGATAAGGTGAGCGCATATGTATAATTCTGGTTTGGCTTCCTTTATACGCGTACCTCCTAGTCGGCATGTGTTTTACTCTGTGTCTGTGCGGAGTCTTCCACGCTACTCCGCAATATGAATCTCAAATATATATTCCCGTATTATCATATATAGTCCTGTAACAATATGCACCTCCTCTCTACTATAAACATGTGTAACAGCTTTCTTAAGAAGACAGAATGCCTTTGTTTATTTCATATTTTGTTTTCTCAAGATACCTAAGCCTCTTCCCAGTAATTCTGGACGTGGCAGTATTATTAAAAAGTGTGACTCATCATATTCCGGATACTAGTTTAGGCAAAACCTACAACGGTGCATTTGTGTTGCCCTCTAATATAGATTATCTGATATTTGTGGCATTTATGTTTGCATACGGTGTATGCTGTTACTAAAACAACTAAGCTATTTTATTGACGCATTTCGGGGTATTTCAACTCCGCACGCAAAGCAACGAAGGCCAAACATTTCAAGAGCGATTGGTAAACATATATTTCTTTCCATATAATATACATGCAAACACAGAAAACTTGAAGAGTTCGCAAAAGGAAAACGTCCTGGGGTCCACAATAAAGAGTCACCTGAAGAAGCATTCTGGTCGGAGATTGAATCTCGAATGAAATGCCTGCCAATATTTGCATCCAAATATCTTCCAAGCCTCCCTGATACAGGCTCCAAGACCTCCCTGCATAAATATAACAAATGGGGGCAAAGAAATTACACCGCTTACCTTGCGTTTTCCAGGTGGCCTGATGGCCTTGACTTCCGATTCTTCCGTCCCAAATGTGTAGCTTTATTTGTGTTTGGTATTTTCTGAACAGATTCAAGCTCCTTCTGTGGCTTCGAAAACAATCTCTGTTATTCAATGCTTTTATCAGGCGAAGAATATCCTATTTTCACGAGACATCCCCCAATAGAACTTCGTGCCTGCGTGTTCGGGCAGATTAGTTTATTTCATGCGTTATTATTTATACAAATGCCTGCATTTACCGGCAGATGCACTACAACAAGGAATGTGACGCAAAATGTTTACTGGCTTTACGTTTCGGAAGAAAATATGTTGGGGAGATTATGCAATTTATTTGTTCCCGGCAAGCTGTAATAACACTGCAAGTTGTTCATGACTTAGAGTTGTTTTCGCGCAAAAAAAGGACGACAATAATCGGGCAAGGAGGATAGAAGTAGCGGCATGTCCTCTCTTTCTTGCCTATTTCAGTGTCGTCCTTTTTGAGCGAAAGGAGCTGCATCTGTAGCAATGACTGCGATTGGCAAATCGAACAGCGTAGGGCAAAAACTGAAAATCTGTCAACGTTACTGGCACCTTTTGCATCCCCTACTTCCACATATCATGTTCAATGAAAACAATGAGATGCCTTCTGATGGGTTTTACGGTTCCCAAACTAACGCAGTACCTAGCGCAGTACGTACTCAAACACCTCTACTGTTTATTCACTTTTAAGAACTTTGTTATATTCCGAGCATTTTTCTATCACCTGGTTGATGGTATGGATATGATCGATAGTAGAGTAGTGTTTCCGGAAACCTGCTTGATCCTTCTTCATTGCAGACTAAGGTTGTCCTGATTCTAATAATGATTGCCTTAGTAAATACCTCATATGTAGCAGGCAATAGGCTAATTGGTCTGTAATTTTTAGGTTCTTAGTGTGCCCTTTCGTAATGAATGAGGATAATGTTTGCGTTCTTCCACTGTTCCGGTACCGTTTGACACCAGGCACTGCGTATACAAGGTGGCCAGATTTTCTACCACGATATCCCCCCCCCCCCCCGTCCTTCAACAAATCCATAGTGGTCTGATCCTCTCCAGCTGCTTTCCCCCTTTTCATAGTTTATATTGCTTCATCAACCTTGTCCTTCGTCACTGATGGAATGTCTGATTGTTTTTCCCTACCGCCAATCTCATTACGGTCTTGACTACTTTGGCTACTGTAGAGATCTGTATAAACCTACTCGGCTACTTTGACTCACCTATGGGGCTGAAACGTGGAGGTTAACCAAGAGGGTTTTACTTAAGTCGAGGACAACGCACAGGGCTATGGAACGAAAAATGGTAGAGGTAACATTAAGAGATAGGAAGCGTGCAGAGTGGGTCAGAGAAATAACTGTAGTTACTGAAATTCTATACAGATCTCTGCAGCAGCCAAAGTAGTCAGGACCGTAATGAGATTGGCGATAGGGAAAAACAGTCAGACGTTCCACCAGTGACGAAGGACGAGGACAAGAAAGCACCAGAAACTATTAAAAGAGGGAAATCAGCTGGAGAGGATCAGATAACTACAGATTTGCTGAAGGACGGGGGGCATATCGTGCTAGAAAAACTGGTCACCCTGTATACGCAGTGCCTGGTGTCATCGACGGTACCGGAACCATGGAAGAACGCAAACATCCTCATTCACAAGAAAGGGGACTCTAAGGACCTTAAAAATTACAGACCAATCAGCTTACTGTCTGTTACGTATAAGGTATTTACTAAGGTAATTGCTAATAGAATCAGGACAACCTTAGACTGCAATCAAGCAAAGGAACAAGCAAGTTTTCGGAAACGGTACTCTACTATCGATAATATCCATGCTATCAACCAGGTGATAGAAAAATGCTCGGAATATAACCAGCCCTTATACATAGTATTCATTGATTGCGAAAAAGCATTTGACTCAGTTGAAACATCGGCGGTGATGCAGGCATTGCGAAATCAGGGGGTAGACGAGCCGTACGTGAAAGTGCTGGAAGATATATATAGTGGCTGCACAGCAACCATAGTTCTGCATAAAAAAGTAACAAAATTCCCATAAAGAAAGGTGTTAGGCAAGGAGACACAATCTCCCCAGTACTATTCACAGCTTGCTTAGAGGAAGTATTCAGAGACTTGGAATGGGAGCAGTTAGGGATAAGGGTAGATGGAGAATACTTCGGTAATCTGCGATTTGCTGATGACATTGCCTTGCTAAGCAACTCGGGGGATGAACTGCAAATAATTATTGATGACCTAGACAGAAAAAGTAAAAAGGTAGGCTTGAGAATCAATATGCAGAAGACTAAGGTGCTGTTCAACAGCCTCGGGAAAAAACAGCAGTTTACATTAGGTAGCGAAGCACTGCAAGTAGTAGGCGAATATGTCTACATAGGACAGTTAGTAACCGCAGATCCGGACCATGCAAAAGAAATAACAAGAAGAATAAGATTGGGATGGAGCGCATTTAACATGCACTCGCAGATTATGACTAGAAGCTTACCGGTATCGCTCAAGAGGAAAGCATACAACATTTGCATATTGCCTGTACTCACCTGTGGGGCTGAAACGTGGAGGCTAATAAAGAGAGTTCTACTTAAGTTGAGGACAACCCAGAGGGCTATTAAACGAAAAATGGTAGGGGTGACATTAAGAGATAGGAAGCGTGCACAGTGAGTCAGAGAAATAACTCAAGGTACCGACATTCTAGTGGAAATTAGGAAGAAATGAACATGAGCAGGACATGTAGTGCGAAGAGAGGATAACTGATGGTCGCTGAGAGTAATAGACTGCATTCAAAGAGAAGGAAAGCGTAGCAGGCGGCGGCAGAAAGTTACGTGAGAGGATGAGATTAAGAAGTTCGCAAGGTTCAAGTGGATGCAACTAGCACAGAACCGGGTTAAGTGGAGAGATTGGGAGAGGCCTTCGACCTGCAGTGGGTATAGTCAAGCTGATGATGATGATGATGATGACTGAAATTCTAGTGGAAATCAAGAAGAAGAAATGGGCATGGGCAGCACATGTAGTGCGCAGAGAGGATAACCGATGGTCGCTTAGGGTAACAAACTGGATTCCAAGGGAAGGAAAGTGTAGCAGGGGGCGGCAGAAAGTTATCTGGGCTGATGAGGTTAAGAAGTTCGCAGGGGTCAGGTGGATGCAGCTAGCACAGAACCGGGTTATTTGGAGATATATGGGAGAGGCCTTCGCCCTCCAGTAAGTATAGTCAGGCTGATGAGGATGATGATGATGAAATATGACATGACTGTTTTTCTGGCATTTGAAATAATCTCTCGAAACATTTTTAGGTATGTATCTATGTATCTATCTATCTATCTAGGTATGTATCTATGTAAGTATCTATCTAAGTATGTATCTATGTAAGTATCTATCTATCTAGGTATGTATCTATGTAAGTATCTATCTAGGTATGTATGTATCTATCTATCTAGGTATGTATGTATCTATGTATGTATCTATCTATCTAGGTATGTATGTATCTATGTATGTATCTATCTATCTAGGTATGTATGTATCTATCTATGGATCTATGTATGGATCTATCTATCTATGGATCTATGTATGGATCTATCTATCTATCTATCTATCTATCTATCTATCTATCTATCTATCTATCTATCTATCTATCTATCTATCTATCTATCTATCTATCTATCTATCTATCTATCTATCTATCTATCTATCTATCTATCTATCTATCTATCTATCTATCTATCTATCTATCTATCTATCTATCTATCTATCTATCTATCTATCTATCTATCTATCTATCTATCTATCTATCTATCTATCTATCTATCTATCTATCTATCTATCTATCTATCTATCTATCTATCTATCTATCTATCTATCTATCTATCTATGCCCCGCCGGGGTGGCGCAGTGGTTACGGCGCTCGACTACTGTTCCCAAGGACGCGGGATCGAATCCCGGCCTCGGCGGCCGCTTTTCGATGGAGGCGAAAAGCAAGGCGCCCGTGTGCTGTGCGATGTCAGTGCACGTTAAAGAACCCCAGGTGGTCGAAATTTCCGGAGTCCTCCACTACGGCGTCTCTCATAGCCTGAGTTGCTTTGGGACGTTAAACCCCATCTATCTATCTATCTATCTATCTATCTATCTATCTATCTATCTATCTATCTATCTATCTATCTATCTATCTATCTATCTATCTATCTATCTATCTATCTATCTATCTATCTATCTATCTATCTATCTATCTATCTATCTATCTATCTATCTATCTATCTATCTATCTATCTATCTATCTATCTATCTATCTATCTATCTATCTATCTATCTATCTATCTATCTATCTATCTATCTATCTATCTATCTATCTATCTATCTATCTATCTATCTATCTATCTATCTATCTATCTATCTATCTATCTATCTATCTATCTATCTATCTATCTATCTATCTATCTATCTATCTATCTATCTATCTATCTATCTATCTATCTATCTATCTATCTATCTATCTATCTATCTATCTATCTATCTATCTATCTATCTATCTATCTATCTATCTATCTATCTATCTATCTATCTATCTATCTATCTATCTATCTATCTATCTATCTATCTATCTAGGCATGCATGTATTGTGGAAGAAGGCCACGTCGAGACGCCAAAGTCGTGACTGCAAGGCAAGGTACGCCGTGTCAGCGTTTTAATCTGATGGTAGGCGCGAGCTGTAGCCGGCGCTGCGGGACGATGACGATGGTATGTACAAAAGAAAGAAGATGATTATGGTATGTACAAATGAAAGAAGATCCGTGGAAGGCTCACACAATCTTCCCGGGGGGTCGGAAGCGGCCAGCCTGGCCGCCCCTAACCAACCGATGCACCGCGGCGTACAAACGGCTTTAAGCGAGAGACATGAACAATTTCAGTTCCACGGTGGCGTCGATCGGCTGGGGGGTCAACAGGTGTGACTTGGTAGTTCACGGGGGAAGTTTGGTTGACCACCTTGTAGTTACCAAGATAGCGACGCTGAAATTTATCACTAAGGCCAGGGGCGCGCAGTGGTATGTAAAGCAGGACTCCGTCACCGGGACGAAAAGAGACCGCACGATGCGTAGAATCGTAGCGACTCTTGCGGTCTTCCTGGCACGCTTCTGTGTTGAGGCGGGCAAGATGACGGCATCTAGCCACACGGGATAAGAACTGGGCTGGTACTGATGAGGAGCAGTCACGCGTAGAGAAGAATGAAGTGTCGAGCATTGTAGTGGGAGGACGGCCAAAAACGAGGAAAAACGGAGAGTAACCGGTAGTCCGCTGTATTGCTGTATTACAGGCGAATGTGATGAATTGTAGAACAGTGTCCCAATTTCGGTGATCCGGTGTGATGTACATGGATATCATATCGGATAGAGTGCGATGAAATCGCTCAGTCAGACCGTTAGTCTAGGGATGGTAGCTTGAGGTTGTCTTATGAAGAGTGGATGACGCATAAGAACTTCGGCAACGACTGTCGATAAGAAGGCCGTCCCGCGGTCACTGAAGAGCCCCCGAGGAGCGCCATGACGCAGGACAATTGAGTGCAAAAAAAAAATTAGCTACCTCTTCGGCGGAACCAGTCGGTACAGGGGCTGTCTCAGCGTAGCGTGTAAGGTGGTCGACAGCTGTTATAATTCAATGGTTACCCCCCATCGAAAAGAAGTAGGGGACCATATAAGTCGATGCCGACTACGTCGAATGACTTGGCGGGACATGGAAGAGGCTGTAGGAGGCCATCGGGCGAAGACGTCGGCCGCTTGCGACGTTGGCACAGATTGCAAGAAGCGACGTATTTAGCTACGGTAGAAGATAGGCCAGGCCAAAAGAATCGTCTTTTCACACGGTCATATGTTTTGTCAAAACCAAGGTGACCGGCAGTAGCGTCATCGTGGAAAGCCGCCAGTATACGTGGGCGAAGCACACGCAGCACGACTGGGAGCCAACGAGTTCCATCAGGGCAATACACGTAGCGGCGTAGTATATGCCATCTTCGAGCTTGAAATTGCGAAGCTGTCGGCGAAGCCTAGCATTCGGCGGGTTCGAAGCACCGAGAAGGCAGTCGATGATGGGCCGGCAGTACGCATCAGCTAATTGCTGCAAGCGGAGTGCGTGTTTGTGCTCAGAATCGTCAAAAGAAACTGTTGTGATATGCGCCGGGGAAAGAGACGGTCGGCTGTGGTCAGAGGTGGAAACGCGTTGCGAAGAAAAACAGCAGGCTGATTCCGTAAGTGGGCAGCGAGAAAGAGCGTCGGCGTCTTGGTGTTGGTGAGCCGATTTATAAACGACGTCGAAATTGTATTCTTGCAGGCGTAGAATCCAACGGCCAAGTCGGCCTGTCAAATTTTTCAGTGAAGACAACCAGCAAAGGGCATGGTGATCGGTCACAACTGTGAAGTGCCGACCATAGAGGTATGGGCGAAACTTTTGAACAGCCCAGACGACGGCAAGACATTCCTGCTCGGTAATGGTGTCGTTTTTCTCAGCTGGAGTCAAGGTCCGATTGGCGAAGGCAATGACTTTCTCACGCAAAGTTGCATCGCGCTGAGGAAGGACAGCGCCAAGACCGTGACCACTGGCATCAGTGTGCAGGATGGTAGGAGCGCTGTCGCTGAAGTGGCCAAGAAAGGGACCTGATGTGAGGGCGTGCTTTAGGTCGGTAAAAGCAGTGTTGCACTGTTCAGTCCACACGTAAGAGCTGCGCGCTTTAAGTATTTCATGAAGTGGCGGAGCGATAGTTGCAAAATGCCTTATGAAACGCCGGAAATATTTCGCCAGGCCGAGGAAACTGCGCAAATCTGCAGTCCGTTGCGGACGAGGAAAGTTCAAAACCGCGCTGATATTATCAGGGTCTGGACGAATGCTGTCACGGCTAACCAGATGTCCCAATATTTTAATTTCCTTCTGTGCAAAGTGGCACTTCTTGGTGTTGAGCTGAAGGCCCGCTGAAGAAAGACACATCAGGACTTCATTAAGGCGCGTGAGATGGTCGTTAAAAGTTGCCGAAAAGATAACAATGTCGTCCAAGTAACATAAACAGGTTCTTCATTTTAGGCCACGAAGTACCGTATCAATCATTCTTTCAAATGTCGCTGGTGCGTTACACAGGCCAAATGGCATAGCATTAAACTCGTAAAGTCCATCGGGCGTTGCGAAAGCGGTTTTTTCTTTGTCGCCCTCATGCATTGGTATTTGCCAATAACCTCAGCGGAGATCCAAGGTTGAGAAATATTCGGCGCCTTGGAGAGAGTCAAGGGCGTCATCTATTCGTGGTATCGGGTAGACATCTTTACGGGTAATTTTGTTGAGTGCGCGATAATCAACACAAAATCGTACCGATCCATCCTTTTTTTTTTTTAACTAATACTACTGGGGAGGACCATGGGCTTGTTGATGGACGAATAATATCGCGACGGAGCATGTCATTCACATTTTCTTCGATTACTTTTCGTTCCGAGAGAGAAACCCGATAAGGTCGTCGGCGTACGATCGAGTTACCTTCAGTAATGATGTGGTGGTGTGCAACACTAGTCCGTCCCAGTGGTGGGGAAGTGGCATCAAAAATGCCTTGATGGGCTTGAAGCAATTCCAGCAATTCTTTGCGTTGGTGTGGCATGAGGTCCGGACTGATTGTCTTCGACAGCGTGGGAAGAGAGACGTGCGATGAATCACGTTGCTGAGGTAGCGGGGCGGTGAGCACCATCATGGACTTAGGGTGAGCATCCACTATGCATGGTAGGGAAGTTCCTTTAGTCAGCACGAGGGACTCACGGGATTTGTTCGTGGCAGCTACTATCGCTGAGCCGCTGCGGAATCGTACAAGACTTGATGGGAAGGCGATTCCACGTGCAAGATGACGATGACATGGTGCGATGAGTACATCCCCGTCAGTGATGTGTTTCGAAACAACGGTAACAAGTTTTTCGCACTGTGGAGGCAATACAGTGTCAACTGCGGCAATGAGGGAATGACGTCCTTCAGATATGACAGATGAAAAATCACTGTCTGTCATATGAATGACACGGTTGCCACAAGAAATTAACGCTGAAGCGGTCGAAAAAAAATCACATCCAAAAATCATCTGATGCACACACGGTGAATGCACAGCCAACTGCACATGGTGGCGGATGCCGTCTATAACAATTCGAACTGTACACTTTGCTGAAGGATGTAGAGGGACATCATTTGCTCTACAAAGTTCAGGTCCATCATATGGTGTCGTTACTTTCTGCAAACGGTGGCACGAATCAGCGCGAATAACAGAAATTGCAGCCCATGTGTCAATCAAAGCTTCGACCGGTAATCCTTCAGCTAAAACGGAAATCATATTGTGCGGGCGATGAGGAGGACTTTTGGTAAGTTCTCAGAGTGCAGTTTCACCGCTCGTTCTGAATGCGTCGACGACAGAAGTGGGATATATGTCCTCGTATTCCACAGTAGTAGCACACTGGACGAGAGGGGCGCCAAGGTGCGTAATAGGGTGGCGTAGGCTGAGCCGTCGTCACGGCGTTGATGTGGTTGTAGGGCGATGTCAGTTGGGGCGGGGGAACATAAGGAGGGGGTGATGCTGCGACTTGCGCGTAAGTCGATGCTGGGCGGGGTGCAGGAGGTTCAGAGGCTATAGGTCGGGTGATTGTTGCCAGCTCATCTTTAATGATGTTGTGGAGACCGGCGTCATTAGAAGGTACAGAAGAGTGATCGCACCCGTGTCGACAGACAGACTTGAGGGCTTGGAGCTCCTCCCGAATGATGGCTCGAATCAGTGTCCGCAGGTCCAGGTCAGCAGAGGTCGGGCCAGTAGCAATGCCGGGCTGCAATCGGGAGGACTGCAGCTGGTCGATGCGTTGGCAGGTCGCAATAATGGCGTCAACAGTAGAAGGATTCTGGGCAATCAGGGTGTTATAAGCCACAGAATTAATCCCTTTCAAGATGTGGTGTACGCGTTCAGGTTCCGGCATGGTGGGACTAATACGCCGGCAAAGTGCAAGTATGGCCTCTATGTAAAACGCGTACGACTCATCGGGACCTTGGAGGCGAGAGGCAAGCTTGTTCTTCGCGACCTCAGTCCGAACTGCTGGGTCCGCGAAATATATGCGGAACTGCTGCTTGAATGCGGTCCAGTAAGTGGTGTGGGGTTCACGGTTGTAGTTACTGCAGCGTTCATAGGTGTCCAGTCAGTCATCGACGTCTTCATCGCGACGACCAGCGAACAGCGGCGGGTCGCGTTGTCGTGTGGGCACAGTTGGATGGGGTGGTGCAGCCGAGGTAGAGGGTCCTGCCGATTCGTGGGTACTCTCGGTAGACATAACGATAGTGGCAGGCGGTAAACAGCGACCCGAACGTAGCTCCAGCGAGAGGCAGGGCACAAAACAGCAAGGGGATGAAGTCTCACCTCCACCACTTGTGGAAGAAGGCCAGGTCGAGACGCCAAAGTCGTGACGGCAAGGCAAGGTACGCCGTGTTAGCGTTTTAATCTGATGGTGAGCCCAGGCGCGAGCTGGAGCCGGCGCCACGGGACGATGACGATGGTATGTACAAAAGAAGATCCGTGGAAGGCTCACAGTATGTATGTATGTATGTATGTATGTATGTATGTATGTATGTATGTATGTATGTATGTATGTATGTATGTATGTATGTATGTATGTATGTATGTATGTATGCATGCATGCATGTATGTATGTATGTATGTATGTATGTATGCATGTATGTATGTGTGTATGTATGTATGTATGTATGTATGTATGTATGTATGTATGTATGTATGTATGTATGTATGTATGTATGTATGTATGTATGTTGGTTGGTTGGTTGGTTGGTTTGTGGGGTTTAACGTCCCAAAGCAACTCAGGCTATGAGAGACGCCGTAGTGGAGGACTCCGGAAATTTCGACCACCTGGGGTTCTTTAACGTGCACTGACTCCGGAAATTTCGACCACCTGGGGTTCTTTAACGTGCACTGACATCGCACAGCACACGGGCGCTTTGCTTTTCGCCTCGTATGTATGTATGTATGTATGTATGTATGTATGTATGTATGTATGTATGTATGTATGTATGTATGTATGTATGTATGTATGTATGTATGTATGTATGTATGTATATATGTATATATGTATGTATGTATGTATGTATGTATGTATGTATGTATGTATGTATGTATGTATGTATGTATGTATGTATGTATGTATGTATGTATGTATGTATGTATGTATGTATGTATGTATGTATGTATGTATGTATGTATGTATGTATGTATGTATGTATGTATGTATGTATGTATGTGTGCGTGCGTGCGCGTGGATGCGCGTGTCTGAGCGTACGCCAGTGCGTTCGCTCTCGTCAGTAGTGCATTATGCTATCATCTTTGATTTAAGTTTTCCTGTTTTTGAGTACATGTTTACCTAAGAAAAAGCTAGCTCTTCAGTATGTTGTGTCTTTTTACTCTCTCCCGATCCTTCAGCATAAATAACACATTAGTCACAAAAATGCTTAGTATCTCGCTTTTGCGAACGAAATTATTGGCGGACGATTCGCTAGATAAAGCATGGAAACGCTAGGTTCTGTCACATTATGAACGCGGAACGATAATGCGAAGCTACGTAATAAAATAAAGCGCCGTTCAAAAAGCAAACAAAATTACAACCACCTCCCTCGTTCAAGACAAACGCTCGAAGCGAAAGCGTCAGATAATGGGAAGTGATCTTAGGGCACGGATGCATTCATAAAAAGTCATTGATTTTCTTTAGGGCAGTGACATTTATGCGATAGGGTACGCATGCAAAAGGGGTCGGTATAATCCTGCCCAAGGAAGGAACGATGATGCAGACGTCGTCGCTCCTGCACTGCGTTTCGCTACGTAATGGCTGCATTAATGAGCACTAGCACTTCGTCCTCCACCGTTTTATTAATATAGGAGCTTTATGCCAGATGGCATTCATGCAGAGAAGGGCAGGAAGAGCCTAGAAGATTGTGGCACTTGCGTGAGAACAACTGCAAGATCTTTTAGCCGCCGCAGTGGCAGAAACATGCTCGTTCATCTACGGTCTGTTCTTGGTGCCTCGTGGCGTGAACGTAAAAGAAACTATAGTTTATTAATAGCGCACCGATGTTCCACTCCACACTAAGAGAGTCAGCATCGGAGAAGCTGAAATTGGCGTAAAAAAAATCTGAAAAATAATTTCTGAGTATTATATATCAATTCTTTAGAAAGGTAGAAGGGACAGTCATGGAACGCAGATGTGAACTTGTAGGTGTTCCGTGGCGAAGTTTCGCCGTCTAGAGATGGGTGTGCACGAATTTGGAGTCGAAACTCCGGTAGAGCAATAAGTCTCCGTTCCGACTATCCTGCCATACGGCGACCAAACAGTCTTATTTGTCAGCTCCGTAATCTGTATATACCTGTTACCGAAACGTTCCCCATTACCCCTTGCACCCGGACAGTGAATCGATACATACTAAGCAGAAATCATTTTCACATTTATACTCCGATTCCAAACCACTGCACCACCGCGGCGAATCGTTATCATGGTGTAGACAACCTACCATACTTTCAGAAGTGCGTTGGAACTAGCTGCTCTTTGAGCTATAATTGAACTCATCAGCCAAGAACACCTACAGAAATAGCCAGTTTTTACTTGTCCTATAGCAACCCTTGAAGACCCATGTGCCATAACACGTCGCATTTTGCATGAAGAGCGTGTTTCAGAAATTCCGCAATTTTTTCCATGACAGAATAGCCCAATACCTTGATACTACTTTCGAAGGCATGCAATAAAACAGAGGTTTTACAAAAAATCACCCAGCTGATAAACTTCATGTGATTATTCGCACATCAAGAGTTGACGTGGCAGGCAGGCTGAGCAGGCTGATAAATGACTAAAACTCGGACAGGTTGAAAAGAGACAAACACACATTGCGCTAAACTTAAGTGATACGCACACAACAACAGTTAGAGAGGAAAAAAGACGGAAATCTTGTTTACCTTTGTCAAGACTGCAAGTGCGAACCGTGCTTCCAAAGGACGGAAGTAATAGGCCGAAACCAAGATCAAATGGGAAGAGAAATTATTCAGGCTGTATAAACATAGTAGATGGTAAAGAAACATGCATAGACAGCACTTCCCTAATACTACAAGCGAAGGAAAGGACTCTTTTTGGAAGGGAGACGATGACGTATTAGGACATGTGATGGAACTCGTTGTCGACTTTTTATCAGCCACTGTGTATAAAAAGATATGCTTCATGAATAAAAGCTCAGTTGTCAGCTCAGCGCAGTGTGTCTTTTTCTATCTGTCTGTGCTCTAGCGCTGTTTTAAAATAATGTTAAACCAACTCGCCCAACAAGCAGCTGCGATAAAAGAACTTACATTTGTTCCGGGAAGCACGCGTTAGGTTTTGGAGCACCACTAAAGTAAATTGAACGCTCGAATGCGTCATTGCCTTCCGCCTACCGGACAGCGATGCCACGTAACACTGCTTGGCTGTCTAAGCCTCTATTTTATTTTTAGAAAGCAATATACGACCCGCATTAGGATGTCTGACAGCCATGCTTGTGACTCATGTAGAGGTAAGGGTACAATTGTTTGTCCATCTATTACCTGAGTTCCCCATTTACCAACGAAACATACTCGTCTAATTATTTCGTTGGCCGCCTCGATCTGCAGCTCCTGACGGAAAAAAATATCATCGAACTATGAACTCAGCACTCGATGGCCCCGAAGATCTACAAAGACCTATTTCGCCACCCAATGCCTAATTATTAAGAGATTAATGGTGACTAAGCACCCTACTTTTCAACTCCTCTATTTGTACCCTCATATTCATATTCCCCTGTACAGGGTAACCAAGCACAGTGCTCTTCTGGTTAATTTGTGAGTTTTCTAGCTTCGCATTTGACTCTCTGCTTGTAACGATGAATTAAGGTGAGATTTGATGCCGGTGCTATATGAGTGTGTAATTTTTTTTTGGCAGTAGTTTCATGGAAGAAAACTAAGACCAGAAGTGATCGCAGGATTTGCACGATATGTGCATGATTTCTTTGCTCCAGATTTATTTTTTTTTTGATGTGGCTGTTATAAATATGAAAATGCAGAGTCATCTGCGAGTCATTTTGCTATCACTTATACGTCATTTTCAACGCAAGCCACCGTATGCCGCTGCATGGAGAAGGGATTATGCTCTCGAAACGCAACGGACGACAAGAGCATTACAACCTATTTATTCACATATCATAAAGGCCTCAAAGGACGTTACATAAAAGGGTGGGCGGGAGAGGGGAGGGGGTAAGAATACAATATATGAATAAAACAATGACGAATACAGATAATGAAACAGGCAATGCGACAGACGTTGAAATTTCAAAAAAGACCAGTTTGAGAACAAATTCACCGTGGCTGTTAGTCTTAGCAATGTGTTCCGGAAGTTTTTCATTCATAAATAGCAACAAAGAGTGATGAATGGCGAAGTAAGTTAGTGCGAGCAAATATGGGCTGCACGCTGGACTTTGAACTCCTGGTCGAAGCGTGGAAAGATTCAATGAGCAGGTTTGATATGAGTAGGAGGGAACGATGATGGTACATGATAATATAAAAAGAAACATGACAAAAGAGAAAACGGTCTTTGTTTTTTTAAAGGACATAGATTGATAGATTTTGTAATTTAAGTAACAGTAGGTGTTTGCTCAAACATTTCTACTGATGAACCAGGCAGCTTTATTTTGCAGTGTTTCTAATTTATTGATTTAATACATCTGATGAGAATTCCAGATTAGCGAAGCATATATTATATTATGGAACGAACTGGAGTTTTGTATGCTAGAAGTCTTGTAGATGCGTTAGACTGATGTAGATTGCATTTAATGAAACTGGGTGGCCCAAATACCTTGACAATGACTGTGTCAAAGTGATATTTCTATGTTAGGTTGCATGATATGTGGGGCCCTAAAGTGTTTATGAATGTTGACCGCTTCAAACATTAAGCTGTTCATTGAGTATTTTTAGGCTATTACATTTGAACTAGTGGTAAGACTAATAAATTTTGTCCTGGCAGCGTTAATTTGCAGCTTCCAACGTTCGCACTACTCAGCTATTTCATGAACTTCTCATTGTAAAGAAACTGTTTCCGTTGGCTCATTTATTGCCCTGAAGATAGGGCAATCATCTGCAAATAATCCAATTGTGTAGGAAAAGCCATTGCTATATATATATATATATATATATATATATATATATATATATATATATATATAAGAAATTGATAGATCCAAGCACTGTACCTTGCGCCACCCGAGACTTTACGTGAGTCAGAGAGGAACTCACACCATTTACGGTAACAGGCTGATAACGGCCAATTAGGAAATGTGCAGTCCACTGCACAACATTGCTATTGATACTAAGGCTGGTAATTTTAATAATAAACGTTTACGCGGGACTTTATTGAATGTTTTTGAAAAATCAATAAATATGCAATCAGTTGGTAATGAAGCATGCATTGCTAAATTAAGGTTAGTTATTAGGTAAAATTATTGTGTTTAACAGGATCGGCTGGTGTGTGAACCATGCTGGTGTAACACAAAGTAGTTATACTATGTTAAGCACTTCATTACTGCTGATGTGATATGTTGCAAGAACTTGCAAGATATGCTTGTGAGTGAAATTGGTCGGAACTTTGTGCTTGCTCTTGATATTTTGTGGCAGCCTTGGTTTAGGTAGCAATCTTTAAACCAGGTTCAATCGTATTGCACTTCACAGCGCTGCCTGCTTCCACCGTTGCTCTTTCCCACAGCTGTTTTAAGAAGATCCGAAAGCGTAAAAATGTGTCTTAGTGCATATCCGAACAATACGATTCACATGTTTGGAGTGAATGATAAATAATGTTTACCTGATAACCACCTGGAAACCACTTCAATACAGTTTTTAGCTGCTTAAGTAGCAACTTCCTGTCATTGTTCACGTGTGCATAAGCAGCTTTTATTTGTGAGTTTTAAAGCCTGCTTCAAGTACATTTTGAAGCATCGCGCAGATCCTAACCTCCGGTTTTATATCTCTTAAATGGTCTTTTATGCACACCACTGACGAAAACAGATTTGCTTAAAAAAAAAAAACAAATTAACGCCATTACGAACCCAGCGGGTCGGCGTCAAATATTTGAGTTGGCAGACGAAATATGTATACCTCTAGAACAACATGCACCAGAAGACAAATATAAAAACATTAATAATTAAGAACATTGTATTCCCTCCAGAAGTATACTTCAGTCGGGGTGTACACACTGCCACACAAGATTCTCGCACACAAGTCATTTCAATTGCTTTCTCAGCCTAGTTTCAACGACACATCACCAGAGGATGCGAAAATCTCACCGGCGAAAAGACGAGACCAGCACATGGCTCCTTTCACAGTCAGTAGATGGCGGCACTGCCACGTTAACTCTACGCGATGCGCTCTCATGCGTTGCGAGTACCACGGCTGGGAGGTGCTCTGTCCTGTCCATTTATTGATTCAGTGATTTCTGCAGGTAGGCAAACAAACGAGTGTTTACTGAAAAAGTTTTCTGCTAACTCGAGATCATGTTTTTATAGAGAGAAATAATGTATCCGGTATACTTTTCGTGATTAAGTTTAGCGTCATTAAATGAGAAATTCAGTGGTAAAATAAATGAGCTCTCGAGCGAGCTAGAAAGCGAGCGCTCAAGTGGCGCCTCATTCCCTCAACATTGGGAACGTATGCTGACGATGCACTCGTACCTTGATGCAGGAAGGTAAAGCGTGGCGAGGAGTTTGTGCGACAGGTGCTACACTGTGAAGCCCCGTTTTGGTACTCCCATGGTTGATTGTAATCATTGGTTTGTTTCTGCTAATAAATTTATCTCATTATTTTCACTCTACTCGCACAAAATACACTTAAAAGTAAAGCTCTACAAAACTTGACATGAAAAAGGATGCTTTAGCACTGCATCTTTATACATGCGTATACTTTGACTGACGTAAATGATAATAAGGTATGCTTGAGATAGTTTCGCATCGTTTCGTATGCTGTACGCATGGTTCTGTGTTACTCTGTTCTACTACTCGCAGCATGTACTGCGTGAGTCGTTTCCTGTGCCCGCTATGGTTGAAAGTTTATTTTGTGCCAGCTTTATTCAATCGCGCGCAGCCAACTCGATTAGTGGAGCCGTCGGCAATTAAGAATCACATTCCTTGCATTCAAGCGGACACACAAAATTCGCAGAGAAACCAACGCTTGTGCTAGATAGAATAAGTGGGTCGTGTAAAAGCGGGCCTACATTCGCTCGAAAGCTAAAGAACACACGAAACACAACCTTCCATCTTCATGTAACTTCCCACAAGTTATTTTGCCCAGTAAGGGCAGTAAGCACGCAGCGCTCTGCCGCTCGATCCTCGCTAAGTGCGCAGTCTCAAGCAGCGATTTCAGCATAGCAAAACAAGGTGGCGAAATGGATTAGGCAGTTTGTTTCATTGAGAGTACTGTTTATTTTTTTCGTTTTAAATGGGTATATAAATTTGCAGAAAAGAGTAATAATTTGAATGTGTGTTGAAATGCTTCATAGTGTTTTAAACTGACCAAGCGCCGAAACTGGCATTGCCGTTTCTTCGCTATAGACCCCAATTCACACGCGGAAACAGTTGGCAAACTCTGTCCGGCGGAAGAGTGTTCGCGTAGAGTTGGCGACCCTGTTACACCGCTTCAACACGATCTGTCCGCAAACACTTCTCAGTCGCCCGGCTACACGAAATAGAAAATTCTGCGCGAACAGTTGGCGAGCTCCCTGGCACGCCGAAAAAACAACTTCGGTAACTCTCCTCCGATGCCTCTCTAGGGTAGCCGCTCGTGTGCTGCATTTCGTGGGCGACTCCTGAGCACTGAAGAGGAGGGGAATTACGACGGATTCAGCACAGCGTCTGTCAATTAACTGCACCTTGCCTGACAGTTTCAAGACGCCGTACCCCGGCATACAACAAAGTGATGAACAGAAACCGTTTTTTTTTTCAAATACTGTTGCAAGCACGGATGGCATTAAAAACTATCAATCACCGCTAAGTGCCTGCTTTGTTGATATATTGTCGTCCGGATTTTCACTCGGCCGGCGAACAAGCAACACTGTTGACGAACGTTGCCCTAGTTTATCATACCGAGGCAGCACCCCGGAAACTTGTGATGTTTCTCAGCTGTTTGTGCAGTGTTACAAGCTGTTGGGAAAGGAGGAATGAAGTTGGGAACCCGAGTAGAGAATGGACGAAGTGATACAGTCTTCCCTATAAACGCACCGCTCTAGGAGCCAGGATAGGCACAACTTCATCTTACTGTCCATCGGGTACGTCCAATACAAAAGACTCGGCACCGGCTGGGAACGTCAGGATCGTGGGAAACTAGATTTGCGACTGGTATTGAAAATAAAAACATGAGGTGCTTGTTTCGCTAGAGACTGGTTATGATACGTGCCTGCATAAAATCCAGCAGCTATTTCACAAACCCTGCTGAGGCTGGTATTCACCGGGACAGGGGACCAGCGATGAGTAATTTTTGTTTTCTTCCCACTGGTGAGCTGGCCGGTAGCTACACCTCTCTCCCCCTAAACCGCGTTTCTTATCTTTTGCTTGCAATAATGCACTAAATTATATTGTATACAGGCCTCAGTCCTCTGCTTATAAATTCGATTTCGATTTCTTTCAAGTTCATGGATATAGACGACTTCCCATTTTGACACATCAATTTCGTATGTATCCTTTACCGTACTACTTCTTTCACTGCCCGACCCCCCACCCCGACAGCCGGCGTCAGTTTGTTTTCGATGGAGGCGAAACGGAGGGGCGTCCTTGAGCTGTGCGATGCCAGTGTACGTTAAGGAACATCGGGTGGTCAAAATTTCTGAATCCTGCCCTACGGCGTCTATCATAGCGTGAGTTGCGATGAGACATTAAACCCTACAAACCAAACCAAACCAAACCTTTTTCTACGGAAATAGAAGTGCGCCTTGTGCAGTTGTAGAGTACTTAACCCTTATCCCTTCCCTTTCTCTCGGTCTTCCTCTTGCATTGTAAGCAGACCATGGCCGATCGATATGTCGACCCAGACGAAAAGAAAACAATGACGCGTTGTCTACCATCTTCCACTGCAGGCACACTTTCTATTTTAGTGCTCATGGGCGGAAACAGATCTATTCAACGATTGCAACGAGAGCCGATATGACAGCCTGGAGGCAATTTATTAGACATCATTTTAATTGATTAGCGCTAGGGTAACCGTACCAAGCAACAATATAGTGCATTTCGAGGACATCGCGAAACCCAGGCGTAGTGGTGCTCATTGATGTATTTTCATTGCCTCGTATTATTCGCTATGCCGTGCAGGTAAACTTCTCTCAAACCGTTTCTCGATATGTCTCGAGGAGAGGGGGAATGAAACGGGTTCCTGATCGTTTTGTTTCATGCGGTCTACTTTACGAGCCATTTCTATCTGATATCCTAGTAGCTGTGTATTCTTGTTGTTCACTTATAGCTAGCAACCGTAATCGTAGGTGGCTACGAACCTTTTCGTGTATGCACATTCTAAGCATATCTTTTGGGGACACCATTAAACATGGTTAAGGTTACAGATTATGCCTTTTTTTTTTTAGTGCGGATAAAATGAAGCCTGCAAGGTATGCCCCTCTATAAGTCTTTCAATCGCAACCGTCTTAGCGTATGCGCTATGCCGATGTGGATGAAGCGTAGCGAACCACGCACGGTAATTGCAAGCTTACTATTCGTGCTCGTTTCCTTACGCATGCCAGGTATATAAGTGAGGCATCTCTGCAACGTTAATTGAAAGAAAGTATTGCGATTGTTTGGAGCTCAAAACAAATATTCTATTCTTATGTGGCTATTTTAGAAATAGGCTCGCTATAAACACTCCCTGCTTGCTTGTAATGGCATGCGTCTTTTAGAGCAGCTGTTAGAGAAGTGCGGCTGTATCCTTTGGCGACGAAAGACTTCTTTAATATACCCCGTTTCTTGACATAGACATGGTTCTGCGTTTGGACTAACTGTAAAAAAATCGAGCGTTGATGAATACGGCGAAATCGAAAGAATCAGCGAGGGCTTACAGGAATTCATGACATGGTTATTCTATACATCCCAAATATAAATCGTAATTAGCGGATGTCTTGTTTATTGTGAATGCTACAAAAATCACGACGGATGTCCACATGATTTAATATTATTTCGTTTACAATTCCAGTGCCATAACAAGTCTGCCTGACAGACAGCTTCGTGACTGTGAATGTTGATTGCGCAGCTAATTTTCGTGCAGAACATTACAACGTACCATTTTACGCTCTCCAAAAAATTTCAGAGAAGCGCGAGAACCATGCTTTCAGGATAACTTTTCACATGTTTGAGTGCTTATTGGCGCGGTATAGTTATACGGTTTCCACGCCACACTTTGGTAGCTATTTTCTGGCTAACTGCATAGGTGTAGGAGCTTCGAACAATAGCAGGTAGGAAAAGGCGTGTACTCAAAGTGATAACCAACTTGCAGAGGTGTGGAGCTAGGACATCTATTCGTCGAATCATGCAACTAAGTTAACTGTTTTCCTCCGCACTGCGTCGTTCGCTCGCGTCGCATGCACGGATGCATGCAAACTGTACAATTAGGCTCTGTCTACGTGCTGAACTCTGAAAGACCATTCGGAAGCTTTAGGTGAGCGTCTTTACTTGACGTTACGTTGTTTTCATGCTAGCAAATTTAGCTTAGCACACGTAGACAAACCCGCCGTGGCATGTTGAGCCTATTGGTGCCACCTGGTGCTTTGGGGCCAAACCATTTTTACGACAACGACACTTTCTCTCTTCGGTTTTGGAGAGGCAGAATAATCACCCGAAATAAAAATTAAGAGGAAATTGCAATCATGATTATGGCTGCAGGTAACATGAGGCCAAATGAAAGCCGAATTCACTATTCGTGACGAATTAACGCCGCGAAAAACCAATAACAACGCTGCGTACACTTCGACACGAGACTTTTTGCTTCGCGGCGCGCCGCTATGGCGACAGAGAGATTTTAGCGTACGCAAGATGCGGGAATGCCTAACTCGGTAAATAGTGTTTGTAAAGCGGGAGCACAATAACGCTCAATTTGAAGCAGCGTTTCGTCAGGTCTCTCATCGCACCTTATTCTGGCACAACATTCCGCCCCGTCACACCATCGCTTGTGCGCTCATAGCGGCTTTTGTATGGCTGCACGCAACTTTATACCTGGGGTACAGAGGCTGCGAATGACGATGTTTTCATTCATTAGGGCCTTTGCTCTTACTTAATCACGTGAAAAATACCGCTTTCCATCTCACTGGCCGCATATAAATAAAGTTTCATAAGTCATATTTTACCAAGAGAGCAAGGGAGGGCTCACGCAATTAAACGTGCCCATCAGGCAGTTTCCACACAAAGCACTTAATTGGCAGATAGTTATTCAAACCAGCTCAAGCGACTAGCGAAGTCTTTTAGTGCCATAATTACTAGCCCCCCCCCCCCCCCTTCTTGTTTGCTAACTATTGCATTGCTGAGCACTCGAATGGGTCTCAACAGAGTTGAGCTGCTTCCTTGTAGTATAGAGCTGACTTGCGCCGAAAGATGCTTTGCGAGTGACCGTCACTGTATTTTATAAACTGACTTTTTCTTTGTTTTTTATTTTGATCGGTTTCCAGGTAAGTGAAAGACTGGTTTTTGAGCAATGGTCTATGGATAAAACGGCAAAATATGCATCACTTAAATTGATTTTTGGCTTAGATGTTTAACGTAAATGAATGTTTTCGTCTTACTTCGGAGCGAATGTGGGCGTAAAGGTTTGGAATTCATTTATAAGCAGCTATCAGTTTCAGAGTTTTTTTTTTTTTTAATAATCGGAACAGGGCTTTAGTGAGCTAAGCAGTGTGGCTAACTCGCAAGCAGTGCTGAGGCGAAACGATATCAAAATTAGCCTAAATGCCAGTTGGCTGTGGGCACACACCGGGGTCGACACGAAGTTGAATGTAGGAACTGTCGTGTTGAGGGATATGAAAACATTGAGTTTAATGTTTAAACGATATTGATTTGGAGATAATGAAGAAATTTTATTTTGTAAATAATGAAGAAATTTTTAAGTTGAGCAACCTATTTATCATGGTATTTTATGACATAATATTTTGAACATTCCAACGTTTCAAAAAGAGCGCTCTTGTGGCATATGCATTCGACGCATCTACACCTTAAGCTTAAAATCTAAGTTGCAGAAAGACGACCGTATGTGGGCACTTAACATTTTTTTGCATGGTTTTTAAGGCTGCGTCGTCACAGCGTTATCCAAGTGACACCACATTGCCTTGAAATATCTAGAACATCAAGGAACGCGTTTTTAATAACAGCAATACTAGCTACATTCGGCTTGTACAAAAGCCCAATCACTGGGCACATGCACGATTCCACAGGCGCAGTAGATGACGTATCAGGAGATAAAATCTTTCAAAAATTAAAATATAGTTAAGAAAAATAACAGAATAGCCGCAAATTTTGAAGTTCAGTTAGGTTCGGAAAGTATGTAAGGACCCATAGTTTATTCAGCGACTACGTTAAGTACCTCCGGCTGTACAAAGAAACTTACCAAGATACTTTGTTGGGCGAGTTGTTAAACATCCATTGTGAATATAAACAGCGCAAACAGAAAGCCACAGGGCAAGCGCTGACTCACAACTCAGCCTAGGCCTTTACTCCAAGGCCCAGATAAAAACAAATATGGGTTCACAACCCCTGGGTTCACCTGCTACACAAAACTTCACTCAAAAAAGGAATATCTTTGCTTGAAAGAGCAAAAGAAGTCTTGCTGGCGCACTTAATGAGTCAGCGCTTGCCCTGTGGCCTCGTTTTATCCTGTCCTGTGTCTTCCTGTTCGCACTGTTTATATTAACAATGGATGTTCAAAGAAACGATCCACACTGTTTTGGAAAAAAATCTCCTTTTTATCCTTGTACACTGGCCCTTATTACTTGACAAAAAGAGTCTCACAAAGTTTTCTATAGTTCGATTTGGTATCGTTTGTGGCTCATTTTCGCTAGTTCGGTCGTAAAGCCATCGCCGTCACCGTCGCAGTTGCTGTCACAGTACCCAATTTGAGAAAAACGGTGTAGGAGAAAATGCGTAGTTTTTCGTCAACATTTTGACTCAAATGTCCCCTGTGCAGTGTGCGGAGTGGTGTCATAGTATTTTCCTTTTCCTTTAGCATCAATCTGAACTCTAGACAAGTTGGAGACTAATTTGTGATAAAGATTCCAACTGAAAACCGAGTACATATGCACCTTGACCAATATAGATATTAACTGAGAAGTTCCCCAAAATCAAAATTTAACAAGAAAATTAAAAGTATCCGCGAAATGAAATAGAAGTGTAAAACATGCTGTGAGAAAGACTGTACCTTCTTTTCCCCAAATTGTCACGTCTCGACAGAACGCCAAGGAGGGTCGAAATATAAGACGGTTAGATTAGTGGCCTAGAACGAGTCTTGCGCTCAAGCTTCCTCCTTCTTCTTTCAGCTCGCGCTTGTGTGTTCCCATCGAACTGCAGCTCCTCGTAACCGAAGTGGCACTTCTCGGGTTTTAGTGTGAGGCCCGCAGATCGTATGGCCTGAAAAACAGCTAGCAAACGGAATAGATGCTCTTCAAATGTAGCCGAAAACACGATCACGTCGTCAAGATACACCAAGCATGTTTGCCACTTAAGTCCCGAAAGCACAGTGTCCATCAGTCTCTGAAATGTTGCTGGCGCCGAGCATAAACCGAACGGAAGGACTTTAAACTCGTACAATCCGTCGGGAGTGATGAATGCTGTCTTCTCCCGATCCCTCTCATCCACTTCGATTTGCCAATATCCACTTTTCAAGTCCATCGACGAGAAGTAACGTGCATTTCGTAGGCAATCCAAGGAGTCGTCGATGCGAGGGAGAGGGTACACGTCTTTTTTGGTCACTTGGTTGAGCTTGCGATAGTCTATGCAAAATCGTAAGCTGCCGTCTTTCTTTTTAACAAGTACCACGGGGGAAGCCCAGGGACTCTGTGACGGCTGGATAACGTCGTCTCTAAGCATTTCGGCCACCTGGCGCTGAATGGCTTCACGTTCTTTCGGAGCCACACGGTAAGGATTTTGTCGAATCGGGCGAATCGAGTCATCCGTGATAATCCGATGTTTTGTCAAAGGCGTTTGGCCGATCCGCGATTCTGAAGCAAAACAGTCTCGAAATTGATGTATGAGATCCAAAAGGCGGTCCCGCTCTGAAGAAGACAAATTTGGGCTCATATCAACGATGGTTACGGGTGTCTTGCACACTGATCCTCTCTGTTGCAGTAAGCAGCAGTGCTGCGCATTTGGGAGGCTGTCGAAAAAGGCCACAGTTGTGCCTTTCGGAATTTGCTGACGCTCGTCGCTGAAGTTTGTCAGCATCAGTTCGGTATGCCCATTGGTCAAGTTGACCAGACCTCGAGCTATAGAAACACCTCGGCTGAGTACCAGGCTAACTGCCCGTTCGGCGACGCCATCGCCTGTATGCGCCACGTCGCATTTCACTTCAACAAGAGAGCATGATCGCGGAGGTAATGTCACCGTCTCATTGGCGACGCGTAAGGGCAATAGTAGTACTTGCGCATAACCAAGGTCTTCATGGTTATTGGTGAAGGCAACGATGCTGTCACGGATGCTGATTACAGCCCCATGAAGACGCAGAAAGTCCATGCCCAAGATGAGGTCTTTGCAGCAGCCAGGGAGAATAACGAAGCTGCCAACAAACACCGCGTTTCCTATTCCTATCCGGGCAGTGCATTTCCCTGTTGGTGGCAGTAGCTGACCCCCAGCACTTCTTATTACTGGCCCAGTCCATTCAGTTTTTACTTTGCGCAGCGTGTCGGCCAGTTTCTGGCTAATAATTGAAAAATCTGCCCCGGTATCCACCAGAGCATGTACCGCCAGCCCATCAATGGAAACGGCGAGGTCAGCGCTAACAAAGTTATCTGGGTTGATCGTCCCTTTCGGCATTTGCGGCGGAAGCGCGGCAAGGTCGGCGCTGTCAGCTTCGTCGTCATGGCTGATCACCTGGTACGGCATTTTCGGCGGTAGTGCGGAAATGTCAATGTTAGCGGCGGCGTCAGAAGCACGGGTTGTCGGCAATTGCGGCGGTGGTGAGGGTTTCGACACTTTCAGACTGGTTGCAACCTCCCCTCGCGAGGTTGCAGCTCTTAGTTTCTCCGGTGAGGGCTAGGGGACCGCCGTCCGCTAACGTCAGTAGTGTTGCGACGCGTCGGCGAATAACGCTGTGGCGATGGTGAGGAGCGGCGGCGGAAGCCCGGGGATTCAGTTTCCCTGCTGACCGGAGGGTCGTCGTCGATTTGGGCAGAATCTGTGTCGAAGCTGCGGCGAGCAGAAGCAAGCGGGAAGGACTGCCCCTCTTCGCGGTGGCGGCAGTACCGATACACATGGCCAGGTTGTCCGCAGTAGAAACAAAGTGGTCGGCTGTCACAACTGCGCCACCTGTCAGTTCGGCGCAGTTGAGAGCGCCTGGGAGGCGCCCACTGAGGCCCCTGGAAGAACCGAATCTCCTGACGGTTCGGTGAGCTCGGTGGGGCGTGGTCTGGAGGTGGGCGACGAAGGACCGCAGCATAGCTCTCGGGCTGCGGCTCGAGGTAAGGTGCAGGAATGTTGGGCGTGCAGCTGATCGGTTTTGGAGCGTGGTATGGTTCGGAAAGGGTTGCGCGTTGTCGACTGGATGAGACTCGTTGCATGGTGTAGACGGTGATAGGGCGTACCGAATTTCATTCCTCACTGTTTCCATGAGGGCCCCTGACGACTGAGCCTTCGTAGTCGTAATTCGCTGCAGCTCCTCAAGGACAATGCCTCTAATGATGTCTAAAAGAGGGGTCATATCTGTTGCAGTCAGCGCCGCCGCAGTCGTCGGGGTACAGTTGACCGGTCGGTTGTACTGGCGGCACCGGTCTTGGAGGGCTTGTTCGATAGCCGTAGCGTGCTTAACGAACTCACTCACGGTTTTAGGGGGGTTGCGCACCAAGCCGGCAAACACCTGTTCTTTGACGCCATGCATGAGATGCCGTAGCTTCTTTGGTTCACTCATATCAGGGTCGGCACGGCGAAAAAGGCGAGCCATATCTTCCGCAAACAAAGCCACGCTCTCATTCGGCTTCTGGACGCGCACTTCAAGCAGGCGCAGCGCCTTGTCTCGTCGATCCGTTCTCGCAAAAGTATCTACCAGCTGGCGGCGGAAGTCATTCCTTGTGGATAAGCTGGTCTCATGGTTTTCAAACCACGTTCTTCCATTATCCTGAAGGGCAAAATAAACATTGGACAGCTTCTGGTCTGCGCTCCATTGATTGATTTTGGCCACTCGCTCAAACTAGTCAAGCCAGTCCTCAACATCTTCAAACGCTTCCCCGCGAAAACATTCTGGTACCTTGGTGTTCTGAAGAGTCACCGGCGTAAGGTTGGTATATGCCATGGTTTGGGGGACCTGACGAACTTGGGCGTTTGAAGAGTCGTTCGGCAGATGGCTGTACTCCGGGGCTAGGCCTAGAAGGCGGCGGCTAGTGCGATGGACAGGAGTGTCGATGTCTGGGATCCGCTGTGGACTGCCGGAAGGAGTCTTATGCATACCCCAGCGCGCTCCACCAGTGTCACGTCTCGACAGAACGCCAAGGAGGGTCGAAATATAAGACGGTTAGATTAGTGGCCTACAACGAGTCTTGCGCTCAAGCTTCCTCCTTCTTCTTTCAGCTCGCGCTTGTGTGTTCCCATCGTCGTCGCGTGATTCCGTTCTCTCAACGGTAGGGTCCTCTGAGCAGCGTCACCTGGCGACAGATAGCGGAAATATTGCAAAAATGAATAAGACCACATTTAAAGCCTGCCGTATCCGTTGCCTCAGTGGCGCAGTGGATTAACATTGCTTACCTGAGCACGTAGCGAATAAAATGTATGTTCGAATCCTGCGTTCGTGTATTTTTTTCAAATTTTTTTTTAAATTGCAACATTAAAATTAAGCTAATAATATCTTTCTGGAGGGTGTTCCCCTTTAGGTTGCATCATCTAATGTTTTTAATTCCTAATAGTCCCAAAATCTGCCGTGAACACAGCCGCGAGACAACAGTATGATAACGCCTACACTATTTAATAATTTTCAACGTAATCATTTGCTGCCTTTAGTGTGTGTATGTTACCTTTAGGTAGCATACAGACACACCTCTCAGTAGCAATCGCGGTTTAACCCGCTCAGAGGCAACCAGTGACGAGAAAGAAGTTGCGGGACCCTACCGTTGAGAAGACGGAATTACGCATCGTCGTCATCTTTTGCGTCGTCTTCTATGCGGCAATATACATAGAAGCAGTCGCGGAATCAAACCGCGCCATTAAAGGCACTTAGTGTCCCCCCTCCCCCCCTTTTTTTTTCTAAACGAGAGCGCAAGTTCTAACGCATTTTGTCTCACACAATTTCAGCCGTGACCTTTAGCCCTATACTGTTTGGATAATTATTCATATTGCGGTCCATATCATGCTAAATTCAATCGCACCAATCAAAATATATCGTGTGAGGCTACACGCGATCACATGCAGCGTGTACAAAGCTGATCGTAATAAATAGATCAACTGGTGTATATGTACTGAGTGTGGTTTTAAATATATCTGAAATTGAGTAGTTCGTAACAATACGTCAATCGTTCAGTTTTAAGTTCTGAACTGTGGAATAGAATGTCACGGGCTTTTTCGGCGACCCCTATACGACAATCCAGAAGGAAAGGGTCAAAGGGCAGGGGCGGCACCTTCAGGCAAAAGAGCCACAAACTGGAGAGGGAGACAGGTAAAGGCGAACTCCATGCCATTTTTGTAAACAAAAAAAAAATGTAAAGGGGCATCTCGACAGCTTTATTGATCGCTTTTAACAAAGGATGGTAGTCTTGTTGTATTTCGTTCCCTGTGTTAACGCAGCGTTCAAATGCATGTTGCCTGCAGTACAAGTTTCAGCGAACGCGTCTTGCGCGAGGTACTCCTTTCGGTGGGTGTTTGTTTCCAAAATCACAAGATAATATTGTTTTAATTCTCCTCAAACAAGTTAGTTTGAAAGGAACAACATGTTTTGTTCATAACAAGACAACAGTGATATCTGTCTCGACAATTGTCAGGAGTTGACATAAACGAATAAGAAAAGGTTGCGCTAGCGCCTTTTACATTGAGAAATTGGGATCCAGACTACGGCTTGAGAAAGAGCTAAAACCAGAGCCGCTGAATGCTGATCAGCCGCCCTCTTAGTAGTTGTCAGTATGTCACTCTCATAACGTGAAATGTGCCAGACTGCTACAGCCTGAATAAAGGTGGGATATGAATTTCTATAATAATGATCATGATGTAGTGATCCCAGAAATACATGCAACCCTTACTCGTCCAGAACCCCATATTCCTAGCAAGTGAACGCAAATACCTAGCAGCTTAGAAAGAAGGAATAAAAGCACATTGTTTCTCACACAGGACCAAAGGGAAGAAAACGATTGCCTTGGGCGAATGTCTCGTCTAACATGCACTCGGCGAAAACGTTTATTGTCAGTAGAGCGAAGAATGCGGCGCAAAAATATTACTCCATTTCTACGGAGAGGTGTACAGACCCTGCAGGGTATAAAAGCCACAAGCATGCTTGCAGCTTCTCGATTGTTTCTTTGTAGAAACGTGATAAATTAATAATACTTATTATTCAAAGCATATATTTAGCAACAATGCCAAATATTGACGTTGAAAGAAAGCAGAAATTATTTTCTTTGAACTACAGATTTTTCAGGCATGCCCAGTAGAACACCTGCTGCTGTGATAAAATAGGTTCCACAGGCAGGGCGGCGTGCCAAGTGGGCAGGCGCATCCCAGGCAGCACACCAACATCGCACCAATCCCGGCCCAACGTCGACAAAAATTGGTACCAGCATTGGCGTAACACTGGCTTTTCGAGAAATTACTACATTTTTATATATTGGTCCGGCTTATATGCCAACATTGCACCTGTCTTGGCACTGCCAACATAGGCTATCAGCTGGCCGTGCCCCTAGTGTCACGTATTGGCATGCCACTAGTATTCATTGGCCCAACTGACATTGGCAATAAACCGGCCGTGCCGCTAGTGTCATATATTGGTATTTATTGGCATGCGACAAGTATTCATCGGCACACGTGGCCTGCCACTGTTAAGCCACCTTTAGCCATGCAGTTATTTCACCCTTGCCCTTACTGCTGCCATATGCTTAACTGTCACTCTGATAATTGTGGTTTTCTTATGCAGTCATTTCCCAATACCACCTTGCATGTCATCTCCCTAAGGAGCCATAAAAACCATGCAATTAAATGAGGCAAGCAAAATATTTACCGAAAACATTTTATTGAGAGCTCATATACATGTAAATGCCACAAGGACATCAGAGGGCCAAAATGCAGTGCAGGAGGCATTGGATACAGGGTTAATATGGGAGAGGCTAGTAGGTGTAATTGGAAACAGGGCACTAAGCAGCACATGACCAGGTAGTGCAGGTAGAGGTGATTGGGTGCAGTGTGCATTGGTCATGATGGAAGGGGCTGGACATGTTGAGCAGGGTTGATGCACTATAGCCTTGTAGTGCGAGAGGTGTTGCAGGAATAGGAGGCTGAGCATGGGTGCATTTCAGGGCAGTGTCCACCATGGATGGAAAATGGCAGTGGACTGTGTTGAGCATGATAGTTGGCAGTGAAAGGTCAATGGATCAAGTGATGAGGTTGAGGGGGCGGGGGAAGCACATGGCCCAGGTAGTAAGCTGGGCACCCCGCAGGAAACAACCGTTCAGGAACAGTTTGTTGAGGAGATTGGTCCGTGGGTCTTACAAATGACATCTGCACAGAAGACAAGCATATATCACAATAAGATCTAACCTCACCTTCTCAACACTTATCCAAACACATATTTGAAGTCTGGGTGCTCTATACGATCGAGTACAAAATACAGAACCCCGCTATAGTAAAACCTCTGATATAGTAAAGTGAAACTGAAGTCCCAGTTCATCTTCCATAGGCAACTGTACATTTCCCCCCTTTATAGTAAAGATGTTTTTGGTAAAAATCGGTTAAAGTGCTTCTGACCCTGGCGACGACTCCCGCGCACTACCTAGAGTCGCTAAGCCAATACTTTTTGTATTTGAAAACAGAACAATAACCCCGAGTGTTCGTTTAGGTGGCTTTACTACTAGCCGTAGCAGCAGTCAGATGAAGCCTACCTTACAGAAGCCTTGGAGCCGTGAGGGAAAGCGCGCAGCGCGAAGAAGAAAAAAGTAAGGCTGTCTACAAACATAGCAAGGAGGCAGCGTGTTCCATTCAGGAAGTAAAGGAGTAAACGTGCAGCAAGAAATAGGGAAGGGAAAGAAATGGGTCAACATACACTGCAATGTGCAGCACAAATCATGAGGCAGTGGTGGCAGAAAGTGGAGGTGCAGCGAGTAAGGTCTTACAGCACTTGAGTGCCATGCGAATTTATTACTTATTGCCTTTTAAAAGACAGAAAGAGCAAAAAGGGACACCATGTTCATGCAAGGCTTTAGTTTTTACATGAAATCGAACTTGGTTGCATTCGTAATCACGTCTTCATGCTTTAAAGGTACTTCCACAAGATGTAGAGAAATTTTATAATGAAAAAATTACACAAAGAGATGATAAAAGCGAGATGGAAGGTATTTAGGTTTTTTTTTCATTAAGCAACAAGACGTGTTCAGTAAATGCCTATTTAACTACTAGACAGCACTTTCAGGACCATGTCATCACAGACCACTGATACAGTAAAGACCATGATATAGTAAATATTTTCGCTGGCCTCAGTGGCTGTACGATAAAGGGGTTCTACTGTATATATTGAAGGCCTATTGCCACACATTCTTCTTTTAGAGCACATTGAGACAGGTTTCTGGGCCTGCAAAGGCATGCAGCATCTTATGACGTAGGGATGATAAACCTATATGCAAAATAATATCCATTCCAGATACAAAAGAAAGATATTTGGAAGTAAAAACCTGCTTCCGGCAAACCGATAACTTCAGGTAGATGCTTAGTGTTCATATAGAATTACAGTTCCTGAAAATCTGACGGTTCAGGCTCCAGAACTTTCAATTTTTAAAAAATTCTTAAACATTCCTGCAATAGACAATATGGATTACTAAGCATGCAAGACTGGATGATATTAAAGAACACATTAAAGAATATTTTTCTGCAGTACACCAGTTACAGGCACGCATACATTACTGCGGCCAGAATAAAGAAATAATTGCCCTGACAGAGTCAATCAAGCTATCTTCAATCGGCTAACTGAAGGAGATGTGTAGATCGCAGATATTCTCAAGGCTGTGTACGCATATAATATTCTCAAGATAACCGTACCATTTCATGTTCCAGCTTTTTAGTTTTCACAGCTTTATTGCTTGCTGCATTCTACTATAAACAATTGCCTTAATTGTAATGTACCAAGGAATAGTTTTCATACAGTGCTCATTATAAATTAAAGATACCAGAACAACATGCACACAAACAAGAAAAAAAGAACGGCACAGAGCGCCATTCACAACTGATTTATTGTGCAGAATAAAGTACATATATATCTCACTGCCGGAATATGCGCAAAGAACCCATTCAGCATCATGTAGTTTAAGATAAGATATGTTCAAGAAGCCCATGCCTCATACCACAGCCTCTTTCTCTGAGAAAGCATTTCTTGAACATAGCTTATGTTAAACTACATGATGCTGAATGTGATGTAGCTGAATGTGTTCCTTGGGCATGTGCCTGCAGTGAGATATATATGTACTCTGTTCTGCACAATAAATCAGTTGTGAGAGGAACTCTGTCCCGTTTTTTTCTTGTGTGCGTGCATTGTTTTGGCGCCTTCAGTTTATAATAAATAAACACGAACAAGCCCAACAAGCAGTTCTAGTAATCATACAGTGCATGCTTGTTCAGCTAAAATTATTACAGGCAGCCTGCAATGAGCAATTGAGCAAGTACTAGAAATTTACTTTGCATAGGCAGGAAAATGTTATGCTAGATCTGAGTACAATGATATTGTACTTCCTTATCAGCTAGCAGCCTACCAGGTAGACATTTTCCCTCATCACAGCTAATCATATGGCCATACCATCGGCAACCTTCCACGTGCAAGATTATATTCAGTTAGGCATACATGGGTGATTTTATGTCCAGGTAACTCGGGCATCTGATTTCCTAAAACCAATTCATAGTAGTTGTTGGTATAGAGAATAGTAATCTGCCTGAATATCTGAGGCCAAATATTATTTTCATTGCTTAAGCACACCATAAAATACAATGCTTGATGTGACTATGGGATCATAAAAAAACGATACATCTAGCATGACAGTGATTTTTCACTTTCACCCTATCACAATAAGTTCCTTGAAAACCCAGTTTAATCCTGAGCTGAAAAGTTGTTTCGCACACATTTTACATTTCAGTATCTATAAAATGTTGCTATTTTGTGAATATATTTCAAAATCAAAATTTCTTAACGGACTCACAAATTGTTTTTTTTTCAAAAATGGACAATATTTTGTACTCAAATTAAAAATAAGATTGTGTCTGGAGAAATAGTATTGTTTGCAGAACAAAACAGCACATACGCAAGAAAGCACCAATATCACTCAAATTTAATGTGCAATACACGAAATGAGAGTTCACCTAAAGTTACAAGTACAATAGCCCTGTTTACATGGACTCGACAGCACCGGGTTGAATCAGCGTTGAGTAAGGAAGGTCATCATTCTCGACCCGGCTGATGTCTACATCAACTCGCTTTCTAGTGAGTAAGTATCGTAGCAGAGCGTTGCATCGAGATTCGAAGTTATTGTGCAAGTTCTTACTCGTATTTGATCCCATTGCCTTTTACTATCGAGAGCTTCGATTATTTTTTATCGTTGATGAGCGCTAAAAAGCATTCATTTCGAGTGACGCTCGTCGCCGCTCCAGAGGCTTTTTCATAGCCCAGAGTTCCCCATAACTAGACTCCCTGACTGGACAGCGTCTACATGCCTTTAGATAAGCGGGTCAAGCGAATTAACCTACCCCCTGCAAGCGAGTTAACGCAACCCGCTCCGCCGCCTATTTTACTCGACCCGACTGTGTATACATGAACCCCAGAACTGATTTTTCACTCGACAGATGTACTCGACCCAATACTGCCGAGTTCATGTATACAGGGGTGGAACGCACGTGTAACAAGTAGCAATGCTGCTAAGAATCCAATCTGCTTTCTTCTGGCTCCCCATCCAGTTTTCTAAAAAAATATCTTGTCTGACAAAGGAGGATATTTGGAGTTAAGCAGCTAAGCAACACAAGATCCATAAGCTTGCACTAACGCATGACTCCTCAGTGCACTTACAGTCGCAATTTGCTTGGTCATGTGGCAGTTCACTAAACCGTCTGACTAGACATGACAATCAAAAAAAAAATAATCGGCGGATCATTTCTACTTTTATTTAGACATGTAAAAGCTTTTTGGTTGTTGACTTAGCATTTAGAGACTGCGGGAGTTTGGCAGTTTTATACGTCTTATTTCGTTTGGCAGTTGCAAGGGGATGTAGAAGTAGAAATATGAGAAGGGAATATAAGGGGTGACAACATCCTGAAATGAAACTAATGGACCAATGATGCACACTGCGTATCTTAAGTGACGTCACTGGTAACATCAAACACAGAAAATCGTCCTTGAGTATGACAAATTTGAAGCCCAGGAGGTGAGTTGGTTGTGGGCAAGTAGTTGGTAAAGGGCAGTCCCCCTGAGAGGTGGGCGGCAAGATCACTGCCACCCATTATGGGGAAAGCCCTGGCAAGCATGCAGGCAAAGGTGCACATATATAAGAGCAATAAATGCACAGGGAATGCACGCCTGAATGAGCAGCTGCACTAATAATTTCCTTTTGTCTTGCAGCCCACCCCTCCTGCACTGTAAGCTAGTCTGCTCTGTTTTCCGAACACCGAAGCATATGCAAAAACAAACAGAATGTCCTCTAAAATTTGCAAAATTTGCACGAGTATTGCATGATGATCTCCTTTCTGCAAATGTCTTGCTCTAGGGTTACAGAATAAATTCATTGCAGCTGCGAATAAAGCGAGTTGGGAGCTAATGGCAAATCTCAATGGCTTGGGGAGATAATTAATTATAATTGTCACTTTGAGCAAAGTAAATAGCCTGGTTTAGATCAAAGTAATATTACATCTACATGACTGAAGCCAGTGTAGGCAACCAGAAATGTACAAGCAGTCAGTAACTGCATGTCTGAATGAACAAATACGTACAGTGCAGGCAGCAGTAATGAAGGGAGAGTGGAAGGCAAATAACCTGAGCAATACTTAATGGCTTTCTTCTCTGAAACCTCAATACAGGCTTCCTGCGAATTCTTGTAATGCAAGCATAATCATGTATGCTAAATATTCCATCACTTAAAGCACCTGCTCTCCCGTGTTACGCAAATGACAACTACTTCGTCAGTTCAACAAGCTCTGTCTGTTATTGTGCTATTACACCACAGGTTCACTCAATCATGCCTCAACTTGAAATAGTCACATACTGTTGAAATAAAGCACCAGCTATTAAAGCACTGCCAGGGACATGAAGGATATTATTTTCTGCATACTGTGGGCAAGACTTCTGAACAAGTAAGTCTTGAGGTAAAAAGCTAGAAAAAGTCATATAGCATGCAATCATATAGCGAAAAGCCAGCAGAGCCTTTTTTAAAGCCTTTATATAAAGCAAAACAAAGGCAATGTGTCATACCTACCGAGGCAATGCTTTCTTACACACAGCATGTTTCATGGCAAGGCTCCCACAGTTGTTGACAGGTTATGCAGCACCAAAATGATGATGATGTTGTCTGCCTCACATTCACGCAGCACTCCTTTGATGGCAGATGATTGCTTGTGCAAAAGCAGTGCGATGATACAAGTGGAGCAGCAGGACTGCGGGCGTTATAGAGCAAAGAGCCCTAAATGCAAGGAAAGAAAGTCTCCATTAAATCGATGCCTCTAAATCATGATAAAAGCATACCACGGCTCTTCTCTGTTTAGTTAATCTATAATTTCAATTGAAAGCTGTCTCAAAAAAAGTACTAATTGCAACTCTATGTTACACATGGTATAACATAGCTGTGCCAGGGCGGTGGGGCGATCAGTTAGCATAACGACCGGAAAATGCATACTGATGTTTCATGCAGTCTTGATGCTGGAGCAAAGTGTCATGGTGCGGAGAACAAAATTAAAAGCATGCACGGGCGCCAAACGTGTGCTACACAACCGACGCGACTAGAGGTGTGCACGGGCATAAATTTTGAGCCCGACCCGGGCCTCATGCTACAAACCCGAACCCGGCCTGGAACTGAAATTGTCTGAGCCCACCCAGAGCTCACTGAAGGCTCCCGCCCTGCTGGACATGCTATAACAGACCAGTTGCAAAACCTACAAGTCGGCTTCCCTATGAGGCAGGAATTCATGCACAGTGGCGACAGAACCTGATTCAGGGATAATAGTTAGGTGCAGTACATGCATCTACCACAGTCCACGCTGCTTGGGATGCAGTTCCCCACGCACAGGCCATTGTCAGAGAAAGATTTTCAGGCATTCTTAACACTGGAATAAAGGGGGGAGCACTGTCACCCTAGGGGTGAAGAATGAAAATTTAGAAAAGGGACACTAACCGGAGAGGGTAATAACGGGGCGACAATGGGCACGCGAATGATACTGTGACGAATGGGCGAGAGGTGCGGGAATTACCCTTCCCGTCAGGCGATGTGCTAGCACTGTACCCAACTATTACCTCAAAGTCTATGCCACCATTGTGCAGGAATGTCTGCCGCACCGGGAAGCTGACGTGTAGGTTTTGCAACTGATCTATTGCAGCTGAAGCAACGATACAGAAAAAAAAAATAGGCCACAATCCCTGGCGATGCATCGCGCGACGACGACGATAAGCCTGTCGCTGCCGCTAGTGCACATCGCACAGAGCGAAGGACCTCAGCGACAGAGACGCGTTTTCAGCCTTGCTTTGTTAGCGCCGCCTCTTCGTTTAGTAAATGAATATAGTTACGCTATATCCAGTTTCTTGCACTAAACAGCAACACTGATGAAATTTCTTGAAAAGCGTCGAGCCCCCCCTACCCCTTCCCCCCCCCCGCCCCCCCAAAAAAAAATGGTCCCAGCGCAGCGGCGTGCTACTATACTGCGATGCAGACATGATTGAAAGCAGTGGCGTTTTTCTGCAACTTTCGAAAATTAGCAATATCTAGCCACACTAGCCTTTTTTGTTTTGCAATACTACCCTACCAAGCTTTTACTAAACCGTCTCGATGCGCTCATATATGCACGGATCAGACGAAATGAGCGACTGCAGGATTTTCGCTCATACCGGACAAGGGAAACAAACTTTGCATGCAAAAAAACAAACAAAAAAAAACAACGAAGGTGAGTACCCCAAAGCCTTTTGCGATTGGCTGCCTCGCGAGCTGGTTCCAGCATCATGAGCGATTTCTAAAAACCCAGAACCTGGGCGACAGCGCCGAGCGGCAATGCTTTAGCGTTCCTCAGCTCACTGCGCATAGTGCTGCCGCGCGACTCATGCGGTTAGCGTTTTATCGCACCAGACACAATATATGCTTTTGCCCGGACTCCACCGACTCCGCCCGAGGTCACCCGAGGGAACCCGAGCGGCCGAGCCAAGTGACGGCTATACGCCGTTCCAGCCACTGTAACTATAGTGTTATAGAATTGGGAAGTGTGCCGTCTTCGGCGCGCGGCAATGGGAGCGACGTGGTCGCCGGAGCGATGAAAAGCGTAGGTGGCGCTGTCAGCCGTAGGAGCGCATCACAAGCACGCGCGCCGCAGAGGAAACGCTTGGGGCGTCTGCTTCTGCGGCTCGTTTCCTGCGTGAATTTTGTTGCATCGCGTTGCTTCTCTGGCTGTTGTACTATGGCGCGTTGTTGAGCGAAGAGCGATGATTGGTCAAGCAGGAAAACACATGTTTGCAGAGAGCACAGTAACAGTTCTTTTACTGAATGCTCTTTTCCTACCTTTCGTTTTTTCTTCTTGCTCATTGCGCGCTTTTTCTGCTGCCTTCCCTATTCGAACCCTTCCCTTCTCGAAATACACTCAAAGCATGGTTGACTCAAAGCATGTTTTCCTAAGCAACAGCACCGCGGAAGGCCTTCGGGTAACTTTGCAGTCACATCGAGACTAAGCCAAGACAAACTAGAATTAACCTCGTCGGCACCGTGAGGTAATGTCAATTTTTAGTGACAGTTAATGCCCTGGGATTTTAAAACTTAGCGAAGCCCCCGAAAACAGGAAATTGTAATGCTTAAATTGTAAATGCCTTACTTGGAATTAGCCGTACAAGCGAGAAACCTACACAGCTTCTTTCAGATCCTATTGATGAGCTTGACCGTTTGGTTGACGAGGGAAGGCTCGAGGACGTCGAAGCTACTTTGAATTCCCTTCTTTCAGATGACCACAGATACGTCACTAGGCACAGTTGTAGCCGTCTCATAGCTTATATTGCAGGATATGTCGCGTGAAAGTTCATGAAGAAGTCAAAATGCAGTACTTGCTCCGCTATCTCACTTCAAGCAAATCGTGCGCTGCACAAAAAGAAGAAAATCAATTTATCTCAAACTTCAACCACGGAGGTCTTCTTTATCCGTCCTCGGAGCTTGCAAAGCTCGTGCACACGCTGGAAGAGTCTTTCACGGTTTTTTTTTTAGTTCAAGAAAGAATAACGCAAATAGCATGCGGGAATTTGCTTTGTTTTTGCAAAGCGCAGAGGTTTCCAAGTTTGGTTGCCCTACTCATGACAAAGAAATGACACTTAACATAGTGAAGTTCTACGTCCTCATGCGATTGCGTTTTTATGCCAAGTCGCTAAACCAAGAGCAGACCTCTAAAGCAGAGCAGGTAAAGCACCTAAAGCTGAGGAGGTGCAAGTAATCTTGTTTGAGGACTTTAATCATTCTGCCTTTCTCTTGTGTGTTTTCAAATTTCGCAGCTTAATTTATTCACGGCCTAGTACAGTTCATTAATATTCTCATACAGTTCTGTACAGTTTTATACGTTTGTACCATATTCTTGAACTAAGTAGCGATTTTTTTTTCACGTCGTCCATTATGTGGTTTCGTTCATTGCTATGTGCTCTCATTCATTCATTTCGTTTTGAGTAGGACTGCCAGTTCATATGTATTCGCCCACATTTAAATAAAGTCATCAGTAAACGCTGGCATAATTTCTGTCTTCAAGCAATGTTCGCATACCTCTATTCACATGTGGCGCAAAAAGTACGCTAGTCTAGCCTAAAACATCATTCACTGCGTTTTCAGTACGTGCGAGCGTCGATGGAAGACTTCAGTCTAGCCCGCATGAACCGGTGCATCCAATATTAAAAATTTACATGATCATAGAAATACGTTAGACATTCGTCATCGAACCTCCCGCTAGTGTTCGAGAAATAAAGCACCCAATACGTTCAGGAAATATATCTTGCCGTTGCTTGCCAGTTCGTCGGCAATCTGTATCTTACATTATCTGACGACGGCCGCTTATTTTATAGGGAACTACTTGTTTTGTTGATGAACATAACCGTTTTAATACATTTAGACAAGCGTGTGGGAGCGACACAATTTATTGCGCCTTCGGAGTCCGATTGAACTAGCGGTGACGGTTCACCCAGCTGTCTGCTCCGCGCTAACTGCGCTCCTCCTGCACACAGCGCCCTCTCTCCTGTCATCGCTGAAACGACCAGCTCGCCGGCGGCAGACGGCACACTTCTCAATTCTAGAACACTATACTGTAACGCCGTGAATATCCGAAGTTGGCTTTTAGGGCTACGATGCGACGCAGTTGTTTACTTTAGGAAATCAGTACTCTACAAAACAGCAACGGTTTAACTTGAAATAAGCTGCAAAATGATCGGAATCAAGTCGCGCATACTTGAGAACCACTTTTGAAAAGTTTAAGAAATATGCTAAAAGAAGATAAATCTCCCTAGCACATGGCTTACGCAGCCTGCAGCAACAATGAAATGTAAGACAACGCTTGTAATTTAAAAAATGCTCAATCTAAGAGGCTAATATTTTGCTCCAATATACACAAACGCTTTATAAAACCTGAATGAAAAAATTTGAGAACTTACATGGAATATTTCTTGAAGAAAGAAGCATTTTTCGTGCGCGGTGCCACCGAACGTCGAGCCGAGCGAACGAGCGGCCGTTGGATGGACGAAAGAACGGAGCGCCCTCTTTGAAACAAAATACAACTGCCGCCGTCATGCCGGCTAAGCGATTGTCGCGTCATCCTTCGAGCTTTTTAGTAATCGCTTTTTCAGCAGATCGATGGTCTCGGTTTTGTACCTTCCGTTTAGCAAGCGTTTCCTAGATGACAGGACTTGAATCAGCCTTGAACGATGCGCTGCTATTGCTGCTCATCTATGTAGGGCTCTGTGCCAGCAGCGAAGCGCGTCGTCGTCCTGGAGAGGCGCCTAGCTGTTTTGTTTACACCACCCAAACCTGTTCAAGTTGTATTTTGTGAATGCTGTGTTCTACTACGAATAGTTTGCTCACTTTTAGCATACCAACGAAAATGCTTTCATACAATAGTGCTCAATCGAGTGGAATATTTCAATCACCCTGAAATGAGGATTTGAAGCAAGTTTGTTGAAAATTATTGAGCTAAGCATCTCAGTACCACGACTTGCCACCTCTTTATAAGGTAGTTGCATACGATGCTTACATTTTTTCTCATATATCCGCACCGTCAGCATCATTCTATCTGCTAGATTAGTCGTTTGTTGGCCCGATTCATTAGGCGCTTGTTTCTTTCTCAGTTTAGTTTCTTGTGTATATTTTATTGGCCAAGAAAATGCGGTAAAAGCACATTTCTCTATGCAACCTGTTGTGAGAGCCCGGAAATGTTTGAAAGAAGTCTCCAGTCTGTTAGCGTTTGTCTTTTTATTACTGCGCAATTCCTTCCCCTGGGCGGCGGCCGTCCGCCCCTTGGACCCTGAGTGGTGCGTCGACCCGTCCACCGCTTTGGCGCACCTGCGTGGATTTCGACGCGCGTATGCAACCTCGGACCTTGCTCGCATCGCATGCGGTGAGAGAGAGCGATCGGGAAACGACAGGAGTGCGAAGTGCGCGAGGACGGGATTGAGCGGTGCGTCAGCACGGAGAGCAGGCGTTGGAAAACTGTGCGAACGAGCATGTGCGAAACAAAGATGTGTCATTGTAATCCAGGTGTTAATATACCCATTGTACCTTTTCGTATTTTATTTGTGTTTCCAGTCTTTTCTTTCATATTTTTTTTTCGTTCAAATGCTAACAAGTCAGTTTACATGTGGGTATCTTCTCTCCATACACAATATTTGTAAAAAAAAAAAAAAACTACCTTCCCCGCGCACGCCTGTAACTTCCACCACGGAGGTAGTTAGAGAATAAATAAGCTTTGATACCGAATTAAGCTTAATTGTAAAACAACGACTGCTTTATTTAGTTTTTGAACTCTACAGTTATTCCTTGTTGCCATATGTAGCGCAAGCATTGTATTGCAGTGAACGACGACGAAATCGCGAAATTGGGGGTGTGAATAAAAGCGGAGAAACGTTACAGACTTCTTTTTTTTCGCACTTGCGCGAAAAAAAGAACAAACAAACGAGAAATTCTAAAATTATGCTATCCATGCACTTGGCATGGCGTCGAATCAAAGCTGTTCTGCTTAGCTGCTGCTCTTGTATACTGGCCGCTACACGAAGCTATTTTGTGTTCCTATGAAATTCAGTGTGGCAAAGCCCCCCGCGGATATATTTCGCGTTTCAAGTTCTTGTGAAATGTGGAAGCCGGCCCGCCGCCGTGGCGCGGGCGACTCTATAGCTGGCTCTGCGATCATTTTTGCCACTGCAGTGATTTGAATATTCGCGGCTTGTTTAGCAAATAGCTGGCGTACTCGTTTGCCGAATGAGTGTTTCAAGATAATCATAGAGCATTTACCAGTACCGTATGTGTGCGATATTCCATCAGTGATTAATGCGCCATGGTCATTGTAGTCGTATTTTTGATTTTACACGTATGGAATGGTCTACTCTTGCAAACCCTAAGACGTCAGTTACGCTAGCTGCACGTATGTCAAATAGGTATATGAAAGAAATAGAGCCTTAAACTATAGCGGCTGACGCACTGCGTCGTAAATTCCCGCCCGGGCGGCGGCCGTGTGCACCTTGAACCACACGTGGAGCGTCAGGGCCTGCGTCTTGGATTGCATCGCGCAGCGTGTAACCCGACAACCCCACCTGCAGAGCGCATCCACTCGGGCAAGTCGGCGCCGCTGTTGCTGGCGCCGTGCCTCAATGTTTTTCTTCCTTTGTTTGTGATGTTTTCAATGCACCCTAGCAAGCAGCGAACAGAGCGTTCATATTTCGGCGCGAGTGAGTGCCCTCAGTGGACTGGAACAGAAGTGCGCGGTGTGTCGTCAACAACAGCGGACGCTTGAGAAAAAACAAATGTGCGAACGAGTGCGATGAAGAAAAGTGAAACTGTAACCCAGTTATTTGTTTCAGCATAACCTTAATATTATTCATACTGAGATTGTAGGTGCAGTGTTTTCTCTCCATTTTTTTTCTAATACTTCACTTCTTAGAGCGACAACGAAGCAGGAAGCGTCGATACGATTTGCCATATGTGGGACCGTTCATGCATATGCGGACCGACGTTTAATTTACCGCTCAATAACCCAGCTTTAATCACGTTTAATTTACCGCTCAATAACCCAGCTTTAATTTAGATCACCACTGTTGAATCGTTTAAGCGAAAGTATGTGCTGCGATGCTTCGTATTCGAATAGCTTGAACGGCCAAGTGTATTGTTAAAGTGTATTTCGATGGAAGCGCGCTCGCCATACTCGATCTGAGTCACGTACGAGCCTTAATAGGCCGACGCTTATCGCTCATTAATTGCATCGCACTGCATGCCTGTCCTGCGGTAATCGTCTGTTTGAAGCCACTGTTGTTAAAACTGATACACTCGGGGGCAAAGAAATTTGCTAAAACTTTTGGAATTCTCTTCACCCAGAGCAGCAGGAATCGCCACGGGAGCAGCCATGGAAGAACCTAGACCATTGCCGAATAGAATGCAAAAAATAGCAACCATTGCCTATGCACGATATATGACATGTCGTTTTGATTCTTTCTGATCTCTCGGTCGGCGTGGAGCTATTTATTGCCGCCGCCGCCCGGACCAGCAAACGGTGGTGAACTTATTTGATGCCGTTGACCGATCGTCGGTCTCATCCAAATTCGTCACAGTATACATGTGGATTGATTACAGTGCCAGCTTAAGTCAATGAAGATCTAGTGTAAAAGAACATGGTGTAATCCCAAGCAACATCAACAAATGCTAGGTGGAATTAAAGCAAACACGACGGAAACCAGCACCGCGGAACTATAACTATTTAAACACAAGATTTCCGAAGCATTAAAAATTGCAAAGGTAACTTGAAAACACCGATTATAACAGCACAGTTAACGACTCCAAGTAATAAATGAGCCTGCCAACCGCAAAAGCACGCTAATGCGGTTTCCCACGGAATATTTCCAGCCACATGCTAATTTGCATCTAATATTGACCAGTAGGTGAAATAGACAAGACAATGTTGACTAAAGTGTATGCCAATGCATCTGGCGGGACACGGTAACAGAACTAACAGTATTGTCCAGCATATGCCATATAATAGCCAATGTCAGTGGAGTAATGGCTAACGCTGTTCGATATAGCCATCCTTATGAAAGGGCAATGCCAATACCGTTGATATGTAAGGTATGCCAGTGTATATCTGACATTGGCGGGCCATTGTAACAGAGCTGACATTATTGTCCAGCATATGTCGAATATTGGCCAACATCAGTGGACTGCCGGTTAATGCTGTCCGTTATAGCCATCCTTATCTCATGGCAGCGCCAACACCGGTGATACGATGGACATCCAGGCCCATCGTTGCCATCCTTGTATAATGGTACCACCGATATTGTGAGGGCATCGGATATGACGGGCCAATGTTGTTATCATTATAAATAGGTACGAACAATATTGGTTACCAGTGGAATCCTCAGGGCCAGTGTTGGACGTGTTATAGAATGGCACAACCAATACCAGCCATAAGATGGCAGCGCTGGGCCTACATAGGGCTGATCTCTGCCAACTCACTGACAATATTGGCCCGGGCTGTTGTGCTGCCTGGGATCGTTTTGACAGTGGAGTATATGGCTGAATGACGTAGTTGCGAACACTTCACATCCATTTCCTTCCCTTCTTCAATGCCAAGAGCAACAGTCACCGAGTAGGTTAACTCGTAGAAATTAGCGCCCTTATTCTGAGGTTAAACAGCCGCATACGCTCAAGTAGATTATAGATAAAGGCCTTGGTCAAGCTTCACTCTTTTTTCATTGTCTGAGCTTGTTTTACAGCCTCCTGAAGTCCTCTTACGTGAGATATAATGCTCTGTAATTTTAATAAGGTGACTCATTTAGTGCGCTAGTTTTTGTTATAACAGACTGCTTAGTGGAACCTGTTTTTCTGCCACAAAAACGTACCCTGCTTCCCTTCCTTAGTTCGCACCCAACTACACCGTTTACCCGTCCATCTTCTGCAGTCATTTTCCAACCCATGCACGTCTTCAACGTAAAGAACAAAATATAAATTCAGCGCGCAGTTACTGCAACCGAACAGCAAATTTGCGTTGGACTCACAGTTTTTCTCTTACATGCAATCAATGCTCATTTATTATGAATAAAGCAGCCAGTAAAAGGGTAGATCCGGTACAATTAACCAATAAATAACCAGGCTGTCGTCCAAAGCTCTGATTCAATGTTGCTGCCTAAAGATGTTGCTTTTAGAGTGACAGGCGCGTCTGAAACTCATGCACTGCAGCCTATTGGCCTATGCTAAGTGGCCCAAGCTAAAGGGTTTTTATGTCCCGGGTAACCAAGCGATATTTTATGCACAACTAACTAGGATGAAGTGATCTCAATTGTAGTCGTGAAATGACTTCCTATTGGAAAATGTCTGTCGAGCTACATTTGTTTAATGATTACTTGCGTTGATGTTTACTGCTGAAAATTCGTTAAAACAGAGGCACAGCACGACCAAGTTCATGTTTCCAATATGCCCAGGAGCAGAGAGAGCTAAACATTTTTTTTTTTATGAATTTCACTGATTGTCTCACCATTTGTCGCTTGTGGACTGCTCACGTGTCTTCGTTCATTGCTAATTATTCACGCTTTGACGGCTAGCGTATGCGATAAAAATGGGGCTAGTAGATCATGGTGTAGACATCATTTTCCCCAGAAACGATATCGGGTGTAGCACTCTTTCGCTTGTCGAAGGTCACGTGCCACTTCATTGGTGTACCGAAATGTAGGAAGGTAGAAGCCACATACTACTTTCCGCTTGCATGTACAGCTCAAAATTCTCTCTGAACCACATTGCGTACTCTCGCTCGGCCAACTAAGGGGCGGCTCGCAGTCCATGCGCCAGAGAAGAGCAACATTCCAAAACAGCCCGTTGTTTTGTCTGCTGTCGGATGCCGCCGCCACTTTCAAAAAAAGTGCGCAAATAATCATCCAGTGCGCAGAGCAACACGTTCTACGTCGTTAAACAAAACATCTCTTTTATCATGGCCGTCCCAGAACCCTTCTAGTGGAGTTACAACGCAAAGGCGCACACGAGCCTGTTGTGCGGTGTTAGTGCACATTAGAGGATGCAGCCCTCCAGTGTGGGACATCTTTTGTTTGCACTCCCTCGTTCATCCCTTCCATCAAGGATAGGCTCAGGCGTCCAGCGACACGTGAAAGGTATTGCGCTATTTTCTTTAAAATAAGGAAGAAAACTCTTCTAAAACATTCCAAAGTATGCCAGAAGCTATTCTTTCGGCGTCATCCTTTGTAACAATGCTTTACATTCCAATACAATGCACAGTTTGAGCATGGGAATAAAGTGCATTCTGGCATTCGCACAAAGCAGTCGGCTTTCATAAACTCTTTCTATTTATTTTATTTCATCACTGAGATACTAGGCCCTTAAAACTTAACATAAAACGACTTCGCGAAGAGGAACCACGGAAAAAGCAGACATAACTCTACCGCGGCAACTCTAACTTTTCCTTCAAGTGCATACCTCTTTTGCGCCAGCATCCGGCAAACACGTGCGCGCGTGGTCAATAGCAAAGTAACAAACACTAACAAGAAGTTTAAGTGTCATATGGCGTGGCCCCCTAATCCCTCTCCGGTGATGCAATGCGTGCCGTTAAGTTGAGGCGGTGAGAAGAAAGGCAAAGGAACGCCTTCAAGACGAGTTGTAATGCAATGTAAAAGGGACAAAGAGATTTTGAAGGTGTGGCGAATAGAAGAGACAGCGCCTGTGTAACCTTGCATGAATTAAGCGAACTGCTTTTTTGGGCATGGTCGCTTTTCATTTACAGTCTACAATATCTACTTTCCTCGCCTCCTAATAATCAGTATTTGTCCCAATGAACACCTCGAGGAATCGTCCATCGACACAGTAAATGTTCTTCTCGTCTTGCAAACATATTTTTCTTCGCAGAAATTTTAGTCTCACCTACGCCTTTATGACGAGAGCAACAACATCTCAATATTCTTTCACTAGCATAAATTGAATTACCTTTATGCCACATTTAGGGCTATATGTTCTGTAGCATAGTTTTCCTTCTTGCAATTGAATTTTCTGTTTATTGGCGTAATGGGGTTTATTCAAAGCATCTTGAAGGAAAGGATAGCGTCGAGAGCAGTTCGTGGACATCCATAGAGTGTCCAGAATATTCTTGGTACAATAACAACCAAGCAGAGCAAGCGCAAAGATAGCGATGCCGCTGAAAAGAATGTTAAGAATGCTCATCTTCACCTTTGAAATTGTCCCTGGGAAGAAAAGGAGCATCCCTAGCGATTACAATGTAGGTAACATCCCCGTGTCGTAGATTGACTTGAGACACTGCATTTGAACTGTCTAGCATCCACATGAGCGAAAATCATAAAAGGCCTGAGGTGTCTTAAGGTATTTAAAAAGCAAGCTCTCGAGAACGTGGCAGGTGCCATTACACTTGGCAAAACAATTTAGGTCTACAAGCACCAGAACTCATCCAGAGCCACACAAGGCTGCCGGAGGGGAAGTGCGGTGTCGTGTAAAGATTATCGTAGTGGGATTAGGCTGGTATATTTGGTTTCAGCCTTGCGTGAGTGGGTGACCTGACGACAGTCTGCTGCGTGTCTTGTGCGCCTTAGGGTCTGTGCTTCTAACCTCCAGCCTCAAGGAATGGTTGCATATCAAAGGCGCTCTGCGCCAGGAAACGCAGCCACAGTATTTTGTTTGTTGCAAAGATGTTAGCCAGATTTTTCTGCCGCATCCCGCAGCCTGAATCTGCTTTGACAGCATTCTCAATATATACATGAACACACCAAGGAATGGTGGCGAGCTCTGGATTCTTTTATTTTGAACAGACATTCCATGTCTTTATGCTGCCAATATTGAACGACATTCTACATTACTTTGCTTTATAACAATTACAGCGCAGACATGTGTATCCTGGTAATGCGGGTATTACTGTATTACGGGAGCTTTCAGGCCACTGGGCAGAGGGGTGTAAAACACTCACATTTCGCTAATGCGCTGCAGGCACTTTCGAGCTATTTAATTTCCATGTGCAGAAATATTAAATGTCCTCTCGATTAATGTATAGAGAGCATTTTGTCGAATCTACGCCGCAGAAGTTTGCAAAACCACCAAACCAAATAATAGAAAAAATATCGCCTGTGGTTTAACTTCACTTAAACCTAGCGTGAAGCGATAGTTGAAGCATGGTTACGCTAAGACAGATCACATAGTTCGTCTTTCTAATTGATGCAAGTTGCCTCCATTTTTCTTCTTCAGACATTGCTCTAGGTGTTCTGTGCTGCTCGTAGCTCCCTGCAGGATCATCGCGGCGGCGTTTCGCAAGACACTTGTCAAAAACCGAAAGAGCGGCGTTGCGTCACTATATTGGCGGTAGCCCCTTCTCTTCTCCACCACAAACTTTCACCTAGTAACTGGATCGTCAGATGCAGCCAACGGGCGACCGTAAAAAGCACGGCTGCTTAGTTGCTCTTCCTCCGAGTCCATGGCGCGGCTCCGGCCCAAGTGCGCGGCGTGCCTATATATATACTCGAGATCGAAGCCAGCGATCATGTGTCTCGCCATGCAGCTGCCCACGCGTTCAGATACTTCCCACTTCAGTCTACCTTTGACCTTTGAGCTTGACTTTGAACTGTGGTTGGAACGTAGCTAAAGGAAGCTAAAAGAACGTAGCTTAAGCTGGGAAGGCTTAAGCTACAACTTGACATCGAAGTGGTTTGAAGGACGTCGGAAGTAGACGAGGACCTTGGCTTTACCTCACGTAGTGACGCTCTCACTTCAAAGCGTCGGGAGATCAAAGAATAAGCCGTTATTAACGTCCTTAAAGGTTTACCTCTGTACATACCTACCTTGTGGTGAAATTAATTTGCATACATATGATTTCAAGCACGTGTACTACATTCTTCTTGCGTATCGCAGTGAAGAGATATATGGAGGTAAATCACTAAGTGAAAAATAACTACGAAGCATCGCCCAAGGCACAGCTCTGGCCACGTGAACTAGTGAGCGTTTTCGCATTGGGTTCGACTTAAGAGATGTAGCCACGTTTACACGAATGCGACAGGCGCCGCATCGCATCGCATAACAACACCTATTTAGCGCCTCACGTTTACATAAGCCTGTGCAATTCGATAGAAATGCGCGTCGCTGTAAACCGCCGCAAGGAAGTGGATTGAGGCGAGAAAGCCGAGTTTATGAAATCACGTTTGTATTACGTAAAAATTAAGGGAAGATATTTACAGCCACTCTCATGTTAAAACTGATAATTTGCAAATAATCTTCTGCATCTGATGAATGGCCCAACAGCATTCGTCCAACCGGGCATAAAGCATGGGAAGAAATGGAATCCGGTTGCGCGGGAAACTCTTTAGCTTCTATACGACCCGTGATGTGCTGCCATTGTAAGGCAAACATAACACTGTACTGCGTGCAAACACTTGCATATAGCTAGGAAATACGATTCACTACTGTCGAATTCATGTAAACGCGGCTCCTGTTTGAGCACAGCAAATATCATCAAAATCAGAATGAAATACATTTGCTTATTGTTGGTGGCGATCCTTCGTGTATTACACTTTTTGAGGTGGTCACAAATAACTAAAGCTTGTTATCTTCTAACTCTCCGCGTCAGCCAGACGCAAGTGTTTCGTACTCTTTTATATACTGTGAGCCTTCTGTGGACCGTCTTTCATTTGTACATGCCATCATCATCTTCTTTCATTTTGTACATACCATCATCATCGTCCCGCGGCGCCGGCTTCGGCGCGTGCCTGGGTTCGTGATCGGATTAAAACGCTAGACAAGGCTTCGCTGTCCTTGCCGCCACGACCTCGCCGTCTTGACCTAGCCTTCTTCCACAATATTACAATGTATTCCTGTTCAAGTAAACAGCTGATTCACTGAAATTGATCCAGATGCTCCTTGATTCACTGAAATTGAGATATAAGGAGTGCGCACTGCAGCAACAACTAAAGCAGAACTTGAGGGATCCAGATGCTCCTAATTTTTTTTTGCACATCTCTTGCAAGCGCAAAAGCAGCCACTACCCCACATTTACAACATTCCATGTTTAATTGGCCTCTATTTTGTTTACTTCACCCGAGTGTAATTCTAAAATATGCGCCTTCGTCGGTACGTTTTCTTTGAAGCGCGTCTTAAACGCGCTGACAGCAAGAGAAATGATTATCGCAGACCGCACAGAGAAAAATGCTACCGAGAACAGCTTCTTTTCTCAAAGGAGCGGCCGGCAGCTGTTGCTTTCAGAAAACTGATTAATAAGGGCGCTTGTGTGAGCGAAACTACAGAGACCAAGCCTCTGAAGGCGCACCCATCATGCTTCTTACTTTCACCCTCGGATGAATCATTTTTGTCTCATGGCTCGCTAGAAGTCACGCACATTCCTCAAATACTTTCCCTGAATGCAGTAGCTAAAATTGTTTGCCTTTGGGCTTAACGCTATTCCAACAGTAGCTCCACAATGCCAAGTTTAATCATTTTAAACGAGTTCAATTGAAGGGGAGAGCCATGTTAGTATACATGTTAAAAAAGGTACTCACGAGACAATATGATTTATATATACCTTGAACGGCACCAGCGATATAACGATTATAAGAGAATTTTGGCCATTTCCCACAGACGCTCTAGAGAACTCAGTGAACGGGTGCACAGACATGAGGCGTGCATGTCGCAAACACTCAACAACTTCACACATAGCTTGGGGATAATAATATTTCTGTGAGGTTATATTGATACGTGCTAAGAATCGGAAGTGAAGAGGAGGATAAATAGGAGGATAAACAAAAGAAAGAAGCGAGGCTGGTGAGCCTTGGCCTCGGTGCCATCATCTGAGGAGATGCAGTGAAAGACTCTCGGCTCCTCCAACTGAAAATAAACACCTTGTTACGGACTCAGTACGTAACAATAATATAATATGATATATGCTCCTGCCACTGCCGATCATCACCAGCAGAGACGTGCTTGCAGGAATAATTAGCTTCCGTAGAACCGAGTGGAATGCACCCCCGCAGTAATGTTGAAAGGATTGTGTAGGAACGTCTTACGTTTAAGAAAACCACACAACGAGAAAAGTTTTATAAATTGGAATGCTGCACTTATATGCTGGAGTGCTAACTGGAAACCAATGATTGGCCAATATATCACCCCCTGAGTATAACCTGCGCTCCTTTCTTGATCTTCATACTGGTAGCGTGAATTTTGTGTTCGTCTCTTTTTTATAATGTGCCTCCATGACGTTGAGCTATGCACGGTCGGTTATATGTACAAAACTAATAAAATATTTTACTGCAAAGAATATTTCGCTGGACGTGACTTGCACTGCGTCTGCATATTCACTAGCTATCAACTGACTTTCAAGCGGCATTTGATGAGCAGGCTCATTCCTTCCTCACAAAATAGCGTGTATAGAAGCGCACACTGAATCGACCTAGCGCATTAGCTTGAGATCACCCGTTTGGAATATAAGGACTGCACAGAGTACGCAGGCCACGTAAGACATGACCACGTTCTCCACCGGGGCCATATGACCCTGTTTGCGAAATGTGATAGTGCAGGACACTCGCTGGCTATAGGGCTGATCATTTCTTATGCTGGGCAGATATTAACGCAGATAGATTAAGAAGCGTCATGTTCGTCTATTGAGTCTCCTGATTCGCTACTTATGAACGGAGGTCGTGAGATTTCCATGAAGAATTCTACGTAAAACTCCCATCGTACAGTCGACAAGGACGCATATTACGGTGCAGACGACCGTTTGTTTTCATATTGAACCAGGGTATCATTCTGAAAACAAAAAGGAAAGACATGAGTGATTTTTGTTAGGTACGAAGCATATGTGCCACCAAACATTATAGCGCAAGGAATATAACGCTTCTACGAATAAAACAGAAAGGGTAACAATGCTATAAGGACAGGATGAGACAGTCAGTATCACCATGAGTGGAAAATTATATAGGGTGCACTTAAGGACAACTTTTTAAAGGTATGAACCAAAAGACTTTGTGGCTCCAATTTTCCGGCGCCCCTTGCAAGTCTTCTTTCACATACATGCATTGTGCTACTGGCATATCACTAATATTTTATTGTGCGCCTTTGTTAATCGACACGTGATTACAGTACCGCAGTAAGATACCACACTTAAGACCATTAGACTTAAATATAAAGCCCTACTTTCAACCATGCCGCACTAACGTGCCTGTGGGACTTGGAGGCTAACACAAGCTCAGGCATGCGTTAGTAATAATGGTGTTATTTTGTTCCGTCCTCATTTGTATAGCCAGTCAAAAAAAGGATTCATTTTGCTTTCAAATATAGTAATCTGGCCAGTAGCGCTTCACCTGGAAAGCGTGCTCAGTGAATATAATTGTTAGTAGGTGGCAAAACAAACTTCAACTTGCGCTATTCGTTGTTTAATTGCCTATTGTTGATGTTCGGAAGGCACCAAATGCCTGAGTGTTTATTTACTTAGCCGTTTTAAGACAGCTGTATAGATGTTATTTAAGACCAGAATTGCGTAGTAGGGCATGATTAAGAGAAACGTTCTTTTTTTTTTGTTTGTTTTAAAGGTTATTTGGAAGCAGAAGCCAGCTCGCAGGATTAAGGTTGCTGTTGCTGTCGCTGTCGCTGTTATCAAAATTTTCAATTGAGCTTTTTATAAAGGCTAATGCATATTGACGCATGCGTCAGCAATATTATTGTTATTCCGTTCCATCCTCATTTGTATAGCCAACTAATTAAAGATCCACATTGCTTTCAAACGTAGTAATCTGGCGAGTAGTGCTCCACCTGTAAAGCGTGTCCTGCCATTATAATTGTATGGGGCAAAACATGCTTCAACTTACGCGGTTCGTTATTTGCCTAATATCGATATTCGGAAGGCACCCAATGCCTGAGAAGACAACTGTATAGATGTTATTTAGGGCCGGAATTGCATAGTACGGCACGATTATGTGAAACGTATTTCTGTTTTAAAAGCTTATTTCGAAGCAGAAGCCAGCTTACAGTGTTAACGTTGTTGCGGTTGTTTTTATTAAAATTCTCATTTTACCCAATTATAAAGGCTACCGTATGTTAACACATGCGTCAGTAATAATGCTGTTATTCCATTCGGTCGTCATTCGTATAGCCAGCTAATTAGAGATCCAAATTGCTTTCAAATTACGTAATCTGGCGAGTAGTACTTCACCTGTAAAGCGTGCTCTGTCATTGTATTTGTGAGTACGTGACAAAAAAACTTCAACTTACGCTGTTCGTTTTTAATTGCCTAATGTCGATGTTCGGGAGGCACCCAATGTCTTAGAGTTTATTTACTTAGCCGTTTTACGACTGCCATATAGATGTTATTTAAAAAATAATTGCGTAGTAGGGCACGATTATGTGAAACGTCTTTTTTTTTTTAAATGCTTATTTCGAAATAGAAGCCAGCTCGCAGCGTTAACATTGTTGTTGATGTTTTTACCAAAATTTTCACTTCAGCTATATAAAAGGCTAAAGCATGTTGACGCATGCGTCAGTAATATTTTTGCTATTCCGTGCCGTCCTCATTTGTATAGCCACCTAAAAAAAGATCCACATAGCTTTCAAATTTAATATTCAGCCGAGTGGCGCTTCCCCTGTAAAGCGTGCTCAGTCATTATAAGTGTCACTATGTGGCAAAACGAACTTCAACTTACGCTGTTCGTTGTTAATTGCCTAATGTCGATGTTCGGATGGCATCCAATGCCTGATTACTTAGCCGTTTAGGAGAGCTGTAGAGATGTTATTTAGGACCGGAATTGCGCAGTAGGGCACGATTATGTGAAACGTGTTTCTATTTTAAACGCTCATTTCAAGCAGAAACCAGCTCTCAGTGTTAACGATGTTGCTGTTGTTTTTATCAAAACTTTCACTTGAGCTTTTTATAAAGGCTAACGCATATTGTCGCATACGTCAGTAATAATTCTGTCATTCCGTTCCGTCCTCATTTGTATAGCCAGCTAAAAAAAGATCCACCTTGCTATCAAATATATTAATCTGGCGAGTAGTGCTTCACCTGGAAAGCGTGCTCTGTGGATATAATTGTGAGTATGCGGACAAACAAACTTCAACTTACGCTGTTCGTTGTTAGTTGCCTAATGTCGACGTTCGGAAGGCGCCCAATGCCTGAGTGTTTTTTTACTTAGCCGTTTTAAGACAGCGGTATAGATGTTATTTAAGACCGGAATTGTATAGTAGGGCACACTTATGTGAAACGACTTTTTTTTTTGTTTCAAGGCTTATTTCGAAGCAGAAGCCAGCTCGCAGCCTTAACGTTGTTGTTGCTGCTGTTTTTATCAACACTTTCATTTGAGCCATTAAGGTGCCTAACTCGGTACCAAAGAGGCTTGGAAGGTTAGATTTCATTATCACCCTCTAATTCAAAGACAAAGCAAGCTATCAATGACTACCAAATCAGACATGTCACCTAGTCGAATTACGTTATGCAACCCGACTATTATCCTGTGCACGACCTTATGACCGGTCAACTACGACCTGCTAGAAGTATGCCTGTGGTTTTGTTCCACGACGCCATCGCTGACAAAGCCGATGCCGGATTTGTTGGGGAAATTGGCTTTTTTACTCTGTCGCTGGAAAACAGATCATGGACTAGCGAGGGTACCTTATTCGGGTTTTGGAAAAAACAGCGCAATCCAAATGACGGAAAGGGAAGACAAGACAGCGAAAGCGATGACACAGTTGCAACTGAGCATTTTATCGCATAACGCAGAACATATACTAAAAGGCGTGCATAAACCTTTAAACTTGACGTTGCCCGATGTGCGCTTACAATAGCATAACTAGTCTTTGCGTGGCAGGCGCCTTGTTCATACCTTGCCAAGCCCTTTAGGGAATGTAATGGCTGTAAGCGTTTACTTGATACTCAAGCTTCAGATTCGCTACGCCATCATAATTAATTCACAAAGGCAGGGGTTCTAAACTATGTTCCACGGAACTTCTGGATTCCGTGAGCTGCTTGTACTGTAATGTGACTGTAGAATTTTGCATTCTTCACTTGGATATACAGGTTCCAGTATAAGTTAACGATGGGCACTTAAAAAAAAGTTGATTGCCAAAAGCAAGAAAAGAAACAAATGCTTAAACTATAGAAAACAACAAGACATGTCCATTCACAAGCAACGTCGCTTGATTGTGAATGCAGATAGCAGAGGAGGAAGAGGGGGCACATAATGATTGGTTTTGGGGCTTCTTTCTTTGAGACAAAAACATTGGTGAACTCCCTGTCTAGAGAGGCGTCAGAGGCCTATCATATCAGTGAGAATGAGCGCATGTTTGCTAGTGACTCATCAGTTCTTTAGCAGTTCTTTCATATCAAAGTGCGCCTAGTTTTCTTCAGTTCGGTTGCCTTGCGTTTTCTAAATAAGCGCTCGGTTGCGAGTCGGCCCCTGTGGTATTTAGTCCTCCTTGTCCTTTGTCTTGGTCGCGCTGTAATTTTTTTTCATGAATCTGTACCAAGTAACTCAAATGTTGATTTTATCTCTTCCGGGTCTCGGACCCGAAAAGACGGATCACATTCCCGCATCTATTATTGTGTCGGGAAGAGTGACCTTTGAAACAGAAGCTTTCAAAAAAGGAGGAAGATAAGAAAACAAGGAAGCCATGCAGTTCTACTGAGACTCCAAAAAAGCTTCAAAGTAGCAGCAGCAAATATCCTGCAGTTTTGGCGGTCTTATTTCTACGTACCTCTTACGGTCGAATTACTTCCATGCTGTCTTGATAACACGATATGTCTCCGCGGAAGCCATGACTGCTTTTTAGTCTGTTTTCTCTATCCTTTCGAAGGTATCCGAAGAGATGAATAGTTTGAGACAGACCTGGTAGTGGCAAAGTGGCCAATTATCAATTGAACAACAACATGGATGAATGACTCAACAAGGAAGTAATGTCTTTCTGTGCTAAACAAATCTGCCATATAAGCTGCAGTTCAAGAGCATACAGTTGTGCAGCATTCTTCACACAACATATATGCGCTAAACAACCAGGTACGCTGTTCTCCAGAGCCTTCCAAGAATTAGTGCTGGTTTTTGCTTTGATTAAAGGTGATAAAAAACTTATTTGATGAGTACGGTTTTAAATTCATATCACTACACCTGGTACCTATAGCGAATACACAAACCTCAAAGTTAAAGTTCTATATAGATTCTTTCTATCTGCTGAGCAGTAGTAGAAGCTTCTCAGACACGCTTTCGGAATACATGTTGAAACTTAATTCATTCACACCCTGATCCGAATTAAAAAGTTTCATCCTTATCCTTACATCCTGCGCGGTTAAATACTCTTCGTACAAGACGCCCACCAATAGGTTCCGAGGTTGAGCCCCGGGCCGGCACCGCCCGCCCCTCAGCAATATTCCTTCTTTCCATTGTCAATTGCCGTAAATCATAATCCGAAACACAACTTCGCGCTCAGGTGACACAACAGATAATTTGGTCCTTATGTGTGCATTCTCCAATTCTTTTCATTGTTGGCTTTGCTTTTGCTGCTGTCGTTACCGTCACCAGCGCCGTTATTGCCGCCTCTACCAAGGTCAGGCGCAAGCAATTCGCCTTTTTCACAAGATGTGGCGCCCTCTGGGAGTGGTTGAAAATTCGTCTGCTACTGGTTAAAAACGTCGTTTGGAGGCGCAGCTGTATAGTGCCTAGAATATTCTAGGCACTATAGAAGCTGTTTGCGAAATTGCGATGTCTGTACTAAAGTCCCTTGATAATTCGAAAGTAGCGACACTCTCCTCCGCGCCGCGCTTTGCTCCTCGATTCTCCTCGCGCGGCGGCGGCGAGCGCTGCGCACGACACGCTTTTTCTCCTTGACGCCCGCCGGCCGGCCGCAGCAGTGAGTGAAGCGCGAGCTTTTGGGCCAGGTCTGCGCTCCAGGAGTGCAAATTTTTTTGAAAAATAGCGAGAAAAGCATTGAGAATGCCGACAGTAAAGTTCGTGAATTGATTGGTTTCATCTTAGAACTGTTTGAAGGGGGAATGCTGATAAACAAAGCTTTCAGGCGAGTTCTGTGCTACAGACACTTCTTAAGTCTCATGATAAGGTTTTACTTTGTGCACCTAATCTAGTACTGCCTCTCACTTTGTGTTTGTTTTTTTAGAGCGTGAAATCTGTCACCGCGGTAAAACTTCGGAAAACGATCCAGGCTGGTGCTTTGAACTTCAAGATCAGAGAAGGTCAAGGCAGGACTTAGTCTATTTCGCTACTGCCAAGCTATCTCTCTAAGCATAGTATATGTCACGTGATCAACCATGAAATTGGATTATTGGTTAATTGTACATGTATTTTGATCAATTACTGGGCCAAATTATTTGATATTTAGTAAATTGCATTAAAATCTAAATTTTAGCTGCAACATCAAACCGTATACCGTTGGAAAGCTTAGGCCAAGTGTAATGGCACTGTGCTAATTAGAGATCAGCAATAATCTGCGTTAATTAGTTAATTTTGTATAAAACCAAATTTTGAACTGTTCCTTGCTGCTTCGAGGCAAGGAACAGGTTTGCCACGGCAGTCTTGATATGATGCTGATGGAGGAATTAAATAATTTTATGAGTACGCGGCCCCTCACTGACTTAGCGTGTGGTTAAAAGACAGCAGGGTACACTGGGAGAAGTGGTGGGCCCTATTGCCGACACACTGAAGTTCTGGAGCAAGCATGCTGTGGCCTCATGCGCCACGTAAAAGAGCTTGATTTCATTGAACGCAACAATCAAATAAAAAAATTACAAGGTGCACAAAAGTCTTCAACGTGCGGAAATGAGAAAGCATATAACTGCCAATTCATTAACTATCTCTATCCTATCTATCACTATATCTACTAATGCCAGAGACCTATCGTAACTGTCACTATCCGCAACGAACACTATCACCTCACTATCCGGGCCTATTACTATCATTTACTATTATTATACGTAACAGTCACCATCATTACCTATCACTATTCACAACCATCACTATTTAATCTGATGCCGTCCCATGACCCATTGATATACTTCAATTTTCATTGAATTACGTTGTCAGTCATATCTCTATTATCTCATAATATCTGACGAGACAACTATACATTGACTTTTAATTCTTATACTTTCTTGTTTTCTCATAAATGGAGGTGGGAAAAGAGCAAGCCACAGAAATTACTGACTACTATCAGCGCGAGGTTCATGTCTCTGTCGAGGAGGCTTCCTCTACTTCAGGGCAAGTCGGTGAGAGAAAATTGATGGAACTGCGTTTGGAAGGTTTTTTTTTTCGAGTTCGTGTAATATTTGCGGCTCAAACTGGTCTTCAGTGAAATTTAGTTAGAACATTGAGCGATCAGTTAATCACTCAGGCTAGGTGAAAAAAAAAATCTTGCATACAATTCAAATGAGTAATGTGTTACAGTGTTAAGAATTGTTGCTCGCAAAATGTTCCCCTATTTTCACACCATAACTATAATCATAATTGATTGTTTACGTTTCGTAAATACAGAAAATTGATGCAATGGTTCCGGCTGATTTGACATCGATGGGGAAACCTTTTTCGCAATAAATGAATACGCGGAATCGCGGTTTTAGAGCTCCAGCTTTCAAAGCGAAGGTAACCTAACAACGCCTAGTAGTCATGGTCAAAGTGAAGCGTGTGTGATCATGTGAACACGTCCTGCACATTGGCCGTATCCCTGATAAAACGAACGCATACTTTTTAACCCACGCGTGCGTCGAAGCATGGCAAGACACATTCAAGAATTGGAAAAAAAATGCCATACGACCTAAGTAGTGCAGATTACCCGCAAACTGAACAAAAAAAAAAATGCCGTACGACCTAACTAGTGCAGATTACCCGCAATACCTCGGGTTTACTTGCCAAAGAGTTTTTCAGGGCCAGCATTCATTGCTCCCGAGTAACCGACGCACACTACAAGTACAAGCTGGAAAGATTAGCTCCTCTACAAGCCCGAATTTCGATTTTTAGTGAAGGAGGCCAGGGATCCTAGCATAATCGCGACAAATGTAATCGAGGGACTGTAATTTTGCAGTTATCTCTGACAGCAAAAAGCAGATTATAGCGCCCTATTTCTGACTGTACAGAAGTCGAAGCGTATTAAATGATGGAGCCTTGGAACCTCGCAGAATATTCAGCATGCTTCAAAGGACAACTTTATTTTTATGCAATGAACATGCTGCCGCCGCAAAAATATTGAGGAGCAAGCAGGAATAAAAAACGCAGCGTCAGGTGACGCGTTATTACGGGGAGGGAGAAAGGCACCCGACGTCGCAAACAACTCTGTTCTTTCTAGGAATAAACGTCTTTCGACTAATCTTGTGAATCCATTGACTCGTGCGCAAGCCGTCACGCTTGCCTTGAGATATCATGAATACCACATAACCATCTTCAGGCCGCTTGCTGCAGTTGTACGCGCAACAGCACGGCATAGAGCTTGCACGCTGCAATAAAAGCACAGCGCGCAATATTCGCTCGCCGAGACTAGGAGAAAAATGGCGCGAAGGAAAAAGAAAACACAAGGAAAACGCCGGACGCGCGTCGGTTTCCAAGGGCAACGGCAGAGAGACCAATCGTCGCTCAGGAAATCGGGCGGAGAAGCGGCCTTCAGGGAAGGGGCGCGCATGGGGCGAGGAGGAGGCGAGAAGGTAGCGCGGCGGCGGCAAAGTTCAATCGTTGGCGTAACTTCCAAAGTATCAAGGGGTTTTAGTCTGTACTAGACAGCTACCGCCATCTGTTGCATACGCCTCACACCAATATGAACTGCACATGGCCCCCGAGATCAGCTCCCGCTGCGCCGATCGCGGAGGCCATGCACTGCGCATGCGCTGCTGGGGCTGGTGGCTTCTTTTCAACCAGGGGAGAGGCGCTCATGCACAGAACAGCCTTGTGAAAAAGGCGGATTGCGTATCGCGCTCGATCCTGGGAAGTCTGTGATAGATAGTCTCCACTGACTTACGTAGCATGACGCAAGCCGAGTAGCACAACCACCAGCCCAGCTGGTTTCACTCATGAATCTAGATTGGTATCCCCGCCCTGAACACGGATAGTACCGAACTCAACGCCTACCGCACTGATCCCCTTAGTCAGCGACGCAGGCTCGTCTCCGCGTGCCTGTGACCCTGCATGTAGTTGGTTCCTCACCTCTTTCGCATTGTCATGGCAGATGGCTTTCTTCGTGCAGTGCCGTCTGGAGGTGGTGTTAGTGGTTTGTCAAACGAATAATAATTGTCAAAAATAAGGGAAAATAATGTTGCCGGCCACGCCAATTGCTATCTAATATCTTGAGCTCTCTAGCTGTGGCAGGTGAGCAAGAGGAAATATATGGAGGTGATAGCGAGGAGTAGAGGGTGGAGCGATAGCAGGAACGGACAGGTGGAGCTTTGTATAATATTTACAAAATACAAACATTGGGCGAGTTTGCTTCGGTCGCACGCAAGTGTCCAAACAATGTTCAAAACCAAGTGCCAACGAGCGTCTACTACGATTATTTGCACAATGTAGTAACAATGGGCTGTATACGCGTACAGTAGAAAAATAGTGCGGGGTAATATACTACACAGCCGCGCGCACGTACGGTCTACCGCTTATTTATTTATCACATTTCTTATCACGCCAGAGACATGAAAATAAACGGAGTGATAATACAAAGGGGGACAAAAGCATACACGTGATTTGCCATGAGAAACAATGACCCGGAAATAAAAATTATGTGCTTGTACTTAAATGTCAGCCATTCTGTAAACAACACTTCGCCTTTCCCTTACTTGTTCGCCAGAGTGTATATTTGTCATGCCTACTGCTTCCATTACTTTCACTCCAAGGTGATGTTGATAAGCTTTCAGCTTCAAGTTTTCCTTCGTTCGTCACTCGAAGCCGATCGCGCAATAATGCGTCGCTGGTGATGGTGTGGTTCTGTACACGCCTGCTCTCCTAAAAAAAACTCGATCCCTACATGAGAACAATTGGTTGAATAAAGTTGTTACATTAAAAAAAAAAGAATTTGCAATTCCACCTCAGCGCGCTTCAAGATCAATTCGGTGACTGGAAGCAAACATCTCAGCAAAAACCATTAATACGCTAACAAACGCTTTATGAACCGGACACGCGCTAAGTGAGGAAAGCGGCCGTTGCTTTCATTCACATTAAATATACCCTAGAACCGAGACCACACAGTAAATGAACGAAAAAGATTGATTGCCAGAATTTCTGTGCCGTAGCTTTGACATCTCACGGGCTTCGCCGCAACGGCTATCGACTGCGTGTACCTTGCCTTTTTAATAAGCGGTATTTTTTATTCAATGCGTCAGTGAGGTGCTGTAGAAATGATGAAATATTGTGCATTATTCCCGGTAGCTAACGTTAAATGGCAACAAATAGAAGACACTTCATGATAGAACACCTTTTAAAATTTTTGTGATGTGGCTTCTGTGCTGTTTAACGGCCCAAAGTAATTCAAGTTTTGAAGGATGCCGTGATGGAGGACTCTGAAGATTATGACCAACTTAGGCTCTTTCACGTGCACAAACGTTGCAGAGTACACGGGTGTGCTGCTTTTCGCCTCAATCTGAAAGTGGTCCTCGCGGCAGGATTTGAAACCACATTTTTAGGATCCACCGCTGCGCCGATTTCATATCATTTTCAGAGGCAGAATAAAGTAGTGTATAACATCAACATCTCCTTCCCTAAAAAGAATTGTTATAAACTTTATAAATACCTATTGAATGTCTCGTTCGTTCTTCACTATAGGTTCTTTTTTTTCTTCCAATTTCAGCAGGACAGAAAGAATGTACTTAAGAACGACATAACATAGTGCTACGTGGAAGATTTACAGTCCCAAAGCTGTCCGCACAAGTAACGTTGATGAGGGCACCGATTTCACAACACACAGCGTCGTCGTCTTCTACGAGTCTGTAGCACTTCTTCATTCTCATCACGAGCAGCGAATACTACCCCCCCGCGGGTAAAGCACAGTCCCGGTGCGGTCTATGTTACCGAAATAGAATGTTGATGATAAGGCTTTAGACGGGACACATGCACTATTTCGGAGATTGGAGCTCTGGACGGGTACTTCGGAACCACAGATTAAACTTCGTAGGTGACGTCGGTCACGGGGCGCAAAACACGGTAAGGGCCAGTGTTACGGGGCAAAAGTTTTTCACACAAGCTCACTCGACGGCACGGGAGCCACAGCAAAACGAGAGATCCAGGAGTGTAGTGGACATCACGGTGGCGGCTGTCGTACCGGATCTTTTGAGAGTCTTGGGATACAGAGAGCCTGGCATGAGCTATCCGGCGGGCATCATGAGCGCGGGTGACGGCATCACTGGCGTAAGTACTGGTGGTGTCTGCCGCGGGTAGAGAGGTGTCGAAGGGTAGTAACGGGTGTCGGCCAAATAATAAATAAAATGGGGAGTATCCAGCGGTAGAGTGGACAGATGAATTGTAGGCGAATGTGACAAAGGGGAGATGAACGTCCAAATCTCGATGGTCGTCAGACACATACATGACCAGCATGTCTTTGAGGGTACGGGTTAGACGTTCCGTGAGGCCGTTGGTCTGGGGGTGATATGCGGTGGTGAATTTGTGGCGGACGGAGCACGAACGGAGAATATCGTCCACCACTCGCGACAGGAAACAGCGGCCACGGTCAGTTAGTAGTTCGCGAGGAGCACCATGATGAAGAATTACGTTTTCTAGAAGGAAGTCAGCGGCGTCTGTGGCGCAGCTGGTCGGAATGGCTCGGGTAATAGCGTACCGAGTAGCGTAATCGGTGGCGACGGCGATCCATTTGTTCCCCGAGGTGGAAACTGGAAAAGGGCCAAGGAGGTCGACGCCTATACGGGAAAACGGGTCAGTTGGTATGGGTATCGGCTGCATATGACCTGAAGGCGAAATTGTGGGCTTCTTCCGACGCTGACACAGTTCACATGCGGCAATGTACTGCTGGACAGAGCGGTAGAGCCCCGGCCAATAGAAACGTCGGTGCAGGCTGTCGTATGTGCGAGAGACACCCAAGTGGCCAGCCGTGGGAGCATCATGGAACTGTTCAGGGATGGTGGAACGCAGGTGTTGTGGAACGACGAGCAAAAGGTCTGTGCCGTCTGGTCGCATATTACGTCGGTATAGGGTGTTCTCGTGGAGCACAAATAAGGGGAGTAATGGGTCAGGGCGGTCGGAGGTAAGACGGAGGATAATGGAATGCAGAGAAGGATCTAAGTGCTGTTCCTTGGCAATGTTGGCAAAGGCGGAGACAGAAAAGATATATGCATCATCGTCAGAGTCTGTAGGACTAGGGGAGTCGACGGGATGACGTGACAAACAGTCTGCATCTTGATGAAGCCGGCCGGGCTTGTAAACGACGGAAAAGGTGTATTCTTGTAATCGTAGCGCCCAGCGCCCCAAACGGCATCTGAAAGGCATCGTCATCGATGCCTTGCAGAATGGCGAAGTGGGAAGCATGGCGGCGGAGAGCACGCGATGGAGAAGCGGCTGTAGTATTGGAGATAAAATCGAGGATAGAGTTTATCCAAGGATCTTGCCGCTGCGCTGACGGCATGTCATTGATGTGAAGCGATGGCGGGGAATCATCGGAAGGGGAAAGGCTCGCGACCTCAGCTGTAAGGGGGCAACTGGAGAGTGCATCGGCGTCGTGATGTTTGCGGCCAGAGCGGTAAACAACGAGGACATCATATTCCTGAAGGCGAAGAGCCCATCTTGCCAGTCTGCCGGACGGGTCTTTCAGTGAGGAAAGCCAGCAAAGCGTATGGTGGTCCGTCACTACGTCAAAAGGGCGACCATAGAGGTAAGGGCGGAATTTAGTAAGAGCCCAAATAATCGCTAAGCATTCTTTTCAGTGACAGAGTAATTGGATTCAGCCTTCGTGAGTGTACGGCTAGCATAGGCGACCACGTATTCAGTATGACCTGCTTTGCGCTGAGCGAGCACAGCGCCGAGACCAATACCACTGGCGTCTGTGTGGACCTCAGTAGGCGCTTTGGGATCGAAGTGACGTAGGACAGGCGGTGCCGTGAGGATGTGTCGTAAAGCATTGAAGGCAGCGTCGCACGCTGGTGACCACGACGAAAGGTCGGAACTGCCGGACAGAAGTTCTGTCAAGGGAGCAGCAATGGAAGCAAAATTCCTAATAAAGCGGCGAAAGTAAGAGCACAGCCCGAGGAAGCTACGTAGATCTTTGATGGAAGTCGGTTTGGGAAAGGCTGTTATGGCACGAAGTTTGGCAGGGTCTAGAGATACACCTTCTTTGGAAACAACGTGGCCGAGAATGGTGAGCTGGCGGGCAGCAAAACGACATTTTTTCAAATTCAGCTGCAGTCCGGCATTAGATAGGCAGGTCAAAACATGCTTCAGACGGTAGAGGTGTGTGTCAATGTCACGACAAAAGACGACAATGTCATCGAGGTAGCAGAGGCATGTCTTCCACTTTAGGTCACGCAAAATGATGTCCATCATCCGCTCAAATGTTGCCGGAGCATTACAAAGGCCAAACGGCATAACTGTGAATTCGTACAAGCCGTCGGGAGTTACAAAGGCAGTTTTGGGACGATCAGCCGCTTCCAAGGGGATTTGCCAGTACCCGGAACGTAAATCTAGAGAAGAAAAGAGTTCGGCGCCTTGAAAACAATCGAGAGCGTCGTCGATGCGTGGGAGAGGGTAGACGTCCTTTCGCGTAATCTTATTAAGGTGGTGATAATCGACACAGAAGCGGATAGCACCATCTTTCTTTTTTACAAGGACAGCAGGTGAGGCCCAAGGGCTGATTGAGGGCTGAATCACGCCATTCTGGATCATTAGGTCGACTTGCTCTTCAATAGCCTGGCGTTCGGTTGCAGACACACGATAGGGGCGCTGTCGTAGTGGTGCGTGGGTGCCGGTGTCGATGCGATGAGTGACTGTAGAAGTTTGACCCAAAGAACTTTGGTGAGAGTCGAAGGAGGAGTGAAAGTGATGTAGTAGGTTCAAAAGCTGAGTGCGCTGCTCTGGAGGAAGATCGGCATCGATGGAACGGAGGAACAAGTCTGTAGAGGGGGGAGCGGGCGCAGGTGAAGGGGGGCTGAGTGCAGTCACGGCACAGTGCGGCGCGTCGTCAGGTTCCTCAGAGATTGGCTGGATACTTCCGAGGCATTCACCATGGCGCAAAGCAGTAGGGGAGTTAAATGGGTTAGAGACCCATAACATGGAAAGGCCAGCGGAAATAGCGAGCACTGCGTAGGGCAATGGAAGGCACTTGCGGCGCAGGAAAGTATGGGCTGGTGTGAAGAGAACGGTGTCATCGCTAATAGATGCACAAGCGACACGAACAAGCACTGAAGAACAGGGAAGAAGGTAGATATCTTCGGTGACGAGGGCTTTAGCACCGGAATTTGATTGATCAGCGTCTGGTAAGGCATTGGGCACAGTCGAGAACCCCACTTCAGCTCGAGCACAATCGATAATAGCAGCATGACGGGACAGGAAATCCCAGCCTAAAATTACAGCGTGCGAGCAAATTGGCAGCACGACGAACTCAATCGTATAAAGGGAATTCTGGATAACTACTCGAGCGGTGCACGCTGCTAAAGGCTTGATATGCTGAGCGCTGGCCGTTCGCAACGAAAGTCCCGCAATCGGCGTCTTCACTTTCTTTAACGTGCGACATAGTTTTGCGTCCATTACCGAAATCGCAGCACCAGTGTCAATTAGAGCCATGACAGCCACACCCTCGACGAAAACTTCAATTAGGTTTGTCGGCGACAGATGAGGACTTGGGAATTTCGACTGGGTCGCAGTTCTCGCCTCAGGAACTGCGGCCTCTAGTTTTCCTCATGTGAAGCGTTCTGTCGACGTCGCATCGGAGAGATAGAGCGGCGTCGCGGCGACGGTGAACGGCGGTCGGATATGGCTGAGCGGTCTGGGGAGAACTGAGGGCGGGCTGGAGGCTCAGTAGGCGCAGAATACTGAGGCGTCGGAGACCAGTATGCAGAACCATGAGTAGGTGGTGCCGACACAGGGAGACGGTTGCGGCAATAACGAGAAATGTGTCCAGCAAGCCCGCAAGTGTAACAAATTGGCCGGTTATCCGTCGTGCGCCAGGGATTACGTGGTCTTAGAGCCGGTCGCATAAACTGCGCAGGTTCTCGCGCAGGCGCAGGAGGCGGCTGAACGTAGGTAGGTGGCGGTGGAGCATATGTAGGTGGCGGTCGGGCCGCAATAGCCGAATATGTTAACGGCGCTGTAACAGGCATGGGTTCAGGGGCTGGAGGAAGAGATTTAGCTACCTGTTCTTGAATAATGTGGCGTAAACTGGGAGCTAGGTGTGAGGAAAGTTCTTGATGGCAAGATATAAGGGAGAGCTGTCGAGCAACTTCGTCCCGAATGAAGCTCTTAATTTGTGGTAGGAGCGCAGAATGTTCGCCTGCATCTGTCAGGCCAGCAAGGGACTCAGAGTGCGTGGTGTTCGCGCGCGTTATGGCCCTTTGTTTCCGCAGTTCATCATAACTTTGGCACAGTGTGACCACTTCCGCGACGGTGCGGATATCTCGAGCCGACAGCATCTGAAAGGCATCGTCATCGATGCCTTGCAGAATGCGCTTGATCTTCTCGGCCTCTGACATGTGTGGGTTAACGCGCCTGCACAAGTCGACGATGTCCTCGATATAGCTCGTAAAATTTTCGCCAACTTGCTGAGACCGCGTACGCAAGCGCTGTTCAGCGCGGAGTTTCTTCACAGCTGGTCGGCCGAAAACTTGGCTTTAAACGCGGACCATGATGGAATGTCCGCTTCATGGTTTCGAAACCATAGGTTTGCTACGCCGGTGAGATAGAAAATTACGTTGCTTAACTTTGTTTCCGCGTCCCATATGTTGTAAACGCTCACTCGTTCATAGGATGTGAGCCAGTCCTCCACATCGTGGTCGTCAGTGCCGCTGAAGATGGCGGGGTCTCGCTGGCGGAGGGAGCCGGGACAGATGATGGCCGAGCCAACTTGTACGGCTTGGTGGTTGACGTCCTCAGGCATCGCAGGAGGTGGTAATGTACGGCTGCGGAGTTCCAGGGCGAGAGGATAGGTCTTGACCGGCAGCCCCACCAAATGTAAGAACGGGGGGTTTATTCAGCAGATCAACAGGAGTTGATCAGCAGGAATGAGCAGATCAGCGGAGAACACAGCGGCAGCGAACACAGTCAGATCCAGCCCGCGCAGCGATCACGATGCCACTGACTGGCATGTTCCTTGTGCACTTCTTCCTCTTCACAAAAGTTATGTCCATATGAACATTTATGCTGTCTTATAAATAAAGCCTTTCAGGTAGTGCATCAAAGTCTATTGCTGGGGGAGTTGCTGACTGATGAGTCTATTGCTGGGGGAGTTGCTGACTGATGATGGTAGAAGAAAATAGCGCAGGAGACGGGACACTGAAGTAGACAACACGAGCGCCGACTAACAACTGAATCTATTCAAAGCGAAAAAAAAACGAGCAAGAGGGGCACAACGTCAACACGAAAAAAAATGCATTGCTCATTATTAAAAGTTATAATTGGCAAGCACGTGGCCCGACAACGAAACAGAAGGCATGCTTGCGCATGAAGTCTCTTTGCGGGCGATGATAAGGGCTTCAATTTCCCTGGTATGTTTCTCAGGGTAGTTCACTGTCCCGTCTGCTTCACATTCATATCATTCACATCACATAAACAGCTGGCCCCTACTGTAATCGGACTTCACCTACTGCTTTAAATATCGCTGTTATTGTGCATGCAGCTCCGGAACCGACCTCTCTACACCTTCCTTCACGGTAGCAGATTAGCACCAATTCAGTGCAAGTCATTCAGACAACTGACGCATGTCGTCTCAATGGTAACTTTCGCGAGCATTCGCCTGCGTACTCTGATAAATTACAGCTGCCTGAGTCAATGTTATATGGGTGCTATGCCACGCAAGGATTGCTGGTATATAACAAACTGGCTCGCCAGCTTGTTCGTGAAAGTATATTTCGGGCACCGGTGATCTCCTGGCCACTAGAAAATGAGGCGCACATATACAAAATGTCTTTGGAGGGACATCAATCGAAACTTCGAAACTCGCTGCAGATACTGACTTCACCATATCCCTTGCTTACCACCTCTTAGACACACGCGTAGAAGGATAAGCAGCTGAACTCACTCGTCACCTTTGCCCGCCTTGGTTTGTATTGTATCGCTCCAACTCATCATGTCCAAACTGCCTCTACTCCTAGGCCAACGCGAAGCACCTCTTTTCCTTTTTCTGAAGAACAGCGTGACTTGGACAAGGACGGAAGGAAGACAACACGGACAGGCGCTGACTTGCAACTGATGTTTATTGCTCAGAACTGATGCTTGGGCGAGTTGGTATGCCATTTTTTGAAGAACAGCGCGACTTGGGCAAGGACGGAGCAATAAACATCAGTTGCAAGTCAGCGCCTGTCCGTGTTGTCTTCCTTCCGTCCTTGTCCAAGTCGCGCTGTTCTTCAGAAAATGGCATACCAACTCGCCCAAGCAGCAGTTCTAACACCTCTTTTTCGCCCACCCCACAGATAAAATAGATGTTTACACGTTCCGTACGCGTCAGTTGGTGGTTTATGTCCGCCTAAGAAAGTTTCTGGAGTTTCGCGTGTGGAAATGTTGTCAAACAAGAGCAGTTGGAAATAAATGTATCTTACTACCAAAGCTGTGTACTAATTATATCAATTTAGGCATTTCTTTAGATACAAATAGGGATGTTTGGTTCTACGGGACAGTAAGGGACAAGAAAGGAGACGCTTCATGGAGTTGTGGGGACGAGCGCACAGCCACGCATCTACGAGCAGCATTGACGAAGTAGATGTCCGACAGCGTCAGAAGAAATCCACGGGGAAAGGGAAAACACAAAATGCGTCTGGAAGTGTTGTGAATGTAATCGCTGTTTTAAACAGAGCTCCTATAATTGTAATCAGCTCGATGACTTCCACTCTGCATCAGGTAACTCTGTATTTCAAACAAGAATACGGACATTGGCAAGAACACGCATTTATATGTCAGTGTTAAAATAATTAAAGGTGAGAAAGTCAATCAACTTTAGTAGAAGTAATGAAAAGCTCTTCTTTGGCTTCATGTCAAGCAGACGCCGTCGTATCCAGACGCTCTTACTACAGTGTGCTAACATTTGCGTGCGTAAGAGGCATACTCTTCGACTAGAGCTTTAATTATCGAGGCCTAAGCGCTGCCACTAATTAACTGGCTTCCCTTCCTCGCTCTATTTTTACTAGGTGTACGGGAGGTATTCTGGTCAGGAGTAAAGAGCATCATAGTAGTTTCTAAGATGTTATTGTTGGCGTTTGATAGCGTCATAAGCTGTAGTCAGAAGGCTGCAGTTGACGAAGCTGCACGGTCGTGGAGGCTCCCTGTCACTGCAATTGCTTTTTGCTTTGCCCGAGACCTGGGTCTCAAATAAAGCAGCCTGTGTAGCTCCTGACAAATTTATTACCTGATTGAGTAGCTTTTGAAGAAGCGATTTGAACAAGCTTGCCGGCGAAGTACGCTAAATGAATTATTGAATAAAACTAAATTTTTAAAGGCAGCTCTATGTTCAGCACTTCATTGAGGATGACTCCTTGTCTCTACTGTTTTGCCACTGCTTTCTGGTCCTCTAGACGTGAGCTGAGGTGTTTGCGCCCAGTACTGAGTTTCCGGCTTTTGTAATATCTAATACCATCTTTTCGTATGCCGCAACGTCTATCATAGAATAAGATACTACACATAGAATGAACCAGGTTGTAACCTCTAGATGTATTACGTGTAAAAGGCTATGCACGGTTGTCTTTCAGGTTGTACTTTTCCTAACGCCACCGCTCCCTTATTGCTAGGCTCTTCGAAAGTATTTAGGCATGTTTTCTTCCTTTCTAACATTTAATGTTGCAATAGTTGCTTTTATGTCAGTTACAGTTGGTCAATATTTCATTCTTCTTCTCGCCTTCCACGAATAAGAGCAGAGTAAACCTCGGCGCGGGTTGCAGCATTGGTATCATTTTTAACTCAGAGACTCTTGTAACAGTGACAATCTCAAGATTTTTGTAATTCGGAGTCAAGATTGCTACTAGCCTCTAAGACACTCTGCTATTGATAAGATTTTTACAAGCAGCTTGCCAGTCTAAAATCACAGTTTGAGAGCATTTTCATCTCATATTGATATCGCTACTTCCTCGGCTTCTACCACATTATCACATTTAATGATTATATTGCTCTCATTTTCATTTAATTCTTTACCATTAGTGCAATCATGATTTTCTAAATTTTACATTTTTCCTCATCCTTAATAAAGCACCTAGTATTTTTCTGTGTGTGTGTCTAAATTGAGCTTGCACTTCCTGCTCCTATAGCTTTGTTGTATTTGGATTACTTTTTTTTGGTACCTGGGTGATTTCGATTCTTCTTTCATTTATTTTAGTTGGTCTCCTTGCTAATTCTCTTTTCTTTTTGCCTGCTCTAGCCTTTTCGAAATTTCCTTCAGGTTGTAGTCCGCATCATCTCTACTTGCACAATAGGATTTGCCTCCTTAGTTCCTAAACATATTGAGTACTCCCCATGCCAAATTAGAGTCCTCCTCAATGCTGGCGGTCTAGCTGAGAGCCTATTTTAATGAGGGCAATCATATTTGCACTGTCATGGTTTTCGAGCCTTTTGTGGCGTTGAGTACGTGCAAGGTCAAGTGTTCAATGTAAGCAGTCTGTAAATACCAGCCGTCAACTCCAGTTCAGGACTGTCTAGAGTGGCGTACTCGTGACCGCTACAAAGGTCACACCGGTTTTAATTCATTCTACGAGCAGACTGATGCCATTCGTGATATCGGGGCACCGTCTGAGTCGTTACACATATGTTTTCCTGGGACTAGCATCAAATCGTCGCCGATGTACCAGTTGCGGTTACAAAGGATTCCGCTTATTCAGAATTCGCCATTGGAGTACCGTGTACGGCAGTTTAGGTGAGGTAAGACTTATACCCACCAAGAGTTGCAGCAAGAAACATGGATACCTGTGCGTTCCTTTCATAAAAGGAATAGTCGTCACTTACATATATTATGTATAGAATCAGTCTTTAGAGATAGGTAAACGAAGGAAGTCGCTGTTAGCAACATAGTTGGCCCTACAGTTTGCATTCGAACCTGGAGGAGCGGACTCCACATTCCTAAAATAGGGCGGCAACGTCGGGCAACGGTTTTCCCCGTCATGTGTCACGATTGGTTTCAAAAGGTCATGACATGTCGCCTCATTATGCACCAAACCGCCCAATCAATGATCGGCAGGAGAATCTAGGGGCGTCAAATCGCCTACAATTAACCATAGGCGTTTCTTATGCAGTTAGGCAGACTATCTAGCATGTGACGTAGGAAGATTAGCAGAATGGTGACATCATCCACTGGATCAGAACAGACACAGAGCAGGATACCAAAGAGCCTCTGAGTAAAAAGCACTTTAGCTGAAAATAAATTTTATTAAGAAAAAGCTAAGCATAATAAAAGAGCGGAAAAACTTGCCACAATATATTTGAAACATTAGTTTTTGGCGGGAAAATATATCATGGCCACCTTTTGTAATGCGAAAGGAAAAAAAAATGCTCCTAGCTGCTTCTTACCTGAAAAAAAAAACAAATAAAGACAAAGGACAGGAGTGGCAATAGCGTCAGTTCGCTGTTCTGTTCATCGATAAGTATCGCACTATGCCTCAGAACACTCTGCATGAAATTAGGTGTATTTACTGTAAGCAGTGCTCTTCATTCTCATCCAGAGCACTCCCACCTGCTGATTCTTCTGTGTAACTGACGTGGAGCGGTTTCTCGCTGACGATTACCGAAGGAAGAACCGTCAACATCAAAAACGAAAAATAAGGCACAGACACTCTCCTTGATTCTCTCCAAGTGCGTTATAATGCGCCTGCAAGTTTTTCTCTCCTGCAGCGTTGTTCAAAGTTTCCGTTCAGCCAGAATCATTAGAAAATGTTTGCGGTTTTATTGTCTACCCTTCAACTGAGTACTGTTAGCTGCCGATGTTGCATAGTAACAACGGCGCAACTCAGGGCCATTCCATGAACCTTCAGAGGGGAGGGTGCATACCTAGACAGCTGGTGAGCTGAAAGCATGTTTTCCAATCAGTTGTCGAGTTTGATAAGGGCGGCATGCAGAAAGGGTTTCTTCTGAGGTGAAAAGAGGAAATGTAAACATTACTTGCAGATATTTGAGCCCTAAAGTGCGAACAAGACCGCCTAAATGCTGATCTCTCGACGAGGTACAGAGGGCTTTGTCAATACTGGAGCCATACGCCGTTCTTTCAGACCCATCGTTTCTCTTTCCAACGAAGGAGAGCACTTGGTATTTGTGGGTTGGCTATTCCGGCTGAACTCGGTAAAAAAGAAAGAGGAATACTACGCTTTCCCGAGAATATTTGAAACCTCGGTGGCGCTAAGTTGGAGGTAGGGCATTCACGCATATAAGGACGACCTGCAGGTCGCAGTTGAAGAAAGCAATTACTGCAAACAGCTGTGTGGTACAAAATATGCCTGTTCCCCTTTAAGAAAATCTTGGTTTTTCCGGAGCTGGTGAACATTCCAGAGCCTGGCGCCCCACTCTCCCGTGATACCAGATGGGACAATGCAATCGCCTACTTGGACGAAGTCATCGTCTACTCCCACACAATCGGGTAGCCCCTAGGTCACAAGAGGTCTATAGGAAAGGTCCAGGGCGGTTTAAATAAAAAAAAATAAATTTTAATTTGGTTTAGCGGAAAGGAAAAGAGCTTGTATGTGTCACATTTCTCGGTGAACACCTGATCCGCAATTTAAGTAAAGGGAGGGAGTTGAGAGCCAAAGTAGAAAGACGTGCCGTAGTGGAGGGCTCCGGGAAAATTTTGACCACCTAAGGATCTTTAATGTGCACTGACATTCCACAGCACACGGGCGTCTTTGCGTTGCGCCTCCAAAGAAACGTGGCTGCCGCGGTAGGAATCCAACTCGGGTACTCCGGATCAGTGACCGAGCGCCTTAACCATTGAGACACCTTGGCAGGTATGACGGGCGAACCTATAGCAGCAGGAGGACACTAGTCGTACCAAACGAATCGTCGTTACGTTCTCAGTATGTTGATACCCAAATATGGAGTCGAGGGGTGAAATTCAGTCTCTGCATCCACTCAGTGGGGAAGCGCTTTGTACAGCTAATTCTCTTCAATCGAACGCCGGTCGGTGGTGCGCAACATTATATCTTATTGCGCTAAAATTGTAACCTTATGGATGGTGGTAGAGAGACCGGTGTGGTGTCTACGAGTAGTTGGGGCTGTACGCGTAAAATTTTAAATCTAAATCTGCGCTCATATTCATGGGGGAGGCGCACCTTTTGCGGGTAAAAATGGTCGATATTCGCGTTTGCAGTGAGGTGGGTACCTAGCAACCTAGAGGTCTTAGACACGTACACATGGTATCAAACAAATTGTCCCAGCAAGATCTATGCGAAATGAAATTACGATAGATAACAGCTTAGGCTCTTGAATTTCAACGCCTATCGGCAGTGGCTACATTTTTTCGGTCAGCAGCTTGGCCTCGCCAATATAGTCTAATAAGCTAATGCTTTGAAAACAAAATTGCGTAGTGCAGCAAAAAGGATTTTGAAAAATACATATTTCGAAATAAACGAATTGGTGTGAGGGAAGTAGGAAGAGGGCTGGAAACGAGCTGAGAAACATCAGTATATCATGGAATTCATCTTCGCTAAAAAGACAACATTGTCGGCAATGAATATCATAGGTTAAACAAATCCAACCTTTTGTTAACTATCCTACGTCCTCGGTGAGAGCAGCTTTTAATATGGTGAAACTAACAGGCTCGAGGTTGCTCACACAGATGCTTGTGAGGCAAAGTGGAAGCAACATTATTTCGTAGGAAGGGATACGAGTCGCTCGCTTTATGCGCAATTGGTGAGCTACGCATTGACACCGGGGAAACACACTTTTGAGTGACAGGAAGGTAATACTCCGCCATCACCTACACACATGAAAAATTTGAGGTGTTCCTAAAGAGAACAAACTTTATGGCCAAGCCGACTACATGGTTTTTGCTGGTCTGAAACGCAAGCGTGACCTAAACGGGAGGCTAACGCAATTGGCTTTTGTACTTCGACGCTTCGATTTAAAACTGTGCTCCTCAGAGAGACTGCAATTGTAGTCACGCACATGCCGTCACAAGCTGGAAACTCCGGGTGACAAAGCGGCCGCAAAGCCGCTGCCTTCCCTCGGTTGAATGAGCTCGCAGCGGGATAAGCCTTCATGTCGAAACCCGCTAGCGCGTGCACTTCGCTGAGGAGATGTTTTTGCGGTCAACCGAAAGGAGCTTTTCAGGGCTGAGTACAAAGGTTTATTTTATCAGGAGAGTATCAACGGCCTTACCGCCAAAGCACAAACACTGTCAAGTGAGGCGAAGCGGTTCTATGAAATCACTTATACCGCTAGTGTAGGTGGTATTGCTATCAGCGCGTTGGAGAACTTCCATCATGGGAAAAGAGCGCGAGCGGGTTTTTCTGATACTTGGTACAAAAGGGACCTCGGGTAAACGCATAAGAGCCGTTACTTCTCGTAAACTGCGCCACAGCGCAATTTGGCACCATCATGACGTCGGCGATCACGGGAGTGTCCCAGCAACAAATCAGGAGATTTACCGGTTCGCTCCCTGACCGGAAATTAGGACTGGTATATAGGGGTACTTACGAACACGAAATTACTGCCCAGAGATAAAGGCTGATGGTGGAATACGCATTAATTACATAAATCGATGCTAAGCACAATTCCCTTGGAGGGTAGGGCGTGCGATTTGGAGGGGGCAGCTGTGAATTAGTGAAAAAGGGGTAAAACAGTTTTCCGAGGCTCATCGCTTCTTGCGCCATCAAATAAGCAAGCGCTGCCGATTCATACCTCGCTAAGATGGGAGGGTGAGATCAGAATGGTATCTTTCCAGGATGCTTGTATTCAGAATTAGACAGGCTGCCTTCAGGCCACGCAGGCACATTTGCACGGAGTAGTTAAAGCGGTGCGTTGCTATCGAAGTGGCCGTGGCAACTTGGGCATCATATATCATGGTTAATGCCTCTGGCAGGTGCTGAGAAGACAACGACAGTGTCGTTTGTATCTACCATCTAGGATTGGCCGCATTTTACAGCGTAGTAAAATTAGTGCAATTTTTGCGTTACACAAGAGAGAAAAGGAGCAGTTCTGATAATGAGTAAAAAAAGAATTAATAGCCGCTAATATTGTTGCCTCTCAGAAGCAATCGGCTATTGATCTGCTTTTGGACTCGTATGAAGGCAGTTAGAATCTCGCTTTGCTTTAAACTTTGTCTCTTTCGATTATGTTTGTAATTTTACCTTGCACGTTACTAGTGCTGTATCTATTACGGGATGTTGCTTTTCGTGCTGCATTTTGAGACACTTTGAAACAAAGTTAAATTAGACCCACCAACAATAATCTTTCACGTCATTGTTCTCTCGCAAAGAACAATTACCACCAAGGAAATATTTCGGTATATAACCGTGGGTGTTTCATAGTACAAGTCGCATTATGAGGTGCTTTAAAATGCAGAACAGCGTTTTTAAAGCGCCGAAATGTTGATACACTGTATCGCATATAGTTATAAAATACGCGTCCAAGAAAGATACAGTTTACTAAAAAAAAAAGCCGTTTTGTGCGTGCGAGGTTTCAGAACAGGCGCGAATATTAGAAATAACGACAAGATTCAGCCACTCATGAAACCAAAAACTTTGGTCGCATGATGGCGCCGGTAGAACATCAGCAGTGTGCCGGTATCAAACAGTTCGTTTGCGTTACATTATAATTTTTTTTCAAGCTCCACTTATTCAATTAGGTTCTTTTGAATCAGCACAAGAAGGAGAAGTGCACAGCGAGCCGTTGCACCAAACGTCATGCTCTATATCGCAGTCCTAGGAAAAAGAGCAAGTGATAAATGGCTCCCGATATATAAAGCGCCAGGAAATATATCATTTCCGTTTCATTTACTCAATCCTCGATCACGCAGCTCGCATTTTCAAGGGTATTACTGGTTGGTGCTGATTCTGATGCGATAAAAGTCCACCCCGTACCCTTTTCCCCAAAACGAACAAAATCCTTTGTAGATATATCAATGCTGCAGCCCCTTTCCTGTCGCAGAGCATTGCTAGAGCATAGTGAGGTATTAAATTTGTTTGCATCATTTAGGTAATGTAACAAAACTTGTAACTGGCCGAGGTCGCGTACAGCTTTCGAAAAGATAATAGCGCTATAAATGCACAAACAGATGTACAGAATGAGACGGCACATGCGCTAACTTGCATGTGTTTTATCTGTAGCCATGCCAGCAAAAATATAGGGATATAGGGAGATGAAGATATGGGCAGTACCAAAATGGCGTCAAGCATAGCGGCAATTCACAAAAGAGGTTCACGAAGAAACCGCCCCCCCCCCCTCCCCAAAGTATGCGCTAGTAACACCGAGTAGCATGGTGAAAACATGTCTGTATGTCAGTGAATCAGGCTTTCTTTATCGATCCAGCCCTGCAAATGGCAATGCGGATCGGTAGTACAGTAATCCTGTGCCGTTTAGCGAAAAGCGCACTCATCAATGGCTTCCAAACAGCTGTGCCTTTTTCAAGAGCGGATACGACGTGTCTTCTAAAGAGTTATATGAATATTGCTACAGCAGCTTACTGGGCTCAACCAGACGCCCGACACATCCGTCTAAGAAGGCTTGATCGAACATTTAAATTTTATGTTCCGCGTGATATTCCGCGTCATCAGACATGCTTGATACATCGACTTCGTTTAAACGTGGCTTTCACGCGCAAATACTTACATTTAATTGGACAGCTGGACTCACCGGAATGTTTAACTTGTGGCATCCCAGAGACTGTGGACCATGTATTATTGGTGTGCCCAGAGTATGCGAACGAAAGAAATGTGCTAGCTGCTTCCTTGAAGCGTTTAGACAAGAGGCCTCTGTCGGAGGAACTGCTGCTGGGCGCTTGGCAGGACAAGGGGAAGGGCGTCCAGGCAGTGCGCGCTCTTTGCCGTTATTTGAGCGCCAGCGGACTTGATTCACGTTTGTAAAGCAAGCTGCTGTGTCTGTATATATATTTCATATGCCTTCTCCCACATCGTCACCCATCATGACCTTCTTTCTTCTCTCCTTCCCCTTCCCCAGTGCAGAGTAGCAGGCCAGATTTGAATTATTCGGGCCAACCTCTCTGCCTTTTCCTTTCAATAAATCCATCTATCTGTGCCGTTTGGCAGACGTAGCCTAACATACAGCAGCAAGCCAGCAAATCACAGACAGTAATCAAGTAAGATGTCTTTCATCGAAGAGAGTGCCTGAAGTGGCGAAACATTGAACTCGCCATACATGCGCTTATAGCCTGCCATGCCCCGCCTGTCAATTTTGCCAAGAAGGATTGATTCAGGAAGACAATACACCATACGCACATCATTCACCTATAATTGCTCTCTGAAAAATTGTTTACAACGCAATACAACCATTATTCAGAATTCTTCCGAGATAGACAAAAGAAATGCCATGACAAAAAAAAGAAAGCTGCTACAAGCAGCTTGACAAGGTTCTTGCTCCTTTTTTATACGGCAGCGCGGATTTTTATGTACATGATAAGTACAAAATACTTTCATATTTCAACTCATGAAAATATATGTTGCACTTCACAACAGTAAAGAAACCACTATCATTCCACAATATGTAGATAACATATTAGAACATACTTTATTTCACTGCCAACTTTAGGAGATAGTAGATGTGGTAATGATTACTGCCAATTATAGTCACGTTCTTTTACATCCAATTATTCTATAGCAACATGCACATCAAACCACTATGAAGTGAACTCTTTTTAACGCACTTTTAAAAGCAATAACCACTTAAGTTGGAAAATCACATTATCTTGTTTTCCGAAACCAAAGTTCATGTCATCGAATGAATATCCGGAAGCGGAGAGAAGGACAGCAGCCCTTAAGATTATCGTAATAACACCATTAAAGGCGGAACTAAATTTTCTCACAATAGTTTTCCGACTTGAGCATCGTAGGCTAAGTGATATGGGGCAGGTTTACGGCTTCTGATAGCTCGTAGATAACATATCATCGTAAGCGATAAATGTGTCGCCATCATCATCATCACCATCGTCACCAGAGCCAATATGATCGGGGGAACGAAATACATGTCAATTGCCTAGGGCAGCAATTCGTCAACTACTCATGCCCTTTTTCTTGCACCTTTCTATTCATCCAGGATCTTCAACTAGCACTGCATCAAAGCATTCCTCATTCGCGATTTTAATCTCATTACTCAACGGTTTATTCAGCATCCCGACTTTGCAATTATATATAAGGCTATCGGCTCGCTACATACGTAGCTGCTGTCTCAATGAAAATCTTAGCGTGCAAATGGAAGTTTGCCTTATTTTGCTGTGATATGCAGATTCTTGAAGGCGGTTAACAATATGCATTTCAGATGCATAACGTCTACTCCGAAGCGCTGCTTAAATTTTAGCGTTCAAATTTCTCATCGCTCTCACTAATGTACATATGGCTGCAAACGTAAATAAACGCACCGCATTTGTCACGTGCATAGGACCCAAATTATATGTAACCCAAAATAATATCTGCTTCAGTCATTATTGATACTTAAATGACAGTTATACGGGGTTTAACTGCGTCTAAATTTGTTCATTCATTCATCATTCTTCATCAGCCTGACTATACCCACTGCAGGGCGAGGGCCTCTCCCATATTTCTCCAATTACCCCGGTTCTGCGCTAGCTGCATCCACTTGACCCCTGCGAACTCCTTAACCTCATCCGCCCACCTAACCTTCTGTTGCCCCCTCCTACGCTTTCCTTCCCTTGGAATCCAGTTTGTTACCCTAAGCGACCATCGGTTATCCTCTCTTCGCACTACATGTCCTGCCCATGTCCATTTCTTCTTCTTAATTTCTACTAGAATGTCGGTAACTTGAGTTATTTCTCTGACCCACTCTGCACGCTTTCTATCTCTTAATGTTACCCCTACCATTTTTCGTTCCATAGCCCTCTGGGTTGTCCTCAACTAAAGTAGAACTCTTTTGGTTAGCCTCCACGTTTCAGCCCCATAGGTGAGTACAGGTAAGAAGCAACTGTTGTATACTTTCCTCTTGAGCGATACCGGTAAGCTGCTAGTCATAATCTGCGAGTGCTCGCCAAATGCTCTCCATCCCAATGTTATTCTTCTTCTTATTTCCTTTTCATGGTCCGGATCTGCGGTTACTACCTGTCCTAAGTAGACATATTCGCCTACTACTTCCAGTACTTTGCTACCTAATTTAAACTGCTGCTCCTTCCCGAGGCTGTTGAACATTACCTTAGTCTTCTGCATATTGATTTTCAAACCCACCTTTCTACTTTTTCCTGTCTAGGTCATCAATCATTATTTGCAGTTCTTCCCCAGAGTTGTTTAGCAAGGCAATAGTCATCAGCAAATCGCAGATTACTGATGTATTCTCCATCTACCCTTATCCCTAACTGCTCCCATTCCAAGTCTCTGAATACTTCCTCTAAGCAAGCTGTGAATAGTACTGGGGATATTGTGTCTCCTTGCCTAACACCTTTCTTTATGGGAATTTTGTTACTTTCTTTATGCAGAACTATGGCTGCTGTGCAGCCACTATATATATCTTCCAGCACTTTCACGTACGGCTCGTCTACCCCCAGATTTCGCAATGCCTGCATCACCGCCGAGGTTTCAACTGAGTCAAATGCTTTTTCGTAATCAGTGAATGCTATGTATAAGGGCTGGTTATATTCCGAGCTTTTTTCTAAATTTGTTAAGGTGTGCGAAATCACCGTTTAGCATTATTTGGCATGGCTTTGCATGGCGAATTAAAATAAGAAACTGGCGCAGTTTGGCAAAGCGTTGAACTTTTTTTATTGCACGGCATACAATAGGAGGTAGATATGTCATCGATTCGAATACTTATCGAAAACTTCCCTCGAACATGACTAGCAGATGGACGCTAAATGATAAGCTAAAAGGTCAGACGCCACCATCAGCGCTGCACAATAAAACGTTTGAATCAGAATTTCATTACTAATGAGGGGATATCTGGAGCCACATCGAGGTTCGTTGGATGCGCCGTAAAAGAAAATGGCGCGCCAAAAACGATAGGCGCAGTGTGGCTGCCACAGCGGTGAGCATGACGTCGTCTCACTCGCTGCTTCGACCTCTCGACACCGACTGGCGTAGCATATTGCTATGGCAATACGCGAATACGATACGTACACACAGGACTTGAAACCACGACAGTCATTGGACTCGAACACACTACCTTCGTGGAATTCGGACTCACGACCTTTACGCTACTCGAACCTACAACCCGTACGGGTCTCCAACCATCGTCCGTCACGGCACTTGAACTCATACCGTTCACGAGACTGGAGACTGGAGCAGAGTTTTTGCGCGGCACTGACAATCGCATGAGTGCTTTTACACTAAAAACGTAAAAACTCTATTTTTCGCGCTTTTACTTTCTTCAGCTCCATTCAGAAGATGTACTGTACTAATCTCTTCCAGCGAAAAATACAGGATTGCACTTAGCTTCGCTTAGAAGCTTAATGGCAAAAGCCTTTACTACTTTTCTTTACATCTTCTCTTCAATATCTGTACTCAGTGTTTGTTTACATTATAAATTCATTTCTTTTCCTTTGTTTTCTTTGCTTTTGTTTTCGGCGACATCGGCATCTCAGGACTCCTCTCCTCATCATGCGAGACAAAACTAGCTTACACATGGCAACAAGGGGATTTTAAGGCGAAAGCCTTTATTGGTTCATGCTGTCGCGGACAAAATATGTCCCGCTTTTGCGGCGTTCGGATTGGCCGAGGTCATAGAGGTCTCGACCAATCACAGAGCACCACCACAGTATGCGCGAATGAGTGCCTTATGTGGCCATATGTATATCAGTGACCAATTACTAATCATGAAATAATGTTTGTACCAACTGACGACTAATTAAGTAATTCATTATTTACCTAATGAATGAGTACGATTAGGTAACAGATAATTATTTACATACTTACTTACTAATTACATAATTAATAATTATAACTAATTAGTGCCAGTTGGGTAGCAAAATGTGGCACTCAGGCTTTCGGCTTTCACTACTTCAGTTGCTAAAGTCCCTCGTAATTTATTTATAGGGACTAGGCCTAACAGCCAAACGGGGAAGATATTTCGACGTCAGAACCTACTGCGATGACCAGACCGAGAAATTATGTCGACTTTAGAAGCTATTGCGATATCTGGCAGACACATCTCACACATCTTGGGCAATCTCACGAACACCTCTCGCGAACAAATCTCGCGGAACCTCGCCGACAAATCTCGATTCCGCGAGTTTTTCCCCATGAGCCTACAAATCCTTTCACCTTACTATCTTACCGACTATCCGGCATTATCGGGTGGGACCAAAGAAATCGATCTTAGTACGTCTGTGCTTCGGCTCCACTTCAGAGTCAAGGCCCAAGAAAGGGGCATTCGGTGTGTTTCGCAACACCCTCTCAAAGAAGGTATGGTTCTTGCAGACTGAATTAAGGCCCCCTTGTCGCCTCTACTGCACTGTCCCTCAAACTGCGCCGCATTTTCTGCATCTTGTTTGCCGTGCTGGCTCTCGCCTGATTGGATCCTAGACGTTCAGTTGAAACTGCTTCCACGTTTCATGTTTGCCTAGTTGCTCAAGTTTTGTTTGAGTTCTCTGAGTAGCCAATTTTGTAAACAAGGTTGGAGGTTGCTCTATTTTTCAATCGATGGGGGGGGGGGGAGGGGGGGGGGGGGGAACTGGATTCGATTGTCAGTTCCCGGCAGATGGCATTTTACAGCCAGCTTGGAAAGTATAGAATTTAGTTTTTATTTTGAAGGTAGGAATTGATCCCACCGGCTGAAGTACCCTCGATGAGATGTGAGAATATAATTTATTTAAAAGTGTTCGACGTTTAAAATCTACGCTTGGTGCCTTCCACAGGCAATGCCGGAAATGATGACTGTTACCATCTGCGTAAAGTTACACACAATCCTACATTACACCGTGTGAAAGCTAAGATACTTATAAAACTGGACAGCCAACACTGCCATGAATGCGGACAGTTTATTATGCGTAATGAGCGTGTCTGATCGTGGCCCAAATGCCTACAGCAGTCCCAAGTTTCAGCAAAACGCTGCAGTGACTTAAAGAAAGAAACCCTACACTATGCGAAGCAGTTAGTTTTCTTATAGTGCCCGGAAATACGTTTAATGTGATGAACACGGAGAGGTGTTTTAATTTGACTGTATGAGGAATTATTGCGAAAGGGGGCTCTCTCTTTCTAAAGAGAGGGAAAGAGGAACAGTCTCCCTCGGTGTTTTTTTTTCTGAAAGGAGAAAGAAAGCCCGTCTTCCTACCTCTTTCTTTCTATTCCTCTCTCTCTCTCTTTCTCGCTCTCTTGAGAAAATAGGGGCGTTCGAAGGATCGCAGCAGGGCGGCCAAAATGCTCTCGTCTTGCTGAATGTAATGTGGTTTAAGTGCTCTCCTGAATCATTTTAAGGAGCTATTTTATTTACTGTACACAATCTGTCGGCAAATTAAAAATAACTTTATTTAGGAGTTTGTGAGCCCCTAAGAGCACAGGACATTGCTGACAGTTAAAAACACTCGACAGTGAGCATTGCAAAAAGCTGCATGTTTGGGTCGCGAGCTAAAAGGGGGAATTTCTGAAGTAATTTTTGTGCGACGACTCTAAATGGCGCCCTCTGGTTCGTACCGAGCTTCCCCATTATGGCACAGTAAGAACCTACGGCTCATGAATCGAAAGTGTACAGTTAAAAAGTTCAGCAAAACAAACGAAAAGTGAGCCGAGCTTGTCTGAGACTAGCATAGGGCTGTACGTTTGGTGCGTTTGTCTCAAAGATTATACTACAAGTTTATTGTTCGATCCCCATTGTGTTTCCTATGTTCCCTGTAGCATTATTCTGAATACTTGTAACATTTATATATTATGTTTTTTTTTCATTTTATGTTGTTTCAAAATTCACCCTTCGAAGGGCGAATTTTCAAATAGCTGATTGGAAACATCTGTTTTTGTTAGGTTCGAAATTTCAATTTTACAGGCCTAGATGAACTAGAATGGCATATTACGCTAAAATAAAATTCATATAGAAACTAAGCTAAATAATGAAAGTAAACGAAAAGCTTTTTTTCCCTTGATATCAGAGACAGCAAAGGCACTGGTAAAAACAAAAAGCTCCCTTTGCCCCAGTGGGAATGTGTAGGCTTAATGCTTTGAACTTTATGTTGGCATCAAGAATACAATGAAATTGCTGTAGAAAACTGTGGTTAAGATACCACCATCAAACAATTTTTTCTAACATATCACTGAAAATGTTTTCCTAGAGAGTTATTCTACAGCTTTATTGTTAATACTAACATATCTATTAGCAAGAATCACGCAAGAAACGTTACTGCGCTTTATCGAATGAGAACATGAATGAAAGGCAAGAAGGAACAGAGCACCATAGCCTTTACAATTCCATGTAGTATTTAGCGAGTGCTTGTACCAAAGCAGGGATTGGATCAGAATTAATGACCCCAATTTCAGAAGGCCATACATGCCACTGCCGTTTTGCATCAGATTCTCGTGACCATTATTTTGGTCGCATGATGCACAGTGACAGCACATGTTCAATTCAAGATAAAAAGTAGAACATCGAACCATCCATGTATCTAGAAAAGACTTTCATGAAGTCACTCGTGAGGAGCTTAAAGTGGAAACGGGACAGAAAAACACAATTGTTTTGTCGATTCACACGACTAAAACGGCCGAGATTTTATAATGTCGTCGCTTGTAGACGTCGAAAGCGCCCTCTAAGCGAGCAGCTTGCTCAGCCTCGGACAAAACAAGCTTCCTTCCCCGAAAACCATTGATTTCCTGGGAAGATTAGGTCAGTTCGATGAGGAGGAATGTTGGCACACCGGAATTGTTTAGCGTTTCGTCGGAAGCTGCTAAGCAAAACATTCTCCATCGGATTCTGCGTGTGTGCTCACAATGCAAGCAAGGTTTTCGGAGCGCACGCACCCAAAAACAAAGCGCATATTCTTTCTGCTTTGCTTTAAACGTATGCAGACTTTGTTCAAGTGAGGCCGCGCAGTGCTATGCATGCACATCAGCGATGGCATACGAGGCGCCATACGTCTCACTTCTTTTGTTTTGTTCCGGTGAACTCCCTATGGTTCGCCCACCTCATTAGATTGCGAGACAGAATTTGGGCGGGCTAAATGGTGCCTGAAGAATAGGGATAAAAACAGCGCGAAAACAAAGACGTAACAACACAACAGAGACGCTGACTAGCAACTGAGGTTTTGTGACCGACAGAAGAAACTTAAACTCAAGCAAAAATCAAACTGCATGAGCCTGGCTGCTGTACGTCTGAAAAAAAGTTAAAAAAAAGGCAAAAGGGCTCGCCGTTTTAAACATGCGCTTGTTCCGCCTTAAAAAAATCCCTTTCGTTTTTTATTTACCTTTTATAAGACTGATAGCAGCCCAACTCGTGCTATTTGATTTTTGTGTATCTAAAAGTTCCTTCCGTGCGTCAAATTACAAGGTCTCAAACTGTCTCTTAAGAGGAGAATGGCGAAAACCTACCTTTCCTCTCCTATCATTTACTTCTCATTGTCTGTCTCGTATCGGCGTTCGCTGCAGTGCTACGTATAATTATAATTAGATTACAGGGAAGGAAAGGCGCAGTATCTGTCACACTTTCCCCGGCAATAGTGAGTTTGGATGGTACACCATCGCTCCTATCTCGTGGCTACAGTGTACTAGAATAGTACACTATACTCGTTCCTTGACGCGCGTTAAAGTGGGGCATTACAGATGGCAGCAACGCAAGACAAGATCACATCTCGCGGAATGTCGCGGAATATGACAGATCTTGCGCACAAATTTCGCGCACGGGATTTCGTTCCATGAGCCTAGAAGGGCGTTCGCCTAATAAACCTCAGTTGCTAGTCAGAGCCTGTGTTGCGTTGACCGTCTTTGTTTTCGCGCTGTTTTCTACCCCCATTTTTGGACTGCACATCCTCCTGGTGGTCACTTAAACTTAAACTTGTTATTGTATATTTTCACGTACGTAGTAGTGAAAAAGCGTTTATTTATTTATTTATTACAAGTTCCTGCCGCGCCCGAAAGCATTATTGCAGGGGGGGAGATGACAAGTTATCTTGCTGGGAACGCCAGTGATAAAATACATAAAAATGAAGAAAATAACATGACACAAGTGATAATGCAGAATGGAAAACATGCATCTAAAGGGGGCAACTGCGCGACGAACAAAGTGATGAAAACACTAAAGAACAAAGTAATGAAGGAAACACACGCAAGAGAACTGGGCGCCACATCACACATGCGATAAAAAAGCCCGAAATAAATTTTCAGTGCAACACTCAGCGATGCCAGCTGGCAGCCGGTTCTACTCATTGATCGTCAGTGGAAAAAACGAGGTTTTATACACATCTGTGCGGCATTTTATTTCGCGGATCTTCCACTGATGATCAAGTCGTCTAGACAAAAAGTGAGGTTGAAGCAGGTACCGGTCTTTGTCAATGCTGAACTTTGCAAATAAATGCGATACATGATCTGCAGTCTGAAATGTTTTCTGCGGTGAGCTAAAGATTCCCAACCAAGATGATGTTTAATAGACGTGACACTAGATGAAAAATTATAATTGTTAGACACAAATCTGGCATCATTATTTTGGATGCGTTCGAGCATGTCTGATAAGTAAATAAACTGGGGATCCCATACAGGGCATGCATATTCAAGAATTGGCCTTATATAAGTGAAATACAGGAGCTGCTTGACATTTGACTGCGCTTTGCTGAAATTACGCTTCAAAAAATTAAACATTCTGCAGGCTTTCGATGTAATATGCTCAACTTGTATCGTCCACGTTAGGTTAGAGGTGAAATATACGCCGAGATACTTATATTCAAAAACTTTTTGCAGGGGAACATTATTTATTGAGTAGCAGGTCGGTAAAGGGGAACGCTTACGAGTGAACGAGACAAGTTTGCATTTTGTAATGTCCAAAGACATTTGCCATTTTGAGCACCAGTACTGGATAAAATTTAAGTCTCGCTGAAGTTTCAATGCGTCAGAAGAACTTTCCACAACATGGTAAAGCACACAATCGTCAGCATATAGCCGAACTTGGCAGGTGAGGTCAAGAACAATATCATTAATAAAAATGAGAAAAAGAAGGGGTCCAAGGACAGACCCCTGGGGCACACCTGAGGAGACGTTTACGGAATCGGAGTGACAACCGTTAATTACAACACGCTGCATGGGGTCCTGGAGATATGAATGAAGCCAGTCGAGGATATTGGGATGCAGACCAAGGCAACGTAACGTATGTAATAATAGCACATGAGGTACAGAATCAAAGGCTTTTTTTTAAAATCCAGAAATACACAATCGATTTGATATCCGTGGTCAAAAGAGGAAAACAGATCATTACTGAACTCAAGTAACTGGGTGGTACAGGAAAACCCCATTCTAAAGCCATGCTGAAGTGGCGTAAAGAAGTCATGAGAGTCAAGGTGTTTCATGACTGCACTGTAAATTATATGTTCCAATGTTTTACAACACATGCTAGTCAGAGAAATGGGTCGGTAATTAACAACAGACATTTTCGAACCGCTTTCATGCACTGGGACAACATTAGCATTTTTCCAGTCATTTGGCAAACATGCCGAGTTATGCGATGTTTGGAACAAGGTGACTAAATAATGAGCAATTTCGTTAGCACATGATTTTAAAACAAAGGTAGGTACACCATCAGGGCCGCTGGCGGAGGTGGCGCTGATGTTATTAAGCAGTTTTAAAACACCCTGGTAAGTAAAAACTATTTCAGGCATGGTTTCGGTAATAGATTCACGAGTGTTCGGAAGTTCACCGATGTACGCTGGCGCAAAGGCAGACTGAAAATATGCATTAAAGCGGCAGGCTTTATTACCATTACTGCTAACAAGGTCATAATCGACGTCTAAGTTTGGGATTCCGACTGGTTCGAGTCCGTTGTGTTTCAGAAACGTCCACAATTCCTTGGGATTACTACGCAGTTTAGAACCCAGATTATTAAAGAAGTTATCCTTATGAGCTTTAATTTCAGTTTTTAGTGTACTGCCAAGGGCCCGAATTGACTGCAATACAGCAGAGCAACGATTCTTTTTATACGATTCAAGAAGGCGATGTTTTTTCCTCACAAGCCGTCTGATTTGTCGCGTGATCAATGGTTTGTCGCGGCGCCGCTTACCAGAAAGAAGTTTTGTTGGGATGTACTTATCAATTAGGCTGCCCAATTTATTTTTTAATACCTCCCAGAGTGAAATGCATATTCAACTCTTATATTCAGTAGAAGAACAATTGCTTCATAATTCATTGCAGCTTTTATTGTGAACTACTAAGCAGCAGCGGTCATTGTTTTGAAAACTGTTATGTGCAATTGCGAAACATTCCTGCGGTCATTTTCACTGAGCTACCTTTATATTCATTTAGGCTTGGCAGCGCTGCAGCGATGACTACATTAACTCAGCGTGTCGTCTCTTTGTTGTGCAGTTGCCAGCGCTTCCGCTCGTACCTTCCAGCTCGTCGAGTGGTTCTTCTACTATCGTGGGACAGGCTGACTGTATCTTGCTTGTCCCGGATACAGTCGCACCATTGTCCTCGGATCGTCAGCGCCGGTGCCCGGTTCCTCATCGCTGCCGGATTCCGACCGACTGGCCTGCTGGAACATTCCCAGCGCCTTTCTCACCTGCAGCCTAGTTGGACCTCTAGGGACTAAGCTCCCGACGTTAGTTTTAAGGCTAAAACCTTCCTTGGTCCACGCTAAAAATCTCGCATGAGCGAGATCTGTTTACGGCTTGTGTTGTCTTTGTTTGGCGTTCCTGCCGTCTTCATGGCAATGTAGGGGGAGCGACGACGAGAGACACCGTATCGCCAATCCCACACTTGCAGGGGCACTACAACGAACACGCGTCAAGGAAAGGAAATGTCCACTCTGCGGCACGAGCCCTGGCGTTGCTAGCAAAATCTGTACAAGAGGCGCGCTATGTACAGTGTGCATCAGCAACGCTGAGGCTTTCGTATTTTTCTAGTGCAAATTCTGCAGTGCTCTCGGAAGTTTGTTTCCTCATGCCCGAGTATAGCGCATGCATCACCAAACATACACCTACCCCCCTCAGGCCAATCGTTGTAAACATTAGGCATTTTAAAGCCAAATATAAATTATTTCTGGTCCTAAGAAGGTGAAGAACGCTTGATTTAGTAATTCTGGAGATTTCTTGAAACAAACTGTTTTTGTCAGGAAGCCGTTACTCTGATTAGGAAAAGTGCAACAGGAAAAATTCAAACTTCGGCAGAATAAAGTCATTATCGGCAACGCCACTCACAAGTATAATGGCATCATAAAGAAAATAATTCCTGCACTCCATAAACACTACAAAACTCCTCTGAGAAGTCAAGAATCCGCTCCGAAGTTCAAGGGACCAGGAGAGTGCGCAATTGAAGAATCTACATTCAATTCTTACACCAACATCTACGAAAGATAGATACCATCGAAGGTCTTATGCCAACAACAAAATGCGGCATATTGATCTTAACCAAAACAGGGTTACACTCGTCCATAAATGACTGATATACTTTCATTCCTTCCTGATTTTAACATTTTTCGACGAGATCAGATAAACAGGCGTGCAGGGGGTTTACGTACCCGGTCTCCTCATACATTTTGCTGCTCTGAGTTGAGTGTTATCCCAACATGAATACTTTTCATTCAGTGTCACACTTCGTACCCTCCCCCCTCCCTTTATCAATGGCGACTGTTATTGACCTCCTGATAGAATAATTACTTTTGTCGCTAACTTCCACGAAGCGCTACATGTCATGACTGCTTCCCATCCACACATTCCCATTCTTCTTTGTGGTGGCCTTATCTTTTCGTCTATAATTTGTTACGACATCCCTTCAATCACATTCAAAAATAACGTTGAAAGTAACTTTGTTAACAAGTGTCTAACATTTGGATTCTCACAACTTGTTTTTAACCTTACTAGGCAAAGAGGCCTATCTTCTAACACTCTACCTTCTTCTAACTTCCATCCTGATAAAGTTTCACCACCACTTTATTTGTCTAGGCTAAGTGACCATCTGTAATTCAAGCTACATTTCTTGCCAACTATCAAGCGTCTAGAAACAAAAAATTCACCAACACTTTTTCACTAACATACTTAACTTTTACCCGACCTAAAGCGAGATTTGCTTCATCCGTATGGGCCTTCATCTCCCAAACCTTTCTCTGATCTCAGAAAAAAATCAGTCACCTGAATCTTTTATTTACTCCGTTTACTCATATTGTTCTAGAGTGTCTGTCTCAAAATATTGTTCACCCTTTCCTAATCTCCAGTCACGACGGGAAGTACTTCAAGCATGCCTTTTTCATAAATTATATCATTCTTTAGGAGTATCTAGCATGTCACCAGCCCATCGTTTTTCGAGCAGTCTGTCACCAGACTACTATCTACACATCCCTTCGTAGAACCTCTGCCTATCTCTTATAATTTTTGGTCAAATCACCTAGGGACTGGAACGATCTTCCGGTGGACGTTGTGCACGTTATCCCAGAGAGCACGAACCTTGGGCCCAGGGTTGGTAAAGTGTTAACAAAGTCCGGCCCAAGATAGGGCCGGACAATGCAAATGCAGTACCAACACTCTGCTGAAGGTTCGTGCAGCCTAGGATCAATCCGATCCAATTCAATAAAACGATCGAAGTGAACATTTTGTATCTACCATGCCCATCTTTCGTGTTTATCTTGGTTTAGTTTCAGGGCTTTAACGACCCAAAGAGACCTAAGCTATGCGAGACGAGGTAGAGGGCTCCAGCAATTTCAGCTACCTGGGGTTCTTTTTTTTTATTTATTTATTTATTGGAAGGCAGAGGCTTGGTAACTGTCTCACTTGTTTTCTGTGGACACCGCAACCACGCCGTGAGAGAAGGGAGGAAGGTGGGAGTGAAAGTGGAAAGAGAGAGAAAGAGGAGCCGTAGTGGAGGGCTACGGAGTAATTTCGACCACCTGGGGATCTTTAACGTGCGCTAACATCGCACAGCACACGGACGCCTCTGCGTTTCGCCTCCATCGAAACGCAGCCGCCGAGGTCGGGTTCGAACCCGGGTACTCCGGCACAGTAGTCGGGCGTCTTACCACTACTTGCCTGACATCGCACAACATACGGGCGCCTTTCTCTTCGCCTCCATCAAAAAGCGATCGCAACGGCCGGGATTCGATTCTACATCCTTGGGCACTGGAGTCGAGCACCCTAAGCACTGCGCCTTCGTGCCGAAGAGTTGTGGGTCATAGCATATTTCTGCACAGCGTGTGATTTTAATAAAGCCAGGGAGAAATGACATGCCTTTTTTTTCTACTGTGCTACCGAGCATAGAGATGTTAGTGACCGCTTTCAGAGTGCATGAGTTTTTCTAATTTTGAAAACAGACACGGATTCCAGTAATTAAAACCGGCACTTTTTAAGACGCGTGCATTCACTTTTAGGTTCCACAAAAAGAAACGTTCTGTGTCACGATTTTCATCTGTCCGCCCGAATGTAATGAGACAAGAACAAAAGAACAGCAGGAAGCGAAGAAAGGAAATTCGCCAAGTTGCATACACTACGCGAAGATATATTTGCTTGGGGTAGAAAGGTTAGTTCGTGAATTAGTTTCCAAGTGTAGAAATTATGGTGCCGACAATTTTTGCAAGTTCTCTTTTTTAATTTTCTTTATCATACTCTATGTCATGGTAGCGCCAATGCGTGTTTGCTATCATCTATGACGATTTCAGATGCCATGAAATAATCATACAATAAGCATAAAAATCATGGCACCAACTTTTTAAAGCGTCTTTTCGCTCACTTTATTCAGATTCTCTACACTGGGCATGCTCAGCTTTGCTTATGCCACCAATGAGAGAGACACTGCAGGTCTGCTGTCATCCGTGATGTCATACGCAGCTGCTGTCAGTCATAAGGTTCAGATTTGAAGGAAATGAAAGCAAGAACGTACGTAATGTAATGTCTACATTATTTACACTCTTTTACTAATATGTGATCGCGGTCTTACTAGTGTATAAGCTAAGATCTACTAATTGTACGTGAAATTATGAAACTGAGGGGTTGAGTATCCATACATAGAATGCCGTAGATATCAGAAGCGGGTAATTATCATTCGCACAGTTTTCGTCCTCTGCTTTCGATCTCGCCCTATGTGCCAACAGTGGAGCTATAACATACATCGTTCGTCAGCTACATTTAGTACGCTTCAGTTAGGGGGAAGAATATTCTCAATGTTTGGTTTGCTGCACCATATTTACAGTCTGAAAGAAGCACTGTCCAGAGGCACTGATGTATACGAGCATTTCACATACAATATGCATGTATGTCACATGCATATTGTGACATATTGTATCACTGCGGCGGTCTGGTTGTCTTTGGTATTGCATAAAGAACTGTTGTCGCGTGTTTAAAGAAATTAAACATCAACTTTACAGTGCTCGCATGCTTTTCTTGGACTCAGAGGCTGGACTCAGAGGCTGTTTTTGTTTTAGGAAATGTAATGAGAAGATATTGGTATGAATTCATAAGCAAAACTTTTGTTAGTTTTCTCTTTTGTCCTGTCGTGTGGTGTAGTAAAGATTCATCTGCAACCTCTAGGGAAATATAATGAACGATTCCTTCCACTGAAAAACCCTCTTGTCAAAGCAAACAAAAAGAAGCAGAAATGAGATTGCACAGTGTTGACTGTTATTTCAGGGAGAGAGAGAGAGATAGAAAACAATTTTTGTACTTATTGTTAGTGGCAAAAGAAAAAGCTGGATGAAATTGTATGTTGATGCATTGTTGCAGTTTCAATATGGGGGTACTGTCGTCAAATGCATAGTTTCTTTTTTAGCTAATTCTGGCAATTGCAAACGTGAGAAAATGGTGCATTAGAGAACTGTGAATATGTTTTTTCAGCGGCCAGCATTTAATGAGCAATTGTTGCTCGCTTAACACGAAGGCTTTTGTGTTTCTGTTACGATAGTATTTACTCTTCCTGGTAACGTAACGTTGTCTCCAGAGTTTCAGGAGATATGACAAGGTGCTTGTTCCGCATCGCGTTGACCAACAGAAAGATGAATGATATATTTCTCCTTAGGCAGTCAGCCGTAATACAGCTAAATCATGTGATTTATTCCAAATGCGCTGTACGCTTCTATTAGGAACAAATGCGATCAGAATGGCTTTCATGTTTGCAAACTGTAGTCATTAATATGCTTATTATTAGCGATCACAGTCTGGTGTTCATGTTAGTAAAGAATTAACATTTATGCTTACCTCAATTAATATAATTTATTTACGGTGCTCTCAGTGTGTAGGAAAATAAACACAAGTTAGGCTCCTGAAAAGACACATATTCAGAATAGTAACTCACTCGTCGAAATTACTTTTCAAGCAGTTTCGAGTGACTGAAAGTGTACTCCATCATGCACCGAATCATTTGATGTAGCGCTCTTTCCACTTCACTACAACAAAATTTAGCAGCATGACCAGAAAGTAGACAGAAAGCTTTTAGCCCGGTGACCATCCAGTACTCCCTGCAAAATAAGGTGCATGAATTGAATCGGAAAATTTCGAAGGGGCCTACATTATGACGCTTCGTTTCATAGATGACATCCCCACTGAAACTTTTAAAACGAAATTTATGTTGATTCATTTCACTGATTCAGCAAGTGGGCATCAAGAGCTGCACATTATATACCCGATCTGCCACTCGCGCAATATGTTGCGTCAGAGCTTTTAGCGTTCATTGTTTAAAATATTGCGTAGTGCAGGGCATAGCAATCAGGCTTTATAGAACTTTTTATGCGTTCCCAGATTGCGCCCCAGCCCCGGTTACCACATTTCAGTAGAAACAAAATAAAAGCTGCCCAAACACCAGCATGTACGCGCGTGAAAAAACCACTGTTTTTGTCATTGACTCTTGAACTCTCCATTATGAAATGCCACAAGCTCTGTCACAAAGGTTTAAAAATTATGAGGTGATTATGTACATAAATATTTACTTGTTTTTGTATAGACGTGCAGATTGGCTGCCAGCACTTATACTGGCTCGAAAAATACCATCTCGGCCACGCTCTCACGCCAACCTCTCGAAAGAGAGCCTAGAAGCAGAACAGGGCAGCAAGCTCTTGAGGCAACCTAGAGTCCTCACGCGGATACAGGTCGAAGAAACTACGATTAGGGCACACAATCTGTATGAACGCTGACACATGATCGATATCTCGGCGAGGATCAAAACAAGACGATGGTTGCCTTCCACTTACTTGCTCCTTACCATGTTACACTTCATAGGTTGTCCGTATCTCTTCTTCCACAACAAAGCACGCAACGTTTGTTCAGCGAAGCCCGTCGTAATATTGATTATTCATCTTGACCTACTAACAACAGCTTAGCCACACTTAACAAGACTAACAAATAGTATCCAATAATCCTGAGTGAGGGCGGCAGAAAGTTAGGGGGACGGATGAGGTTAAGAAGTTCGCAGGGGTCAAATGAATGCTGCTAGTACAAAATCGGGTTAAGTGGAGAAATATGGGAGAGGCCTTCGCCCTGCAGTGGGTATAGTCAGGCTGATGATGATGATGATGATGAATCCTGAGTTAGTTGTCCAGTGAAGTTTGTTGAAACTAAGGGGTAATATAGGTAATTGGCTGCTTGACATTTTTTTTTTGCGCCCATCCAGTCTGTTGTTCATTTCCGATCAGATCTGAGAAAAATTCATACCTATGTGTACGGCCCCACCCCGTGTCTCCTATCACTCAGTGCTCTTTCACAAACATCGTGGCCGCTGCATGATCAGCAAAGTTTTGCATCAACAGTCAATGGCTGCTTTGCCTCAAATACTTTTCTACTGGTCATAAAAAAATACGTTTAAAGCAGTTGCGTGCAATTATGACTGATGCGCGCGCGCGCGCGCGCGCGCACGCACGCGCACACACACACACACACACACACACGCACACACACACACACACACACACACACACACACACACACACACACACACACACACACACACACACACACACACACACACACACACACACACACACACACACACACACACACTGAGTTCAGTAAATGATTTCAAAAAGGTTGCGCTTCGTCGGACGTCAGGCGAAGAACCGAGAGGAGAAGGATATAGGAATTCGTACTAATGCAATATTTAGGAGTGGATTTTCATTTCGAAGAAATAAGCCTTCCATATCTATTTTAAAACAAACTTCCTGCTGGAATTATTTATAATGCAAACATGAAGTCCCGCCCAACAATCCATGCTGGTCTGCGCGCTAGAGATCACACTCAGTTGCGGTGCATGAATGTGCCCGCAGCTGTAGTGGCATCTAACTGCATTCCGAGCAGAAGAATTAACAAAACCCACTTGACCCCGGAGGCAAGAGAGATGAAGCGAAATTACATTTACACCTAACGACCGCGCCAAACAAACACCAAAAAACGAGATCGTATGTAAGCAGAAATATAAAAAAAGCAAGACTTCAGAGACGAGAAATCTACCGTTCCTGTGTTGCGTGTAACAAGCAATTCCGCATCTTTAAGAGGGAAGGAGCTTAGAAAGTAAGCACCAACAGTTGTGCCGCCCGGCCCTCCGGCAAAAAGCGGAGATTCTCAGATTCTAACTTGCCCGACAGCTGTGCTCTTCTAGTTACCTGCTAACGACAGTATAAAGGCGGATTCGAAGCCCCTCTGGTAACTTCTTTTCCGGTCTGTCTGAGTGAACAAGAAAATAGTGAAAGGAATTCAAAATGACGATTCGAAGTGCGCCTGTTTCTGGCACAAGCACTGTGTGGTGTTTACGCCTCAATATCTCATTCCCGTCTTCTTTTTCTCACTAGTTCTGTCTCAATGTAGTTTTGCTTAAGAGTAATTGAGCATTTCACATTCTATTTGTAACTGAAGCTATCCATGTCAGACAGACGCTCTTACGAAGTTTCTTTTCGGCTGTCGTTTTTTTTTTTTTTGGGGGGGGGGGGGGGGTTCAATTATTTTACTCTTCTCCAATTTTCCTGTCGAAACTAATCCACTGAAGCACCGTCATGAAATGCTAAGATGCAGTTATTGAAACTGTTTGAACATTTGCAGTGCGTGCAAAAAGTGAACTACTTTTTTCAAGCTGCAAGCTTTATTGAAATAAGATGACTGAAATAAACTCGTTATTTTTAATTCTCCTCCTTCGGCAGGGGAAGAAAGAATCCGAAAAGCGCTTGTCCATAGAGACAAGACATATCAGTAATATTTTATCTACGTGGGTACCAGCAACTGTCTGGAGAAAGGCTTCTGTGTTAACTGCAGAGAAGGCATGTCTCTCATTTCCCTCTTCTATTTTTGCGATGTGACCTTTACGCTAGCCATCATCCCGCTTCTACTGCGTCACTGCTGCCGTAGTATGATGCCCTATATGAAAACAACCTTGTTATCTCGCTGCTGAAACATTAAAAGTTTCATGCCTCAGAGATCATACAGTTGTCCCCACAAGTTCGCACTGACAGCTGAGTAACTTTTTGCGACAAATAGCTGCGTTCTATATACTCTACGTGTGTTTCGGGTGTCCGTTTTAGGTAGCCTCTACTATGATACTGACTATTGTTTGGGTAACGGGTCGATTTTTGCGGCAGAATCGACCTATTCTATGAGTATCCGAGGAATTGATCTGAAGATGATTTCCCAAAATGCCCTTTGTAAGCTCTGCAGAAGAAACTTTGCTATTTTAGGCAAAATCAATGCAGCCATTAAAATTGAGCGTCACTAATAAAAAGCGTCAAGAAATCTTGAGCTCACTCAGCAAATATCGAGCGTAGAAGTTCGTTTGCACGAAACCATACTTTGCAGCTGCCCCACTTTATCCTTGAACGTAGGTCAGTAAACGGCGAAACTGGTGATGCATAGTACACTGCAGAAATGATCGGGATTCTAAGAGAATGTGCATTGTGCACTTGAGTATCAACACTTTAGATAACAGGGCTTCACAACGCTTCAGTGTTTTGTCCAATGAATATAGGGTTGGGCCTACAGCATTCGGCCTGGTATAGAATCGAAAACTGGACTTTAAGAGACGGCAAGACGAGTAAAACGCTCATCTCATTTTCGAGGCTTGGTTCCTCTTCTACACACTGATCTTGATACAACAGCCTTGACACGCTTGCCTACTCTGTATAATGGAGTTATGAAATTTCAAGTGGAGAGTTGTCAGAAAAAATTTACCATCTGAGGTTTCGTTTCACTTCGCTCTATGAGAACGCCGGAAACTTTTGACGCGTTAGGAATGAGCGGGTAATAACTAGGCATCTCTTGTTGGCGTTCACCATGCGGACGCTTGAAGAATGATTATATTTGAAGCCTGTACAGTACACTGCATGCACAGGCTTGCCACAATCCAGAGTTTGGGACGAACCTTTTTGTCGTCGATTGCTATGCTCTCCGGTGGACAACAAGAAATGTGCGAAAAAACCTTCGTGGTGAATGCAGTTTTTAAAACCTTAAGTTTTATTTTAATTTTAATTTACCCCAGAGGAGATATTACTACCGCTCAAAGTCTCACAAAGAAAGAATAAAACACTTTCTTTTATGCAGTATATCAATGAAAAACCAAAGAAGGTTTGAATGGGAGCCCCATTTCGTAAGCCAACATTTTTACAAGAGGGCTTGTCTTTGTCTTGGCAGAGCATGATCAGTTTCACCCTTGTCATTCGTCTAAATTGGTACTACAGGCCACCCGCAAGGTTATTCTGGCAAGAAAAGGCAGAATATAGAAGGTGGTTAGCACGCGCCTCTGAAACCATGAAGATTTAGAGCGATGAAGGCACACGCCGCAACTCGAGATTGGGTTTCATGGTTGTATGTCGCTGGTCTCTCCACGTGTCAAGGGAGAGATCAAATATGAATTCTGTGGTAGGCAGATGGGCCCAACAATTCAAACTAATGTAATTTATTTATGCTGTTTCACTGAAGAAGCGAAAGGTCGGGATCCTTTCTGAATTAAAAAATTTTGAAATGATTGAGTCCATTCTTGTGCTGACTTCTATAGCGCGATCATCACTGCCAGGGTTACATACGCCTTTACTTCAGAAGACGAAAAACGGTGTAGGGGAGGGGGGCGAGCAGCGCCACGAATGATTATTTCCTAAGGGATGGGTTTATTTGAAACAGGCAGCGGGTGGTCTCGTGTCCTGGAAAAATAAAATATAAAACGACGGCAGCACTTGTTACATGCTCATCATTACCAACAAAACGTTTACGCATATTCCGAGGAAACATTGACGGGTATACTTGGATTTATTGCAACCGTACATTATACATATTGTGGTTGTAAACAACTTCCGATGAAAAATGAATTTGCTAAGAATGTATAAGTAACAAAAACAAAATCTGCAACTATCTGCCACACAAATACATCGACTAACTGCTACCCGCCAACGCAGAAAAGTCAAACGATTTAATCCAGTCGCATGAATTGAAATTATCAAACCGCACGAGAAGTCGCTAATACTCATTAGAAACTAAGCGCAGAGGGTAATACACGAATAAAACTATGTAGCTAAAAATATGATGTGGGCAGGGGCCTAGCTGGATGTTGAAACTATATATAAGAGCCTGAGCGCAACACTGCATGGCATATTCAGCTGGTCATTATTTTCCATACTGAAGACAGCATGTCATTTAGCGTTTAATGTAGGCTTCTGAAACTGTGCTAAACTGGTTTCTCCAGCGAAAAGCTTCATCACATTGCGCTTACCTGCGCAAGAAAGTGCTAGATGTCCTGCCTCGTTACCTAAGATATGGACAACTCCAATGACATTACTATTCAGAATGCTCATACAGAGCGGCTCTAAGGCAATGGTATTTTGACCACAGGGAACAGGCTTGTGAGCTATAAAACAATTAAAATACATTACTGTTGGTTCAAAAAACCTTCTTAATGCCGCCTCCTCCAGAAAATAACCAATTTCTTGTATTCCAATGTTTCAGAGTGCATTTCGGAAATGTTTTTTTTTTTTTGCCTCAACTGCTTTTCCGCTTTTTTTTTTTTTTTGCGGCAATCCTCTTTTATTTTTATCACTTTTCGCCGTGTTATTGTTTCTCCTATGTTGTTTTATGCTGCACTGTACCCTGTACTAATGTATCTTCCCACTCCCCTCTTTAATGCCTTCGGGCCCTGAGGGTATATGAATAAATAAATAAATAAATAAAAATAGTATTTGCTAGCATATATCATCATCATCATCCTGATTATACCCACTGCAGGGCGAAGGCCTCTCCCATATTTCTCCACTTAACCCGGTTCTGTGCTAGCTGCATCCACTTGACGCCTGCGAACTTCTTAATCTCATCCGCCCACCAAACTTTCTGCCGCCCCCTGCTACGCTTTCCTTCCCTTGGAATCCAGTTTGTTACCCTGAGCGACCGTCGGTTATCCTCTCTTCGCACTACATGTCCTGCCCATGTCAATTTCTTCTTCTTAATTTCCACTAGAATGTCGGTAACTTGAGTTATTTCTCTGATCCACTCTGCACGCTTTTATCTCTTAATGTTACCCCTACCCTTTTTCGTTCCATAGCCCTCTGGGTTTTCCTCAACTTAAGTAGAACACCCTTGGTTAGCCTCCACGTTTCAGCCCCATAGGTGAGTACAGGCAAGATGCAACTGCTGTATACTTTCCTCTTGAGCAATACCGGTAAGCTGCCAGTCATAATCTGCCAGTGCTTGCCAAATGCGCTCCATCCCAATCTTATTCTTCTTGTTATTTCTTTCTCATGGTCCGGATCTGCGGTTACTACCTGTCCTAAGTAGATATAATATTCGCCTACTACTTCCAGTATTTCGCTACCTAATGTAAACTGCTGTTCTTTCCCGAGGCTGTTGAACATTACCTTAGTCTTCTGCATATTGATTTTCAAGCCTACCTTTCTACTTTTTCTGTCTAGGTCATCAATCGTTATTTGCAGTTCATCCCCCGAGTTGCTTAGCAAGGCAATGTCATCAGCAAATCGCAGATTACTGAGGTATTCTCCATCTACCCTTATCCCTAACTGCTCCCATTCCAAGTCTCTGAATACTTCCTCTAAACAAGCTGTGAATAGTACTGGGGAGATTGTGTCTCCTTGCCTAACACCTGTCTTTATGGGAATTTTGTTACTTTCTTTATGCAGAACTATGGTTGCTGTGCAGCGACTATATATATCTTCCAGCACTTTCACGTACGGCTCGTCTACCCCCTGATTTCGCAATGCCTGCATCACCGCCGAGGTTTCAACTGAGTCAAATGCTTTTTCGTAATCAATGAATGCTATGTATAAGGGCTGGTTATATTCCGAGCATTTTTCTATCACCTGATTGATGGTATGGATATGATCGATAGTAGAGTACCGTTTCCGAAACCCTGCTTGATCCTTTGCTTGATTGCAGTCTAAGGTTGTCCTGATTCTATTAGTGATTACCTTAGTAAATACCTTATATGTAACAGACAGTAAGCTGATTGGTCTGTAGTTTTTAAGGTCCTTAGAGTCCCCTTTCTTGTGAATGAGGATAATGTTTGCGTTCTTCCATGGTTCCAGTACCGTTGATGACACCAGGCACTGCGTATACAGGGTGGCCAGTTTTTCTAGCACGATATCCCCCCCGTCCTTCAGCAAATCTGTAGTTATCTGATCCTCTCGAGCTGATTTCCCCCTTTTCATAGTTTCTAGTGCTTTCTTGACCTCGTCCTTCGTCACTGGTGGAACGTCTGACTGTTCTTCCCTACCGCCAATCTCATTACGGTCCTGACTACTTTGGCTACTGTAGAGATCTGTATAGAACTCCTCGGCTACTTTGACTATCTTGTCCATATTAGTGATGACGTTGCCCGCCTTGTCCCTTATCGCATACATCTGGTTTTTGCCTATGCCCAATTTCTTCTTTACCGCTTTAAGGCTTCCCCCGTTTTTTACAGCATGCTCAATTTTGTCCATGTTATACTTCCTTATATCGGCCACCTTGCGCTTATTGATTAGCTTTGATATCTCGGCCAATTTGATCTGGTCTGTTGGGTTGGAAGATTTCATACTCTGGCGTTTTTTAATCAAATCTTTCGTCTCCTTAGACAGCTTACCGGTATCCTCTCTAACTATCCTACCACCTACCTCTACTGCGCACTCAGTAATGATATTTCTGAAATTATTGTTACTTGCCTCTAGGGTAATGTCGCCATCCTCAGTTAGAGCTGAATACCTATTCTGTAGCGAGATCCTGAACTCTTCTGCCCTCCCCCTCAGCGCTAATTCGTTGATGGGTTTCTTTCTTACTAACCTATTGCGTTCCTTCTTCAGATTTAGGCTAATTCGGGACCTCACCATCCTGTGGTCACTGCATCGCACTTTCCCGATTACCTCTACATCCTGCACAATGGCGGGGGTTGAACACATTATGAAGTCGATTTCATTTTTAGTCTCTCCGTTAGGACTTTTCCATGTCCATTTCCGGTTCTTCCGTTTGCTGAAGAAGGTATTCATGATTCGTAAGTTATTGCGCTCTGCAAACTCAACTAGTAACTCCCCTCTGCTCTTCCTAGAACCAATGCCATAGTCACCTACTGCCTTGTCTCCTGCCTGCTTTTTCCCTACCTTGGCATTGAAGTCGCCCATTAGTACAGTATACTGCGTTTTTACTTTTCGCATTGCCGATTCTTCATCTTCATAGAAGCTTTCAACTGCCTGGTCATCATAACTACATGTAGGCGCATAGGCCTGTACAACCTTCAGTTTATACCGCTTATTAAGCCTAATTACGATGCCTGCAACCCTCTCATTAATACTAGAGAATTCATCTATATTGCCCGCTATATACTTATTGACAAGGAAACCTACTCCGAGTTGTCGCCTCTCCGGTAAACCTCGATAACACAGTACATGCCCATCCTTCAGTACAGTATATGCCTCATTCGGCCTCCTAACCTCACTAAGCCCTATGACATCCCATTTCATGACCTCTAGTTCCTCTAACAGCACTGCTAAACTAGCTTCACTAGCTAGGGTTCTAGCATTAAACGTTGCCAGGGTCAGTTTCCAATGGCGGCCTGTCCAGCGGAGCCAGGCTTTCTTAGCACCCCCTGCTGCGTCACAGGTCTGACCGCCGCCGTGGTCAGTTGTTCCGCAGCCGCTGGTGACTGAGGGCCGGGGTTTTATGGAGCTTATCATAGGAGGTTGTGGCCAATTACTGCACCAGGGTGGCCAACTCCTGTTCTGGTGAGCTAGCATATATATGCTCATACAAAAACTGAAACTAAGAAATGGAAGATCCCTGACAAGGTATACTGTTTACATGTATCCATGACGGATAAAATGCAATTTAAAAAAAAAAAGCAAACCACGAGAATTGCGTACACTGCTTGTTGCTTCTTTTCAGCATGCGGATTCTAATGTTCTTACAGACGCAACAACCATGACCCCGGTATATCGTTCGCGCTTTTTTTTAGGGCCTCTCCAATGATCAAAGCGGCTAGCTGACTGCCATTTCGTACTGCACTGCGGAAAACTAAAATGAAAAGGTATTCACGCAGTTCATTGCTGCAGCATTCTGCCTATAAGATCCTTCGACGGAGCAAGAATGTTTTTCATAGCAGGTACACCTCCTGTATGAAAACAGGCCGCATAAAAGCAGAAGAGGCTTACAACGAGCTATATCATCCTACGGCAATATACCACGCCCACTTATTTTTAAGCCGTTCTGGCGATGCACATTCGATATGCTCAGTCTAATAGAAGAAATAAAGCAAGAAATAGGAAGCTACGCCTCCTTTCCCCACGAACGTGCTGAGCCGCATCAATAGAAGTGAGCGTGGAATGAATAAAAAACGAAACGCCTTCTCGAAAGACTGCCTGAGCGAAATTTAAGGGGATCGCATGTCATTGGGTGTGGCCTTCAATGGGTTCCTAGAAGCGTAGTTCAATACTGAATGTAGTTATTTGAAACCCTGCAGGGCTTGTGGTGCATGGCAGAAGGGAGTAGATACCACGAAATAATTATATATATATATATATATATATATATATATATATATATATATATATATATATATATATATATATATATATATATGCAGATCAATTAGGGGAAATGAGGGTGCTTGTTATATACATGAAGGAAAGAAGCCAACATTCGGCGAGGCCAAGGAAAGCATTGGGGATAGTACTTTATGTCTTTTTTTTTAAATTTTTACTTCGGTAATCACACAAATTAGTAATGTAATCTGTTTAAGGGAAAGATAAACACAAAGTAGAAGAAAAAACAACGTGCCGATGGTGGGGACCGAACCCACGACCTCCGAATATCGCTTCCGGTGCTCTTCCAACTGAGCTACATTGGCCGCTGTCCCCCCTGCTACTTTCTTGGGTATTTATGTTGTCTGTATACGAACCTTGAGAGTGTACACCAGCGCCACCCTCAAACATAGCGGCGGACGTGGAACGTCCTTTGTGACCGCCAGCGTCACGTAGAACGTGATAAAGAGCGAGGGCGAAAGCTGTGCTTGAACAATCTTACGCTACCTATGGCCTCAAGACTGCCAGAACCGAGACTCCAGTAAGCTACAAGCAGATCAATTAAGGGGAAATGAGGGTGCTCGTTATAATACATGAAGAAAAGAAGCCAAGAGTCGGCGAGCCCAAGGAAAGCATTGGGAATAGTACTTTATGTCTTTTTTTTAATTATTAATTGGATATTCAGAGAAATTAGTAATGTAGTCTGTTTAGGGGAAAGATAATTAAACACAGAGTAGAAGAAAAAACAACGTGCCGATGGTGGGAACCGTCGTGGGTTCAGTTCCCAACATCGGCACGTTGTTTGCTCCTAAAAATAAACGTCGACTCCAAATAAACTTGGAAACAGTGAGAAGCAATTTTTCACTTGTATGTAACCTCTAGCAACCAAGTACGTCTATTTACTTATGCTATATATATATATACACAGCTGCTCATAGCTTATCCTTCGCCGTTTGTTTCGCTAATTACTGGGCTCGCCTAGTAACTTCCATTTTTTAGACATAACGCTGGACTGTCGGTCATCAGTCTCTGGCTCTAATTATAGTAGTCTGGTCATGGATATGGGAGCAGATGCACCATAGGGGCTGTTCACTACAGCTACTGAGTTCTGAATATGTCGAGACGCCGCGCAAGAACAAATATTTCGCAATACATTTATGGCATAGCCCCACACAATTTCATATAGTGGCTGCGTCAGCCTGACGTTATTGTTCCCCAGGCGGGTGCGTGTTTGGACTCTTGCGCATCTAGATAGGTTTATGTCCTGTTTAATAATAAATTTTTGCCAGCAGTTGGTTCTCTCGCCTCTCAACATTATGCACTCCGTCCCTCAGTGCGGTAAACATAGCTCATTTCTTTCTTCGGGCTTATTTTTTTTCTGCTAAAAGCTAGGTAACTAAACACCACTGAACGGGGCGAACAACTACGTATGGATCGGCATCAATGAAAATTCATTTAAAATGTGAGACAATTCAGTGATTTCGACAGTAAATCCGAAAAATGTGCTCTTATGCTGGTATATTACAACTAGATTCTTGCTTGTTAAAATGGCCTTTTAAATCCGCCTATAGCTTTCTGACTTTGCTGTTGAACATTGTCAAGTGTTGAAAATAAGCATATTCTTTATATACTATAGTAAAGAAAAAGCATATGTTTGGATATTCACCATGGAGTTAAGTACAAACTTGCCGTGGATAAAATATCTAATGGTGGTTTGGCAATGGTTACATTGGATTAGAATACGGTTATAAGCAGCTGATTGTATAAGCCATTCTCGATCCTGAGCATAATATTTCTGGTCGTGCATAGGCTTCGCTTGCAGATTTGCAGCTTTCACTGGCACACAACCTCCTCGAATATCAGAACATCTTTTCTGTGGCCGTATCTTTGATGATAATAAACAACAAACCGAAGGTAGACAGCGCACTTTTGAGGAAAAAATATCTTGACAGCCGCCTTTCTGAAAGAAAGATACGAGGTTCGAATAAAAGCATTTAATAACACTAAAACAAGTCACTTGATATTGCTGAATCCGTGTATCGGAGTGAATGCCTGAAAAAAGGAATTATGGCGAGCAGATACTCAGTTTCGGGCCAAGTGTGGCCGAAAAGCAATCCACAGAGGTGGATTAGAATAACGGGAATGGACACACTGGTCTTCTTATTACTCCTCGAGCCTGTGTATTTGCTTCGCACGAGCGCCTTTTGTCTCTGATAGGGTTCGGCTGTTCACATTATAACAGCCTTTATGGTTACGTGGTCACCAGTCAGACAATGACAGCAACTTTCGCGACTCGCGGCATACAGTCCGGACAGGATTTATAGTAATGAAAGTTTATGTTTGGCGAGAACCTTGATACATTCTCAGTGCATAGCACATGGCTCGCAGTGGCCAGACCTGTGTACGGCGCGCAGAAATGTATGGGCACAATTTGATATGTATGATCCGGTATCTCTGAGCCAAAAACAAAAGTAACCTGTCTATACCGTATGGAGGCTTGTCGTTATCTACCGCGCTTCGTTGTTACTCCTTTTGGAGAGTGTAGACGTTCCCGAGCTCCCTTCAATTAGGTCACGGACAAGACTTGATAAAGGAAAAGTTATACTCCCCAATTGTTCCCGTCTGCTTAGGTTTATTTTTCTGCAGAGGCCGCAACTGGAGCTAGTAAACATAGATAGATGAATTTATTGAAGTAAAAGGCAGAGAGGTTGGCCGGAGTAATTCAAATCTGGCCTGCTACTCTGCACTGGGGACGAGGAAGGAGAGAAGAAAGACGATGCTTGCACTCAATCGCAGCGGCAAGAAAACCAGTTTTACGATGTGAAATATTTAGGGCACAATCCAACTGAATATCTTCTTGGGCCAAAGTCGCGTTGTAATTCAACCAAGCGACATCGACCCAACCCGTAGTTTTTGTACAATCCCTCCGATACTCTACCACATGAGAAGAGATGGGCAAGCCCCGCCCGACCTGCCATTCGTAGTTACTCAAAAGCCTAGTGAAAGCACTGATAGTTCCTGCCCTTGCCGAGACATCAGCTTTTAAGATTGAGCTCTGATCGTCGCACTTCAACTCCAAAGATCATTCATTCGCGAAATTCACCTTGAGCCGCCGAAGCGGAGGAGCGGCCAATGACGTCATTGAACGTGACCAGCTACGGATAGGCACAGCTACGGAGTTCGCTTGGAGGCTCTCCGTTATAATACCACGCGACTGCGCAGGAGCTTAACAACCGATTTGTCGGAACTCCCATGATGGGGCTGGGACAGGTAGGTCACTGCCGCTTGCGGCGGGGGCTAGCCTGTTGGAATTTTTACCTGTTGTAGGCCGTCATTGCACCCGCCACCTCTTCGTTGGTGGACGACGGCTGTTGTTGAGGCGCGTGTCTTTCTCTCCCTCTTCCTTTTCTTTCTTCTCTATTTTCTCTTCTGTCAACCCCGCCGGTGTGGTGCAGTGGCAAGACGCCCGACTACTGTGCCAGAGTACCTGGTTCGAACCCGACCTCGGCGGCTGCGTTTCGATGGAGGCGAAACGAAGAGACGTCGCGTGCTGTGTGATGTCAGCGCACGTTAAAGATCCCCAGGTGGTCGAAATTACTCCGAAGCCCTCCACTACGGCTCCTCTATCTCTCTCTCTTTCCACTTTCACTCCCACCTTCCTCCCTTCCCCTACGGCGCGGTTGTGGTGTCCACAGAAAAACAAGTGAGAAAGTTACCGCGCCTTTCCCTTCCTATAAATAAATAAATCCGTCCGTCTCTTCTGTCTGCACGAGGCAGCGGAGGTGGCTCAGCTACAGAGCCAGAAGCAGGCCCGTGCACTTTCTTTTCCTTCTTCCTATACAGCCACAACAACAACAGCTTGGTTGCTCAGTCTCGTCATGGATGAGATGCGGGCAGGTCCGAGTTGCTGAACATGTCAGCTAAGTAGCCCATGTATGATGAAATGATGTTTAAAATGTTTTCCTACATTAATAAGGTTCCTTTTTTTTTCTCTCGCGTTGCATATTTATTGAGCTCCTGGGCGATATAGAAATAACGCCATATATTTAGCACCCAAAAATGGTCCACGAGGAGCACGATTTCGAATGTTAAATTTGTTTAACAAGCAGACTTACCGGCAGAAATCTGGGCTCATAAATAAGTATAATGGAAATAAACGGTATCTCCCGAACCTAAAGCATTTCGAATGCGACACGCATGCTTTACCACGAGGACATTGTTTCTGTCTCTATCCGAGTGGAACGCTCTATTTTACGAAGTTGTACATTTTTCATTCATTGAAGCGTTTGTGACGGCCGTGACACCATATCTGTGATTGCAGTTATGTTTTTGTAACGATGCTTTATTTTGCTTTGCCATCTAGATGCCTTTCGAAGTTTGCATTTTTTTTCTTCTCTTCGACTGTGTGCATTAACCCATGGCTTTCGTTTTCTTGCCGCTGTTAAAATGCAACTCAGCATTGTCTGAATATCACTGTAACCACTCCTGTTCGAACGGCCAGTGAGCAGTTGGAAGTATTTAACAAAATAAAAAAAATTCAATTCTACATTTCGTAGGCGTTGACTGTAATTAACGGTATACCTTTAATACGTAGAAGATGCTAACTAGGACAAGTAATATACTATCTGATATTTTTACAAATAGGAATAAAGTTTTCACAAAGGGATACGAAATTCATAAAACACACCGTAGCCTAAGACATACGCTATGGATTCATAGCAAGGCTATCAATATTTGCATAACTTCTTGATGCGAGACCACATACTTGGATATATTAGTTTATTCCTTTCTTTGGAATTAAAGCCCTTGCTTGGTGGTCTGATGACAGTGTTTCTATTTGCATAGCTGCTAACACCGACAAGCCTTTTAGGAAAATCCTTTTTAGGAAAACTTTTTTATGGGACCACGAGTACTTCTACAGTTAGAATTAGGGTAAACAGCAAGCACGGGAACGTAAAAAAATCGACGGAAGTGGTCAGGAATACACGAGGAAAGTACCATAACACGGGAAGACAAAGTCATCTTGTTCATGACGTTGCTTGATCAATATGACAGGATATTCCAGCACCCATTCATTAATTCGTTTATTCATTCATTCTCGTGTTCATCCCTGCAGGTCTTTTGTCTCGTTAAGTTGGATGCCAATAGAAAAGTACAGCAAGGTATTCGTAAGCATGCGCTCTCTTACCTAAACATTTCATTTTATCAGTACGCTACTCAGCAGTCCACCCCCTTTGCCGCACATTATTCATGATTGATTGATTGATTGATTTATAGGAAGGGAAAGACGCCGTAACTGTCTCACTTTTTTCTGCGGACACCTCAACAGCGCCGTAAGAGAAGGGAAGAAAGTGGGAATGAAAGGGGAAAGAGAGAAAGAGGAGCCGTAGTGGAGGGCTATGGGTAATTTTGACCACCTGGGCATCTTTAACGTGCGCTGACATCGCACAGCACACGGACGCCTCTTCATTTCGCCTCCATCGAAACGCAGCCGCCGAGGTCGGCTTCGAACCCGGGTACTCCGGCAGAGTAGTCGGGCGTCTTAACCTTAGCCGCCACCGCTGCTTCGTGCGGACAGAAGAGAGAAAGTAGAGAAGAAAGAAAAAGAAGACGGAAAGAAAGACGTGCGCCGCAACATCCGTCGTCCACCACCTAAGTGGTGACGGTGCAATGACCGTCTACAACAGATAAAATTTGGTGGCTGGCTAGCCCCCGCCTCAAACGGCGTTTACCGACCGTCCCAACCCTGTAGGGCCGTAGGGCCAGAAACAGCCACCCTCACAATGCCGTCGTGAACAAAGTGGGTCCCACTTTTGCGGCGTTCTGATTGACCGAGGCGGAATGCGTCCCTGCCATCTGCAATGCCATACTTGAACACGCACCAATGAACGCCACGCGACAGGAGCGATGGTGTACCGTCCAAACTCACACTTGCTGGAGAAAATGTGATAGATACTGCGCCTTTCCTTTTATTTCCTTTAAACCAATTATAATTATATATAGCACTGCAACAAATGCCGACAAGAGGCTAACGATGGGAGGCAAATTATAGGATAGGAAGGGCAGGATTTCGCCATTTTCATCTTAAGAGACATCTTAGAGACCTTCTAATTTTTTTACACCCATATCCATATGTGCGCAAATTCCACGCTTTATATATTGTTGATTGGATACGCATTATATACTCTCTTGATCGGAGGAGGGCCTGAGCTCTTTCTTTTCGGACAGAACTTGCAAAGGCCTTCAAAAACTCTGTTTTGAATATCTCTCAATTCTTTAAAGAAGTCGTTTGATTTTCGAACCAAACTCGGGCATGTCCTTGAAGAACGAAGTAGACTTGCCTGAGTTTCGCAGCGTCGTTCCAGCCGTTTAATTCTGCCACACGGTCGAAAAGATCTATCCAGTCTACCGCATCTTCACTGGGAAGTCCTTGGAAGAGGGGGGGGGCTCCCGGGGCTGCGAGAAGACGGCTGATGCTGTTGACTGGGCCATTTCTGAAATTGATGCCTTTCGGAGTCGAACGGGGTCAGACAACAGACCGTGTTCGGGTTGTAGGCCTTGAAGTCGGCGGCTGGCTCGGTGACCTCTAGGCTGGTCCCCCAGGACGACAGGAATAAGACTGGGGTTATCGCTTGAAGGATCAAAGGCAGCACTTCCACCAGATGTCACGTGGTGGTGACAAAGTCGATAACACAAATGAAGAGTCGGTGATTGCACTGAAGAAATTCTTTATTGGGCTGACTTGCGCCCGCAAAAGAACTAAGCCACTCGGCGGTGACAGCAACAACCGTGCTCTTCAATCGTCGAACAAAGATTGGCCGTCGCACTCGTCAACGCTCAATATAAAAGCTTCTCAGAATAATCTAGATAACGTCGCAAACTGCAACCAGCACAAGCTGGAACATTGTAGAAACATACGCGAGTGGCCGGAATCTTCGGGACAGATCTCGGTGCATCTTGCGCTACAACGAAACTGATAAAGGTGCGACTCACGACATCGAGCATTAACAAACAAAGAATACAGAACTGATAGAACTGACACGCGATCCAGAATCAGAGTGATAAGGCCGTATGGCGGCGGCTGTTAAAAAACAACAAATACAGTTTTGAAGGTTTCGCGGCAATACAGTTGTTTCATCGCTCTCATGCCAGTTTCTACTTTTTTCACTTCTGTCTTCATGTCATTTTACTAACAAGATAACAAGATCACAATTGGTTCTCTTCTCTCCTCTTTTGCCTCTTTTTGTATGTATCCACACTACAATGCTAAGTGGTATGTACTGTCGCGAGTAAAAAGTATAGCACAAATGACTGGCGGCCAGAGCTGTGATACTTCACCACGGTTCGCAGGCATGCTTACCGGGCCCTTCTATTTTTTGCAATAAAAGGTGGGTGGATAACTTTTATTCTCAGCTTCGAAATGCCACCCTTATGTGACTGTGCATACTGCATTTATTCTTTCTCAGTGTGTGATTACACTAACGACGGCTAGACTTTTCTTTCTTTTATGTCAGCAAAAATGAGGTTTGCTGAGCCCCCCTAATACTGAAGAATGAGAACGGCCCTGCACTCTCGTTACCAGTCTCTTAATCAACCGCATAGCCACGCGTTGTCATGCCGGTGATTCGGTGACCCATGACGTGTGATAACCTTTTTCACTCGTGACGGTACCTAAATGATCGGTTTCCAGCCACATAGCGCGCTCCAGCTTCAAGCACGCTTGTCATACTGTGCATAGACGTTCAAACCAGGGGCCGGTCATGCTTGCACTTTCCATGGTACTGTTACGCTCCTGCTTGACCGCATTGCGCAAGCAATCGATCAGATTTTATCTCCGGTATGATACTTACCGACTCTGCTTAGCAGAACACATGAAGAGAATCAATGTGTTCTACGCTGTTTTTATCGTAGGCTTTATGCACACTTTACGACCTTTGCTCTGTGTAGTATTAACATTCTATGCCCCTTTTCGCCTAGATATTGGCTGCGTCTGTTTGCTTTCTGCAGGTTCTTGGACTATGTTGACACTTTTAGGCAGCGAATCGGCAGCTATTGAGTAACTCGCTCACGGCATGTCATCATAATCATCATCATCAACCTTACTATACCCACTGCAGGGCAAAGGCCTCTCCCATATTTCTCCAATTAACCAGGTTCTGTGCTAGCTGCATCCACTTGACCCCTGCGAACTTCTTAACCTCATCTGCCCTTCTATCTTTCTGCCGTCCCCTGCTACGCTTTCCATCCCTTGGAATCCAGTTTGTTACCCTAAGCGACCATACTTTATCCTCTCCTCGCACTACATGTCCTGCCCATGCCCATTTCTTCTTAATTTCCATTGGAATGTCGGTAACTTTAGTTATTTCTCTGACCCACTATACACGCTTCCTATCTCTAATGTTACCCCTACCATTTTTTGTTCCATAGCCCTCTGGGTTGCCCTCAACTTAAGTCGAACTCACTTCGTTAGCCTCCACGTTTCAGCCCCATAGGTGAGTGCAGGTAAGATGCAACTGTTGTATACTTTCCTCTTGAGCGATACCGGTAAGCTGCTAGTCCTAATCTGCGAGTGCTTGCCAAATGCGCTATATCCCAATCTTATTCTTGTTATTTCCTTTTCATGGTCCGGATCTGCGGTTACTACCTGTCATAAGTAGACATATTCGCCTACTACTTTCAGTACTTCGCTACCTAATGTAAACTGCTGTTCCTTCCCGAGGCTGTTGAACATTACCTTAGTATTCTGCATATTGATTCTCAAGCCTACCCTTTAACTTTTTCTGTCTAGGTCATCAATCGCTATTTGCAGTTCATCCCCCGAGTTGCTTAGCAAGGCAATGTCATCACAAATCGCAGATTACTAAGGTATTCTCCATCTACCCTTATCCCTAATAGCTCCCATTCCAAGTTTCTGAATACTTCCCCTAAGCAAGCTGTGAGTAGTACTGGGGAGATAGTGTCTCCTTGCCTAACACCTTTTTTTTTTAGGGGACTTTTGTTACTTTCTTTATGCAGAACTATGGTTGCAGTGCAGCCACTATATATATCTTCCAGCACTTTCACGTACTGCTCGGCTACCCCCTGAATACGCAATGTCTGTATCACCACCGAGGTTTAAACTGAGTCAAATTATTTTTCGTAATGAATGAATGCTATGTATAAGGGCTGGTTATATTCCGAGCATTTTTCGATCACCTCATTGATGGTATGGATATGATCGATAGTAGAACACCGTTTCCGAAAACTTGATTGAATCTTTGCTTGAATGCAGTCTAAGGTTGTCCTGATTCTATTAGCGACTACCTTAGTAAATGCCTTATACGTAACAGACAGAAGCTGATTGGTCTGTAATTTTAAAGGTCCTTAGAGTCCCCTTTCTTATGAATGAGGATAATGTTTGCATTCTTCCATGGTTCCGGTACCGTCGACGACACCAGGCACTGCATATACAGGGTGGCCAGTTTTTCAAGCATAATATTCCCCCCGTCCTTCAGCAAATCTGTAGTTATCTGATCCTCTCCAGCTGATTTCCCCCTTTTCATAGTTTCTAGTGCTTTCTTGACCTCGTCCTTGGACATTGGTGGAACATCTGATTGTTTTTCTCTACCACCAATCTCATTACGGTCCTCACTACTTTGGCTACTGTAGAGATCTGTATGGAATTCTTCGGCTACTTTCACTATCTTGTCCATATTCGTGATGACGTTGCCCGCTTTTGTACCTTATCGCATAAATATGGTTTTTGCCTATGCCCAATTTCTTCTTTACCGCTTTAAAGCTTCCCCCGTTCTTTATAGCATGCTCAATTTTCTCCATGTTTTACTTCCTTATATCGGCCACCTTGCGCTTATTGATTAGCTTTGATATCTCGGCCAATTCGATCTGGTCTGTTGGATTGGAAGCTTTCATACTCTGGCGTTTCTTGATCAAATCTTTCGTCTCCTTAAACAGCTTACCGGTATCCTCTCTAACTATCCTACCGCCTACTTCTACAGCGCACTCAGGAATGATATCTCTGAAATTACTGTTCATTGCTTCCAGGGTAATGTCGTCATCCTCAGTTAGAGCTGAATATCGGTTCTGTAGCGAGATCCTGAACTCTTCTGCCCTCCCCCTCACCTCTAATTCGCTGATGGGTTTCTTTCTTACTAATCTGTTGCGTTCCTTCTTCAGATTTAGGCTTATTTGGGACCTCACCATCATGTGGTCACTGCATCACACTTTTCCGATTACCTCTACATCTTGTATTATGGTGGGGGTTGAACACAGTATAAGTCAATTTTATTTTTAGTCTTTCCGTTAGGGCTTTTCCATGTCCACTTCCGGTTCTTCCGTTTCTTGAAGAAGGTATTCATGATTCGTAAGTTATTGCGCTCTACAACCTAAACTAGTAACTCCCCCTGCTATTCCTAGAACAAATGCCATAGTCACCTACTACCTGGTGTACTGCCTGCTTATTCCCTATCTTAATCTGCGTTCTGGTGCACGCTGTATGCTGCCTCATCATATGTCCTAGTTTCATCAGCTGTGATGAAACACACTTGTTTCTCTTCCTTTCAGTACAGTAATCATTTTTACGAACAAAACATTTAAAGGCTACACGGGGCCACTGTTGCTTATAAGCACACAGGTTCAGCCGGAGCCTTCTTGCTAATAGCAACGCAGTGGCGCGCGAAAACCCCGTATTCGATCGGCATCCGAAGGCAGGCCAAAGAAAATAAAAAAATCGATCATAATTACGTAACCCTTCCCTGGTACATGTTTTTATAGTTATTAATTATGAACGTTTAGGTAGTTTTTGTCTCGATCTATTCACTACACATTTCGACCCAAGGCTCATTAAGGTTAACAAGACGGGAATGGGCCGAACGAAGCCATCGCAAATCTACGACTGCCTGCTCCCATGAGCTGGTTGCAGGCGAGCATCGACCGGTACGACAGGAACGACGGACAACGTTTGCCATGAAGTGGCAAGCGTGCTTAAATGATGGCCAATATCGCTGTTGACTTGGAAAGTATCAAAGGCCCATGGGCAGCTGCTCGAACCTGATCCTTCTTTCTTGTGTACCATTTCAGAGAAACCATCTGCTTGCCTACAGAGAGTTTACACAAAGCTTCTTCAGGCAGGCTGGCTGAGTAAACCTAAAACAATATAAAATTTTAATTGTTGTATGGGCGATTGGAGACGCCTGATGGCGACTAGCTTCTGATATCTTGTGATCGCATCGCACACGAAGCCCCACAGATCACTTATTTATTTTATTTATTTACACTGTAAGCCTTTTGACAGGCTCATACAGGAGTGGCTAAATAAAGTCACAATTTCACAGACAGTGTACAATACATCCTAGAAGACAAAAAAACAACAACAACAACAACAACAAAGGAATAACAAGGAACATAGGACAACAAGGAACATTTTCGTACCGACAATCTATGCACATGAAATACACTCAAAGCACTCCGTGATTTGCTAGGGCAATCCGCATAAATGCCTCTGCTCACATTGTTGCAGTTTGCTGGGTAAAAAATATTTCCACCTTGGTGATGAATTCATTTGCAGATGTGGAGGAGACAATGTCGAGTGGCAGATTATTCCAGACTTCTATGATGGACGGAAAGAAGGAATTTTTAAACGTGTTACAGCGGGTGTCCTGTGGTCCCTGTCAGTCCGAGCAGCATCAGCACAAGAAGAAGAAAGTGGTTGCTTATGGTGTCCGTCAAGGTGCCACCAAGCCCACAAAAGGGGGTCCTTGCTTGCGGCTGCCTTTTATACGCTTCCTCTGACGTCACTGATGACACTGGCTGACTTAGATTCACAATACATTTCCTACCGGGTGATATTCAATTTTCATATCTTTCGTACGTTCGTTCTAGGTAAGATGCTTTTACCAAACCCAATTACACAGGCCTCCGCTACCCCAAGTGAAGTAACGCATTGTCGGGGTTTCTTGATGCTTGCAGGTGAAACATTGTTCTGATCGGGGTGCTTCTGCAAGGTATTCGCTGTGACGTTCTCTGTGCCATGCAATTTTGAAGCCAGGGCTACACCAGTGAACGACATCACCTATGTCCGCGTATCCAGTTCATACTCGTTGGAGAATACCCGGCAACCACGTGGGGAACAGGCATGGTGTTGAACCAGATAATATCAACGCCCTAGAAGCCATCCACATGTTCACGGGGCTTACAACGTGTTTCAAGCCTTGCGAAATCATAAAGTAGTGCTGTTGAACGTTTTATGAAAATAGCCAACATTCCCATTTAGCAGGAAATCGGCCGACGCCTTGGTCGGCGGTGTGCGAGCGAACACCGCAGCATGAGCGACCACACCTAATTGCTCGAAGAGGTACCCACATTGCAAGTGTAGTGGCGTACTTGAAATAGGCATAAAACATTAGAAAACTGGTGCTGACAAGATCTCGCCATAGTTCAAATATTATGAAGAATTGTATGAGAAGCAAGTGAATCGCGTTTGAACGAAAGCATGGATTAATTTGGGGGGAATTGAACAACTGTCACTTGCATTGCTATAAACAGAAGAGTTAACGGTAAAGGTTAGGGTAAAGCTGCTGTTTGATGCATTCCAGTATACACAATACTTTTACCAAGCCCTCGGAAACCGACTAAAGACCTACTGCAAGGGTCGTCTACATCCGTATCAAATAAGCAACGCCTTCTGGAGTACACTAACCTCCAATGAACCCAAACAGGATTGTCTTCGTCCATATGGCGAAACCATGATATTTAGGTTAGCACATATTACGGCGTCATGACGCGGGATCGTATCCCGGCCTCGGCAGCAGCTTTTCGATGGAGGCGAAAAGCAAGGCGCTCGTGTGCTGTGCGATGCCAGTGCATGTTAAAGAACCCCAGGTGGTCGAAATTTTCGGAGTCCTCCACTACGGCGTCTCGCATAGCCTGAGTTGCTTTGGGACGTTAAACCCCACAAATCAAATCAAACCATTCCGTGGAGAAATTGTAGAGGACAAAGGAGAATTTCAACATCCCGGCAGCGTGTAAAGGCTGGCTGGCAAAAGCGAAGTTAGGGAGCAAAACAGGGCGCTGTTGACTCGCAGTAGTGGATTTGAGGTTAGCAAACAAATGGTTATGTTCCCATAACACTCTCAAAAGTTCGAAAGAAATCTGTATCGAAGAATCACTTTCTTTAGGAAACACGACCGCGACAGCGCACGCTTCGTGGCCTCAGCCAAACAAGTACGTGTTTTTCCCTCACCTCTTCGAGCAAGAAAAGCAATGCGTTTTCTCTCATGCGGACCAGCTTTCCACAGCCGTGAGATTGACGCCCGGAAGATAAATAATGGGATGCTGGAAGTGCAGCTTTCCGCCATGGTAACCGAGATAGTTAAACACGCGCAGCCTTTCAAGAAGATGTAATGGTCCCAACTTAGTATGGATGGCATTCTAAAATCGTTCTGTGCTTGCCCCACATTATCATTCGTTTAAAAGTTGGGTATATTTTGAAGGTTGTGTGCCAGCTCACCGCATAGGCTTTGTACCCAGTAACAGAATATACGAAAACAATTCTGTCTTGCATTCATTGCTACATTGTATAAAGAGCGCCATGAACTCAGCTCTTATTTTGAGACGCCTGCTGTGTAGGGTACTCAGTGTTGCACGAATTTTAACTGATACGTTGCTTAGTAACTGAAACTGCGACTTTATCTGACGCTTGCGAATAGAATTTATTGTTGCTTCTCAGGTCCATTTTGAAAGGTTGTCAGATGCAGCTGTTGCGCCTAAAGGCACAATTTTCTTACCTGATGCCGATTTACAACAGGTAGACATGGGAGAAAAGGACCCTGCTTTGTTGTCTTAGTTTTTTTTTTGTCCGCAGGAATTCAATTCTTTCACCTCCTTGCGGCCAAATAGTTTTGAGGAAGCTATTGTCCTCTTACCTATCCTCCCCGTCTCTCATTTTATGTCAGCTGCCTAGCTGACCATTTTTCATAAAATAGTTGATAAACACGAATGAGTGCACTTCATTGCCTTCCGGCCAGAAAAAGGAGAAAAAAGGTATCAGGGCACATACACACAAGCTTACCCGCCTCGCTTTCCTGTTTTAACGACAATAGATGCTGATTTAAAGACCTTCCGGTATTTCCTTTTCTGGTCTCGTGTTCGCCTGAAAAAGTATGTGATGGAAGCGAGAAAGAGGTGTGCGCCTGTGTCTGGCTCCCAAGAGTGGTCTGAGTATATGCCTTTGGGCCCCTTCATGTTTTCCTCTACTCCTTCCTTCTGTCCCTATCTTTCTTGCGAGGAGCAGCCCTTTACCTGAGGCAGTTTACCTTCTTTTCGTGTCCACGTCCGATATTAGGTCTCTATTCTTCACCCTAGTCTTTTCTTGTTTTTGCGAATGAGCACAGTCATTACTTGCCGCGCACGTTATGATCTGTACCAATTATCGTTTTCTCACCGGGTTTACAAACGAAATTGCATGCACGTCTGTTTTATTTCCATAACGCTGACACTGCACAGTGAACACTCTGGCAGCCCGAAGGAAAAGTCTGGAAAAGCGGTTTATTACATATTTTAAATTCAAATTCTGAATGCCGCTGGCCCAGATTCTCGTGCAATAACTAAACGATTTAGGGATAAACAGCCCCACTATCTGTTTTATTGTGCTTGAAACCAGACTCAAGGCATGGAATGAAGAGCAGTGGTCACATCGTTAAAGTATTTTTTCGTGGTTTCAAGCAGAGATAAATGAACGAAAAGGGAGACACATTATTGCCAAATCTGGTTTGGTCTGGTTTGGTGCATAGAGTTTAACGTCCCAAAGCGACTCAGACTATGAGAGACGCCGTAATTAACAACTGGAAGTTTTGACCACCTGGGGTGCTTTGACATGTACTGGAATTGCACAGTACACGAGCCAATTCCTTTTACCCTTTCTTTCTTTTAACGTGACGCCTTTAGAATTTCTAATTATTTGATTCTTTTGAATATTATTTGAAGGTGTAGATTTCAATCTCCCGAAATTGATTTCGAATTTCAGCATGTTCTTGAGATGGTGCTTCCATGCGTGCTTTTGTTTTCTTGGCGCTATACCGGCATCTGGTTCAAATTGGGGATCGCACGTACAAATTCCAGCAAGCCCTTGATTTTCCGCTGACTTGCGCACTGAGGGAACTTCAGGACCATTATTGTAGACTATACACTAGCTGCATCAGTGTAGCAAATCTCCTATACCTTCAACGGATTTTGCTACACTAGTGTAGATGGTGTAGGGCAAAAAATAACCCTTTCAAGACGACTTCAACGAAAGCCAAACCGACAGATGAGCCATATACAATAAGGTATGCAAGGCTAAGGCGACGGTGTGTAGTCGTCGACTGCAACGGCGTGAGAAACTAGTATTTTCACACTGCCATGGGTTCCACTGGTGCTAGATGATATGGGATTACTTATTTCGTTCCTTTTCAAACACACACATTTTGATCGAAGACTCGGCTGCGGATGTCACGTTCCTTTATCCAGTAGGGATTTGCTGCCGGCGCAATATAATTCATGTTTCAGGCTAAACTTCAGGAAACACATAACGTGTTCTATTTGGCTTTCATTGGTAAAACTAAGCGTCTGCATGGAAACATCTTCGCTCCTTCGTTTATGAATAATATTGGAGAGTTACCACGTTGCACAGAGGAGAAATCAGGTCGTGCATCTAGAAAAAAGTGGAATATGCAGCACTCTCCTGACGCGCCATGCATTACAATGCTGTTTCCTGACCGTGAATTTATCAGCCTTGCTTTTACGGTATTAACCTCACTCATTTTTGTTTATTTCCATTTATGGTTTAGACCATGGTCTACTGCCATAAATTATTTATCGACTGTTGGTCACTTTGCGAATTATTAGATTGTTTCGGCAAAGCCCTGTAATATTCTACTTTTCTTTTTATCCCAGCTTTCCTCTCTCTCGACTACTCCGCATTGATGACACAAGGCTGTAAGAGCAATCCGCACGACAGAGATGAGTTTGAGCGCTCCCTATGTTCAGTCTCTGAATGCATATGGAAATATTGAATGCATTCCCGCGCAGAGCCCCTGTAAGGTGGGCACATTACCTGGTAGTGTAGCTGCCACCGCTTGATTCCATTTATTGAAGTAGGCGAATGTGTTTGAGGTCCGTTTGCCGTTAGCATGAGCTAGAACATTATTGCTTCTTTGGCGACTAACTGACAATGTCAGAGCAGTTAATCCATGAGAAAGCTGTCTTCACGCATTGAATCATTTCTTGCTTTTTGCGCCCAAGGCCATTTGAGTCCATGTCCGCTTTGATATTACTACCAGCCATAAAGCAACCTGGTTTTAGTCGCGGCCCGCTACGCCAGCGACGGCATTTCATTAAATACAAATTCCCCTTTTATACCCGTGAATGTAAGAAGACCGACAGAGGAAACGCCCGCTATCACTCAGATGGTGATTGCGAAACGTCGCCTAGACACACTCCGCTCAGTATTTCATTGTTTATTAAAAATGAGCCCAATAAGCTTACCAGAGACTTTCTACCACAAAGGGCAGGTCACCGGAACTCTATGGCTGCCGCGGGAGCTTATAAAGTAATTTTGTCCTTGTAATGACGTGGGAGGTGTAACCTCAGCTGCCTTCGTGTTTCAGCCACTTTAGATGGAAAGTCTTCAGGTCTCAAAGCAGAGCAAGGATGTTTTGCATGAATCCGGTAGATGGCCATTAAATTGATGGCTCCATGGAGTCTCCTAATTGCTTTGTCTGAACGAAAGCTAGGGACAGAATCTGCAAATGCTATATATAGCAAGTCCTGCTGAGGTGCTCGAGTGGTTACAGCTTCATCTGCTAATCCCGCGGCCCCGAGTTTTGTTTTGACCGGGTTGATCGAGTTTAGATAGACACTAATTTCAAGGCACCCGTGCGTTATGTGAGGTTCAAAATTGCGGATCCCAAAGCTACCACGTCCCTCATAATAGCTGTCGCTTTGAGGCTCTGAAGCTTATATGTAGGTCAAACAAATGGTGCGGATAGCACACGTAATTAGAAAGCAATGAAAGAAGGCCTAAAGTGTCAAGGGTGCTTTATAGGTCAATCAGCTTTTGTAGTCAACCTGCCCTACTTGCAAAGACCATTGCGGTCGACTAGAAAAGATAACAAAGTACCATTTAAATAAATGTTGCTGATTAAAGTGCAATTTTAATTTTAATTTGTTGACAAAAACTAAGAAGCTCCAATGAAACAATTTGTTTCTACTAATGTCCATTAATATGGCCCGTATGCCGGAGAGGAACGAAATTCAGCTTGCGAGAAGAAACTAGTAGGTGCCTTAAATCTATATCTACGGAAGACGGCCAACCACCAAATTGAACCAAAGTTCAAGTAAATATATTTTTAACGTTTTTTTTTAAATGATATTACAAGTTTTTTGCTACCACTTGCAGGTTTTTGTACATGATGCTCTAGCTTTAATTGAAAAACTTTCGGTTCAAAAAAAGGAGCTTATATTGCGGACTAAATTTTTTTACTTGAAGTTCTCAGCAAGGCGATGCTCTCTGTGCAAAGAGGTATTTTCTGACAAACCACAATGAAGATACTGCTTACTGAAATTTAGGTTGCCTGAAACTACCTTGTTCAGAAAATGTTATTTCAATGCAGTAGGACTGACATGAAGTCGCTTTATTATTGTCACGTCATCGAGGCTTTTTCAACGTTGTGATGTCATGCAGGGAAAAGGTATGAGATTGAATAGGAGGTGGAGCTGAAAACAAAATTGGGACCTAAATTAGGGTTTAATATAAAATAAAGTTCAGTATCAATAGAAAAAAAAATTGAATTGTAACTGAGAATATGGCAGAAGGTTTTAGGTTTTTTAAGTTTTTAAATTATGTTTTATATTTTGGTTTCGACCTACAGGTGAAACAAAACTATGGTTGTAATTTGTACATTACTGGCCTCAGAAATTAAAATAAAATTCGAAAAGTTAATTTTCGAACCAAAAATAAGATTATCATAGGTATGAATGACTTCAGTTTTTCTTTTACATAAATCAATTGCAAAATCAGAGCCCGCATGCCCCCGCATAAATTTCGTGTCTCATTCATGTATTTGCTGCTGTTTTTGTTTCGTATGATACACAACGCATTTTTGCTATCGAGGACACCAGGAATCTGAACCAGGGTAATGAAGCGTAGCTTCTATTTAAATCGGAAAATTCTAATATGAAAAAAAGAAAGCAAATGCACAGTGCGCCGCATGCAGACAGATCATTTCTTGTAAATATACAAACTGCTCGTAGGTAATCCCAGATGCCAATTTGAAACTGGAGTTATTAACCCCTCATGAAGGGCTTACGCAGTTACCGAGAGCAGTGTCAATACTTATAAGCGAAACTGAACAAAAATGTCTCAGCTTGTAACGAAAGCTGTTTTCTATATCACACCTGTGAGCCACAATGGCATCCTGTTCATGATGTTAAATAAACATTGAGAACGCCAAGCGAAACCAGCTCACTGAGGTACCATAACGCAGTGCTACAGGCACTTGTCAATAATATTATCCCAGCGTCGCTTGTTGGGCTCACGGTCTCTTTTATGGGTTTAAAAAAAAACCCCTGTGTGTTAGCCGTGTTAAGCATGTAGCTTCTGGTTATATGTCAAATTTCATTTTGTTTTGTTGTTGGCTTTCGTGCCTGAACTTATAGCGCCCTTTTTACAGCCAGTCGAGTGACGTGCCTCCGCCGCCAGAGAACCACTGAACAGTTTGAGGGCCTTATAACCTCGACTTCAGGCAGCCCATTCTCTACCTCTCTTTTAAAGGCCAGGAAAAAGTAGGGGCCCTTAATTGCTTCTGGAAGCGCGAGATGAAAAAAAAAAAAAAGCGCGGCCAGATAGGTTTGCGAACATAGAATCCCTTGCGTGGCTGCATTAGAAAAATACGACAGTGAAAACATGAGCTCGTTCACGAAACATAACGCTATACATTCGCTATTCTCTGCAGTGTTCAAAGAGGAAAAACTGAGGGTGGCTTGTTTGTAAAAAAGGAAAGCAGTTAAACTTCAGGGGTGGCTATGTCAGTGCAGATAGAAAACGCAACGGCACATACAAGCCGCCTATAACAAGTGCAAGCAGACACAAGAGCCCTGAAAAGAGAGAGAGGAGCAGTAGTGGAGGGCTACGGGGTAATTTCGACCACCTGGCGATCTTTAACGTGCGCTGACATCGCACAGCACACGGACGCCTTTTCGTTTCGCCTCCATCGAAACGCAGCCGCCGAGGTCGGGTTCGAACCCGACTACTCCGGCACAGTAGTCGGGCGTTTTACCACTGCACCACCCAGGCTGAAGCGCTGAATGGCTGCCATCCCTTGTAGTGTAAGACGATGTCAGGGCATACACCATTATTGATAAGCTTGGCATCTGCATCGGTGCCTGTTTCAATACGCCATATGGAACTCAATACACCTACTAGACACACGGACAAATTTGTGCGAGGTACACTAATTCGAGCAGCGGAGTCGGCATCGTGTTGGCGTTCTTGCCGAATGCATCATCTTTTTAACGAGACGGCTTTAAAGGCAACTTTTTGTAGGGAATCAGGGGTCGCCGTTGTCAGCGCTGACGTCATCGACGTTGTGAGCGGTGAAGTCACGGGCATAACTCTGCCGGGTGTCAAAGGTAGTAGCAAAACGTATCAATCTGAAAACAGCACCGCGAGAGTATCCGTCAAATGAGAGGCATTATTGCTGTCGTGTCATGTATGGCGAGGCCTAATCAGCAGCAGAATGCACAAAAGCGCCTCGATTTGACGCGCTGTGCCTCCAATGCGTGGAGTAAACCGCCGCGATTCGTGAACGCCCCTCGCTGCTTCCTGTGCAAAGGGTGTATGGCGTCAAGATTAAGGCCGAAGTGCAGGCCAAAACCTGCATTGTATTGCAAGTAGTGCACTTAATTGTTTGCTCATTTCGAGTTTTCTGAACAACAGGGAACATTGTTCTGTAAAAAATGCTTTAGGGCTGCATGGAGGCGGCTGTAAAACGGCCGGAAGCACTTTCACGTCTGGCAACAGTCGCTCCCGGTGAGGCGCAGTGCGCAGTTCGCGTTCAACCCGCACGTAGAACATGACGTTGGCGTTGAGAAATTGCGTTAAACCAAACGAACCAGTCGCGTTTATTCAGGTTTGGGGTGAACTTTAGTTACCCTTTTAATTTGCCATCGAAGGGCACGGGGGCGGTTATTAACATGTATGATGTTTCGAAGCGCGTTGACCCGCATGCACTCGAGCCAACAAATTCAAATTTCCAAAAGGAAATGCCGCTTGCGGCTTCCAAAAGTAACGGGGAGAGTAGAGCTGAGAAAAACATCTTTGAAAAGCCATGGCTTTCGACAACCGCTAATATCCTTCCGTAGAACGAGCGTATCAAAGCACTCCTTCGACATCGACGCGCCCCCAAAGCGACGGGCAAGCCACTGATGTTCGGTGGCAACTCCAAATGAGCCCATGCCATGAAGGTCAACTACAGCACTGCAGTCGGCGACAGGCGACAGACATTCATTCTCGGCGTCAGCGGCAGGGGTGTCGGAATGCTGTAGTCACAGCTGCACCCGTAAAGGAATAAAGTTCAAGATGTTCCGGGCCCAGTAGAATGAGGCCGTCGCTCAGTCGACGCTTTAGAGCAAGGTTCAACGCATCCTCAGTGAAAAGCTACATATAAAGGTAGAACGAAGACCACACAGCGTGCGAAACATGCACTGTCTGCCATATTTACAAGGCGGTCGAGGAGCCCCCAAGGTACAACACCATTTTCACCTCGATGTCTTGAGAAAACTCGGAATTTCTCTTCCACTTGTGGAGCGAGTCGAGTACAGGGGGTCTTCTGAAACGAAAAGGTGGTAAACGGTAAGTGTCTCCTTTTTTTCCCACATTATCAGACTATGATCACACATATAACACCTCCAGCAGACACCCAGCCCCACATGGCCAATTGGGGACTGAAAAAAGCGTTTTGGGGTCCGAGTGGAGGGCCCTACCTGGACAAGAGAGCCGCCACGAGGTGCCACTAAAAGCATGGGCTCCATCAAGTCCGAAGACGACCTAACATGCTATCATGAAAGTAAGCCAATGATGCGTTGGATCATCATGACCGCACAAACAGCCTCACTGACTACGACCCTTCCCTTCAGTTGAGGACTATGCCCTATTCCTCGGCAGTTTCACCACAGGCTTTTTGACTTTATTCAGAAACCCGCCCCTCAAGAAATAAAAAAGATCCGCTCCGAGCAGAGTTTCGTTCGTGCCGACAGAGGTCTTATTCCGGCTACAGAGGTCGCACAGAGAACAGGACAGACTGCGTAATAGTGGCCGGAGCCGTGAGCGGGCACACCCGTATCCATACTGTTAATTATTAAACAGCAGCTCTACGACACGGCGTAAAAGTACTGTTAGTAGCACGCTGTAAGTTTTTTGGCGTATGCGCCTAGATTGCGAATTCGTACAAAGAAGCAAAGATTCCAATAGACATGTCACCCATTTTCAGTTGTGGCTAACGAAGAACATATATGGTCCCGGTTTAAGTTATTTCTTACACCTAACTGGATTGCATCCATTTTTGTAACGCTACCCCTGGTCTAGTTCCAAGTCTCGTCTCATTTCTAGTTGAAATCCTTCGCTTCTTTTGGGGAAACTTAGTGGGCTTTGCTGCTTCGCTTCCGTTTGGACACCTTTACTCTGCTTCGAAAGGAATGAAAATACCCGCACCAAGAGTGTTGCCTTTGTTTTTTTACACAAAGATGAATGATGTCTGCCGCCTGGATCCAGCGTTTATGTTTTGTTTTTCCAAAGTGTGCCGGTGCCGAACCGTCGACAGGCACCACACCTTGGTATACGGCACTCTCGGCGAATGTGGCCGGTGCCGCGGCAGCCTAGGCAGAGCGGAGCTCTCCCTGGCACGACCACAAGGGCCAGCTCGCCGGCGAAGCTCACCTGGTGGGGGATGTCGTCGAGTTTTACACTCGGCTTCAGATTTAGGGTCACATGCCGTGTGGTAGACCCTTTGTCCACCATGCCCTGCACGCGCCACCGCTCACGGGCGACGTCGGTGACCTTGCCATATGCCGCAAAGGCGAGCTTCACGTCTTCGTCCGGTACACTGTGTAAAAGCCAGTGTACTTTCATGTGTACATCCTGGTTAGCTGGGTCAATGACAAGACGCCGACACTTTTTCACTACCAGCTCACCAGAACTGACAATTTTTTTTCACGGCGTCTTCATCCTTGAAAGTAACCGCCCACACATGGCTCATCCTGTAGGCTCCGATGGCGATGACTTCCGGTAGGAGCGATAATTCCGCAAGAGCATCGCGGAAATTTTCCACCCAGTAGGGGCGGGCCCTGATATCACAGTGCAAAAAAACTGTGTTCACAACAAAACGCCCTGTAGGCAAACTCGGTAAAACTACCTGATAATCACACCCCGCTGAAGAAACAGCGGCAAAAAGACCTGTTACCGCGGCCCTGCTGGGCCGCTGAAGTCGCTCCGATGGAGCTCATTTCACACACGTCCGCTCGCTAGCGAAGATGGAAGTGCACTCACCACTATACTAACGAGGAGGCGCAGGGAAGACGGCAAGCGCTGTTCTGAAATGGCGTAGAATGCAAAAAAAAAAAAACTAAGCTCCCCGTCGGGGAATAGAACCCCGGTCTCCCGCGTAACAGGCGGGGATACTGGCTACTATACTATTTTTTTTTATTCCATGCTTAGACGTACATCGCTACACAACAAAAGTGAAAGAACACATGTACATAGCGTCGGTATGGGCTAAAACTTCCAGCCAAACCTTGACTGATGTAAAGGGGCTAAAAACTCTTCATGTGCATAAGGGGCTCAATTCTCGATAACCATTCGGGAACCGGGTACACATTCTTGTGGGTTGCCACGAACGCCGCCACGGATTCGCAGAAGTACTGGCCTTGCATCAATGTCGGTGTGTCGCGCTGCCATGCAGGCTTTCCATGTACAGTGCAATCCCATCAGCATTACTTCATCATTTTCCACAGCTTGGAAACGAATTCCTCGGGGGTCTAGTGGCAGGTTTTTTTTCAGTGTTCTTTGCAGTATGTCCCAAAAGAACACGCCACCCAAACACTCCAAGAAGACGTGCTCGACGGTTTCGGGCTTTCTGCATAAAAAACAATGCACACCCCAGGGAACATACAGTCCCTTTTCCTCCATAAAGGTTTTTACCTCTAAGGTTCCGGTGTGCAGCCTAAAGAAAAAGGACTTTGCGCCTGGAGCCACATGCATTCTCTTTACGCGCTTTAAAACGTCGCTACCGGGATTGACACTGTACATGGTGCGATACAGTGGCACAGGGAAAACTACGTCTGCAAGGTCCTTGTACAACTTTTTGCGCTTTACTACAGCTAAATAATCGCGTGAGAATCGTGCACTTAAGAAATTACACGCCGCCACGACCTCATTGAGAAAACCAACAACACATGCTGTTACGTATTCGGTAGAAACAACAAAATCGGGTTGAAGTTTGCTTAATCTAATCTGTAACACAGTGCGTAAAAAAGGGTCCTTCACGTCTCGAAGAAAGCAGAAACGATTAACTACCTGCCGCTGGTATAAATGCGACAAGCCAAGGCCTCCATTACCAACACTATGGAAGAGGTTTGTACGGCTTGTCTTCTCCAATACCGACCCCCCACAAAGACAGCGAATGTGCGGTGAAACATTTGCACATTAACGCGCGAGCAGTGCAGAAAGCTTAGCGCATACCACAGTTTACTAACAAAAACCACATTGCACACAGTGCTGCGTGCGAACATGGACAAGTCCCAACCTTTCACCCTCTTCGTCCTGTCACGCATTTCCCCAACTTGATTCCGCCAGTAGGGCTCACTGTCGCGGTAAAACTCTAACGGAGCGCCTAGGTACTTCGCGGGTGTACTAAGCCATTGCATGTTGGCGAAAGTACCAGGGGTCTCTGGCCAAGTACCATGCCAAATTCCAAGGCACTTAACCCAGTTGACAGCACTACCGCTGGCAGCACAGAAACGCTTCACAATATCCACAATATTTTCAAAATGCTCTCATAGTCAACGCAGAAAACCGCAACGTCGTCGGCATATGCAAGGAGTTTGACCTCGGCTTGCTGTATTTCAAAGCCTTTGATATAACAAGTCCCGATGATACTGAGGCAAAGGGGCTCTATTACATATCAAAGAGTAGAGGCGAGAGAGGGCAACCCTGGCGCACAGATTGTTGCACCTCGATGCGCGCTCCCATCGACTTGTTATTAGCCGAGTCGTGCAACCACTGTACGCCATTTTGACACCCTCTGTGATGACTGTTCTGACGTTTACATGTTGCAAAATGGTAAACAGAATTTCATGTGGCACTCGGTCGAACGCTTTCTCCAAATCGAGCTAGAGCATTGCGACGCGCATATGTAGAGCATCGCAGCAATCCAGCACGCATCTCGCCGTGTGGATGTTTGTGAATATTGATCGGTCTCTGATACCGCACTTCTGATGTGGTCCAACTATATCCTTCTTAACCGTTTGAAGTCTTTTAGCGAGTACTTTCATGTATATCTTATAATAAACATTGGTTAAGCTAATAGGACGATAGGCAGTTACTTGCCTTAATGCGGCTCGATCATCTGTTTTGGGGATCAGAACTGTATAAGTGGACAGGAAAGAAGGCGGTAGACGCTTTCGTTCGTAAGCATCATCTAAAACTCGAACCAATATAGGCGCTAGTTCCCGCCTAAAAGCTTTGTAAAAATCGGCGCTTAATCCACCTGGCCCCGGGGATTTCCCTTGTGTTAAGTCGTCAATTGCCAACTCTATTTCATCGGCTGTAATCGGGCGCTCTAACCTCTCTTTTGAGTTGTCATCAATTCCGTGCAGCAAATTCAGGAATTCTGCCTTGAAGCTGTTTGAGTCGACCCCGCTACGCATGAATAAGGCTGTATAGAAAAGTGTGAAAGCGTGGTCGATGTCGTTTTTTTCTTTTACTATAACTCCGTCCTGCTCAATTTCAGAAATCATGTTCTTGCTGGCCCATTTGCGTTCCATCGCCAGGGTCCTTTTAGTTGGCGCCTCACCGGTTATCACTTTATCTGCTCTTGCTCGAACAAGCGCCCCGTGATAACGTTCAATATCTATCTGCTCCAGCTTTTTCTTGAGTTCACAGATGTCGGCCTTGAATGTGCCGGGGGCTATATTTTCTTCTTTTATTAGCATTTGCAAGGTTTTCCGCAAATCTGCCTCATACTTATTCTTCGCATGGTTTATGGCACTGGCTCGTTCCAATGCCTTCATTTTTGTTATTTGTTTGAAAGTTTCCCATTGCTCACTTATCGCTGTGGCTGTGTCGTTCTCAATTTTTTCAAGCATAACTGACACCTGTTCTTTGAAAGCATAGTCATCCAAAATTTTCGCGTTCAATTTCCACAGATCCCATGTGAAGATTTCCTTTTTTGCCTTATGTCTAATGTCAAACCTTGCCATGTAATGGTCACTGAATGAAACAGACTTCATGTGGTACTCACGACAAAGAGCAATCAGTTCGGCCGACACGTACACCCTATCTGGTCTGGCATGACTTGCTGCTTGAAAATGTGGGAAGCGAACGCACAGCTCGTTTCCCAGGGATTCCACCGCGTCTTCGAGCCCAAATTCGTCAGTTATTTTGCTCAATACTGCCGTGCTGGCGTCTCTGTGCGGTGTAACACTCGCTTTATCACGCACCGATAGCACGCAATTAAAGTCGCCCATCAGTAAAAGTTTTCGGTCAACACTCATAAAATTTTTGAGACACTCAAAAAACTGTCGTCTTTCCTCGAGCACATTAGGAGCATACAAGCATATCACCCGCCACTCAACTGAGCCAAAAGCAGAATCGCATACAACCGTGCGCCCCGACATGTCCGTCCTCACTGCCTGGACATCAAGCCCCAAATGTTGCCGAACGAATACTGCACACCCCGCGGATCTCCCGACAGCATGACTAACACACGCGTAGTACATTGACGAGAAAGGGAGCACCATACTCTCGGTCTCATCGGCGCCTTCGATTTTAGTTTCCTGTACAGCAAGGATGTCTATATCTTGTTCCACTGCCAACCTATATAACTGCCGTTGTCTCCTCCTCGCTGTAAGCCCTCGAACGTTGATTGTGGCGAGTCGCAAGGACCTATCTGGTAGCGCCATTATAGCATGAAAATAGACCGAGAGTACGGTGCTTAGCTTGGACGACAGGTCCTGAGGCGCAGGATCCAGCGCACTGCATGTGCCTGCGCTTACAACTACAAGCAGGCGGCGGCGGAGGTGGAGCCGGCGGCGTTGTTGCCGTCAACCTCCACTCGGAAGCGATGTTCGGCCGTAGGCGTAACGTCGGCCGACGCATGGGACCTGCCTTTGAAGATGGTTCTCCGCTGACGGTCAGTCCAGGAGATGCTCCCTCTGGCTCGGCGACTTTGTGCGAGCGCTTAGTTGCCGAGACGGCGGCGCCTTCCTTGGAAGTGTCCATGGTCTCCTGCACATCGCTCACGCTTTCCACCGAGAGCACGGTGTTGTCTTTTTCTTGCACCACGGCTGGCTTACTCGGCTCCTCTGTTGACACAAGTGCGTCTTCTTCAAGGTTTCGCGTTTCTTCCGCGAATGGGATCCCTGATGTATGCTCCGCAGACGCCTTTTCGTCCTTAGCGATACTAGCCTCTACCCTTGCTGTTGCTTCAGCATCAGCCTCGTCCATTAGGAGGTCCGAGTTATCGTCACTCCCCGTGGGCCCTGCGACGCTGGCGTAGGTGCGCTAGCACTCCGTCTCGTCGTGGCGAAAACGACGACACAGCACGCAGCGCGGTACCTTGCAGTCTCGACGAATATGACCGGTGCTCTGGCAGCGCAGGCAGAGTGGTACCCTCCCCGGCACTACCACAAGGGCCAGCCCACCGGCAATTCTCAGCTGATGTGGTATGTCCTCCGGCGTCACCCCCGCCTTGAGTTTGAGCGTCACGGTTCGCGTCGTCGAACCCTTTTCCGAAACACCGTTGACCCTCCAGCGCTCCTTGACCACTTCAGTCGGTCTTCCGTATGCGAGCAAAGCTGCCCGTACGTCGGCATCAGGTACGGTGGGGAGCGACGAGTGCAACTTCAACCGGATGTCTTGATTCGACGGGTCGATGAGTACGCAGTGATGACTCTTCACTTGTACTTCGGCATTCTCGAGCAACCTCTTTGCACTGTCAGCACACTTGAACGTGACTGCCCAAACCTGATTCATTTGATACGCCCCCAAGGCCGAAACCTCGGGGAGCAGTTTCAAACGGGCCAGTGTATCCCTGAAGTCTTCCACATGGTAGGTCCGGGCTCTCACATCAGCATGCATAAACACGGTATTCAAAACCAAACGCCCTGAAGGCAGACTAGGTAAAACAACACGGTACTCATCATTCGATGAAGCAGAAACCCTGTTACCGCGGCCAGAAACGGCCGCCGACACCGCTCCGTTGGAGCACATGATGAGCACGTCCGCTCGCTAGCGCGGCCAGAAGTGGAATCTGATACTGGCCACTATACTAACAAGGAGGCGCAGGGAAGACGGCAAGCGCTGTTCTAAAATGGCGCCGAATGTAAAAAAGAAACAAAAACTAAGTTCCCCGTCAGGGAATTGAACCCCGGTCTCCCGCGTGACAGGCGGTGATACTGGCCACTATACTAACGAGGAGGCGCAGGGAGGACGAAAGCGCTGTTCTGAAATGGCGCAGAATGTAAAAAAGAAAAACTATGCTCCCCGTCGGGGAATCGAACCCCGGTCTCCCGCGTGACAGGCGGGGATACTGGCCACTATACTAACGAGGATTATTTTCTCTTTATTGCCTGATCTGCGGCCAATACAATACATGTTTACATATACACACAATCGTAATTAAAAGCGCTTGCCAACCTTTGGCTAGCACATGTGTTTAAAAACCCTTCAAGTTAACAAGGTCATCTAACACCGGTAACCATTCTGGTGGGTCTGTGCTCGATTTACATACTTCACGAATGTACAGTACACTTTCCATAAAGTACTCTCTGGCGGGCCTGGGGTTTAGATCTGCGTGATGTACCGCCATCCGAGTGCGCCATATGCCGTGCATGCATAGTACCATTATCACATCATACGGCACCCCTCCATCGTTTGATGTAGGGAGAAAGCGGATGCCATATGGTGTTAGCCGTAAGTCCTTTTTTAAAGTGCGTTGTAGTATGTCCCACAGAAAAACAGCATCAGAACACTCAAGAAACATATCATCAGTTGTCTCTGGTCTTCTACAATGGAAACAGTTTACTGCCCACGGAACAAAAATACTTTTCTGCTCGAGCCATGGTTTCACTGGTAGAGTTGCAGTGTGTACTTGAAAAAAGAAGCTTTTTACCGAAGGTCCAACTGGCATCCGGTTTACTCTCTTCAATACATCTTTACCTTTACCTTTTGGATACATCAAGCGATACATTGGCTGTGGCATGCATACATCAACAACATCCTTGTACAATTGCCTTCGGGTTACGTTACCCAGGTATTTTACTGAAAATTGTGCTTGGAGAAATTGAAAGGACCGAATAACCTTTCAAAGAAATCCGCGCACGCTTGATCCCTTAACTCGATTTGAAGACACAACAAAAAATGGCACTTGATCACACAATCGAGTTTGAATCACAGTCCTTAAAAAAGCATCCCCTTTGGTCTCGCACGAACAGAAATTTCGAAACCATTTGTTTCAAGAACAAGTGAGCTAAACCCTGTCCGCCCCCTTTTACCGTACGAAAAAGGTTCGTGCGGCTTGTGCGCTCCCATGTCGACCTCCATATACATACTCCGAATAACCTATGTAGCTTTTGTATGCTCCCTCTCGAAGCACACATGACTTGCAGAACATACCAAATTCTCGCTACGAGAAACAGGTTACAAACAGTTGACCTCGCTAAGATGGATAGGTACCGCCCACCAAACTTAACAGTTTTTTCTTGGAGCTGCTCTGCTTCCAGTTTCATATATTCCAAGGTGTCTTTAGAGTATTGTAGGGGCACACCGAGATACTTCTTTGGCGAGCGTGACCATTTCATGTTTTGAAAACGAACTCGCGTGGGGCCCCATTCCCCATACCAGATTCCTATAGATTTTTCCCAGTTACTGCTGCTTCCCGTCATCCTGCAGAACTTTGTTGCTGCGCTTACCGCGTTAGTGATACTGGTCTCATCAGTGCAGAATACAGCTATGTCGTCCGCGTATGCTAAAAGCTTAACTTCACTTGAAGAAAATCGATAACCGGTGATAGCATTGCTGGTTATAATGCTAACAAAGGGCTCCAAAAACAAGGCAAATAGTAAAGGCGACAAGGGACACCCTTGCTTAACAGATGATTTTATTTGAAATGGAGTGGTTAATGCCTTATTGACTACAATCCTGGTGAACATGTTAGTATAGCATAACTTAATTCCTTCTATTAGTACCTTCCCGACGTTCACATGTTGCAAGATACTGAACAGGATTTTGTGAGCGACTTTATCGAGCGCTTTCTCTAAGTCTAACTGTATCATTGCTACCATCTCACAGTACGCATCACAACACTCTAGGATAGTTCTAGTCACGTGGATGTTTGTTTGAATAGAACGCCCCCTGATACCACACGTTTGGTGTGTCCCTCAGTTCAGTTCAGTCGTTCAGTCGTGTCCGACTCTTCGTGACCCTATGGACCATGTCACGCCACGCTTTCCGGTCTCTCACTATCTTCCTAACATCACATAACTTCATCTGCAGTGCGTCGAGGATGCCATCTAACCATCGCGTTCGCTGCCTACCCCTTCTCCGGCGACCCTCAACCTTTCTCAACATCAAATCTTTCTCCAGCAACTCCTCTCTTCTCATCGGATGACCAAAGTAGCTGAGCTTTAACTTTAGAATTTGACGCTCCAATGAGCAGTCAGGGTTTATGGTCGACAATATTGACCGATTTGATCTTCTGGCAGTCCAAGGAACTCTCAGGAGTCTTCGCCAGCACCACAATTCAAACGCGTCAATTTTTCGGCGGTCAGCCTTTTTCACAGTCCAACTCTCGCATCCATACATAACAACTGGAAAGACCATAGCACGAGTTATACGGATCTTGGTTGGTAGACTAATGTCTCTGCTCTTTACAAGGCGGTCAAGGCTAGCCATTGATCTCTTTCCAAGAAGCAGGCGTCTCCTAATTTCATGGCTGCAGTCTCCTTCCGAGGAATAATCTCGGAGCCCAAGAAGAGAATATCTGTAACAGCTTCCACTTCTTGTCCCTTGATGCTCCAGGACTTGATAGGGCAAGACGCCATGATCTTTGTCTTTTTAATGTTCAGTTTAAGCCCAAACTTCTCACTCTCTTCTTGTACGCGCATCAGAAGTCTCTTGATTTCCGCTTCGCTTTCTGCCATTAAAGTGGTATCATCCGCAAATCTAAGGTTGTTGATACGTTTTCCAGCAATCTTCACTCCAGCTGAAGACTTGTCCAGACCGGCCTTCCTCATGATGCACTCTGCATATAGGTTAAATCGGCAGGGCGACAGTATGCAGCCTTGCCTCACTCCTTTCTCAATCGGAAACCAATCAGTAAGACCATGCCCAGTTCTGACTGTGGCCTCTTGCCCTTCATACAGGTTCCTGAGGAGACAGATACGGTGAATTGCAACTCCCATCTCTTGGAGAGCTTGCCACAATCTGCTATGATCTACGCAGTCAAACGCTTTCGCATAATCAATAAAACAGAAGTAGATGGGTTTCTGGAACTCTCTTGCTTTTTCCATGATCCAGCCAAGGTTGGCAACTTGGTCTCTAGTTCCTCTGCCCTTGCGAAACCCAGCTTGCACATCCGGAAGCTCCCGATCCACATACTGCTGCAGCCTACCTTCGAGGATTTTTAACATCACCTTGCTAGCATGCGAAATAAGCGCGATCGTGCGGTAGTTGGAACAATATTTGGCACTGCCTTTCTTTGGAATGGGGATGTAAACTGACCTCCTCCAATCCTGTGACCACTGCAGGGTTGTCCAAATCTTCTGACATAATGTATGCAGAATGTTAACAGCGTCATGGTTGAGGTTTTGAAGCAACGCAGCTGGAATGCCATCAATTCCGCTAGCTTTCTTCTTAGCAAGGCTGGCTAAGGCCCATTCAACTTCACTCTTCAGGATTCCCGGCTCGAAATCAGTGGTCACAACCGTCTTATGTTGGGTTTGCACATTCGGGTCCTTCTTGTACAGTTCTTCTGTGTATTCCTGCCACCTCTTCTTTATCTCTGAGGCTTAAGTGAGGTCCTTGCCTCGTTTGTCCTTTATCACGCCCAGCTTAGCACAGAGCTTCCTTTGATATCTTTGATTGTCTTATACAGAGCTTTTGTGTTCCTTAATTGGCTGTTGTCCTCAACTGCTTGGCACTGTATGTTCAGGAAGGCATTCTTATCTCTCCTTGCTATTTTCTGAAAAGCCGCATTGAGAACCTTCTATCTTTCTCTTTCCCCCATAACTTTTGCCATCCTCCTTTCCTCATCTATTTGCAAAGCCTCTTCAGATAACCAGTTTGGTGTGTCCCTACCAACCTCTGTATTACGCGTTGGAGTCTTTTGCCTAATATTTTCGCAAAGATCCTATAGTCTGTATTTGCCAGCGTTATCGGTCGGTATGCTCGTACTGACAACAGCGTAGTAGGATCGTCCGATTTGGGAAACAGCACCATATGACTGTGCCTAAAAGACGGAGGCAATTGCTTTATGCTGTATGCTTCTTCTATTACATGGTGTAGGACTATAGCGAACTCGTCTTTAAACGCTTTATAAAACTCGGCGCCGAACCCGTCAGGTCCCGGCGCTTTGCCTGAGTTTAATTCGTCTATTGCACACACTACTTCTGTAACGGTAATCGGCGCTTCTAAACTTGCTTTCATCTCATCTTCTATTTGCGGCATGAGCTTTAAGAATTGCGTTTCAAACCCTTCTTCCAGTTGTTGCTCCCGACCAAGTAATTCACGGTAATAATCCCCAAAAGCGCGTTGTATCGCCTGGTTATCTCGCACAACCTTGTCCCCGAACGTTATCGCTCTTATTTCGTTGCGCGTAGCATAACTTCTTTCGTCTGATAAGGACCGTTTTGTTGGAGCTTCACCCATGTACAGAGTTTCTGCGCGCGCACGGATTACCGCTCCCCTGTATCTGTCTACGTCGATTATTTCTAATCCGCTCTTTACTTCCTTGATTTCCTTACTGAATTGGCCTGGCGACGATGCTTCGGCGCTTAAATAAAAATCCAACTTAGTATGCAGTTCATTTTCTTCTTTTTGTTTTTACTCATTACACCAGCACTTTCTATCGCAATCATTTTCGCCTCTTGTTTAAACAGTTCCCATGCCTCACTGTAGCTTTCCTGCTTACGAACAAGCAAGTCGTCAAATTTTCTTTCAATGTTCCTAACAAATGATTCATCATCGAGAATCTGTGCGTTGGATTTCCACAGATCCCAGTTGAATTTGGGCGGTTTTCTCGGACCCAGCATCACCATGACCAAACTGTGGTCACTCAAAGAAACGTTGTTAACACCATACTCGGTGCACACAGGTACTACTGTTGCAGATACATAAATTCGATCCAGTCTGGCCAGGCTGCCTCGCTGGTGATGGGTAAATCATTGTGACGTTAGATTCGACATAAATATAACCCTACATCTTCTAGTCCGCGGTCGTCAACCAGCTCGTTCAAAAACAACGAACTCGCATCTCGAACAGGCGCTTCCTAGTTCGGTCTTCGGTTCGGCACACACAATTAAAATCACCCATCATTACGATGATCATTTCATCTGAGTTTAGTTGGCGCTCAACTGACTCGAAAAACATTTTGCGCTCACCCTCCTTATTTGGAGCGTATAAACAATTGACTCTAAACTTGTTACTTTGCAGTATAAAGTCACACACTATTAGACGGCCACTGCCACAAGTATAAACACTTTCAATGGTTGCTTCCAAGGACTTCTTAACAAAAAGGCCACAGCCATCCGCTGTGCCAGAAGCGTGCGAAATGCACATATTATAATGTGCTCTGAAAGGTTCCACCATGTGGTTTGTTGCTTCCTCACTTTCAACTTTTGTCTCTTGAATAGCGATCACGTCGAGGTTGTTTTCCATGAAAAGCCGACTTAGTTGATATTGCCTTCTCCGAGTGGACAAGCCGCGCACATTCAGCGTGGCCACATGCAAACTTCTTTCTATGTTAACTGCCATTTTTTTCTCAAGGAGCTCCCGAACCGCATGGTGTTACCTTCGACTTTGGAGCCCCCGATCGAAATCTCATTTTCTCCCCCTTGCAGTCTTTTGCAGCCTACAGTTCATAGACACGGCGTTTTTTAAATCGCCGCGAGAAAATGTCCCTGCTTTAGCCATCGTACCCTCGTTGGCGGCTCCAACACTCACTTGGCTGGGGATCACGCCGGTGGCATCACCGACGGTTTCCGCTCGGGTCTCGGCTCGGGCGGAATTTTGGGTGCCGCTCTCAAAGACGGCCTTACGTTGGGCAGAGCTTTCACTGGTGGCTCCTCGTTGGGTTCGTGTCCTTTGCCGTGCGAATTATTGCTGCTGTCGGCGTGAGGTCGTTTCGTTGCTGTAGGGATGGTTGACATCACAGCGTCTTCTCTTTCCCGAGTTTTCCCAGGCGATGCAAAAGAAGCTTCGCTCCTATTTCCACCATTTTCGTCCGCACCGTTTTCCGTCGCAGGAGAAGCTTCCGATATACTCTTTGTTTGCGCGTTAACTGGTCCTTCTGTTTCAGGAGCAAGTGCGGCATCCTTCTCTGCAGTAGGTGGCACGCTCCCTCCACCAGCTGCTTCTTCTGCGTTCACTTGGTCTATGAGATGTTCTGCCTGGACTTCGTTGCCCGCACTGATACCTGCTACATTGGCATACGACCTAGAGCGCATAGCTTCTTAATGGCCGTATCGCTTGCACATGGCACAGCGAGGCACTTTACACTCCCTCCTGATGTGCCCTCGGGTATTGCATCTCAGACATAACGGCGGGCGCCCCGGTGCGACTAGTAGTGCCGTACTTCCAGAAATGCGTATTTGGTGAGGCAAGTCCTCCAGTGTCACACCGGGCTTTATCTTGAGGCCTACAGTGCGGGTAGAGGAACCTTTGTCTGCCATACCCTGAACGCGCCAGCACTCCCGAGACAGGTCAGTTACTTTGCCGTATGAGCCTAGTGAAACACGAATATCTCCGCCAGGGACGTTATGAAGCACCCAGTAGAGCTTCAGCCGCACATCCTGGTTAGTCGGGTCGATGACAAGGCACCGTTTCCCTTCACTTGAACCTCGCTAGCTTCCAAAATTTTCCTTGTCGCTTCTGGGCTGTTAAAGGTGACCGCCCACACATGGTTCATGCGGAACGCCGCCAAAGCAAGCACATCAGGGAGCATTCCGAGACGGACCAGCGTGCCGCGAAAATCTTCCACACGAAAAGGCCTGGCTTTCAAATCGCCTTGAAGAAAGACGGTATTCAAAACGCACGCACCTCTTGGCAAATGCGGCAGCACAACTTGATAATACTGGGCATCACCAGCAATAAACCTGTTTCCGCGGCCTTCTCGGGCACTGACACGCCGACACCGCTCCACCGGAGCTCATGATAACACGTCCGTCACGCTCGGTGGCCGGAAGTGGAATCACTATACTAACGAGGAGGCGCAGGGAAGAGGCTAAGTGCTGTTCTGATATGGCGCATAATGGAAGGAAGAAACAAAAACTAAGCTCCCCGTCGGGGAATCGAACCCCGGTCTCCCGCGTGACAGGCGGGGATACTGGCCACTATACTAACGAGGAGGCGCAGGGAAAAGGCAAAGTGCTGTTCTGATATGGCGCATAATGGAAGGAAGAAACAAAAACTAAGCTCCCCGTCGGGGAATCAACCCCGGTCTCCCGCGTGACAGGCGGGGATACTGGCCACTATACTAACGAGGAGGCGCAGGGAAGAGGCTAAGTGCTGTTCTGATATGGCGCATAATGGAAGGAAGAAACAAAAACTAAGCTCCCCGTCGGGGAATAGAACCCCGGTCTCCCGCGTGACAGGCGGGGATACTGGCCACTATACTAACGAGGAGGCGCAGAAAAGAGGCTAAGTGTTGTTCTGATATGGCGCATAATGAAAGAAAGAAACAAAAACTAAGCTCCCCGTCGGGGAATCGAACCCCGGTCTCCCGCGTGACAGGCGGGGATACTGGCCACTATACTAACGAGGATTTTTTTTTTTATTTCCTGACCGAGGACGTACACAAAAAAGACACATGTGACATCAATAACATGACAAAATAAAAGATCAAGCATTGACTTAAAGCTTCGGCCTTCCTTAGCTGAAGTTGTCGGATTAAAAATCCCTCATATGTGACAACCCTTCAAAACTAACCAACCATTCTGACTCTAGTTTTAACGCTTTCTGTTCATCCACATATGCCCGTATGCTCTCTCTAAAGAGCTGTCTCGCTGAACGTGCATCGACGTCACCATGCTCTACAGCCATTCTGCTTTTCCATATGCTGTGGAGAGCCAGTAGCATCAAAAGATCCAACGGTGTATCATTGTTCGCTTCTACTGGCAAGAATCGAATACCATGTGGGCTTATGGGTAGTTCCTTTTTAAGCGTCCTCTGGAGCACGTCCCATAAAAATACGGCGTCCCAGCATTCGAGAAACACGTGTTCAATCGTCTCCTCTTTCCTGCATATTATGCAGTGGACACCCCAGGGTACAAAAAGCCCTTTCTGTTCCCTCCATTTCTTTACCTCCAATGTTCCAGTGTGCAGCTTAAAAAAGAACGTTTTCATCCCTACCGGCACCATCATCCTCTTCACTCTTTTAAGAACATTTTTGCCCCCGGTAGACGAGTACGCAGCTCTGTACAACGGTTCTGGAAGCACCACATCGCACAAGTCTTTATACAGTTTTTTCCGGTTTACACTCCACAAATAGTCTAAAGTAAACCGCACCATCAAGAACCTGTACGCCAAGACCACTTCCCTTAGATACCCGTGGACACCTCCTGACATGCGGTCAGAAGAAACGACAGTTCCCGGGAGAGCTTGACCCAGTCGTAACTGACAGACCGTACGAAGAAATGGATTTTTCACATTCCTCAAAAACATGAAACGATTGACTAATTGACGCAGAAACAGATGTGCCAAACCAAGCCCGCCGTCCTTCACCCGGCGGAAGAGATTTGTCCGACTTGTCCGTTCCCACGAAGACCCCCACACAAAGACGGCAAAGATACGATGCATCTTTTGGACATTAGCTCTTGAACAATATAACACTTGAAGCACGTACCAAACTTTTGTCACTAAAAACAAATTACAAATCGTGGCCTTCGCAAACACCGACCACTGCCATCCATTCCATTTGTCCACTCTATCTTTCAATTTACCGACTTGGTTTTTCCAGTATGGGTCACTGTCCCGATACGATTCAAGAGGGGCACCAAGGTAGCTGACAGGGTTGGTAACAAATAGGCGCAGGGAAGAGGCTAAGTGCTGTTCTGATATGGCGCATAATGGAAGGAAGAAACAAAAACTAAGCTCCCCGTCGGGGAATCGAACCGCGGTCTCCCGCGTGACAGGCGGGGATACTGGCCACTATACTAACGAGGAGGCGCAGGGAAGAGGCTGTGTTGTTCTGATATGGAGCATAATGGAAGAAAGAAACAAAAACTAAGCTCCCCGTCGGGGAATCGAACCCCGGTCTCCCGCGTGACAGGCGGGGATACTGGCCACTATACTAACGAGGAGGCGCAGGGGAGAAGCTAAGTGCTGTTATGATATGGCGCATAATGGAAGGAAGAAACAAAAACTAAGCTCCCCGTTGGGGAATCGAACCCCGGTCTCCCGCGTGACAGGCGGGGATACTGGCCACTATACTAACGAGGAGGCGCAGGGAAGAGGCTAAGTGTTGTTCTGATATGGCGCATAATGGATGAAAGAAACAAAAACTAAGCTCCCCGTCGTGGAATCGAACCCCGGTCTCCCGCGTGACAGGCGGGGATACTGGCCACTATACTAACGAGGAGGCGCAGGGAAGAGGCTAAGTGCTGTTCTGATATGGCGCATAATGGAAGGAAGAAACAAAAACTAAGCTCCCCGTCGGGGAATCGAACCCCGGTCTCCCGCGTGACAGGCGGGGATACTGGCCACTATACTAACGACGATTTTTTTTTTCTTTATTACTGACTTGTCAACTACAAAGAACGATGAAAAGCCGCATCGAATTAAAAACACAAGTCACTTTATGACACGTTTCTTGTGATAGAATGGATTAGGTGACATGAGCTCGCCCGAGACTGGCAGCCATTCCGGAGGTTCAGATTGTCCTCCGAAAACGTCACGCGTGTACATTACACTTTCAACAAAATACTGATGGGCTGGGTGTACGACAACATGCTCATGGCGAACATCCATCCGCGTTCTCATATGCTGTGCATACCCAAGACCATTAATAAATCACTGGGCACTTTTCCTGGCTGGGCGCAGGGAAGGTAGCGTATGCCAAACGGTGTTATTGGTAAGTCATTTTTAAAAGTACCCTGTAGCACGTCCCACACAAAAAAAAAACGCATCGTGACAATCAAGGAAAATATGCTCTATGGATTCCAGCTGTTTGCAAATTAAACAGTCAGCAGACCATGGCACAAAAAGGCCTTTGCTTTCCAGCCATGGCTTCACCGGAAGAGTGCAGACATGCAATTGAAAAAAGAAACATTTAGCCGACGATCTGATGGGCATTCTTTTCACTCTTTTCAATACGTCCCGCTCCTGACCCAAAGCATATACAGCGCGATAAAGAGGCACAAGTAAAAAGGTTTCCAATAAATCTTTGTAAAGCCGTTTTCGTGTAACAGTACACATATACTCATTTGAAAATCTCGCCTTCACTATTTGGAAGGACGCGACAACTTCGCGAAGAAAAGCACTTAGAGCCATTGGCCCTGTAACACAGTCGAAACTACATATTCCGGTAGTGAGTCCCGCAATCGCACCTGGATTACCGTTCTAAGAAAAACGTCACTTTGTTCGCGCAAAAAAAAAAGAACCTGGTTACAATATGCTTTATGTATAAATGTCACAATCCCAGTCCACCATTATGCACCGTATGAAACAGATTGCATCGACTGGTACGCTCCCATGTTGAAGCCCACACAAACGTGGCAAATACCCTATGCAGTTTTTGAACAGAAAGTCTTGACATAGATAACACTTGCGGGATGTAAAAAATTTTTGCAACCAGGAACATATTGGAAACGGTAGCTCTTGCGAACATAGAAAAGTTATGTCCTCCCCGTTTGTTTGTTTGGGTTTTCACTTGGTCAACTTCACCTGCCCAACATTCCTTGCTTTCACGGTAATGCTTTAGTGGCACACCAAGGTAATTGCCTGGCGTTATTGTCCATTGCATACTGGAGAACAGTTCAGGCGCGTATTGCCAGTTTCCGTGCCAAAATCCTAAACACTTTGCCCAACTAATTTCACTTCCACTTGCAGTGCGAAAAGCAATGGCTTCTTTTACAACTTCTTGCACGCTCTCATGGTCAGTACAAAAAACCGCAATATCGTCCGCGTATGCCAAAACCCGAACATCACTTTGAAAAAATCTATAACCACGTATGTTTGGCCTTGTAAGCAAACTTAAACAGAAAGGCTGCAGATAAAGCCAAACAAAAGGGGAGACAGAGGACAGCCCTGCCTTACTGACGACTAAACAGGTATACGATCGGTTAAATGCTTATTCACGACCAGTCTCGCTGAACAGCACTCGTAAAGCATTTTCACGCCATTTGTAATCACGGAACCAGCATTGACATACTCTAAAACAGAGAACAAAATTTCATGTACCACTTTATCAAATGCTTTGTGGAGGTCTAATTGCATCATGGCTACGTGGTCATGCATCGCGTCACAACATTCGAGAGCACTCCTTGCTGCGTGTATATTAGTAAAAATGGTCCTTCCTTTTATACCGCATGTCTGATGTGGGCCCACAAGAGAAATATTACACGTTGGAGTCGTCGCCCTAATAATTTCATGTAAAGTTTATAGTCAACATTCGTTAGACTTATAGGACGGTAAGACGCTACAGACTGAAGCCTAACTGGGTCATCTGTTTTCGGGATTAGTACAACGTGTGACATTCGAAAAAACGGAGGAGGTACGTTCTTTTCGTAGCATTCACTAATAACTCTTTCCAGTAAAACAACCATTTCAGTTGGAAAGGCCTTGTATATGGCAGCACCAAGACCATCTGGTCTGGGTGACTTATTGGAATTTAATTTCCCGATAACGGCCTCAATTTCCTCGAAAGTAATACTTGCTTCAAGTGTCCGCGCCACTTTGTCTTCAACTCTTGGCATCAGCGACAGAAAGTCTTTTCTGAAGCGTTCAATGTCCGGTGTTTTCAGGCTAAACAATTCCCTGTAAAATTCTACAAACGCCCGTTCAATCGTTTTTTTTTTCGAGGTAACTACGTTCTGATAGCAGATTTCTTTTATCTCTTTTGACACTGCGTACCTTTTTTCGTCACTAAGTGCCCTTTTCGTGGGCGTCTCTCCGAGCCACAATTTTTCGCTGCGTGCCCTTATCACCGCACCGCGATACTTCTCTTCGTCTATCACCTCAAGTTTGGTTTTTATCTTTTTTATATCTTGGGTGCACAAGCCAGGCTTAATGCTCTCCATGATAAGCATGTATTCAAGTGTGCTACAAAGTTCTTTTTCTTGTTCTCTTTCTTTACGTGGGAGAGTGCATGCTCGGTCAATAGCAGCTATCTTTATATCGCACTTAAACTGCTCCCATGCTTGTATAAAATTAGAGCCATTTTGTGATATATGCGTAATATATTCTTTCACTTTAGTGATACCCTCTTCATCCAGCAGCAGTTTTTCATTAAATTTGAATAGCTCCCAATTTAACTTTGTTGCCTTACTTTTCATCCCTAGAGTAATCAATACAAGGGAGTGGTCACTAAAGCTCATGGGAAGTGTTTGATATTCCGAGCAGAAGGGCACACAATCACTAGGAACATATATTCGGTCCAAACTTGCATGACAGCTACCTTGAAAGTGCGTGAACATTGCTTGGCCTTCATGCGTCAGTATACAGCCAGCATCTTCAAGGTCTGCCTCGTTAACAATGTCATTAAGTAACTCTGCACTCTTGTCACGAAGGACACGGTGTGTTGTTCTATCTTCCGGTCTACAGACACAGTTGAAGTCTCCAAGCAGGAGAGCATGCCTCTCATGTATTAGGAAGGATTTCATATAGTGAAAAACCTCTTCGCGCTCAAACGTTCTAGTCAGCGCATAAACGCAGATCACTCTCCAGTCCAACCCAGAAAAACTGAAATCACATATCAAAAGCCGACCACTCTCACACGAGAACACAGACTAAAAATTCTATATGCAATTTCGGATGAAAATGACACATCCCCCCGATGTTCCAACCGCATGACAAACGCAAACACTATATCTAGAACGATATATTTCAGCCATTTTATCTGTTTGTTGTTCGCTTTCCATTTTGCTCTCTTGAACTGCTAGCACATCAATTTCATTTTCCAGCAGAAGGCGGTTCAGCTGCTGTTGTCTCCGACGCGTTGATAGCCCCCTCACATTTAGCGTGGCTACGCGCAAGCTAGTGGATAAATTGGTCGCCATCTCAAGAAATTATAAATCGCGAAACATTTCACTCACATCTCTTCTGCAGAAAGACAGCATTGCGGTTGAACTGTTGCATGGGATGACCATTCTTCCGTTTTGGCACTATACTAACGAGGAAGCGCAATGAAGCCCGTTGGCGTTGCACAGAAATAGCACAGAAGGATGAAAACAAAAACCTAACCTCCCAGTCGGAGAATCGAACCCCGGTCTCCCGCGTGACTGGCGGGGATACTGGCCACTTTTTTTTTCCTTATTGCCTGACATCGGCAGGGACCACAATACACAAAACCACTTACAGGGCACAATGAGCAATCATTAATACAACAATCAGCCAGGTGGGTTGTGGCGTCGTCATGCTAAAAATTCTCTTAGAGTCACTAATGGCTGCAATCTTCCGAGCCACTCGGCAGCTTCAGGAGCAAGTTTCTGAATTTCAATTTATCTATTAATGCCTTCCCGAAAATAGATCCGTGCTGGCCCTGCGTCAGGATCGCAATGGTTTCTTGCCATTTTCGAGTGCCAAAAACAGTGGAGGGACATTAGCATAATAAGGTCAAATGGCACCCCATCCTCATTCTCTACTGGCAAGTACCTAATACCATGCGAGTCTAAAGGAAATTTCTTTTTTAAAGTCCTTTGTAAAATATCCCAAAAGTATACCCCTTCCCAACAATGTAGGAAAACGTGGTCTATAGTTTCTGGCTGTTTAGAAATTAAGCAATGCGAACCCCAAGGTAAAAATAACTTCTTCCCTTCCAAGAAGTTTTTTACTGGCAGTGTTTCCGTGTGTAACTTAAAGAAAAAAGTTTTTGCATTTGACGGCACCTGCATCGCCTTCACCCGCTTAAGTATGTCGCGTCCTGGTCCTCCACTGTATAAGGCCCTATACATTGGTATGGGAAGAACTACGTCACACAAATCCTCGTACAGCTTCTTCCTGCTAACACAAGATAAATATCCATAAGAAAATCGAACAGACAGGAATCGCACACTCGCGACAACTTCTCTAAAACAACCAAAAATGCGTCCCGATGCACTTTCGGTCGAGACAACAATGTCCGGCAGTGCATTTCCGAGCCTTAATTGGCACACACTACGCAAAAATGGATCTCTTACATCGCTAACAAAAAGAAAATCTGCTGACAATCTGTCGTAGAAATAAATGCCCCAAACCCAGTCCACCCTCCTTCACCCGCCTAAACAAAGTGGTCCGGCTACATCGTTCCCATTCTGCTGCCCACACAAAAATGGCAAATATCCGGTGCAGTCTCTGTACGTTTATCCTTGCACAATGCAACACTTGCATCGCGTACCACAGCTTCGACATAAAAAACAGATTGCACACTGTGGCCCTGGCGAAAACTGACAATTGTTGCCCTTTCCACCCCTCTGCCTTTTCCCGCGTGGCTTGAGTCTGTGCCCTCCAGTACGATTCGCTATCGCGATAACTATCTAGTGGGACGCCCAAGTACTTTACTGGTATTGTCACCCAGGACATGTTTGCGAACTTCTCCGGCGTCGTTGGCCATTCTCCGTGCTAAAGCCCCATGCAGGGACTTTGACCAATTAACTTTACTGCCGGAAACCTTTGTGAATTCTTTTACAGACGACACGGCCTCGATTACCCCTTCGCGATTCACTGCGAATACAGCCACATCGTCCGCATATGCCAGCAGCTTAACTTCTGCAGCTTGCAATTGGAAGCCACGAATTTTGTCGTTTTCCATGATATTTAAACACAGTGTCTCGATGTAAATGCAGAATAGCAGATGGCTGAGGGGACAACCCTGGCGAACTGATCGCTGCACGTTTATGGGGCCCCCCAAACTCATATTTACAATCAATCTTGTTGCGCAGCTTCGGTACGCCATGACCGCTCCCTCGCGAATGACGGACCCTACATTCATATGGTCGAGTATGCAGAACAGGATTTCATGTGAGACACAATCAAATGCTTTCTCCAGAACCAACTGAAGGATGGCCACACAACTGTTTGTGTGATCACAGCACTCAAGCACACTCCTCACTTTATGCACATTGGAAACAATGGATCGACCCTTGATCCCACACGTCTGGTGTGGTCCAACTAACTGTTGAATTACTGACTGTAGTCTACGGGCTAGACTTTTCATAAATACTTTGTAGTCTACATTCGTGAGTGCGATAGGGCGATATGCTGTAACCTGTTGTAACTTATCTGCTTCATTGTATTTAGGAATCAACACTGTGTGGGATTTGCCATAAGACGGGGGCAATTCATTTACTTTGTAGGACTTGTTGTACACGGCTGTCAGTACCGGCACTATTTCATGTTTGTATGCTTTGTAGAACGCCGCGCTTAACCCCTCGGGGCCGGGAGATTTTCCCGGGTTCAATTTTTCTATGGCAAGCTCGACCTCCAACGCGGTTATTGACAGCTCCAGCCTATCTTTTTGCTCATCATCTAATCGCGGTAAAGCGCCCAGAAACTTTCCTTTGAATGCGTTTACTTCCACGTCTTGCTTTGTAAACAGCGGTCGATAGTATTCAAGAAACGCCTGCTTGATATGACCGCTTTCTCCAGATAACGTCCCGCTTCATTCGATCAGTTCAATGTGGTTTCGCTGAGCATGCGTCTTCTCGATTCCTAGTGCTCGTTTCGACGGTGTCTCCCCAGCAGCTATATCTGCGCCTTCGCCCGCACGAGCGCACTACGATAGCGCTCCTCTTCGAACAGTTCAATCCTGTTTTTTATTTTCCTAATATCGTCCATCCATTTATCAGGCTCTTCGCTTTCTTTTTCAAGTAGTCTAGTTAGCAAGGATCTTAAATTGTGCTCCTCACGCTTCTGTTCTTGTCGTATACAGCTTGACCGTTCGATTGCTGCTAACTCTATTTGCTCTTTGCAATGTTCCCACTGCTGCCATATTTTCATCTCCCCCCTAGACTATTTTGTCAATTTCTTCGCTTACTTTCCTTCTAAAGATATAGTCTGTAATGAGCTTATTATTTAATTTCCACGTCTACCATGAAAACTGATTGCCTCAGTTTTTTGTCCCTAACCCGCACTCCACTAAACAATGATCGGAAAATGAAATCGGTACTACATTGTAACTACTGCATTTTGATATGACGACCGTAGACACATAAATGCGATCCAGCCGCGCGTGGCTTGACCGCTGGAAATGTGCAAACTTCACACAACGCGATCCTTCTAAACATTTCGCCACGTCGTCAAGGTTGCTAGTGTCTATAATTTCCGAGAGAACCTCAGTACTTATGTCCCTAAACGCTCTTGTACTGGATTTATCGCAGCCTCTCAAGACGCAATTAAAGTCGCCCATGACAATCAGGGATTTCTCACAACTGAAGTACTTTTGCACATTTAAAAAAAAAAAGGCTACCCTTTCATGCACAACATTTGGAGCGTACACACTAATAATGTGCCAATACTTTTTGTTGTACAGAAAATCCACACAAACACACCTGCCCGACGGACATGCCATATGCGCCTGAACCTCGAGTCCGGGTAATTTCTTAACAAATATGACACAGCCCGCACACGTGCCAATTGCGTGGCTCACTACTGCAAAATACCTAGACGTGAAACGTCGCACCATGTCACCGGTCTCTTCTTCCCCATAAACTTTCGTTTCCTGCACGGCCAGGACGTCGAGGTCATGCTCAGTTAAAAGGCGGTGCACCTGGCCCTGCTTCTTCTTGCTTGCCAGTCCCCTGACATTAAGTGTACCTATATTTATCGGAGCCGCAGAAGCCATTTTCATACAGAGGAAAGAGGCCGGTAACATGGTGCTTACCTCTCGCGTTTAGCGCATGGCTAGACGATGTCTTTGACCCCGGAGCCATACGGTGCTGGTGGCAGGCTTGGCTACGGTGGCGGTTTGTAGTGGTCTCTCCTCTCCGCCGACACATTAGGTCGCGGCCGCACAGTGGACCGCCGTCCTTGGCTGGTTTTTGCCGGCGGCTCTTCGACGCTGGGAGCTGTCGCCTTATCTCCCTCAGCCCTGGTCTGGGCGTGGGACCGCTTCGATGGGGCAGAAACACCGGTGGAGCGGGCGGCGCTCTTGCCATGGTTCTGCTCATACAGAGTCGCTGGTTCTGCTTCCTTGAGCGCCGGCCCGCTTACTCCTTCAGTCGGCTCCTCCATCTGGTTTCCTGCAGGGTCTCCCGCTTCAGGTTTCCGCCCGGCATCGCTGCTGGAAGGTCCTGAAGAGTCCGTAGCGCCGGTTATCTTTTCCTGTTCCTCAATGCCTTTTGCGGATTCCTCGGCCTCCACTACGTCCATCAGGAGCTCCGCCATGTCGTCTTTTGACGCGGCACCCGTAGCTGCCGCGTAAGAGCGTACACAATCGTTGTCTGCGTGGCCGTACCGCCGACATTTCGTACAGCGGGGAACTGACGTCTTATATACAGATGCCGCACAATGCGCGAACGGTGGGGGACGTGTTTCAGTTGCAACTAGAGAAGACGGGGGCTCGGTAGTTTGCTGCAGCACCCGAAATTCGACCACAACGGAGGCGGAAGAGGTGGCCATCGCGCTAGCTCTAACAACACTACAGGTCAAAATTGTAGTTACAGACTCGAAATCAGCGATTAGAAACTTTGACGCGGGCCGCAATTCGGCCATAGCAGCAAGAGTGTTGGCCAGTGGTCCACCACCGGCCGAGCAGGTCGCGCTCATTTGGACACCGGCGCACCAGGGGTTGAGAGGGAACGAGAAAGCGCACGTACTGGCCCGAGGATTAGCTACATTCCGGGATCCCAGTGACGACTTATTGCCAAACCCGTAACGCTTGCGCGATGAGGAGCCCCTGCAGTTCGACGGTTACCTTAACACCTACCAAGATATCCTAAATCATTACAAATTAGGCAGATCAGTACTACCAAAAGCGTGTAAGCAACTCACCAAAAGCGAGGAGGTTATGTGGCGTAAGCTACAGACTGGAGTATTCCCGAACCCCCAGCTTTACAGCAAGCGGCACCCGGAAATATTTAGCCCCAGGTGCAAACGTTGCGATGGCATAGCGGGCATGATCCATATGATAAGGACGTGTCCTAGATTTGGAGAACCTGACAGAACAAATGAGTCCTTGGAGACACTACTTTTCAAGCAGGACGAGAAAGGGCAACGAGAAGTCCGTCTTGCTCTGGCCGCTGCTCAGATCCAAAGGATCCAGGTCGACGGCTGAGGGGGAGGACATGGTTGGGACAGAGCTTCGCCTCGGATCCTCACCAACCTTTTGACGGGTGCAATAAATGTTATTTCTCTCTCTCTCTTTTGCATTCCCGGCGCACGTGACCGGTGCCGTGGCAGCGCAGGCACTGCATCGGGCGTCCAGGCGCCGCGACAAGGGCCAACTCTCCGGCGACGCGTACCTGATGTGGCAGGTCGTCCAATTTCAGGCCCGCCTTCAACTTCAGCAGGACAGCCCTTGTCGTAGAACCCTTGTCATTGACGCCTTGTATCCGCCACCGCTCACGCGTGACTTCCGTCACCTTGCCAAACGCCGCGAATGCCTACCGGATGTCATCGTCGGCCACGCCGTGAAGCATCCAGTGAAGCCGTAGCTTTACCTGCCAATCTTCCGGGTCGATGATGAGACAGCGGCGTTTCTTCACTTGCAGCTCCTTGAAGACGAGCAGCTTCTTTGTTGCCTCCGCACTCCGCAGGGCAACCGCCCAGACATGTTTGGTTTGGTACGCCCCCAACGCAACCACGTAGGGGAGCACACCGGACTCGGCCAAGGCGTCACGAAAATCTTCGACCCGGAAAGGCCTCACTCGTACATCGCATTGAAGAAAAACCGTGTTTGAAACAACACGACCGGTTGGCAGTGCAGGAAAAATGATCTGGTAGTCCTTATCTTCGCTTGCATCGATCCTGTTTCCGCGGCCGTCAACGGCCGCTATCGCCGCTCCGTTGGAACCCATGACCCTGAGATCCGTTCAACTCGGTTGCCGGAAGCAGAACGCGTGACAGGCGGGGATACTGGTAACTATACTAACGAGGAAGCGCAATGAAGCCTGTTGGCGTTGCGCAGAAATAGCAGAGAAAGATGAAAACAAAAACTAAGCTCCCCGTCGGGGAATCAAACCCCGGTCTGCCGCATGACGGGCGGGGATACTGGCTACTATGCTAACGAGGAATTTTTTTCATTATTGCATGAATTGGTACAAATACATCAGTAAAAGATCGTGGTTGCCATGCCCCTTGGCTGACAACCGTGTCTAATGGACTTTCATTACCACAAGTTCGCCCATTAGACTCAAGACCTCCTCCGCAGCGCCTTACTGCTTCAAAATTTCTTTTAGTTTTACACTTGTTCAACAAAATAATCATATACAGATCGTGCATCGACATCACAGTGTCTATAAGCCATCCTACTCCTCCAAATACTGTGAAGGCCCAAAGAAGTGATGAGGTCATACTGAACATCATCATTAACAGTTGTCAAGTACCGAATTCCACGTGGCGTCAATGGCAGGTCTTTTTTTAACTCTCCTTTGTAAAGCGCAATGAAGCCCGTTGGCGTTGCGCAGAAATAGCACAGAGGGATGAAAACAAAAATCTAAGCTCCCCGTCGGGGAATCGAACCCCGGTCTCCCGCGTGATGGGCGGGGATACTGGCCACTGTACTAACTGTTTTTTCTTTTTTTTTATTGCCGGCTTCGACACACAATACACAACATACAAAAGTGATAAAACGTGTCGGCAAATCTTTAGCGGACACGACGCGTTAAAATTTATTCATCTCTACCAAGCTGTTAAGCTGGTCTATCCATTCTGGTGGTTCGGGGAGTGTTCGATACACTTCCCTCAAACGTACAACACTATCTATAAAATGTTCCCGCACAGGGCGCACATCAACATCTGCATTCGCGTTTTCCACAAGCTGTGGAGGCCGAGGAGCATAGTCGTATCCAGTGGACTATTGTCAGCGTGTAAAACCGGAAGGAATCTTATGCCGTACATATCTAGGGGTAATTCTTTTTTCAAAGTCCTTTGAAGCACATCCCAGAAAAAGATGGCATCCCAACAATCCAGGAATACGTGTTCTATGGTTTCAGCTTTCTTACATAGGTAACAGTTAGTTGTCCAGGGTACAAAAAGACCTTTTTCATGAAGCCATGTTTTTACTGATAACGTGTTAGTATGAAGTTTAAAGAAAAAGGATTTGACCGAGGGTAACACGGGCATTCTCTTCACTCTGTGCAAAACATCTCCTCCTGGGCCTCCACATAATGGCAAACGGTAAAGTGGAACCGGAATCATTGCATCCAATAAATCTGAGTACAATTTTTTCCGCGTGACATCACTCAAGTATTGCATCGAAAATCGCGCATGCAGCATCCCGTATGCAAGCACCACTTCACGTAGGTACCCTCTCACAGCCCCACCCATAGCATGACAAGAGCATACCACATATCCTGGAAGGAGTCTGCACAGTCGGAGTTGCACAACTGTGCGCAAGAACATGTCATTTTGATTTCGCAGAAACATAAATCGTGAGACGACTTGCCTCAAAAACAAATGTGCAAGGCCTAGCGCACCTTTTTTTGCAGACAGAAAGAAGTTTGTCCGACTGGTTCTTTCCCACGTCGATGCCCAAATAAAAACGGCGAAAACACGGTGCAATTTTTGAATGCTGATCCGAGAGGCACTGAGCACATTCATGACATACCATATTTTTGCAGTGAGAAATAAATTGCACACGGTAGCCCGCGAAAATACAGATAATTGCCTTCCTTGTCACGCATCAGCCTTTTCTTTTGCATTTAAAGTTTCATCTTTCCAATACGAATCAGGGTCCCGGTATGCTTGGAGAGGTACACCTAGATACATTGTAAGAATCGTTGACCACTGCAGTCGAGAGTAGTACTCTGGCGTGTCTTCCCAACTGCCGTGCCAGAAGCCATAGCTCTTTTCCCAGTTTATTAACGCCACCATAGACTGACAATATTTGTGGACTACATTTGTGGCTTCACAGATGCTATCTTTATCTGAACAGAAAACCGCAATATCATCGGCATAGGCCAATATTTTAACATGCGCTGACTGTAGCCTGAAGCCCGTTACGCTCTCATTATTTCGGATAGCCAAGCAAAGAGGCTCAAGGTAGAGTGCAAACAACAGGGGCGACATGGGACAGCCCTGCCTAACTGACGACCGCACTTGCAGGCTTTCGGTCAGTGCTCCGTTCACTATAATTCGCGTTGTGCAGTTGGCATACGTCATTCTGACGCCGTCTGTTATTAAATCCCCAACATTGGAGTGATCCAATATGGCAAAGAGCACATCATGCGACACCCGGTCAAATGCTTTTGCGAGATCCAGTTGGATCATTGCCACACGGTCACCAAGTGCGTCAAAACATTCTAGTACGCTTCGCGCTACGTGAATGTTCGTGGCGATGCTCCGTCCCTTTATGCCACAAGTCTGATGCGTGCCAACCAGCTTTGTTACCAGACATTGCAGTCGTCTTGCCAACACTTTCATAAATATTTTATAATCAACGTTGGTGAGGCTTATCGGGCGATAAGACCCCACCAACAAACGCTTTTCCGGCTCCTCAGTTTTCGGAATCAGTGTGATATGAGAAGTTCTGAAGGACAGTGGAACACGGTTTTGCTCATAAGCTTCATTGATAACCTTCAGGAGGAGGTGAGCTACCATTGGCTTAAACATTTTATAAAAGGACGCCCCTAATCCGTCAGGGCCCGGTGCTTTACCAGCTGGCAGAGGGTCTATTGCGTCCTCTATTTCTTCGACGCAAATTGGCATTTCTAGTGGCTCCTTTTCTTCATCATCAAGCTTGGGCATTAGAGGCAAAAATTCTGCTGCAAAATCCCCTACCATTTTTCGCGGGTGACCAAGTAGGTCTTTGAAATGACCGGGAATTACATGTTTGATAACACTGCCATCCGACGAAACATCATTCCCACTTCGTATTTTCCGTATTTCCTTACGGCTCGCGTATCGCTTTTCGTCCGATAAAGCACGCTTTGTAGGTGCTTCAGCGGCCCACAGCTTCTCAGACCGTGCGCGAATAACCGCCGCTCTGTACTTATCTGTATCTAATCTTTCCAACTGTATCTTGATGCTCCTTCGTTCTTTGGAAAATGTACCTGGTTGAGCGCATTCTATACCAGTAAGGAATTCTAGTTGCTCACACAGGTGTTTTTCGTTTTGTTTCTGTTCATATCGCAGTTTACTACTTTTTTCAATTGCCTTCAGTTTTACTGCCTGTTTAAATTCTTCCCAGCCCACGGCAACACTTATCGGCTGCTCTGCAAGCAACTTTTTTAGCTCCTCTTCAACGTCCTTAACATAACCCTCGTCCTCCAACAGTTTCGTGTTGAGTTTCCATAGGTCTCAATTAAAGCTGTTTTTGCTTTGATTTCTGCCGAAGTTTGCAATCACTAGACAGTGATCACTAAAGCAAACTGATCTAACCTCATACGATGTACACAGCGGCACTAATTCATGCGATACATACAACCGATCAAGTCGTGCGTGGCTACTGCCTTGAAAATGAGTGAATTGCGGTTGAGTGGCATTTGCAAACACACTTCCAACATCTTCCAAGTTGTGACCCTGAGTAACTGAATTCAGGATCCCCGCACTCTTATCCTTCACTGTCAAGTATTTTACACGGCCTTCAGCGCGACAAACACAGTTGAAATCCCCCAACAAAACTATGACCTTTTCACAATCTAGGTTCGTCTGGAAACGTTCAAAAAACATTATTCTCTCGGAAGCTATATTAGGTGCATACACACACATAACTCTGAAGTTTACATCGTAATGTGAAAAATCAACAATCAGGAGCCGGCCACTTTGACACGAAAACAGCGACTGCACATTTTTACCAACATTGTTACGTATGAAAAGGGCACAGCCGTCAGAGGAGCTAACTGAATGACACACACAAACGTCGAAATGCAGTCGGAAAGCGGACACCATTCGATCTGTCGCTTCTTGGCTATCAATTTTGGTTTCTTGAACAGCTACTACGTGCAGATCGTTCTCAATGAAAAGGCGGTTAAGCTGGCACTGTCGCCTTCTTGCTCCGAGGCCCCGTACGTTTATTGTAGCTACACGTAGCGCTTCAGGGAGGTTGATTGCCATGTCGAAGAAAGGAAAGGACCCTATCTCATGGTGTCTACCTAAACGACAAAGCCCGGAACCCCATGCCACATCTGTACGGCATGAACTACACAAAACTACGGAGGCGGGTTACTCGCCTGCCGTGTTTCTACAGGAATGTTCGGACGCGGCTTCAAGGTCGAACGCCTCATACGTGATGTTTTAGTCGGCGGCTTGTCTCCGCCATTGGCACCTAGTTGGGGCACATTAGGAGCGAGTTGCTCGTGCGGCCGTTTTCCGACCGTTTGTCTGACCATTGTACCGAGAACGTCCATGGGCTGGGTGTCGTTAACCACAGAGTCAGATAATGTCACAGCCGCACCATTCGGCACGACGGCGACGGCCGATGCAGACTCTGGGGAAGACTTTTCGGGCGTTGAGCCAGCGACAGGTTGACACTCCAGTTGATCCGTCTGTGGGGCGCCCACCGTGGTCTCTTGCAGCGACGATACATTAGCCGCTATCGATGCCTCCTCCGCGTCGGCTTCATCCATGAGCAGTTCGGCAGCGTCTACGCTGCTCACGGGCCCGGCGACGCTGGCGTACGTCCGAGAACACTGGGTCTCGTCATGTAGGAAGCGACGGCCGGAACCGCACCGTGGAATGCGGCAGTCACTCTGAATGTGGCCCGTGCCTCGACACCGCAGACAGAGGGGAGCCCTGCCCGCAACGAACACAAGGGCTAGCTCTCCAGCGACGTTCACCTGGTGGGGCAGGTCGTCCAGCTTCACGCCGGCATTCAACTTCAACGTCACCAGCCTCGTGGTCGAACCCATATCCGCCACACCCTGTGCGCGCCACCGCTCCTTAGATATGTCGGTCACTTTGCCGAACGGCGCGAAAGCGAGCCGCACGTCCTCGTCCGGTACGCTGGGCAGCAGCCAATGGAGCTTCATTCGGATGTCTCGGTTCGCCGGGTCAGTCACGAAACATCGAGCAGATTTCACTTTCAGCTCACCCATTTGCACAATCTTCTTTACGCCCACGTCGTCCTTAAAGGTTACGGCCCAAACGTGGCTCATGCGGTACGCCCCGATGGCGATAACTTCCGGCAGGAGCGATAGGGGAGCGAGCACATCCCGGAAATCTTCCACCCGGTATGGGCGGACCCTGATGTCTCCGTGCAGGAAACCACTGTTTAGAACGAATGGTCCTGTAGGCAAACTAGGCAATATGACCTGGTATTCTTCACCCGATGCAAAAATCCTGTCACCGCGGCCTGACATGGCCGCTGTAGCCGCTTCAACGGAGCTCGTCATAACACGTCCGTCACGCTCGGTGGCCGGAAGTGGATTCGACACTATGCTAACGAGGAAGCGCAATGAAGCCAGTTGGCGTTGCACAGAAATAGCTCTGAAGGATGAAAACAAAAATCTAGGCTCCCCGTCGGGGAATCGAACCCCGGTCTCCCGCGTGACAGGCGGGGATACTGGCCACTATACCAACGAGGAAGCGAAATGAAGCCCCTTGGCGTTGCACATAAATAGCACAGAAGGATTAAAACAAAAACTAAGCTCTCCGTCGGGGAATCCAACCCCGGTCTCCCGAGTGATGGCCGGGGACACTGGCCACTATACTAACGAGGAAGCGTAATGAAGCCCGTTGGCGCTGAACAGAAATAGCACAGAAGGATGAAAACAAAAATCTAAGCTGCCCGTCGGGGATTCGAACCCCGGTCTCCCGCGTGATAGGCGGGGATACTGGCAACTATATTAACTTTTTTTTTCTTTATTGCCGTGAAACACAAAACAAAAATACACATGATAAAAAACGTCAACTACACTTGAGCTATCGCGTACGTGGCTAAAATCGTGTCAAGTGCACTAAGTCATCAAAGAGACAATGCCATTGTGGTGGATCCTGCTGCCTTTTTTTTTCTTTATTGCCGGGCTCCGACAACTAACTCAGTACATCACGATACACTATATACAAACACAGGCAAGGCGTGGATCAAAAAGGAAACGCTGTCAGTTTTGTACTGACATTGTCACTTAAAATTCCTTTAGCCCTGCCAAGGCTTCCATCCTTGGCAGCCACTGCGGCGCACACTAAAGTGTCTTCTGCACCTCAACGAAGCGGGAAATTCTCTCCCGAAAATACAACCGTGCAGGCCTCGCATCAGGATCACAACAGAGACGGCCATGCGGGAGCGCCATACAGAGTGGAGGCCAGCCAACATTACGAGATCGAAAGGAAAACCATCTTCGTTATCTATCGCCAAATATCTGATCCCATGTGTATCTAGAGGGAAATCCTTTTTCACTGTTCTCTGCAGAACATCCCAGAAATACACTCCTTCCCAGCAGTGAAGAAAAACATGATCTATAGTTTCGGGTAGCTTGCAGATTAGACAGTTAGTTCCCCATGGCAAGAAAAAGCCTCGTTGTTCAAGGAATGTTTTGACTGGAAGTGTTTCAGTATGAAGTTTAAAAAAAAAGGACTTCATGCCTGGTGTCACTTGCATTTTCTTCACCCGTTTTAACACATTCTGGCCCGGCCCTCCACTGTGCATGGCTCTGTACATCGGTACAGGAAGTATGCTGTCGCACACATCTTTGTACAGTGTTTTCCTTTTCACCGCAGACAGATAAACGTTAGAAAATCGTACTGTCAAGAAACATACGCTCATCACCACCTCCTTGAAAAAGCCCTTAATTGACCCTGGCATTTCATTCGTGCCGATCACAAAGTTTGGCAACGCCCGTCTTAATCTCATTTGGCACACCGTTCGTAAGAAGGAGTCTTTTGTGTCCCGGAAAAACAGAAACCTGTTAATAAGCTGTCGCACAAAGAGGTGCGCCAGACCAAGACCGCCGTCCTCCACCTTTCTGAACAAATTTGTTCGGCTGCACCTTTCCCACTGCGGTGCCCAAATAAAGGTGGCAAACACTCTGTGCAGCTTTTGCACATTTAGCCTCGAGCAATGCAAAACCTGCATTAGATACCATAATTTGCTTATAAAAAAAAGATTACACATAGTTGCCTTGGCAAAAAACGAGAGAGGAACTCCCTTCCATCTGTCTGCTTTCTCACGTATTTCATGCGCCTGGCTTCTCCAGAGGTCATCATTGCTTTCGTAGAATTGCAGAGGGACACCCAGGTACTTCACTGGGGTCTTCACCCACGTTACGCCTGCAAACGTGTCTGGGGTTGACGCCCATTCTCCATGCCAAAATCCCAGGCACTTTTCCCAGTTGATCAAACTCCCTGTGATGTCCCGAAAACATTTTACCTCTTCGACCACTGCTATAATACTTTCTTTATCAATACAACACACTGCGACGTCATCGGCGTATGCTAAGAGCTTCACTTCAGTAGCTTGGAGCGGAAAACCGTGAACAGAATCATTCTTAATAATAGTCAAGCATAGTGATCCAATGTACAGACAAAATAAAAGTGGGCTGAGGGGGCAGCCTTGGCGTACCGCACGCTGCACGGCAATGGGGGCCCCCAGTGACTTGTTTACAATAAGCCGCGTTGAGCAATTCCTGTACGCCAAGGCCACACCCTCTCTGATAACCGAACCGACATTAATATGGTCAAGAATGGCGAACAGGATAACATGTGATACACAGTCAAAGGCCTTCTCTAGGTCAAGTTGCAAAACCGCGACGCCAGATTGCATGACATCACAGCACTCAAGCACACACCGCATCTTGTGTATGTTGCTTACTATAGACCTTCCCTTGATTCCACATGTCTGGTGGCACCCTACTATGTCCTTAATCACTGTCTGCAGCCTAGTTGCTAAGACTTTCATTAATATTTTATAGTCAACATTGGTTAAAGAGATGGGCCTGTAACTCGTTACAAGGCGAAGTCTTTCTGTATCGTCAGTTTTTGGTATGAGAACAGTATGTGACGTACTATATGACGGTGGTAATTCTTTCAGTTGGTATGCCTCATTGAATACAGCTGCAAGCACTGCAGACAACTTATCTTTGAAAAACTTGTAGAACGCGGCACTCAAGCCATCGGGCCCAGGCGACTTTCCGTCATTCAAGTTTTCAATTGCTCGGCACACTTCTCTTTCAGTTATTGGCCGCTCCAAAACTTCTTTTCCCTCGTCGGCCAGTCGCGGCATCTGGCCCAGATACATCTTTTTGAAACCGTCTGAGTCAGCTTCATGAAACGCAAATAACGCCTGATAATGCTCAAAGAACTCTCGCCCAATGCCGTCGTTATCTGACACCACAACGCCGTTCCGCTCTATCTCGCATACGTGGTTTCGTTGGCCGTTCGTTTTTTCCGAACCTAAAGCCCGCTTCGTGGGTACTTCGCCCGCTTTTAGTGCATTTGTTCTAGCTCGCACCAGCGCGCCCCGATAACGCTCTTCTTCGATCAGCCGTAATTGCTGTTTTATAATCCTCACGTCATCTTTGAAAACACCTGGCTTTTTGCATTCCTCTGTAATTAACATCTTTAGTGTTTTCTGCAGTTCGTTTTCTTTAATTTTTTCGTGAAATCGAATAGAACTGGCCCTATCAATCGCTGTGATTTTGATTTGCTCTTTGCATAGTTCCCACTGTTGTCCCACCCAGCAGTAATCGTTCATATTTATTCTGCTTGTTTCTTGTGTCACTTTTGCTACAAAATATTCGTCATCGAGAAGCTTAACGTTCATTTTCCACATATCCCAAGCAAACTTCCTAACTTGTTTCTTTGTTCCTATTACGCACTTAACCAGACAGTGATCAGTAAAACACAGCGGTAGCACGGTGTAAGTGCGACATTTTGGGATCAGGTCGAGTGCTACATAAACCCGATCTAGGCGTGCGTGGCTTGTCCCCTGGAAATGAGTGTACTTCACTGCCTGTCCACTCTCTAGGACTTCGGCCACGTCGACTAATTCGGCTGCGGTAACGATATCGGCTAATAAATCTGTGCTCTTATCTCGGAAAGCCGTGCCGCTGGTTTTGTCTGTAGAATTCAGGACACAGTTATAGTCCCCCAAAATTATGAGGCATTTTTCAAGGTCCACATATTGCTGAATAATAGCGAAAAAATTATATCTCTCATCCACTGCATTTGGTGCGTATATGCAAATAACCCGATATTCTCTTTGGCAATAACTAAAATCACAAATAATGAATCTTCCAGAGGACCCTGATGTGATGCTCTGTACAGGGTCGTCCACTCTAAGTATGAACACGGCTCCGCGTGGCCGCGCTCCGCGGAGCGCCAGCGCATCCGGCGCGGCCGCGCATCGAAGCAAAGCCGCGCAGGCGCACAGGGGCCCGGGGGAGGAGCTTCGTGTCGTCTGCTACCGCGCTGGCGCGCACCTCGCTCGCATTGCTGGAAAGCTAGCTCGCACGCTGCGTGTTTACAGTGCCCGAGCAAGTCGCGACGGCTTTGCGAAAAAGGGCACTTCACAAATTAGCGGCCGGTGTTCTCAGTGCCGTACTCCGAGTTAAATGCATGCATTTTTTCAGGGCTTTCTGCCTTGGTTTCTTTAACATTCCGTAGTGACTAAGGCTTTGCGGGGAGCCTCACGGATTATTTCAACTACCCGAGCTTTCTTTGACGTGTAATGACGTCGCACAGCACTCGGACGTTCTCGCACTGCGTCTCCATCTAAATGAGGCGGCTGGGAACAGATTCCCATTCCACAATATTGATTTTTGTGAGTATTTGTTGGCTTCGTATATGTATATAGTGTATTGGAGCGTTGTATTATTAGCCACGCACGGTGACCGACACATGAACACGTTTGGGCACAGTAGTATAGAATTGCCAGCCTGAGGTCAGCGACGGCAACGATGTTTGGCTAAGCTTTTCCTCAAGGGTCGAGATTTCTTTGTAAGCGCCGTGAGATAGGCAGCAGTGTGGTTTGGGCTGATGGGTTCTACAAAATAGCGGACGTTATGTCCCTGGTGAAGCTCAATAAGTAAACGATTCAACAACTAAGTTTAATTATCCAGGTTTTTTATGTTTTCATTTGTGGGGCGAGATTATAGGGGAATTGAAGGCAGTGAAACTCGAAGGTGACTACAGTTTTCCAATTTTCTCAATCGGCAGTGTGGTTCGAAATAATAAACGGAAAATATCCTCCTATATCATTGAGTTGGCTTCCCAGATTGCAGGTTTTTAAAATGACGTCGATCGCAGTTCTAATGCGAGAAATACGGACACCGAGAAATACGAAGCGGGCGGTTGCCCTTATCAACTTTTGCCAGGCGTTGCAAATACTAGGACCCCGACTGTTTTTTTTTCTCAGTATCTTCCTTTGTCCGATCTAATGTGGCAGACTCCTATGCCCTTTCCCGAAAATACACCTTTATTACGTCATTTGTCACTAGTCCAATGAGAGCACGCGGCAGCCCGCGGGCCGGACACCTTTAGGTTTTTGCGACCTAATTTTATGCACTTTCAGTGCACTTGTTGCAATTTTTCAATTTTCATTTGCTTTTGATTTCCGTAAATACATGGGATTGCCATTTCTTGTTCAACCATGTATATAGCGATGACTGAAGCAAGGGCATGCATTGATAGGTTCTAAATGATTTTCCCTTTTAAGCAAGGAAAATGTCGTTTACCTGATTTTCATATTAATAGGAAGCAGTACAGCCAGAGCACAAGCTCGGCCTCAATCACATGAAAGGTATATCGGGTGACTGTCTGTGCTGCTTTTTCACGTCAGTATTATCTGCTGGCGAGGCTGATGGGCGGCTACTTTTCACTGCCAAACTTAGTGGCTGGTTCGTCCGAATGAACGACTCTCGTACGGTTTGTGCAAGCTCACGCCTCCGGACGTTCTGAGGCTGAGCGCATTTTATCGGTTTATATAACGCCACGCCAGCAGCTTTAGGAATAGCAATCATACTTCTTCTTATTTTGTTGCTTGAGTCTCACGATTCTTGACAACGAAAACGCTGCGACAGTGCTGCGGTACACCATTTTTCGGCGATTCTTGGTGAGAGCGAGCCATGTCTCGTGCGCCTCAAGATGAGCGAAGGCGCATTGTGGATCTGAGCCTTCAAGCGTACTCACAGAGAGAAATTTCCGCGTTGACAAATCGGCCACTTGCGACAGTAAACCGGATAATTCAAGCTTACAAAAAAGAGCGAAGAATTAAGGACGCCCCTCGTAAAGCCCGCCCAAAGGTCACCACTGAAGAAGATGATATGGCCATTGTTGCGGCAGCTGAAGACCAACCATGTTCAATCGTGAACGAAATTAAGAACATTGTCGGGCTGCCAGGTGTCTCGAATACTACCGTGAAGCGTCGGCTGTACGAAGCGGGCCTCCAATCCAGAGCAGCTGCCAACAAGACAAAGCGCCTGGAATTTGCCCGGCAGCATGGACAATGGACCAGTGGGCAAAAGTAGTATTCACTGATGAATCTGCGTTCACAACAAAGTAGGACCAGCGACAGCGAGTCTGGCGGCTCGAAAACTGCCGGTAAGCATAATTACACATGCCCGCTTATGCTAAAAAGTGCGAAGTTAGATTTCGTGCTGTATTATTGGCTGCCGAAATGCCTATATATCTTAGGGCTATTTTTTACGTTATTGTACTAATTCTGATAATGGGAGAAAGGTTAGCGCAAGAGCAAACGAACGCAAGACAGGAGAACACGGCAACGCGTTATTTAACTTGTTACATTTGTTAGGTTTAAACTTTCATCGTTTCAATGTGTTTTTGTTATCTCGTATCTTCCCTTCTCAACCCATGTAACATTTCATCGGGTCCCAATCGTCTCAGAAGTTCTTATCCATTGCAACATGTTCTCTGGCCCTTTACACCACGTGCCATTTTTGTTTTCAAAAATTCATCGGTTGTTTTTATCGGTTTTAGTTTTTTAGCTATCCCTTTTATCCATGTTTGTTTTATCGGTTTTATGGGCCCATTTTGGGTTTTACGGGCTCATTCATACAAATTTTTGTATGATGTATAACGTTTGTTTCTTGTTAAATTGTGGGTGTCAGAAAGCTGATTTTCATGCACTGTACCTTACATATAAGTAATGTTCCTGAATGCGCCAATATATAATAAATCTGATAAGTGAGTGAAGAGAGGCTCGTTCATAGTATTTTTCTTGACGGCGTTAAGTGAATATATCTGTGAGCTCAGCATCAGGCAATGCTAGTAATTAAAATTGTTGAAAAACTGTTCCTTATTGCTTAGAGGTTGCCCTTCTATTTTATACCAAAGCCAACAAAAGATTTCGTTCTTTGCAGGTATATGCCGGAATACATGCAGAGAGTTGCAGCCAGCGGCCGTTCTTGTGTGAGTGTCTGGGGAGCTTTGACATCCGAAGGCTTGGGACCGTTGGTTCGTGTGGAAACCCGCTTCAATGCAGAAGCCTACTGTTCGATCCTCGACGATGTGCTGTTCCGATACCTTTTTGGCGGACCGTTTCCTGATAATGACTTCATCTTACAACACAACTCCCTGATCCACAAGTCGAAGAAAGTTGCAGCCGTTCTGGTGCTTCGCGAAGTAGCAGTTCTTGAATGGCCTCCACAGTCACCTGATCTCAATATAATTGAGAACGTTAGGGGGGGCATGAAGTTCGCAATGGCACGCCGACAGCTCCATTCCCTATCACCGGACGCGCTCTGGGCTGTCATCCAAGAGGAATGGGAGCGACTTAGGACAAATAGCAGCATGCGTCGGTCCCTGTACAGCTCCCTGCCTAGCAGAATGCAGGCCGTGATTGAGGTTGGAGGCGATGCCACCAGATACTGAGCTGACTGAAATCTTTACCAGTCTGACTGGTTTGTGAAACAGTTCCCCGGTGCTTCCAGGTCGAACCAAAAGATAATTAAATTGCTACCAGCTGGAGCCGACTGGTACCTACCAGGAAGAGTTCTATAAAGCTGCAGGACTGTTTAAGTTTTTCAACAGGGATCACACACGCAAAAGTAGCGCCTTCATGTTTCTTTTTACTCCTAGCGCCTCCCATCGCGATGGCTCTGACACGAGGTATAGCGTCGCGTTTATAAAATCAAGAGACCAAGAGCGGTCTCTTTTCTCCCGCTATCGTTTGCATGAGGGACCGCGTGACAAGCAGCGCGCTGCACATGTCCTTCCGCAATAAAATTTGTTGCTAGTCTACAATTCTCCTTGTGGATCTTTAGGCCTGTGGCCTTCCTTTGCGCTAAGTTTTGCCGTGTGAAAAAAAGCGCTGCTGGCGGACAAGAAAAAGCAGAGATCAGCAAAACGGCTAAGGCGAGTGGGAACAGAATAAAAGGATCTAGACACATTAATCAGCTAGGCATTTCAGCTCTGCGAATGGGCTCTGTGACAGGCGGAATATGAGTTCGACCAAATACGTTGTCCTTCTGCAAGCTTACTGATACAAGCAGTGGTATGAGAACATGAAAAATACATAATGAAATAAACGCACTGCAATTTATCTTACACATCATAAGAAATCTGATTTACATCAATTTATTATTGAATTACAAAATCGCATCAAGTGATCTGCGAACTCTCGCACTGTGCTCATCCCGGGACGACTCGAACTAAGAATACACGGCCCGGCGCCATCTCTCTGCACACGGCAATAACTGCTCATGTAAAACGTCCCATCATCATTACACAGCGCGAGCACAAAATAAAGCTTTGTTCCGCTACCTTCACCACTTGCAGAGCTTGAGAATGTCCTGAGAATTACTCGCAGATGTGCCTTCAGGAGACCCGAGTTCAAATCGCGGCGCCAGCGGCTTTGTTCAGATGGAGACGAAGTGCAAGAATGCCCGAGTGTTATGAGAGGTCGGAACACGTTAAAGGACGTCAGGTGATCTAAATATTCCATGCCCCCGCATAGCCTTAGTCGCTATGGAGTGTTAAAATAAACCAAGCCAGAAAGCTCTCTTCAGAAACCTAAACCCAGCCAAAATACGACATACACCAGAAAAAGAGGAGAAAGGCCTCTTTTCCTTCTCTCTATCCGACTTCTGTCCTCTCTTTTTTTTTTCCTGTGTATGTCGTATTTTAGCTATGTTTAAGTTCCTAAATATGCACCAACTAGCCCGACAACGTGTTCTAGCAGAAAGCCCTGAAAAATTGCATGGTTATAACTCAGATTGCAGCACTGAGGACACCGGCCGCTAATTTGTGAAGTGCCCTTTTTCGCAAAGCCGTCGCGACTTGCTCGGGCACTGTAAACACGCAGCGTGCGAGGTAGCTTTCCAGCAATGCGAGCGAGGTGCGCGCTAGCGCTGTAGCAGACGACACGAAGCTCCTCCCCCGGGCCCCTGTGCGCCTGCGCGGCTTTGCTTCGATGCGCGGCCGCGCCGGATGCGCTGGCGCTCCGCGGAGCGCGGCCACGCGGAGCCGTGTTCATACTTAGAGTGGACGACCCTGTACAGTAAGACCCGGTAACTTTTTGACAAAGAGTACGCATCCTGCCGACAACCCAACAGCGTGGCTAACCACAGCGTAGAACCTTGAGGTAAAACGCAGCACCATGCTCCCAGTCTCCTCTTCTCCCTCGACTTTTGTCTCCTGAACAGCTAGTACGTCAATGTCATAATCTGTTATCAGCCGATACAATTGACTTTGTTTTCGTTTGCTCGCTAGTCCTCTGACATTCAACGTGGCTACACTTAGAGACGGTTCAGGTACCATTGGTGCTCTAATTATGAGGTAGGCCCAGGAGCATGGTGCTTACCTTTAACGTCTAGCAAGCCACTAGACGCCTTCGGAGCCGCCCGGCTGGCCGGTCTCGCTTTTCGGCGGGGGTGGTTTGTCGACAGGTTTTATTTCCGCTGCGAAGTTAGGTCGCGGCTTGAAGGACGATCGCCGTCCCTGCACCGCTTTCACAGGCGGCTCGTCAACACTGCTTGCATTCGGCATGTCGTCGAGACCGCCGGCTGCGTCGTGGGGCCGTTTAGTTGCAGTTCCGGAACCCACTGAACTTGCATTTTCATTGCCTGGGAGCTCCTGACCCTTCACTGCTGCTGTCTGCTGCGCTTGACTGGATCCATCTTAGTTGATGTCGGACTCTGCCGCTGATGGGTTTTCCACCATTTCACTTGCCCTGTCCGTGCTTTTACCCTGGACTCCTTCGCTAAGGAGAGGCATTTTTGCTCCCGAAGAAGTCGCTATCTCACCAGTCCCCTCCGCAGCGTCCTCCGCCTCAGCCTCGTCCATAAGGTGCTCGGTGTCATCACTCGTCGCCGTTCTCGCTGCCGCGGCGTAGGTACGGACGCACTGCGAGTCCTCATGCCGAAATCGCCTGCAGATCGAGCAACGCGGCACCTTGCACTCTCTTCTCACGTGACCCGAGCCATGGCATCGCAGGCACTGCATCGGGCGACCAGGTGCGACAACTAGTGTCAGTTCACCAGCGAGCCGTAACTGGTGCGGCAGGTCTTCTATTTTCATGCCTTTCTTCAGCTTCAAAAGCACTGACCTTGTTGTGGAGCCCTTGTCGCTCACACCCTGCACTCGCCAGCGCTCTCGTCTGACATCTACTACAGTCCCAAATGCCGCAAGTGCGGACCGGACGTCCTCGTCCGCCACTCCATGCAATAGCCAGTGAAGCTTCAGCTTCACCTGCTGTTCCTGCGGGTCGATGATGACGCAGCGTCGCCTCTTCACCATTAGCTCCTTCACGCCAAGCAGCCGTTTTGTAGCCTCGGCCCCATTAAGGGTGACTGCCCAAACGTGGTTAACCTGGTAGGCTCCCAGGGCCACCACATCCGGCAGTAAGCCTGTAGGAAAGAGCGCATCTCGCAAATCTTCAACCCTGTAGGGCCTTGCTCGCACGTCGCCGTGCAAAAACACGGTGTTCTGAACGATGCGTCCGGTTGGCAGCTGAGGCAGAATAAGCTGATAATCGCTGTCTTCGCTATCTGGGATCCTGTTTCCGCGGCCGCTAAAAGCCGCAATCGCCGCTTCGTCGGAGCACATGATTCCGCGTCCGTACACTGCGGTGGCCGGAAGTAGAATGCCGGTGGATCCTGCTGCCTCCTGAAGGTTTCGCGTACATAAACAGCACTTTCAATAAAGTTTTTACGCGCCGATCGTGTATCTATATCTGCATGACGCACCTGCATTCGTGTTTTCCACAAACTATGGAGGCCAAGAAGCATAATGAAATCATAAGGTGCATCATCGTTCTGCACTGGTAAGAATCTTATACCGTAAGGAGTTAATGGAAGCTCCTTTTTAATTGTCCTTTGGGGGACATCCCATAGAAAGACAGCATCCCAACACTGTAAGAAAACGTGTTCAATTGTTTCCGGTTTTTTGCACAACAGGCAATTTGTTGTCCATGGGGCGAAGATACCTTTTTCATTCAGCCAGGTTTTAACAGGGAGCGTATTAGAGTGAAGTTTGAAAAGGAACGTTTTAGCAGATGGCCTCACGGGCATCTTCTTAACTCTTTTCAAAACGTCCTGCCCTGGGCCTCCACAGTGTAATGCCCGGTAAAAAGGCACCGGCAGAATCACGTCAATGAGATCTTTATACAGTTTTTTTCTATGAACATTGTAAAGGTAATCAAAAGAAAACCGCACTTCAAGGAACTTGCACGAAAAAACAACCTCGCGCAGGTAGCCAGTCACAGTACCAGGCATGTTTTCACATGACACAATCCATTCAGGGAGCAGCCTGTGTAATCGCACTTGCATCACAGTTTTTAGAAAGGTATCTTTTTGATCACAGAGGAATAAAAATCGCGAAACCACCTGACGCAAGAACAGATGTGTAAGGCCAAGCCCGCCCCTTTTAACAGAAACAAACAAATTCGTCCGGGCGGTTTTTTCCCATGTGGTTACCCAAATAAAAACAGCAAAAACGCGGTGCATTTTCTGAATTGAGGTTCGTGAGACACACAACACATTCATGTGGTACCACAGCCTTGAAATAAGAAAAACATTGCAAATGGAAGCGCGCGAAAACATTGAGAGTTGCCTTCCTTGCCAGGCATCCGCTTTTTCTTTCGCTCTGGATGTTTCTTCCATCCAGTGCACGTTGGGATCTTGATAACATTCTAAAGGCACGCCAAGATATCGCGTTGGGAGAGCAGACCATCGCAGCTTACAGAAGAAATCAGGTGTCACGTCCCAATCACCGTGCCAAAACCCAGAGCTTTTCTCCCAATTGATCTTACATCCGGTTTGATCACAAAATCTTTGGACGACACCCGTGACTTCACAGATGCTCTTTCTAGTTGCACAAAACACTGCTATGTCATCAACATATGCTAGCATTTTCATGTGTGCTGATTGCAGCTTGAACCCTAAAATGCGATCGCTATCAATGATATCCAAGCAAAGTGGCTCTAAATACAGTGCAAAAAGCAGGAGTGAGAGCGGGCAGCCCTGCCTTACCGAAGAACGTACTGCGATGCTGTCAGTCAGTTCACCATTCACTTTAATACGGGTCGTGCAGTTCGCATACGCCATTTTAACACCCTCCACTATGACGTCACCAAGGTTAGAATGCTCCAAAATGGAAAAAATAATTTCGTGAGAAACACGGTCAAAGGCTTTCGCCAAATCTAATTGCATCATGGCTATCTGACCACCGAGTGCATCAACGCATTCTGATACGGTTCTTGCGACATGTATATTCGTGGCAATGGATCCACCCTTGATGCCGCACGTTTGTTGAGGCCCAGCCAATGTTTTTATTACGCTTTGCAGTCTTTTTGCTAAAACCTTCATGTACACCTTATAGTCAACATTGGTGAGGCTTATCGGTCGATATGACCCCACCAACTGTCGTTTCTCCGGATTATCTGTCTTGGGTAATAGAACAATGTGTGATGTAGAGAAAGACAATGGAACAGTATTACGTTCATAAGCTTCAGTGATTACACAGAGCATAAACTGAGCCGCATACTGCTGAAAAGTTTTAAAGAATGCGGCGCTTAGACCATCCGGCCCAGGGGCCTTCCCAGGTGTCAGGTCATCTATTGCAGATAGTATCTCCTGCAACGTTACCGGTGTTTCTAGGCGCGCTTTACTTTCGTCATCCAGTGCAGGTATCAGTCTTAGAAAATCTGTTCGAAAGCCGCCTACAGTCTGAAGCTTAGCGCTAAGCAGTTCTTTGAAGTGCTCTGTTACAGCACGCTGAATATCTTTAGCATCTTCAGTGATATGGCCGGCATATCTTATACTCCTTATTTCTTTCTGGCAGGCGTATCTTTTCTCGTCTGCTAGCGCTCGTTTTGTCGGCACTTCTCCTGCCCAAAGTTTTTCAGCCCTTGCACGTATGACAGCCGCTGTGTATCTTTCGTTGTCGATTGTTTCCAACTCACTTTTTATCTCTCGTATTTTACTGGCAAAATGCCCTGTCACAGAACTTTCCATGCTCAAAAAAAACTGGAGTTGTTCATTCAGTTCTTTTTCTTTTTCTTTCTCTTTATGCTGCACCTTACTGCTCTTTTCTATGGATTTCAATTTGACCCACGCTTTGAAGCTGTCCCATTCCTCTGCAAAACTTACTGGTCGCATAGCAAGACGATTTTCAAACTCGGTCTTAACTTCCGTAAGGAACTCTTCATCGGCAAGAAGTTTGGCATTCAGTTTCCATAGGTGCCAGTTAGAGCGCGATTTATTTCCTTTTCGACCAAACACTGCGCTCACGAGACAATGATCGCTGAAAGACACAGGTTTGACCTCATATGCAGTACATAGGGAGACAAGATCTACCGAGGCATAGACCCTGTCGAATCTAGTATGGCTATCTCGCTGAAAGTGCGTGAACTCTGGCTGGTTTCCAGTGGAGAACACACTACCAACATCCTCAAGGCCATACTCATGCACATGTGCATTCAACAGCTCGGAGCTTCTGTCTCTTCGAGGTTTACACTTCGCCATTCGGTCCACAGCTGCGCACACACAGTTGTAGTCACCAAGTACAAGTGAGATTTTGTCGACCTTGAACCACACCTCAATAGACTCAAAAAACAATTCACGCTCACAGCCTGAATTGGGAGCATACACACAGACAACAGGCCAGCATAAATTAGAGTAGGTAAAATTGGTAACCAAAAGCCGACCGCTTGGACAGGCAAAAACGGCCTCTACGCTTACTACGTGTTATGTATAAATAAAAGGCATCCACCCAATACACCAACAGAATGGCATACACACACATGAAAGTTTGCTTGAAAAGAAGCCACCATACGGCCAGTGCTTTCTTGGCTCTCAATCTTTGACTCTTGCAGAGCTGCTATATCTATATCATTATCCAAAAGGAGGCGACTGAGCAGGCATTGTCGCCTTCTCGCTCCCAGCCCTCCGACATTCAAAGTAGCTACATGTAACGGCAAATTAAGCTTAAGAGTCATGAATTAGAAATAGACGCCCGTACCAGCATGGTGCCTACCTTCATGGTTGCGTGGCCTCGGCTCCTTAAGAACAGCGGCGTATGTGTGCATGTAATGTCCTCCGAGCAGAACAGCGGGCTGCATTCAAACGAAGTCCAAGCGCCGTCTTTCATTTTTTTTTCCCACACGCCCCTCTTGGTTGCAGAATGTTCCTGACGCTGGTCGGTAGGCAGCCGACCTACAAATCGTTCAGGACACCACAAAACTACGGAGGCGGTTTCCCCGCCTGCCGCGTGTCGGCCGAGAAGTTCGGCTTCGGTCGCAAAGTTGCTCTTCGGATGCCCGCAGTTTTCGGAGGCGGCTCACCACAAACACCGCCTGGCAGCTGAGTGTCCTCGACGCTTTCTTTGTGCGGACGTTTCGCGGCAATTAAGGCTGCTGTCTCCGGCCCAACCTCCATGGCATCAGTACAGGAATTCTCAGTACTGAGATGGTCCTCAGCATCAGAAAATTTGATTACGTCTTCTGACGCTTCCTTTGACGCGCTTTCATGGTCCTGGGATGGAACGTTCAAGACATGCTGAGTTTCATTCTTTTCATTTGAGACCGTCACCTTATTTTTTTTTAAACCGTCATGGAAGGCGCGTCCTGTTTCGTTGACTGACCTCTAATGTCAGCAGCCTCCTCCGCATCAGCCTCGTCCAAAATTAACTCGGACGAGTCTTCGCTGGTCCCAGGTCCGGCAATGCTAGCGTAGGTTCGTGCACACTGGCTGTCTTCATGCCCGAACCGTCGACAGGTTCCGCAGAGAGGAACCCGGCACTCTTTGCGGATGTGACCCGTACCCCGGCAGCGTAGGCACAACGGGGGTCTGCCTGGCACAATGAGCGCGAGCTCACCGCTAACATTCAGCTGATGCGGCAGGTCGTCGGGCTTCATGCCAGCTTTCAGGTTCAGCGTGACGAGTCTAGTTGTAGAGCCCTTTTCCAGCATACCTTTAACACGCCAGCGCCCCGGGAAACTTCCGAAACCTTTCCGTACGGCGCAAATGCAGCACGAACACCTTCGTCTGGCACGTTGTGTAGTAGCCAGTGAAGTTTGAGTCGCACGTCCTGGTTCGCCGGGTCAATCACGAAGCAGCTCACCTGCAATTTCCGACACCTTTCCGTTCGGCGCAAATGCAGCACGAACATCTTCGTCTGGCACGTTGTTTAGTAGCCAGTGAAGTTTAAGTCGCACGTCCTGGTTCGCCGGGTATATCACGAAGCAGCGACCGTTTTTCACAGACAGCTCACCTACACTTACACTCTTGTTGACAACTTCAGTATCCTTGAGAGTGACGGCCCAGACGTGGCTTATCCGATACGCCCCCATAGCAAGAACATCGGGGATTAGAGAGTGATATGCTAGAGCATCCCGGAAATCTTCCACCTGGCACGGGCGGGCCCTGATATCGGCGTGCAAAAAAACGGTATTAAAAAAAAAACCGACCTGTTGGCAGTGCAGGAAAAACGACCTGGTAAGTATTGTCCTGTTCAGCAGTCCTGTTACCGCGGCCTGACATGGCCGCTGAATCCGCTCCTGCGGAGCCCTGCATCCTTCGTCTGTTCACAGGCGTGGCCGGCAGGAGAATCCTCAGTAACAAGGAAGCGCAATGAAGCCCGTTGGTGTTGCACAGAAATAGCACAGAAGGACGAAAACAAAATCTAAGCTCCCAGTCAGGGAATCGAACCCCGGTCTTCCGCGTGATAGGCGGTGACACTGGCCACTATACTAACGAGGAAGCGCAATGATTCGTTGGCGTTACGCAGAAATAGCACAGAAGGATGAATACAAAAACTAAGCTCCCCGTCGGGGAATCGAATCCCGGTCTCCCGCGTGATAGGCGGGGATACTGGCCACTATACTAACGAGGAAGCGCAATGAGGCCCGTTGGCGTTGCACAGAAATAGCATAAAAGGATGAAAACAAAAACTAAGCTCCCCGTCGGGGAATCGAACCCCGGTCTCCCGCGTGACAGGCGGGATACTGGCCACTATACTAACGAAGAAGCGCAATGAGGCCCGTTGGCGTTGCACAGAAATAGCACAGAAGGACGAAAACAAAATCTAAGCTCCCCGTCGGGGAATCGAACCCCGGTCTTCCGCGTGATAGGCGGGGATACTGGCCACTATACTAACGAGGAAGCGCAATGAAGCCCGTTGGCGTTACGCAGAAATAGCACAGAAGGATGAATACAAAAACTAAGCTCCCCGTCGGGGAATCGAACCCCGGTCTCCCGCGTGACAGGCGGGATACTGGCCACTATACTAACGAGGAAGCGCAATGAAGCCCGTTGGCGTTACGCAGCAATAGCACAGAAGGACGAAAAGAAAATCTAAGCTCCCCGGCGGGGAATCGAACCATGGTCTCCCGCGTGACAGGCGGGATACTGGCCACTATACTAACGAGGAAGCCCAATGAGGCCCGTTGGCGTTGCACAGAAATAGCACAAAAGGATGAAAACAAAAACTAAGCTCCCCGTCGGGGAGTCGAACCCCGGTCTCCCGCGTGATAGGCGGGGATACTGGCCACTTTTTTTTTTCTTTATTGCCGGTCCTCGGCTTTCACAAAACAAAGACACAAATACAACAATATGTACACAGTTATACAAGAAGCGAAATCCCCAAGAGAGGACCAGGCTTTGTCACATTAAAATTCTCTGAGTGTTGTCAAAGGCTCTAGCCTTGAGAGCCACTCAGGGACAGGATTCCGTATCTTCTGTATTTCTACAAACTTGCAGATGCTCTCTCGAAAATATATACGCGCTGGACCGCTTCGGGGTCACAGTAGTACCCGGCCATACGAGAGCGCCATATACTGTGGAGGCCCACCAGCATGACTAAATCGAACGGGATCCCACCCTCATTTCTTGTTGGCAAGTACCTAATTCCGTGTGAATGCAACGGTAGCTGTTTCATCATGGTCCTCTGTAGCACGTCCCAAAAATAAACCCCTTCCCAACAGTGCAAAAAAACATGTTCTATGGTCTCCGGTTGCTTGCAGATTAAGCAGTTTGGTCCCCACGGTAGAAACATCTCTTTTTCCTCCAAAAAAGATTTGACGGGTAGAGTTCCAGTGTGCACTTTAAAGAAAAAACTCTTGACTTCCGGCGATACATTCATTTTTTAAACCCTTTGCAACACATTACCGCCGGGGCCTCCACAGTACAAGGCCCTGTATAACGGCACCGGAAAGATATCATCGCACACATCTCTGTACAACGTTTTCCTTTTTACGCTGCTCAAATATTCCTTTGAAAACCGAGTAGTTAAGAATCTGACGCTGGTTACTATCTCTCGGAAATAACCAAAAATGCCTCCTGTCATGCATTTTGTTGCAACTACATACTCTGGCAAGGCTCGCCCTAGCCTTACTTGGCACACTGTGCGCAGGAAAGGATCTTCAACATCACGGAAAAACAAAAATCTGTTTACCAGTTGCCTCACAAATAAGTGTCCCAGCCCTAGGCCTCCGTCTTTGACCCGTCTGAACAAGTTTGTCCGCATGCACCTTTCCCAGCTAGAGGCCCATACAAAAACCGCAAAAATTCGATGTACCTTTTGTATGTTAATTCGCGAGCAGTGGAGCACTTGCATCACATACCACAGTTTACTAATAAAAAACAGGTTACACACAGTGGCTCTTGCAAACACGGATAAATGAGTACCTTTCCACTTTTCTGCTTTTTCTTGTGTCTCTTGTGCCTGCCCCTTCCAATACTGTTCAGTATCTCTGTAAAATTCCAACGGGACTCCAAGGTACTTTACAGGGGTCGTACACCAGGTCACATTAGCGAAAATGTGAGGAGTATCCGGCCATTCTCCGTGCCAGAACCCCACCTACTTTCCCCAGTTCACCTTGCTTCCCGTGACCAAACTGAATCTTTTAACACCTTCTACCGCACTGCTAATGCTATCCTTTGTGACACAGAAAATTGCTACATCATCTGCATATGCTAGGACTTTCACTTCCGCTTCATGCAGCCGAAAACCATGAACAGCATTATTCTGTATAATGTGCAAGCACAAAGTTTCAAAATACATACGAAACGAGTGGACTGAGGGGGCAACCCTGACGCACCGAACATTCCACGTTAATGGGGGCCCCCAACGATTTATTAACAATTAACTTTGTAGTGCCGTGTCGGTACGCCATGGCCACACCCTCATTAATAATAGATCTACATTGACATGATCTAAGATAGAAAACAAAATCTCATGAGCAACACAGTCAAACGCTTTTTCAAGATCTAGCTGGAGAATTGCCACAGGTACCCCAGTGACGTCGCTACACTCCAGCACACACCTTGCCTTATGAATATTGTAAGCAATAGACCTGTTCTTTATGCCACATGTTTGATGAGGGCCAACAATTTCTTTAATAACACTCTGAAGCCTCGCCGCCAAAACTTTCATGAATATTTTATAATCTACGTTCGTTAGTGAGATCGGCCTATATGCAGTAACCTGTCTGAGTTTTATAGGATCATCTGTTTTAGGGATGAGGACGGTATGGGGCGCACCGTAAGACGGGGGCAACTCCTTACGATCATAGGCATTACTAAACAGCAAAGTCAAAAGTGGGGTTAATTCCGTTTTAAACGCTTTGTAAAAAGCTGCACTTAACCCATCTGGGCCAGGAGACTTTCCCGGGTTCAAGTTCTCTATTGCTCGTTCAACTTCTTTTTCACTAATTCGCCTCTCCAAGCTTTCCTTTCGGGATTCATCGAGCTTAGGCATAGCGCCGAGAAACTCGCCTTTAAATCTGTGCACGTCAACTTCATGTTGTGCGAACAACGCCTGATAGTAATCAAAGAAAACATGATGAATGCGATCGCTATCGGTCACTACCCCACGCAATCCTTCGATCTCCTGAATTTCGTTGCGTCGAGCGTGCGCTTTTTCCATTCCTAAAGCCCGCTTAGTGGGCGTCTCCCCTGCAACAAATTCTTCCGCTCTCGCCCTCACTATCGCCCCTCGATATCGGTCTTCCTCGATAAGTTCAAGCTTTTGCTTTGTTTTCTTAATATCTTCCTTACCTATGCTGAGCGTTTTACATTCCTGCGCCGACAATTTTTCAAGTATATCTCTCAGCTGTTTTTCCTGTAATCATTCCTGGTGCTTTAGCAAAGTAGACCGCTCAATGGCCTTCATCTTAAATTCTTCTTTGGCTAGTACCCCCTGGAGCCCGATTTCGTTTTGACACTCATTTACTATTTTGGTAATTTTTTCCGTCACATACTCAGTGAAAATTTGGTCTTTTAGCAGTTTACAATTTAATTTCCACAGCTCCCATGAAAATCCACTGGCTCGCTTCCTTTTGCCTAGAGTGCATATCACTGCACAGTGATCTGAAAAGGCCACTGGTAAAACTCGGTATTTTTGACACTTTGGAATTAAGTCCAGTGACATATAAATCCTGTCGAGGCGAGCATGACTAATACCTTGAAAGTGGGTGTATTGCACACTACGTTCACCGTCTAAACACTTCGCCACATCATCTAATGCATATTCATCTATCAGCCGTGACAATAAGTCTGTACTTCTGTCCCTGAAGGCTCGGGTGCTGCTTTTATCGCGAGCCGCCAGAACACAATTGAAATCGCCCATGAGCACTATCTATTTCTCACTAGTGCAGTAATATTTCAGGCTCTCAAAAAAGGAACACCTATCCTCCAATTCATTAGGTGCATAAACACAGATAACCCGCCATTCTATGTTCTCAAAACCGAAATCACAAATCACGTATCGCCCTGTCTCTCCGGAAGCATAAGTCTGCACGTTAAGTCCAGGCAACTTTTTTACAAGAAGGACGCAGCCGGCAGAAGTTCCGACTGCATGGCTCACAACGGCATAATACTTCGACGTGAAGCGCTGCACCAAGCTCCCGGTCTCTTCCTCTCCATCGACTTTGGTCTCTTGAACGGCTAGCACATCTATGTCTCTGTCCGTTATAAGGCGCAACACCTGGCTGTGCTTTTTCTTCGTTGCTAACCCTCTAACATTAAGCGACCCGAATGTAAGTGCAGGGGTTGGATCCATTTTAAAATAGAGTGAAGAGACCGAGAGCATTTGCGCTCACCTTTCGCGTCTAGCACCCGGCTAGACGCCTTTGTTTCCGCCACAGCCCTCCGGTGCGACTGCATGGTCTTGCAGCGGCGGTGGCTTATCGCTGGCCCGCTTGTCCCCCAGTTCGGCTTCGGTCTAGGAGAGGACCGCCGGGACTGGACCGTTTTCGTAGGCGGCTCCTCAACGCTTGACGCTGTTGTTTTGTCTTCTCCATCACCAGACTGGGCGTGAGGCCTTTGGCCGAGACATTGCCCGCACGAACATTGCACTGTTGCTGTTGCTCCTCGCTGCTCGTCGAGGCCATCATCGCGGGTTCCGTAGCTGCCAAAAAGCTATCTTCCTTCTCCTCAGTATCAGCCCAGGCCGCTGCCGAGTCTTTTTCTTCAGGATGCCTCTCTGCCTCACTTGACACGTTTGTGTTTCTGCTAGAAGTCCCAGAAGAGACAGTCGCCGCTTCCGGCTTGCCTACTTCCTCGACTCCTTTCGCAGCTTCCTCCGCCTCTGATACGTCCATCTGGTGTTCAGCTATCTCCTCCCTCGATGCGAGCCCCGTGGCCACCGCTTATGTACGGACACACTCACTGTCGACGTGGCCGTAACGCCTGCATTTCGAACACCGGGGCACCTTGAATTCACGTCTAACGTGACCGCTACCACGGCAGCGCAGGCACTGCATAGGCCGCCCAGGCACCACAACAAGGGCCAACTCACCGGCGACTCGCAGCTGGTGAGGTAGGTCATCGGTCTTAATACCGGGTTTCAGTTTCAGGAGAACTGTTCTCGTTGTTGACCCTTTCTCTTTGACGCCTTGGACGCGCCACCGCTCCCGGGTCACCTCGGTTACGTTACCGAAAGCAGCAAAGGCCGTCCGTATGTCGTCGTCGGCCACACCGTGCAACATCCAGTGCAGCCGCAGCTTCACCTGTTGGTCCTCTGGGCCGATGATGATGCAACGACGTCCCTTCACTTCTACTTGTTTCAACGCAGCCAGCTTCTTCGTTGCTTCAGCGCTGCGGAGCGTGACAGCCCAAACGTGGTTAATCTGGTACGCCCCCAACGCCACAACATCGGGGAGCGCACCAACGTTGGCGAGGGCATCGCGAAAATCTTCCACTTTGTACGGCCTATTGCGCACGTCGCCGTGCAAAAACACGGTGTTTAAAACAACACGTCCTGTAGGCAGCGTCGGCAAAATCAACTCATAGTCCTTATCATCCGTATCCAGATTCCTGTTTCCGCGGCCGGCAAGGGCCGCTGTCGCCGCTCCGCTGGACTCATGATTCTGCGACCGTCCCGCTCGGTGGCCGGAAGTAGAATGATACTGGCCACTATACTAACGAGGAGGCGCAGGGAAGCCGGCAAGCGCTGTTCACAAATGGCGCAGAATGCAACAAAGAAACAAAAACTAAGCTCCCCGTCGGGGAATCGAACCCCGGTCTCCCGCGTGACAGGCGGGGATACTGGCCATTATACTAACGAGGAGGCGCAGGGAAGCAGGCAAGCGCTGTTCTTAAAGGGCGCAGAATGAAACAAAGAAACAAAAACTAAGCTCCCCGTCGGGGAATCGAACCCCGGTCTCCCGCGTGACAGGCGGGGATACTGGCCACTATACTAACGAGGATTTTTTTTTCTTTAATACCAATTTTCAACCACACAGCATACACTCTGATTTTTTTTCTTTATTGTCGTGAAACACGAAACAAAAAATACACATGATAAAACACGTCAACTACACTTGAGCTAACGCGTACTTGGCTAAAATCTTTTCAAGTGCACTAACTCATCAAAGAGACAATGCCATTGTGGCGGATACTGCTGCCTCCTGAAAGTTTCGCGTATATACACAACACTTTCAATAAACTTTTCACGCGGAGATTGTGTATCTATATCTGCACGATGCACCTGCATTCGTGTTTTCCACAAACTATGGAGGCCAAGAAGCATAATTAAATTATAAGGTGCATCATCGTTCTGCACTGGTAGGAATCTTATACAGTAAGGAGTTAATGGAAGTTCCTTTTTAATTTTCCATTGTAGGACGTCCCATAGAAAGACAGCATTCCAACACTGTAAGAAAACGTGTTCAATTGTTTCCGGTTTTTTGCACAACAGGCAATTTGTTGTCCATGGGACGAAGATACCTTTTTTATTCAGCCAGGTTTTAACAGGGAGCGTATTACAGTGAAGTTTGAAAAGGAACGTTTTAGCAGAACTTGCAAGAAAAAACAACCTCGCGCAGATAGCCAGTCACAGTACCAGGCATGTTTTCACATGACACAATCCTTTCAGGGAGCAGCCTCTGTAATCGCACTTGCATCACAGTTCTTAGAAAGGTATCTTTTTGAACAGGGAGGAATATAAATCGCGAACCCACCTGACGCAAGAACAGATGTGCAAGGCCAAGCCCGCCCCTTTTAACAGAAATAAACAATTCGTCCAGGCGGTTTTTTCCCACGTGCATGCCCAAATAAATACAGCAAAAACGCGGTGCATTTTCTGAATTGAGGTTCGTGAGATACACAACACATTTATAAGGTACCACAGCCTAGAAATAAGAAAAATATTGCAAATAGAAGCGCGCGAAAACATTGACAGTTGCCTTCCTTGCCGCGCATCCGCTTTTTCTTTCGCTCTGGACGTTTCTTCCATCCACTGCACGTTGGGATCTTGATAACATTCTAAAGGCACGCCTAGATACCTCGTTGGGAGAGCAGACCATCGCAGCTTACAGAAGAAATCAGGTGCCACGTCCCAATCACCGTGCCAAAACCCAGAGCTTTTCTCCCAATTGATCTTACATATGGTTTGATCACAAAATGTTTGGACGACACCCGTGACTTCACAGATGCTCCTTCCAGTTACACAAAACACTGCTATGTCATCAACATATGCCAGCATTTTCACGTGTGCTGATTGCAGCTTGAACCCTAAAATGCGATCGCTATCAATGATAGCCAAGCAAAGTGGCTCTCAATACAGTGCAAAAATCAGGGGTGAGAGCGGGCAGCCCTGCCTTACCGATGAACGTACTGCGATGCTGTCAGTCAGTTCACCATTCACTATAATACGGGTCGTGCAGTTCGCAATACGCCATTTTAACACCCTCCACTATGACGTCACCAAGGTTAGAATGCTCCAAAATGGAAAACAGAATTTCGTGAGAAGCACGGTCAAAGGCTTTCGCCAAATCTAACTGCATCATGGCTATCTGACCACCGAGTGCATCAACACGTTCTAGTACGGTTCTTGCGACACGTATATTCGTGGCAATGGATCGACCCTTGATGCCGCACGTTTGATGAGACCCAACCAATTTCTTTATTACGCTCTGCAGTCGTTTTGCTAAAACCTTCATGTACACCTTGTAGTCAACATTGGTGAGGCTAATTGGTTGATGTGACCCCACCAACAGGCGTTTCTCCGGATCATCTGTCTTCGGTATTAGAACAATGTGCGATGTAGAGAAAGACAATGGGACAGTATTACATTCATAAGCTTCAGTGATTACACAGAGCGTAAACTGAGCCGCATACTGCTGAAAAATTTTAAAGAAGGCAGCGCTTAGACCATCCGGCCCAGGGGCCTTCCCAGTTGTCAGGTCATCTATTGCAGATACTATCTCTTGCAACGTTATCGGTGTTTCTAGGCGCGCTTTACTTTCGTCATCCAGTGCAGGCATCAGTTTTAGAAAATCTGTTTGAAAGCCGCCTACAGTCTGAAGCTTGGCGCTAAGCAGTTCTTCGAAGTGCTCTGCTACCGCACGCTGAATATCTTTAGCATCTTCAGTCATATGGCCGGCATACCTTATACTCCTTATTTCTTTCTGGCAGGCGTATCTTTTCTCGTCTGCTAGCGCTCGTTTTGTCGACACTTCTCCTGCCCAAAGTTTTTCAGCACTTGCACGTATGACGGCCGCTGTGTATCTTTCGCTATCGATTGTTTAAAACTCACTTTTTATCTCTCGTCTTTTACTGGCGAAATGCCCTGGCACAGAACTTTCCATGCTAAAAAAAAGACTCGAGTTGTTCATTCAGTTCTTTTTGTTTTTCTTTCTCTTTATGCCGCACCTTACAGCTCTTTTCTATGGATTTCAATTTGACCCACTCTTTGAAGCTGTCCCATTCCGCTGCAAAACTTACTGGTCGCATAGCAAGACGATTTTCAAACTCGGTCTTAACTTCCGTAAGGAACTCTTCATCGGCCAGAAGTTTGGCATTCAGTTTCCACAGGTGCCAGTTAAAGCGCGATTTCTTTCCTTTCCTACCAAACACTGCACTCACGAGACAATGATCACTGAAAGACACAGGTTTGACCTCATATGCAGTACATACGGAAACAAGATCAACCGAGGCATACACCCTGTCCAATCTAGCATGGCTATCTCGCTCAAAGTGCTTGAACTCTGGCTGGTTTCCAGTGGAGAACACACTACCAACATCCTCAAGGCCATAATCATGCACAAGTGCATTCAACAGCTCGGAGCTTCTGTCTATTCGAGGTTTATAATTCGCCGCTCCGTCCACAGCTGCGCACACACAGTTGTAGTCACCAAGTACAAGCAAGATTTTGTCGGCCTTCAACCACAATTCAATAGACTCAAAAAACGACTCACGTCCGCATTTTGAATTGGGAGCATACACACACACAACACGCCAGCATAAATTACAGTAGGTAAAATCAGTAACCAAAAGCCGACCACTTGGACAGGCAAAAACGGACTCTACGCTTACTACCAGCGTGTTACGTATAAATAAAAGGCATCCACCCGATACACCAACAAAATGGCATACACACACATAAAAGTTTGCTTGAAAAGAAGCCACCATACGGTCAGTGCTTTCGTGGCTCTCAATATTTGACTCTTGCACAGCTGCTATATCTATATCATTATCCAAAAGGAGGCGACTGAGCTGGCATTGTCGCCTTCTGCTCCCAGCCCTATGACATTCAAAGTAGCTGCGTGTAACGGCGAATTAAGCTTAAGAGTCATGTATTAGAAAGAGACGACCGTACCCGCATGGTGCCTACCTTCATGGTTGCGTGGCCTCCGCTTCTGACGAATAGCGGCGTATGTATGCATGTAATGTCCTCCCAGCAGAACGTCGGGATGCATTCAAATGAAGTCCACGCACTGTCTTTCATTTTTTTTTCATAACACAAGCACCGCTTGGTTGCAGAAGGTTCCTGGCGCTGGTCGGTAGGCAGCCTACCCACAAAACGTTCAGGACACCACAGAACTACGGAGGCGGTTTCCCCGCCTACCGCGTGTCAGCCGAGAAGTTCGGCTTTGGTCTCAAAGTTGCTCTTCGGATGCCCGCAGTTTTCGGCGGCGGCTCACCAGAAACACCGCCTGGCAGCTGAGTCTCCTCGACGCTTTCCTCGTGCGGACGTTTCGCGGCAATTAGGGCTGCTGTCTCCGGCGCAACCTCCATGGCATCAGTACAGGAAGGCTCTGTACTGATATGGTCCTTAACGTCAGAAAATTTGATTCTGACGCTTCCTTTGTCGCGCTTTCATGGTCCTGGGATGGAACGTTCAAGACATGCCGAGTTTCATTCTTTTTATTTGAGACCGTCACATTATTCTTTTTTAAAACCGTCATGGAAGGGGCGTCCTGTTTCGTTGACTGACCTCTAATGTCAGCAGTCTCCTCTGCATCCGCCTCGTCCATAATTAACTCGGACGAGTCTTCGCTGGTCCCAGGTCCGGCAATGCTAGCGTATGTACGAGCACACTGGCTGTCTTCATACCCGAACCGTCGACAGGTTTCGCAGCGAGAAACCCGGCAACTTTGCGGATGTGGCCCGTACTCCGGCAGCGTAGGCACAACGGGGGTCTGCCTGGCACAATAACGAGCGCCAGCTCACCGCTAACATTCAGCAGATGCGGCAGGTCATCCAGCTTCATGCCAGCTTTCAGGTTCAGTGTGACGAGCCTAGTAGTAGAGCCCTTTTCAAACATACTTTTAACACGCCAGCGCTCCCGGGAAACTTCCGACACCTTTCTGTACGGCGCAAATGCAGCACGAACACCTTCGTCTGGCACGTTGTGTAGTAGCCAGGGAAGTTTGAGTCGCACGTCCTGGTTCGCCGGGTCAATCACCAAGCAGCGACCGTTTTTCACAGACAGCTCACCTACACTTACAATCTTGTTGACGGCTTCAGTATCCTTGAGAGTGACGGCCCAGACGTGGCCCATCCGATACGCCCCCATAGCGATAACATCGGGGATTAGCGAGTGTTGTGCTAAAGCATCCCGGAAATTTTCCACCCGGTACGGGCGGGCCCTGATATCAGCGTGCAAAAAAACGGTATTCAAAACAAACCGACCTGTTGGCAGTGCAGGCAAAACGACCTGGTAAGTATTGTCCTGTTCAGCAGTCCTGTTACCGCGGCCTGACGTGGCCGCTGAAGCCGCTCCTGAGGAGCCCTGCATCCTGCATCCGTTCACTGGCGTGGCCGGAAGCAGAATCCCCACAGCATACACTCTGAACACACACAAAACAAAACAAAAAGGGGCTTTTAGCATTACTATACTAACGAGGCGGCGCAGGGAAGACGGCAAGCGCTGTTCTGAAATGTCGCTGAATGCAAAAAAGAAACAAAAACTAAGCTCCCCGTCGGGGAATCGAACCCCGGTCTCCCGCGTGACAAGCGGGGATACTGGCCACTATACTAACGAGGAGGCGCAGGGAAGACGGCAAGCGCTGTTCTAAAATGGCGCAGGATGCAAGAAAGAAACAAAAACTAAGGTCCCCCCCGGGGAATCGATCCCGGGTCTCCCGCCTGAGAGGGGGGGATACTGGCCACTATACTAACGAGGCTTTTTTTTTTTTTAACCTTTTTATTGAGACAAGCACAATACATTGTTAAAAGCACCCCGGCTGCTTCAGCCGGTCAAAAGTTAAAATGACTTGATTTGAACTAAATCGTCAAGCACACACATCCACGCTGGTGGGTCTTTCTGCACTCGGTACACATCACGTATATAACATACACTTTCCACAAAGTTTTCCTTTGTAGTTCGGACCTTTACATCTGCATTGCATGCCGCCATTCGAGTTTTCCATAAACTATGGAGGCCGAGGAGCATAATCATGTCATAAGGGACACCTGTTTCATCTGTGTCTGTTGGTAAGTAGCGGATTTCAATCGGTGTTAAAGGTAGTTCCTTTTTCAGTGTGCGTTGCAGGACATCCCAATAGAAGATCGCGTCCCAACATTCAATGAACACATGTTCAACGGTTTCTGGCTTTTTGCACAGCAAGCAGTTCGTTGTCCATGGTACAAAAATGCCTTTGTCAGATAGCCATGTCTTAACCGGCAAGGTTCCCGTGTGCAGTTTGAAAAAGAATGTTTTTGTACTTGCTTTAACTGGCATGCTTTTAATTCTTTTAAGGACATCTTGTCCTAGGCCTCCAGAGTTTATTATACGATACAGAGGCACTGGCATGATTAGATCTATAAGATCTTTGTACAGTGTTTTCCTCTTTACAGTGCTGAGATACTTTTGTCAAAACCGAACCTTGAGAAATTGCACCGAGTCAACAACTTCTTTCAAATAACCTCTAGCGCCACAAGTTGGCAATCTCACAGTGGACACTATAAAGTCAGGAAGAGCTCTGCTCAGACGCACCTGCATCATTGAGCGCAGGAAGGGGTCTTTCTGATTCCTCATAAACATAAAACGGGACACAACCTGGCGAACAAACAAATGTGCGAGACCCAGACCACCATCTTGAACTGTTCGAAACAAATTGGTTATTCTGACCCTCTCCCAACTTGAATTCCAGATAAACACAGCAAATACCCTATGCATTTTCTGCACATTTACACGCGACATAGACAGAAACTGCAAAACATACCACACTTTGGCAATTAAAAAAATGTTGCATACTGTTGCTGTCGCAAACATCGACAAGTCTCGTCCTTGCCATGCCCTTGCTTTCTCGCTCACTTTTGACGTCGCCTCGTTCCAGTAATCTGCGCTCTTGTTATAGTGCTCGAGAGGCACACCCAAATAGTTCGACGGCATGTTTGTCCACTGCAGATTCGCGAACAACGGTGGTGTAATTCTCCAGCTTCCGTGCCAAAAGCCCACACTCTTTTCCCAGTTGATCTCAGCCCCAGTTTGCTGGCAAAACCGCTTGGCGACGTCAACACTTTCTTGTACACTCTCGCGGTCACTGCAGAATACAGCAATGTCGTCCGCATACGTAAGAATTTTAACATATAGATGACTGCAACCTGAAGCCATTTATTCGGTCGTTGTTAATAAGACTTAAACAGAAGGGCTCAAGGTTAAGTGCAAACAGCAATGTTGAAAGCGGGCATCCCTGCCGTACGGAGGACCGCAGAGGGATGGGTTCACACAGGTTCTTATTGACAATTATTTGAACTGTACAGCTGCTGTAAACCATTTTAAGCCCGTCTTGTATTATGCTGCCCACATTTGCATGTTCCAAAACTGAGTACAGGACATCGTGCGCCACGCGATCAAACGCCTTCGACAGGTCTAGCTGTACCATTGCAACTCGGCCACCGAAGACATCACAGCACTCAAGGATACTTCGAGCGATGTGCACATTTGTGCAGATGGTACGCCTTTTCACTCCGCACGTTTGGTGCGGTCCAACTAGGTCCGTGATGACACTCTGTAAACGTTTGCCAAGAATCTTCATATAGCTCTTATAGTCTACATTTGTGAGGGTTATCGGGCGATAAGCCCCCACAGATAGCATTTTTTCTCGGTCACATGTTTTTGGGATAAGCACAATGTAGGCAGTAGAGAAGGAAGGTGGCATTTGTTTTACATTGTATGCTTCTGCAATCATATCGTATAGAACGGGCTGACTTCTTCTCTGAATGTTTTATAGAAAGCAGCGTCTAACCCATCAGGTCCCGGTGTTTTCCCAAGTGGCAGGTCCTCAATAGCCTTCTGAACTTCCTCTAAGCTAATAGGCTGTTCTAAGCGCGCACGTTTCTCTTCGTCTAATCGAGGCATGAGGTGCAAAAATTCGTCCCACAGACTGCCCTTTGCGCTTCTGTCATTCCCTATCAGTTCTTTGTAATGCTCAACAAACGCTTGCTCGATTTCTTCGCGGTCGGTCGTTATTCTGTTGCGGTAGCGGATCTGTTGAATTTAATTTTGTGCTGCATATCTTCTTTCATCACACAATGCACGCTCATTCGGCGCTTCACCAGCTCACAACTTTTCGGCGCGCGCCCTTATCACAGCCGCTCGGTACTTATCTGCCAAAAGAGCTTCTAGCTGGCTTTTGACTTCTCGGATTTTTTTTATGTACGAACCCGGCACTACTGTTTCTATACTTGTCACAAAGTCTAATTTGCACTCCAATTCTTTGATTCGTTTCTTTTCGCTTTGATGAAGGATAGTTCCTCGTTCTATCGCTTTCATCTTGACTGTGTTCTTAAAATTTTCCCACTTATCTGCACAGCTTGCTGATTTGACGCAAGGCATTTTGATTAAGTCTATAATTTGCTTAACGAAGGTTTCAACCTCCAGCAATTCAACATTAAATTTCCAAAGTTTCCAGTTGAAACGAGTCCTACTATGTTTATTCCCAAAGCTTACAATAACAAGGCTGTGATCGCTGAAAGAAACATGTTTTACTTCATGGTTGGAACACATTGTCACAAATCCTATGCTTGCGTATACTCTGTCTAGTCTTGCATTGCTACCGCGTTGGAAGTGCGTAAAACATTGTTGCGAGCCTTGAAGCAACACCCAGCCCAGATCTTCCATGTAGTGTTCTTGGATTATTGCATCGAGATACTGCGCACTCTGATCACGCACAGGGGTGATCGGCACTCGATCCTCTGGCATGCAAACACAGTTAAAATCACCCATCAAAACAACGCTTCTCTCGCAGTTCAAAAACACTTTGACCTTTTCAAAATAACTAACACGTTCCTTGTAATTGTTAGGGGCATACACACAAATCACTCTACAAGAGCATCCAGAAAGGGTGAAATCGACAACCAGTAACCGACCCTCTTCGGATGTGACAATGGTTTCATGCCCAATTCCAAGATTATTTCTCAAAAATAACGCGCAACCTCCGGACTCTCCAACCGCGTGACATACGCAGACATTGTATCGGGACCGAAAAATTTCAACCATGCGATCTGTGTGTTCCTCGCTCTCAATCTTAGTTTCTTGTAATGCGATTATATCCAATTCATTTTCTAAAAAGAGGCGGTTGACCTGACACTGGCGCTTCCTCGCCGCCAGTCCACGCACGCTCAGCGTGGCTACGCGTAGTGGCAGTTGAATCGCTTGTTCATTTTTAAAGGCACCCACTGCTCGCGCAGTGCTCACCTCAGAGTACCGTGGCGCTGAAGGGGGTTCCGCGTGTTGGAGCTCCACAAAGCGCACCGCCTCGCAACGATCACACGCACTTTCCCAGTCCATGGCCAAAGTTTGACGATCAAGCTCACAGTTCCCTTCCATGGTATATCGTCTCCACCATGGCACGCTGATCCGGAAACCGACGGCAGCGCATTACAGCTGTAGAAGCGCTATTCAGGCGCCTCTACCGCAGGTCGTATGTCTGGTGGAATATTTGGTCTTGGCCTGTAGGGCGACCGTCGCGTCATTACTGCCTTGGTGGGCGGCTCCTCCGCGGGTGCTCCATCAGTTTGTCGGTCATCTTTCACAGTTTCGAGGTAAGCGCGTTTTGTGGCTGTGACAGCTGCCTCTTCCAATGAGACATCATTATGGGGGTGTTCGACGTGAGGTTCGTCAAGTGTGCTAGCAGGGGCTCTGAGAGTAGGCGGCTGCTTTTCTTGGCTCGTCTTTTCCTCGGAGGCGTGTTGCGTTACTGGAGGTGCCTCGGCCGAACTTGTGCCGCTAGGCCCAACACTTGAAGGCTGCGTGCTCTTCTCGACGGTTGCTGCTTTGCCTCCAGCTGCCCTTGATGCTTCTTCGGCCTCCACCTCGTTCATAACCTGCTCAGTCATATCGATGTTCCTTCCAGGTCCGGTCTTGCTTGCGTACAGTCGAGCGCGATTTGAAGGTTATCGCGTGAGCGTCGACTGAGAACATGAACAGCGCCATGGCCCAGAATCCTCTGCCGAGGCGAGGGAGGTATCAGGCCAGCTTCCCTTACTCTTTTTGCTGTTCCTTCAACAGCCGTCACCCCCTGTTGGGTAATCAGTTTCTTTCTTTTTTTTTTTATTCTGCGAACAGGCAGTGATCGTAGTGCGCACGACGTATTCTTTGGTATTAGTATATGAAATTGGACCCTTTATCACAAATAAATGGAAAGTTTAGAATAGAGAGAAAGGGCGGTGACTTTGTCGGGGGGTGAATATTGTTGTTTTGAACAGCAAACGAGGGAGAGAAGAGTGCGAAATCATGATTTTTTCTGTTGCGAACCCGGCCGCAAGGTGCCTGGAGTGCTAGGCTGGTCGACGCTCGCGCGATAACCTTCAAATCGCGCTCGACTGTACGTAGGTGCACACTCGCTTTCCTCGTGACCAAACCGGTGACAGCGCGAGCACCGAGGTACCCGACAGTCGCGGCGAATGCGGTCTTTCCCTTGGCAGCGGAGGCAGAGCGGGGGCCTCCCAGCTACAACCAGAAGTGCAGGTTCACCGGCTATTCGCAGTTGGTGAGGTATATCTTTGGATTTGAGCTTCAGGCTTAGTACACGGGTCGTTGAACCTTTTTCTGTGACGCCGTGCACACGCCAGCGCTCCTTCGACAACTCGGTCACCTCGCCGTACGGAAGGAAGGCCGCACGCACTTCTTCATCAGTTACGTTGTGTAGGACCCAGTGCACTTTAATGCGAACCTCTTGCTTGTTGGGGTCAATCACGAGACACCGGTGCTCCTTCACCCTCATGCTCCCGGCAGCAAGCACATTCTTAACGGCTTCCATGTTCTTAAACGTGACTGCCCACACATGATTCATTTGAAATGCTCCCAAGGCCACAACCTCGGGTAGCAATTCCAAACGGGCCAGGGCATCCCTGTAGTCCTCGACCCTATACGGCCGCGCTCGAACGTCGCCGTGCAAAAATACGGTATTAAAAACAATACGACCTGTTGGGAGGTGGGGCCGCATACCTTCGTATCCTGTGTCGTTATCTTTAGCAGTAAACCTGTTTCCGCGGCTCGGCTGAGCCGCTAACACCGCTCCGAAGGAGCACATGACAACACGTCCGTTCACAGTGGTGGCCGGAAGTGGAATCTACTGGCCACTATACTAACGAGGAGGCGCAGGGAAGAGGCTAAGTGCTGTTCTGATATGGCGCATAATGCAACAAAGAAACAAAAACTAAGCTCCCAGTCGGGGAATCGAACCCCGGTCTCTCGCGTGACAGGCGGGGATACTGGCCACTATACTAACGAGGAGGCGCAGGGAAGAGGCTAAGTGCTGTTCTGATATGGCGCGTAATGCAAGAAAGAAAAAAAACTAAGCTTTCCGTCGGGGAATCGAACCCCGGTCTCGCGCGTGACAGGCGGGGATACTGGCCACTATACTAACGAGGAGGTGCAGGGAAGATGCTAAGTGCTGTTTTGATATGGCGCATATTGCAAGAAAGAAACAAAAACTAAGCTCCCCGTCGGGGAATCGAACCCCGGTCTCCCGCGTGACAGGCGGGGAAACTGGCCACTATACTAACGAGGAGGCGCATGGAAGAGGCTAAGTGCTGTTCTGATATGGCGCATAATGCAAGAAAGAAACAAAAACTAAGCTCCCCGTCGGGGAATCGAACCCCGGTCTCCCGCGTGACAGGCGGGGATACTGGCCACTATACTAACGAGGAGGCGCAGGGAAGAGGCTAAGTGCTGTTCTGATATGGCGCATTATGCAAGAAAGAAACAAAAACTAAGCTCCCCGTCGGGGAATCGAACCCCGGTCTCCCGCGTGACAGGCGGGAATACTGGCCACTATACTAACGAGGATTTTTTTTATTTTATTACCGACTTGGCAACTACAAAGAACGATGAAAAGTCGCATGGAATTAAAAACACAAGTCACTTTCTTACAGGTTTCTTGTGATAGAATGGATAAGGTGACATGAGCTTGTCCAAGGCTGGCAGCCATTCCGGGGGTTCAGATTGCCCTCCGAAAACATCACGCGTGTACATTACACTTTCAACAAAATACTGATGGGCTGGGTGTACGACAACATGCTCATGGCGAGCATCCATCCGCGTTCTCTATATGCTGTGCATACACAAGACCATTAATAAATCACTGGGCACTTCTCCTCGCTGGGCGCATGGAAGGTAGCGTATGCCAAACGGCGTTATTGGTAAGTCCTTTTTAATAGTGCGCTGTAGCACGTCCCACAAAAAAACCGCATCGTGACAATCAAGGAAAATATGCTCTATGGTTTCCAGCTTTTTGCAAATTAAACAGTCAGCAGACCAAGGCACGAAAAGGCCTTTGCTTTCCAGCCATGGCTTCACCGGAAGAGTGCCGGTATGCAATTGAAAAAAGAAAGATTTAGCGGACGATCTGATGGGCATTCTTTTCACTCTCTTCAACACGTCCCGCTCCGGACCCAAAGCATATACAGCGCGATAAAGAGGCACAGGTACAAAGGTTTCCAATAAATCTTTGTACAGCCGTTTTCGCGTAACAGTACACATATACTCATTCGAAAATCTCTCCTTCACTATTTGGAAGGACGCGAAAACTTCGCGAAGAAAAGCACTTAGAGCCATTGTCCCTGTAGACATAGTCGAAACTACATATTCCGGCAGTGAATCACGCAATCGCACCTGGATTACCGTTCTAAGAAAAACATCGCTTTGTTCGCGCAAAAAAAGAACCTTGTACAATCTGCTTTAAGTATAAATGTGACACGTCCAGTCCACCGTTATGCACCGTATGAAAAAGATTGCATCGACTGGTACGCTCCCATGTTGAAGCCCACACAAACGTGGCAAATACCCTATGCAGTTTTTGAACAGAGATTCTTGACATAGATAACACTTGCAGCATGTAAAAAATTTTTGCAACTAGGAACATATTGCAAACGGTAGCTCTTGCGAACATAGAAAAGTTATGTCCTCCCCATTTGTTTGTTTGGGTTTTCACTTGCTCAACTTCACCGGCCCAACATTCCTTGCGTTCACGGTAATGCTTTAGTGGCACACCAAGGTAATTGCTTGGCGTTGTTGTCCATTGCATACTGGAGAATAATGCAGGCGCGTATTGCCAGTTTCCGTGCCAAAATCCTAAACACTTTGCCCAACTAATTTCACTTCCACTTGCAGTGCAAAAAGCAGTGGCTTCTTTTACAACTTCTTGCACGCTCTCATGGTCAGTACAAAAAACCGCAATATCGTCCGCGTATGCCAAAACCCGAACTTCACTTTGAAAAAATCTATAACCGCGTATGTTTGGCTTTGTAAGCAATCTTAGACAGAAAGGCTCCAGATAAAGCGCAAACAAAAGGGGAGACAGAGGACAGCCCTGCCTTACTGACGACTGAACAGGTATACGATCAGTTAACTGCTTATTCACAACCAGTCTCGCTGAACAGCACTCGTAAACCATTTTCACGCCCTTTGTAATCACGGAACCAGCATTGACGTACTCTAAAACAGAGAACAAAATTTCATGTACCACTTTATCAAATGCTTTGTGGAGGTCTAATTGCATCATGGCTACGTGGTCATGCATCGCGTCACAACATTCTAGTACACTCCTTGCTGCGTGTATGTTAGTAAAAATGGTCCTTCCTTTTATACCGCATGTCTGATGTGGGCCTACAAGAGAAGTAATTACACGTTGGAGTCGTCGCCCTAATACTTTCATGTAAATTTTATAGTCAACATTCGTTAGACTTATAGGACGGTAAGACGCTACAGACTGAAGCTTAACATGGTCATCTGTTTTCGGGATTAGTACAATGTGTGATATTCGAAAAGACGGAGGAGGTACGTTCTTTTCGTAGCATTCACTAATAACTCTTTCCAGTAAAAAAGCCATTTCAGTTGGAAAGGCCTTGTATATGGCAGCACCAAGACCATGTGGTCCGGGTGACTTATCGGAATTTAATTCCCCGATAGCGGCCTCAATTTCCTCGCAAGTAATACTTGCTTCAAGTGTCTGCGCCACTTCGTCTTCTACTCTTGGCATCAGCGACAGAAAGTCCTTTCTGAAGCGTTCAATGTCCGGTGTTTTCAGGCTAAACAATTCGCTGTAAAATTCTACAAACGCCCGTTCAATCGTTTTTTTTTTCGGAGGTAACTACGTTCTGATAGCAGATTTCTTTTATCTCTTTTGACACTGCGTACCTTTTTTCGTCACTAAGTGCCCTTTTCGTGGGCGTCTCTCCGAGCCACAATTTTTCGCTGCGTGCCCTTATCACCGCACCGCGATACTTCTCTTCGTCCATCACCTCAAGTTTGGTTTTTATCTTTTTAATATCTTGGGCGAACAAGCCAGGCTTAACGCTCTCCATGCTAAGCATGTATTCAAGTGTGCTACGAAGTTCTTTTTCTTGTTCTCTTTCTTTACGTCGGAGAGTGCATGCTCGGTCAATAGCAGCTATCTTTATCTCGCACTTAAACTGCTCCCATGCTTGTATAAAATTAGAGTCATTTTGTAACATATGCTTAATATATTCTTTAACTTTAGTGGTAAACTCTTCATCCAGCAGCAGTTTTTCATTAAATTTCCATAGCTCCCAATTGAACGTTGTTGCCTTACTTTTCATGCCTAGAGTAATCATTACGAGGGAGTGGTCACTAAAGCTCATGGGAAGTGTTTGATATTCCGAGCACAAGGGCACACAATCAATGGGAACATATATTCGGTCCAACCTTGCATGACAGCTACCTTGAAAGTGCGTGAACTTTGCTTGGCCTTCATGCGTCATTATACAGCCAGCATCTTCAAGCTCTGCCTCAATAACAATGTCAATAAGTAACTCTGCACTCTTGTCACGAAGGACACGGTCTGTTGTTCTATCTTCCGGTCTACAGACACAGTTGAAGTCTCCAAGAACACGCCTCTCATGTATTAAGAAGGATTTCATATAGTGAAAGAACTCTTCGCGCTCAAACGTTCTAGTCGGTGCATAAACGCAGATCACTCTCCAGTCCAATCCAGAAAAACTGAAATCACATATCAAAAGCCGACCACTCTCACACGAGAACACAGACTGCACACACTCTATGCAATTTCGAATGAAAATGACACATCCCCCCGATCTTCCAACCGCATGACAAACGCAAACACTATATCTAGAACGATATATTTCAGCCATTTTCTCTGTTTGTTGTTCGCTTTCCATTTTGCTCTCTTGAACTGCTAGCACATCAATTTCATTTTCCAGCAGAATGCGATTCAGCTGCAGTTGTCTCCGACGCGTTGACAGCCCCCTCACATTTAGCGTGGCTACGCGCAAGCTAGTGGTTAAATTGGTCGCCATCTCAAGAAATTATAAATCGCGAAACATATATCACTCACATCGCTTTTGCAGAAAGACAGCATTGCGGTTGATCTGTTGCACGGGATGACCATTCTTCCTTTTTGGCGAGTCCGTCCGTCGTTCCAAGCGCTGCTCCCGATCATGGACCGGGCTTGTAACGTCTCGACCGGAAAGGGCACCCCCGCTATGGCGGAGGCACAGGTGACACAGTTCTCCGGTCTGGGAGCACGTTTGGCCTTGGCTTGAAGGACGCCCGGCGAAGGGGGGCCGCCTTCAGTGGAGGCTGTTCGTTTTCCGCTCCTCCTTGGGTTGATCCCTCGTTGACACTGTCTTCGTGCACACGCTTCACAGGCAAGGTAGAAGCAGCTGGCATCTCAGCTTCAGCGTCCCCCTGTTCCTCACTGTGTTGCGTAGCCGAAGCTGGGCGTGCAGCACTGGCTTTGCCGTCTTCTTTCGAGGGTGTCTCGGTCCCAGCGACATTCGACAACGAAACTATCAACTCTGATTCACAGTGTTCTTTAGGGGCAGGGGTCTTCTCAGAGGACTGTTCGTTCTGTTCTGCCTCCTCAGCGATTCCACTGCTCGCTTCCTCGGCGTCCACTGCGTCCATCAAGTGCTCGCCTGCCACTTCACTCGGCACGGGGCCTGCAACGTTGGCATACGTGCGCACACACTGGGACTCGTCATGGCCGTAGCGACGACACAGCCCGCAGCGCGGCACACGACACTCACGCCGTAAATGACCTTTCCCGCGGCACCGGAGGCAAAGCGGGGCTCTGCCTGGGACGTGGACGAGTGCGACGTCCTCGGCGACCCGAAGCTGATGCGGCAGGTCCTCAATGGTAACGCCCACTTTTAGCTTCAGCGTGACCGTTCGTGTGTTTGATGCCTTGTCGACACACCCTTGTACTTTACACTTGTCTCTTGAAATTTCAGTCACTTTTCCAAAAGCTGCCAACGCCGCTCGCACATCATCGTCTTGCACGCCGTGAAGCAGCCAGAAAAGCTTCAGCCTGATGCCTTGGTTACAGGGGTCAATGACTACGCAGCGGTGTTCCTTCACTTCAATAGCTTGGGCTTCCAAAATCTTTGCTTTCGCCTCTTCACCTTTAAACGTTACCGCCCACACGTGATTCATTTGGTATGCCCCGAGGGCGACCACTTCCGGGAGCAGTGAAAGACGAGCGAGGGAGTCTCGAAAGTGCTCCACCCGGTACGGCCTGGCTTTTATGTCGCCATGCAAAAAAACAGTATGTAAAACACTCGAACCTGTAGGCAGATGCGGTAGAACCAGTTCATAATCCTTGGTAGGCCTTTCCGTGCTCCTGATACCACGGCCCAGCTGGGCCGCTAAATCCGCTCCTTGGGAGCCCATGATAATCACGTCCGTCACGCTCGGTGGCCGGAAGTGGAGTCTATACTAACGAGGAGGCGCAGGGATGAGGCTAAGTGCTGTTCTGATATGGCGCATAATGGCAGAAAGAAACAAAAACTAAGCTCCCCGTCGGGGAATCGAACCCCGGTCGCCCGCGTGACAGGCGGGGATACTGGCCACTATACTAACGAGGATGCGCAGGGAAGAGGCTAAGTGCTGTTCTGATATGGCGCATAATGCAAGAAACAAACAAAAACTAAGCTTCCCATCGGGGAATCGAACCCCGGTCTCCCGCGTGACAGGCGGGGATACTGGCCACTATACTAACAAGGAGGCGCAGGGATGAGGCTAAGTGCTGTTCTGATATGGCGCATAATGGCAGAAAGAAACAAAAACTAAGCTCCCCGTCGGGGAATCGAACCCCGGTCTCCCGCGTGACAGGCGGGGATACTGGCCACTATACTAACGAGGAGGCGCAGGGATGAGGCTAAGTGCTGTTCTGATATGGCGCATAATGCAAGAAAGAAACAAAAACTAAGCTCCCCGTCGGGGAATCGAACCCCGGTCTCCCGCGTGACAGGCGGGGATATTGGCCACTATACTAACGAGGAGGCGCAGGGAAGAGCCTAAGTGCTGTTTTGATATGGCGCATAATGGCAGAAAGAAACAAAAACTAAGCTCCCCGTCGGGGAATCGAACCCCGGTCTCCCGCGTGACAGGCGGGGATACTGGCCACTATACTAACGAGGATGCGCAGGGAAGAGGCTAAGTGCTGTTCTGATATGGCGCATAATGCAAGAAAGAAACAAAAACTAAGCTTCCCATCGGGGAATCGAATCCCGGTCTCCCGCGTGACAGGCGGGGATACTGGCCACTATACTAACGAGGAGGCGCAGGGAAGAGGCTAAGTGCTGTTCTGATATGGCGCATAATGCAAGAAAGAAACAAAAACTAACCTCCCCATCGGGGAATCGAATCCCGGTCTCCCGCGTGACAGGCGGGGATGCTGGCCACTATACTAACGAGGAGGCGCAGGGAAGAGGCTAAGTGCTGTTCTGATATGGCGCATAATGCAAGAAAGAAACAAAAACTAAGCTCCCCATCGGGGAATCGAACCCCGGTCTCCCGCGTGACAGGCGGGGATACTGGCCACTATACTAACGAGGAGGCGCAGGGATGAGGCTAAGTGCTGTTCTGATATGGCGCATAATGGCAGAAAGAAACAAAAACTACCTCCCCGTCGGGGAATCGAACCCCGGTCTCCCGCGTGACAGGCGGGGATACTGGCCACTATACTAACGAGGATGCGCAGGGAAGAGGCTAAGTGCTGTTCTGATATGGCGCATAATGCAAGAAAGAAACAAAAACTAAGCTTCCCATCGGGGAATCGAATCCCGGTCTCCCGCGTGACAGGCGGGGATACTGGGCACTATTTTTTTTTTATTGCCTGGCTTTGACACAAATACACCGCACTGGAACTCAAAACAACAGGAAAAAAGGAATAATATATGTACACAAAGGTAGCTAGCGTTGCCTAACACCCACTGAGGGGCAGGCATTGTCATGTAAAATTCCTTGAGCACCTTCAAAGGTTCCAGCTTTGACAGCCACTCAGGAGCACATGGTTGCAATTTAAGCACGTCGAGCCATCGCTGCACACTTTCACGGAAATACATGCGGGCTGGCCGTGCATCTGGATCGCAGTGATAACCAGCCATTCGTGCGCGCCATATACTGTGGAGGCACATTAACATAACCTGGTCTAACGGCATATCATCGTGGTTATCCAATGGCAAATACCTAATGCCATGGGAATCAAGTGGCAACTGTTTTTTTATTGTCCTTTGCAGAACATCCCACAAATATACCCCCTCCCAGCAATGCAAAAACACGTGATCTATTGTCTCTGGCTGTTTGCAGATGAGACATTGGGCCCCCCACGGTAGGAACATACCCTTCTCCTCCATAAATGATTTTACACTCAAAGTACCGGTATGTAGCATAAAGAAAAACGTTTTAGCTCCCGGAGCAACTTGCATTTTCTTTACGCGTTTTAATACATTACTTCCTGTGCCTCCATAGTATAAAGCTCGGTACAAGGGCACCGGGAACACCACTTCACAAACATCCTTGTATAATGTTCTCCTGTTAACATTACTTAAATACTCTTTCGAAAAACGTGCGCTTAAGAATTTCACGCTCAAAACAATTTCCCTAAAGAATCCAAACAGAGAACCAGGCATACATTGAGTATAAACTACGAAATCAGGCAACGCTCGACCAAGTCTTTGTTGACACACTGTGCGCAGGAATGGATCGCTGGCATTCCTAAAAAACATAAACCGGTTGACAATCTGTAGTACAAACAAATGACCCAGACCAAGCCCCCCATGCTTCACCTGCCGGAACAAATTTGTCCGACTGCACCTCTCCCAACTCGAGGCCCAAACAAACACCGCAAAAACTCGATGCAATTTTTGCACATTTACACGGGAGCAATGCAACACTTGCATAACATACCATAACTTACTAATTAAAAACAGGTTGCAAACTGCGTCTCTTGCAAATATTGATAATTGAGCGCTTTTCCATTTCTCCGCTTTTTCACTGGTTTCTTTGACCTGTTCTAGCCAGTATGGCTCGCTTTCCTTGTAAAATTTCAAGGGCACACCCAAGTACTTTGCAGGCGTTGTAACCCACGACACATTACCGAAAGTGTCGGGGGTCAGCTGCCATTCTCCGTGCCAAAATCCCAGGCACTTACCCCAGTTAACTTTACTGCCTGTGACTTTGCTAAAATGTTTTACCACATCCACTGTCCTCTTTATACTCTCCTTATTTACACAAAAAACCGCAACGTCGTCTGCGTAAGCCAGCAATTTGACTTCTGACTCCTGCAGTCGAAAACCATCAATGTCATTGTTTTGTAGGATGCTTAAACACAACGTTTCAACATAAATGCCGAACAAAAGAGGGCTTAGGGGGCAACCTTGGCGCACCGAACGTCATACGTGTATGGGGGCCCCCAGTGACTTATTGACAATTAATCTCGTAGTGCAGTTACGGTACGCCAAAGCCACTCCCTCTCGAATAACAGAGCCGACATTAACATAGTCTAATATACTGAACAGAATAGTATGTGCCACACAATCAAAAGCTTTCTCCAAGTCCAACTGCAGTAACGCAACACATGCATGAGTTGCATCGCAGCATTCGAGCACACTTCGCGCTTTGTGAATGTTCTGAAAGATAGATCGCCCTTTGATACCGCACGTTTGGTGAGGGCCCACTAGTTCGCATATAACCGTTTGTAGTCTGCCAGCAAGCACCTTCATATAAATCTTGTAATCAACGTTTGTCAGAGCAATGGGCCTGTAAGACGACAACTGCATAAGCTTATCTGGTTGGTCAGTTTTCGGAATAAGTACTGTGTGCGACGATCCGAAAGACGCAGGCAGTGCCTTCAGTTCATACGCTTCATTAAATAAGGCACACAACAAAGGAGATAGCTGTTCCTTGAACGCTTTATAAAAAGCCGCACTCAGGCCATTAGGGCCGGGTGATTTCCCTGGGCTTAAATTTTCTATTGCCTGCTGCACTTCTTTTTCGCTTATTGGCCGCTCCAGTCTTTCTTTTTGTTCCTCGTCAATTTTTGGCATCGCGTCAAGAAAGGATTCTTTAAAACGGTCCAAATAAACCTCTCGGGACGAAAATATATCTTCATAATACTCCCGGAAAGCTTTCGCGATTCCTTCGTTATCGGTTTCTGTGCGTCCTGCCCACTCTACCTCTGCCACGTGATTTCGCCTTGCATTTGCTTTTTCTAGTCCCAACGATCTTTTTGTCGGCGTCTCATCCATGGCCAATTTTTCGGCTCTTGCACGCACTAACGCTCCTTGGTATCTTTCTTCTTCTATCAAGTTAATCTGTTCTTTTATTTTTCGAATATCCTCTATCCATCTGCCGGGTGCCTTACATTCCTGTTCGTGTAGTTTTGCGAGCAAAGCCTTAAGCTGGGTTTCTGTAATTTTCTTCTCGTACACCAGGCAACCGGATCTGTCAATGGCTTTAATTTTAATCTGTTCCTTGCACAACTCCCACTGTTTCCAGATTTCGAGCCAAGTCCCTGGCCTCACTTTAATCAATTCATTCAATACCACGCGTCTAAAGGCATCATCCTTAAGCAATTTATTGTTCAATTTCCATAACTCCCAGCTAAATGCATTGCTTCGTTTTTTGGTGCCGAATAAGCATTGCACCACACAGTGATCCGTGAATGTCATAGGCACCCCTCGGTATTCATTGCATGAAGGAATCAAATCTAGCGACGCGTAAATTCTGTCCAGACGCGCGTGGCTAGAACCTTGGAAGTGCGTGTACTGAACGGCACGCGGTCCTTCCAAGCAATCAGCCACATCCTGCATATTCCATTCGCTTGTTAACTGGCATAACATTTCAGTGCTCTTGTCTCTGAATCCGCGTGTGCTGGTTTTGTCTCGAGCATTCAGTACACAGTTAAAATCGCCCAGCAATACTACCTGCCTTTCCGTACTTAACTGCTGCATAAAATTCTCGAAAAACACTGTTCTTTCCTCCACACCGTTAGGAGCGTACACACAAATAATGCGCCACTCAACACCGCTGTATACACAATCAGCCACTACACACCTTCCAGAAGAGCATGAGGAGTAGCCCTTTACAACCAGACCAGGCAGCTTTTTGACGAACAATACACACCCGACCGATGTCCCAACTGCGTGGCTAACAATGGCGCAAAATCTAGCCGTGAAACGTCGCACCATGCTCCCGGTCTCTTCCTCCCCATCAACCTTAGTTTCTTGCACGGCAAGCACGTCAATATCGTGGTCAGTTAAGAGCCGGTGCACCTGGCTCTGCTTCTTTTTGCCTGCCAATCCCCTGACATTTAACGTGGCTACTCTCAAGGTGGTTTCGGGAGCCATTTTCATCAAGGGTGAAGAGACCGAAAGCATGGTGCTTACCTTTCCCGTCTAACGCGTTGCTAGACGCCGTCGTTGGATCCATCCCCGTCCGGTGCGAGCGGCTGACCCGGCAGCGGGGGCACTTTATCCGCTGCCCGTCTCTCTGATGATATGTTTGGCCGCGGACGTAGCGTGGACCGCCGGGATTGCCCCGTTTTTGCTGGTGGCTCGTCGACGCTGGTTACCTTCGGGTTCGGACTGTGTGTGGGATCGCTTGGCTGGGGCTGGGACGCCTGGCTTACGAACACCGCTGGTGTCCGAGTGGTCCTCCCCATTATCCTGTTCCATACCGTTTGCCGGCTCAAGTGCCGCGCCTTCCTCATTGCTAGGGAGCTCAGGTGCAGAGTCCGCTCTCCCCACATCCCTCGCAGCATTGCCGCTTTCTGCCGAGTCCACCGACGAATCCGTCTGCCGTGTCTTCGTTCGCACCTCTCCGGCACCCTTCGCCGCCTCCTCCTCCTCGACCACGTCCATTGTGAGCTCCGCCGACCCTTCCGCAGTTCCATGTCCCGCGGCCGAAGCGTACGAAAGCACACAGGCAGCCTCGTCATGTCCGTAGCGTCTACACTTTGGACAACGCGGTACCTTACATTCACGTCGAACGTGACCGGTACCGCGGCAGCGCAGGCACTGCATCGCTCGCCCAGGCACCACGACAAGGGCTAGCTCTCCGGCAACTCGCAACTGGTGAGGTAAGTCGTCAACCTTAATGCCGGGTTTCAATTTGAGGAGCACAGTCCTCTTGGTGGACCCCTTCTTCTTGACGCCTTGAACTCTCCACCTTTCCCGGGTCACCTCGGTCACATTCCCAAACGCAGCAAAAGCCGTCCGGATGTCGTCGTCTGCCACACCGTGCAACATCCAGTGAAGTCGCAGCTTCACCTGTTGGTCTTCGGGATCAATAATGAGGCAACGGCGTCCCTTAACTTCGAGTTCCTTGAAAGCCGCCATTTTCTTCGTTGCTTCTGTGCTGCTTAACGTGACCGCCCAAACATGGTTGATCTGATACGCCCCCAACGCCACAACGTCGGGGAGCGCACCAGCCTTGACCAGGGCGTCGCGGAAATCCTCGACCCTGTATGGCCTGACTCGCACATCGCCGTGCAAAAAAAGCGTGTTAAAAACAACGCGTCCGGTGGGCAAAGTTGGCAGAATAATCTGATACTCGGTATCGTCCATGTCGTCGAGCCTGTTTCCGCGGCTGGAAAGGGCCGCTATCGCCGCTCCGCTGGAGCACATGATTCTGCTACCGTTCACTACGGTGTCCGGAAGTAGAATGGATACTGGCCACTATACTAACGAGGAGGCGCAGGGAAGAGGCTAAGTGCTGTTCTGATATGGCGCATAATGCAAGAAAGAAACAAAAACTAAGCTCCCCATCGGGGAATCGAATCCCGGTCTCCCGCGTGACAGGCGGGGATACTGGCCACTATACTAACGAGGAGGCGCAGGGAAGAGGCTAAGTGCTGTTCTGATATGGCGCATAATGCAAGAAAGAAACAAAAACTAAGCTCCCATCGGGGAATCGAACCCCGGTCTCCCGCGTGACAGGCGGGGATACTGGCCACTATACTAACGAGGAGGCGCAGGGATGAGGCTAAGTGCTGTTCTGATATGGCGCATAATGCCAGAAAGAAACAAAAACTAAGCTCCCCGTCGGGGAATCGAACCCCGTTCTCCCGCGTGACAGGCGGGGATACTAGCCACTATACTAACGAGGAGGCGCAGGGAAGAGGCTAAGTGCTGTTCTGATATGGCGCATAATGGCAGAAAGAAACAAAAACTAAGCTCCCCGTCGGGGATTCGAACCCTGGTCTCCCGCGTGACAGGGGGGGATACTGGCCACTTTTTTTTTATTTACCTGGTTATTGAGACAAATGAAATACATTGTAATAAAAAAACGCTTCAGCCTGCTTTGGCTGAAGTGATACATTAAAATTTCCTGAACTGGATCAGTTCATCCAAAACATTCAACCATGAAGGTGGCTCAACCTGCGCCCGATAACCTTCACGTACATAGCACACACTTTCAATAAAGTTTTCTCTGACCGACAGCACATTGACATCTGCATTCCTGACTGCCATTCATGTCTTCCATAAACTATGGAGGCCGAGCAGCATTATCATGTCGTAAGGTATACCTGTGTGATCATTGTCTGTTGGTAGATAGCGTATTCCTATAGGTGTTATGGGCAAATCCTTCTTTTTGGAACGTTGGAGAATATCCCAATAAAATACCGGGTCCCAGCATTCAATGAAACGTGCTCGATGTTTTCAGGCTTTTTACATAATAAACAGTTTGTGGTCCAGGGTACAAATATTCCTTTGTCAGCTAGCCAGGTCTTAACGGGAAGTGTACTAGTGTGCAGTTTGAAAAAGAACGACTTCGTACTTGCTTTGATCGGCATCTTTTTAACTCTTTGTAAAACATCTTGCCCTCGGCCTCCATTGTTTATCATTCGGTACAAGGGAACTGGCATCATGACATCTATTAAGTCACTATACAATTTTTTCTTGTTCACCAGACAGATATTCTATCGAGAATCGAACCTTCAGTATATAGACAGAGTCAACAATCTCCTTTAAATATCCCTTCAACCCGCATATTGGCCACCCTGCAGTAGGCACAATAAAATCTGGAAGGGATTTGCTAGGCGCACTTGCATCATTGAACGTAAGAAGGGCTCACTTTGATCCCTGAAAAAACATAAAACGGGAGACGAGTTGCCGAACAAACAAATGTGAGAGACCGACACCACCATCTCGAACTGATCGAAATAAATTGGTTCGTTTTGTCCTTTCCCAGTTGGACGCCCAAATGAATACTGCAAACACTCTGTGCATTTTTTGCACATATATGTGTGACATAGAAAGAAACTGCAAAACATACCACAATTTGCAGATTAGAAAAATATTGCAAACGGATGCCCTCGCAAACATGGATAATTCTCTACCTTGAAATGCCCCTGCTTTCTCCTTCACTTCGTGCATCACATCATTCCAGTAATCGGCGCTCCTGTTATAATATTGCAGTGGCACTCCCAATTACTTCGATGGAATGGTTGTCCACTGGAGGTTCGCAAAAGACCTCGGCGCAATTTCCTAATTTCCGTGCCAAAGCCGACACTTTTGTCCCAGTTAATCTCAGCGCCTGTCTGTTCACAAAATTTTTTGGCAACGAAAATTGCTTCTTGAACACTTTTTCGGTCGCTACAAAACACAGCAATATTATCCGCATAGGCAAGAACTTTCACCTGGGACGACTCAATACGGACACCGTTAATTAGTTCGGAGTTGATCAGTTTAAGACAAAATGGCTCCAGGTACAGAGCGAAAAGTAAAGGAGAGAGTGGGCAACCTTGTCTTACTGAAGACCGCACGGGAACAGTTTCGCTTAAGCTTTTGTTAACAATGATTCGAAAGGCGCAATTGTCATAAACCATTTTTAGACCATCAAGAATAACACATCCTACATTTGCATGTTCGAGCACGCTGTACAGAACTTCATGCGATACCCGATCGAATGCCTTTGCCAGGTCGAGTTGGATCATTGCTACTCGACCGGCAAAGTCATCACAACATTCCAAAATACTACGCGCAACATGAACATTTGTGCATATACTGCGCACTTTTATTCCGCAGGTTTGATGCGGTCCAACGAGTTGCATGATCACACTTTGCAGGCGCTTGGCCAGAACCTTCATGAATATCTTGCAGTCGGTATTGGTCAGCGTAATCGGGCGATAAGACCCTACCGACTGCAGTTTCCTTTGGTCATCCGTTTTGGGGATTAGCACTACGTGACCCGTACGAAAAGACAGCGGCATTTGTTTTTCTTTGTAGGCTTCCGTGATCACCGCATGTAAAGCTGGGCTAATTTCATCTCGAAAAGTCCCGAGGCCGTCGGGCCCTGGCGTCTTCCCAAGGACGAGATCGTCAATTGCGCTTTCAACTTCACCAATGCTGATAGGTTGTTCTAGGCGAGCAACAGTGTGCCCATCTAATCTGGGCACTAGCGATAAAAATTCATCACGCAGTTCGCACCTCGTTCTTTTATTCCCTATCAGTTCTGTATAATATTCCACAAAGGCCTGCTCAATTTCCTTCTTGTCGCTGGTAATCTCATTGTGGAACCGAATCTGCCGGATTTCTTTCTGCGTTGCGTACCGCCTTTCATCGCACAACGCACGTTTGTTCGGTGCTTCACCTGCCCACATCTTTTCGGCCCGCGCTCTTATCACTGCCGCTCTGTACTTGTCTGTCTCCAGAGTTTCTAGCTGGTTCTTTATTTCTCGGATTTTGTTTGTGTACATGCCAGGCGCTGCTGTTTCCATACACATTATGAAATCCAAATTGCACTTCAATTCTTTCTCCATTTTTCGACATCTTTGATGAAGTATTGTTCCTCGTTCTATCGCGATCACCTTGACGTCGTTCTTAAGTGCCTCCCACTTTGCTGCGTAGCTCCATGAGCTAGCCGAGGGTATTTTAGCTATCTCTTCTTTAATTCGCTCAATGAATTCTTCATCCTCTAAAAGTTTTACGTTAAGCTTCCAGAGGTCCCAACTAAACCCTGACTTTTTTGGGCTTGTTACCAAACGTAACCATCACAAGACTGTGATCGCTGAACGAGAGGTGCTTTAGATCGTATTTTTCACATGCTGTGACAAGTTGCAAGCTGGCCTAAACTCTGTCTAGTCTCGCATTACTGCCGCGTTGGAAATGCGTAAAACCGGGATGTGAGCCTTGGGACAGTACACTGCCAAGATCTTCCATATTATAGTCTTGAATTAGTGAGTTCAGCAACCGAGCGCTCTGATCGCGAATCGGAGACTTGGGTACTCGATCTTCTGTTAAGCAGACACAGTTGAAGTCACCCATAAGAATAACACTTTTCGCGCAATTTAGGAACACTTCAACCTTCTCAAAAAAAGCAACACGCTCAGTCTGATTGTTAGGTGCGTACACACATATAACACGCCAAGCACTACCAGTCAGTACAAAGTCGACAACCAGTAACCGGCCTTCTTCGGATGCTACGACATTTTCCTCCACAATGCCCAGACTGTTTCTCACAAATAAGGCGCAACCACCCGACCTTCCAACAGCATGACATATACACACATTGTATCGCGACCGAAAATTGGCAACCATTCGATCTGTATGTTCCTCACTCTCAATTTTGGTTTCTTGCAAAGCGATAATGTCCAAATCATTTTCTAGGAAAATTCGGCTGACTTGACGCTGACGCTTGATTGCTGCCAGCCCCCTGACATTCAACGTCGCTATGCGCAATGGCATATGAATTATTATTCCCTTATCTCTGGAGGAACACACAAATCGTGCAGTGCTCACCTCAGGGCACCATGTCGCGGCAGCGGTTTCCGTGCTCAGCGGATTAACACTTGTGTCCACGCTGTGCCAGTGCCAGCCTTTACTCGAGGCTCGATGCGCTTCTTCCGGGTCGTCCTCCATGCGTAGTCAAGTGTCGCGCACGTTGCTCCGGCATCCGAAAAGGACAAAGTTACCACAGAAGCAGCGCTATTTCGGCGTTGCTTCTGCTGTTCTTCTATCAGGCGGAATAGTTGGTCTTGGTTTAAGTGGCGCTCGCCGCGTTGGTGTCGCTTTGGTGGGCGGCTCCTCCACTGCTGCACCGTCACTTAGCTGGTCGCCTTGTACCGCTTGAAGATGAGAGCGTTTTGTGGCCGAAACAGCGGTGTCTTCCATGGTTGCATCTTTGAAATTTTGTAGGGTGTTTGCTTCGTTCTTCGAGGTATCCTCCATTTCGACAGTAGGCGTCTTCTCTTGATTTTTCTTCTGCTCCTGTTCGAGTTGAGGCAGTTCATGCTGCGAGGCCGTCGTCGCCACAATGTGCTCACCGCTTGAAGGTTGCAGGTCTTTTGCAGCAGCAGATGGTAAAACCCCTGCTTCCTTTGACGCTTCCTCAGCTTCCAGCTCATCCATGACATGTTCCGCCAGCTCGCTGTTCCTTGCCGGGCCCGTCATGTTCGCGTACGTGGGAACACACTGGCTCTCATCATGCCCAAATCGCCGACAACGCGAGCACCTAGGCACTCGACAGTCGCGACGAATGTGGCCTTTACCTTGACATCGCAGGCAAAGGGGGGGCCTCCCTGCGACTACTAAAAGAGCTGGCTCACCTGCGATACGGATTTGGTGGGGAATGTCTTCCGCTGTGACACCTGTGTTCAGTTTTAGGCTCAACATTCTAGTTGTGGACCCCTTTTCGGTGACGCCTTGAACACGCCACTTCTCTTTTGACGTTTCCGTAACTTCACCATATGGTCGGAAGGCCACCCGCACATCTTCGTCAGTCACATCGTGAAGAACCCAGTGCACCTTGACTCGTACTTCCTGCTTGTTGGGGTCGATAACGATGCACCGACGTTCCTTGACGGAAATGCTTTCGGCCGCGAGCACTTTCTGCATGGCTTCTGAACTCCTAAACGTAACCGCCCACACGTGAATAATTTGGAATGCTCCCAGGGCTACAACCTCAGGGAGCAAATCCAAACGGGCAAGGGCATCCCTGTAGTCATCGACCCTATACGGCCGCGCCCGAACGTCACCGTGCAAAAATACTGTGTTCATAACGACACGACCTGTAGGTAGGTGGGGCAGCATCACTTCATATTCCTCGTTATCATGAACATCAGTCCTGTTTCCGCGGCTCGGCTGAGCCGCTAACGCCGCTCCAACGGAGCACATGATAGCACGTCCGTCACGCTCGGTGGCCGGAAGTGGACGGGATACTGACCACTATGCTAACGAGGAGGCGCAGGGAAGAGGCTAAGTGCTGTTCTGATATGGCGCATAATGCAAAAAAGAAACAAAAATTGTGCTCCCCGTCGGGGAATCGAACCCCGGTCTCCCGCGTGACAGGCGGGGATACCGGCCACTATAATAACGAGGAAGCGCAGGGAAGCCGGCAAGCGCTGTTCTCAAATGGCGCAGAATGCAACAAAGAAACAAAAACTAAGCTCCCCGTCGGGGAATCGAACCCGGTCTCCCGCCTGACAGGCGGGGATACTGGCCACTATACTAACAAGGAGGCGCAGGGATGAGGCTAAGTGCTGTTCTGATATGGCGCATAATGCAAGAAAGAAACAAAAACTAGCTCCCCGTCGGGGAATCGAACGCCGGTCTCCCGCGTGACAGGCGGGGATACTGGCCACTATACTAACGAGGAGGCGCAGGGTAGAGGCTAAGTGCTGTTCTGATATGGCGCATAATGCAAGAAAGAAACAAAAACTAAGCTCCTCGTCGGGGAATCGAACCCCGGTCTCCCGCGTGACAGGCGGGGATACTGGCCACTATCATGTGCTCCAGCGGGGCGGCGATAGCGGCCCTTTCCAGCCGCGGAAACAGGCTTGAGGACATGGATGATAGCGAATATCAGATTATTCTGCCAACTTTGCCCACCGGACGCGTTGTTTTTAACACGCTTTTTTTGCACGGCGATGTGCGAGTCAGGCCATACAGGGTCGAGGATTTCCGCGACGCCCTTGCCAACGCTGGTACGCTCCCCGACGTTGTGGCGTTGGGGGCGTATCAGATCAACCATGTTTGGGCGGTCACGTTAAGCAGCGCAGAAGCAACGAAGAAATTGGCGGCTTTCAAGGAGCTCGAAGTTAAGGGACGCCGTTGCCTTATTATCGATCCCGAGGACCAGCAGGTGAAACTGCGACTTCACTGGATGTTGTACGGTGTGGCAGACGACGACATCCGGACGGCTTTTGCGGCTTTTGGGAAGGTGACCGAGGTGACCCGGGAGAGGTGGAGAGTTCAAGGCGTCAGGGAGAAGGGGTCCACCACGAGGACTGTGCTCCTGAAATTGAAACCCGGCATTAAGGTCGATGACTTACCTCACCAGCTGCGAGTGGCGGGAGAGCTACCCCTTGTCGTGGTGCCTGGACGAGCGATGCAGTGCCTGCGCTGCCGCGGTACCGGTCACGTTCGACGAGAATGTAAGGTGCCGCGTTGTTCAAAGTGTAGACGCTACGGTCATGACGAGGCTGCCTGTGTGCTTTCGTACGCTTCGGTAGCGGGACATGGAACTACGGAACGGTCAGCGGAGCTCACCATGGACGTGGTCGAGGCGGAGGAGGCGGCGAAGGGTGCCGGAGAGGTGCGAACGCAGACACGGGAGACGGATTCGTCGGTGGACGCGGCAGAAAGCGGCAATGCTGCGAGGGATGTGGGGAGAGCGGACTCTGCACCTGAGCTCCCTAGCAATGAGGAAGGCACGTCACTTGAGCCGGGAAACGGTATGGAACAGGATAATGGGGAGGAGCAGTCGGACACCAGCGGTGTTCGTAAGCCAAGCGTCCCAGCCCCAGCCAAGCGATCCCACACACAGTCCGAACCCGAAGGTAACCAAGCGTCAGCCCCCAGCGTCGACGAGCCACCAGCAAAAACGGGGCAATCCCGGCGGTCCACGCTACGTCCGCGGCCAAACATTTCATCAGAGAGACGGGCAGCGGATAAAGTGCCCCCGCTGCCGGGTCAGCCACTCGCACCGGACGGGGATGGATCCAATGACGGCGTCTAGCAGCGCGTTAGACGGGAAAGGTAAGCACCATGCTTTCGATCTCTTCACCCTTGATGAAAATGGCACCCGAAACCACCTTAAGAGTAGCCACGTTAAATGTCAGGGGATTGGTAGGCAAAAAGAAGCAGAGCCAGGTGCACCGGCTCTTAATTGACCACGATATTGACGTGCTTGCCGTGCAAGAAACTAAGGTTGACGGGGAAGAAGAGACCGGGAGCATGGTGCGACGTTTCACGGCTAGATTTTACGCCATTGTTAGCCACGCAGTTGGGACATCGGCCGGGTGTGTATTGTTCGTCAAAAAGCTGCCTGGTCTGGTTGTAAAGGGCTACTCCTCATGCTCTTCTGGACGGTGTGTAGTGGCTGATTGTGTATACAGCGGTGTTGAGTGGCGCATTATTTGTGTGTACGCTCCTAACTGTATGGAGGAAAGAACAGTGTTTTTCGAGAATGTTATGCAGCAGTTAAGTACGGAAAGGCAGGTAGTATTGCTGGGCGATCTTAACTGTGTACTGAATGCTCGAGACAAAACCAGCACACGCGGATTCAGAGACAAGAGTACTGAAGTGCTATGCCAGTTAATAAGCGAATTGAATATGGAGGATGTGGCTGATTGCTTGTAAGGGCCGCGTGCCGTTCCGTACACGCACTTCCAAGGTTCTAGCCACGCGCGTCTGGACAGAATTTACGCGTCGCTGGATTTGATTCATTCATACAATGAATACCGAGTGGTGCCTATGACATTCACGGATCACTGTTTGGTGCAGTGCTTATTCGGCACCAAAAAACGAAGCAATGTATTTAGCTGGGAGTTATGGAAATTGAACAATAAATTGCTTAAGGATGATGCCTTTAGACGCGTGGTATTGAATGAATTGATTAAAGTGAGGCCAGGGACTTTGCTCGAAATCTGGAAACAGTGGGAGTTGTGCAAGGAACAGATTAAAATTAAAGCCATTGACAGATCCAGTTCCCTGCTGTACGAGAAGAAAATTACAGAAACCCAGCTTAAGGCTTTGCTTGCAAAACTACACGAACAGGAATGTAAGGCACCCGGCAGATGGATAGAGGATATTCGAAAAATAAAAGAACAAATTAACTTGATAGAAGAAGAAAGATACTAAGGAGCGTTAGTGCGTGCAAGAGCCGAAAAATTGGCCATGGATGAGACGCCGACAAAAAGATCGTTGGGAATAGAAAAAGCAAGTGCAAAGCGAAATCACGTGGCAGAGGTAGATTGGGCAGGACGCACAGAAACCGATAGCGAAGGAATCGCGAAAGCTTTCCGGGAGTATTATGAAGATCTATTTTCGTCCCGAGAGGTTTATTTGGACCGTTTTAAAGAATCCTTTCTTGACGCGATGCCAAAAATTGACGAGGAACAAAAAGAAAAACTGGAGCGGCCAATAAGCGAAAAAGAAGTGCAGCAGGCAATAGAAAATTTAAACCCAGGGAAATCACCCGGGCCTGATGGCCTGAGTGCGGCTTTTTATAAAGCGTTCAAGGAACAGCTATCTCCTTTGTTGTGTGCCTTATTTAATTAAGCGTATGAACTGAAGGCACTGCCCGCGTCTTTCGGATCGTCGCACTCAGTACTTATTCCGAAAACTGACCAACCAGATAAGCTTAGGCAGTTGTCGTCTTACAGGCCCATTGCTCTGACAAACGTTGATTACAAGATTTATATGAAGGTGCTTGCTGGCAGACTACAAACGGTTATATGCGAACTTGTGGGCCCTCACCAAACGTGCGGTATCAAAGGGCGATCTATCTTTCAGAACATTCACAAAGCGCGAAGTGTGCTCGAATGCTGCGATGCAACTCATGCATGTGTTGCGTTACTGCAGTTGGACTTGGAGAAAGCTTTTGATTGTGTGGCACATACTATTCTGTTCAGTATATTAGACTATGTTAATGTCGGCTCTGTTATTCGAGAGGGAGTGGCTTTGGCGTACCGTAACTGCACTAGGAGATTAATTGTCAATAAGTCACTGGGGGCCCCCATCAACGTACGATGTTCGGTGCGCCAAGGCTGCCCCCTCAGCCCTCTTTTGTTCGGCATTTATATTGAAACGTTGTGTTTAAGCATCCTACAAAACAATGACATTGATGGTTTTCGACTGCATGAGTCAGAAGTCAAATTGCTGGCTTACGCAGACGACATTGCGGTTTTTTGTGTGAATAAGGAGAGTATAAAGAGGACAGTGGATGTGGTAAAACATTTTAGCGAAGTCACAGGGAGTAAAGTTAACTGGGGTAAGTGCCTGGGATTTTGGCACGGAGAATGGCAGCTGACCCCCGACACTTTCGCTAATGTGTCGTGGGTTACAACGCCTGCAAAGTACTTGGGTGTGCCCTTGAAATTTTACAAGGAAAGCGAGCCATATTGGCTAGAGCAAGTCAAAGAAACCAGTGAAAAAGCGGAGAAATGGAAAAGCGCTCAATTATCAATATTTGCAAGAGCCGCAGTTTGCAACCTGTTTTTAATTAGTAAGTTATGGTATGTTATGCAAGTGTTGCATTGCTCCCGTGTAAATGTGCAAAAATTGCATCGAGTTTTTGCGGTGTTTGTTTGGGCCTCGAGTTGGGAGAGGTGCAGTGGGACAAATTTGTTCCGGCAGGTGAAGCATGGGAGGCTTGGTCTGGGTCATTTGTTTGTGCGACAGAATTTCAACCGGTTTATGTTTTTTAGGGATGCCAGCGATCCATGCCTGCGCACAGTGTGTCGACAAAGACTTGGTCGAGCGTTGCCTGATTTCGTAGTTTATACTCAATGTATGCCTGGTTCTCTGTTTGGATTCTTTAGGGAAATTGTTTTGAGCGTGAAATTCTTAAGCGCACGTTTTTCGAAAGAGTATTTAAGTAATGTTAACAGGAGAACATTATACAAGGATGTTTGTGAAGTGGTGTTCCCGGTGCCCTTGTACCGAGCTTTATACTATGGAGGCACAGGAAGTAATGTATTAAAACGAGTAAAGAAAATGCAAGTTGCTCCGGGAGCTAAAACGTTTTTCTTTATGCTACATACCGGTACTTTGTGTGTAAAATCATTTATGGAGGAGAAGGGTATGTTCCTACCGTGGGGGGCCCAATGTCTCATCTGCAAACAGCCAGAGACAATAGATCACGTGTTTTTGCATTGCTGGGAGGGGGTATATTTGTGGGATGTTCTGCAAAGGACAATAAAAAAACAGTTGCCACTTGATTCCCATGGCATTAGGTATTTGCCATTGGATAACCACGATGATATGCCGTTAGACCAGGTTATGTTAATGTGCCTCCACAGTATATGGCGCGCACGAATGGCTGGTTATCACTGCGATCCAGATGCACGGCCAGCCCGCATATATTTCCGTGAAAGTGTGAAGCGATGGCTCGACGTGCTTAAATTGCAACCATGTGCTCCTGAGTGGCTGTCAAAGCTGGAACCTTTGACGGTGCTAAAGGAATTTTAACATGACAATGCCTGCCCCTCAGTGGGTGTTAGGCAACGCTAGCTACCTTTGTGTACATATATTATTCCTTTTTTCCTGTTGTTCTGAGTTCCAGTGCGGTGTATTTGTGTCAAGGCCAGGCAATAAAGAAAAAAAAACTATACTAACGAGGAGCCGCAGGGAAGAGGCTAAGTGCTGTTCTGATATGGCGCATAATGCAAGAAAGAAACAGAAACTAAGCTCCCCGTCGGGGAATCGAACGCCGGTCTCCCGCGTGACAGGCGGGGATACTGGCCACTATACTAACGAGGAGGCGCAGGGAAGAGGCTAAGTGCTGTTATGATATGGCGCATAATGCAAGAAAGAAACAAAAACTAAGCTCCCCGTCGGGGAATCGAACCCCGGTCTCCCGCGTGACAGGCGGGGATACTGGCCACTATACTAACGAGGAGGCGCAGGGAAGAGGCTAAGTGCTGTTCTGATATGGCGCATAATGCAAGAAAGAAACAAAAACTAAGCTCCCCGTCGGGGAATCGAACCCCGGTCTCCCGCGTGACAGGCGGGGATACTGGCCACTATACTAACGAGGAGGCGCAGGGACGAGGCTAAGTGCTGTTCTGATATGGCGCATAATGCAAGAAAGAAACAAAATCTAAGCTCCCCGTCAGGGAATCGAACCCCGGTCTCCCGCGTGACAGGCGGGGATACCGGCCACTATACTAACGAGGAGGCGCAGGGAAGAGGCTAAGTGCTGTTCTGATATGGCGCATAATGCAAGAAAGAAACAAAAACTAAGCTCCCCGTCGGGCAATCGAACGCCGGTCTCCCGCGTGACTGGCGGGGATACTGGCCACTATACTAACCAGGAGGCGCAGGGAAGAGGCTAAGTGCTGTTCTGATATGGCGCATAATGCAAGAAAGAAACAAAAACTAAGCTCCCCGTCGGGGAATCGAACCCAGGTCTCCCGATTGACAGGCGGGGATACTGGCCACTATACTTTTTTTTTTTTTTCTTTATTGCCTGTTTTGAGTTCACATCAATTCAAAAAAAGATCCACAATAATGGTAAAACTCGCAACAACGGCTGTCACGAAAGGTTTAAAATTTTTTGAGGACAGCCAGTTCATCGAGCACACTGATCCAGTCAGGTGGATCAGAAAGCACCCGATACTTTCTCTAAGGAGTAGCACACTCTCGATAAAGTTCTCGCGTACAGAACGCGTATTGACATCTGCACAGGGAAGAGGCTAAGTGCTGTTCTGATATGGCGCATAATGCAAGAAAGAAACAAAAACTAAGCTCCCCGTCGGGGAATCGAACCCCGGTCCTCCGCGTGACAGGCGGGGATACTGGCCACTATACTAACGAGGATTTTTTTTTTCTTTATTACCACATTGGAATATAACACAAAACAAAAACATCTGTACATCATCTACATCACTTGAGAAGTAAAAGGCGCGAGCGGAAATCTGCCTCGCTCACGCCACAGGATTAAAAGCGTTTAAGCTGTACAAGGTCGTCCATTACTGACAACCACTCGGGGGGTTCATTTTGGGCCCTAAGCACATCTCTTATATAAGACATGCTTTCGATAAAGTACTCCCTGACGGGGAGTACAGTCACGTCTGCATGCCTGAAAGCCATTCGATTTCTCCAAATACTGTGTAGGCTGAGAAGCATGAACATGTCATATGGTATGTCGTCCCCACTCTCTAGTGGTAGAAATCGTATTCCGTATGGCGATATCGGGAGCAACTTTTTAACCGTTCGTTGTAAGATGCCCCAATGAAATACCGAGTCTGTACAGTGAAGGAACATGTGATCTATCGTCTCCGGTGTTCTACAAATTAGGCAATTTACGGACCATGGAACAAAAATACCCTTCTCTTGAAGCCAGGGCTTCACTGGTAGAGTGCCACTGTGCAACTGAAAAAAGAATGTTTTAACCGAGGCCCGCACAGGTATCCTCTTTACTCTTTTCAGCACATTTTTACCTTGACCAACACTGTACCTGGCCCGGTAGACAGGAACAGGCAACACAGTATCAATGAGTGCTTTGTAAAGTTCTTTCCTCGATACTTCAGTAAGGTACTGCACTGAAAAGCGAACTTTCAAAAATTTAAAAGCTCGAACAACCTCCCAGAGAAAACCTCTGACCCCATGTGTCTAACAGGGCTGGATGATACAACGAAGTCTGGCAGTGCCTCACCCAGCCACAGTTGCATTACTGTCCGCAAGAAAGCGTCTTTTTGGTCCCGAAGGAACATAAATCTCGACACAAGTTGCCTAACGAACAAATGAGTCAAACCCAGGCCGCCGCTTTTCACAGATCGAAAAAGATTTGTGCGGCTTGTCCTCTCCCAACTCGACCCCCAAATAAACACGGCCAACACTCGGTGCAATCGCTGGACACTGGTTCGTGACATACACAATACCTGAAGCACATACCAAACTTTGGCCACTAGAAACAGGTTGCATACTGTGGCTCTAGTAAAAATAGAAAAATCTCGGCCACCCCATTTGCGCGTATTTTCACGCGCACGTTCAATTTCTGCTTCCCAGTACTTTGCTGGTTCTTTATAATCGTTTAGCGGAACTCCCAAATATTTAACAGGTGAGATTGCCCACTGAAAGCCTTCGTGCATGATAGGCGCAGATTCCCAGCTACCATGCCAAAAGCCGAAGCACTTTTCCCAGTTTATCACGCTTCCTGAGACTTTGCAAAACCTAGTCGCCTCTTTCACTGCTTCTGTTACGCTATCTTTATCTGCGCAGAAGATTGCAATGTCGTCCGCGTAAGAAAGGATTTTAACTTCAGTGGACAATATCGCAAAGCCATGCACATTCTCATTTGACAGAATTTTTAGACAGAATGGTTCGAGATACAGGGCAAACAACAACGGCGACAAAGGGCATCCTTGTCTAACTGAAGAACGAACAGTAATGCTTTCACTGAGTTGCTTATTAATAATGATGTTTGCCGTACAACCAGCATATGCCATTTTAACACCATCAAAAAGAACACGGCCAACATTCACATGTTCAAGGATAGAAAACAAATTATGGTGACTAACGCGGTCAAAGGCTTTTTCCATGTCTAATTGCAACATTGCTACAGGTTTCTCAAATGAATCACAGCATTCTAGAATACTACGTGCTACATGAATGTTTGTATGTATCGTTCGACCTTTTATTCCGCACGTTTGGTGCGGGCCAACAATAGACTTTATTACATTCTGCAATCTTCGTCCTAAAACCTTCATGAAAATTTTATAGTCTACATTTGTGAGACTTATGGGCCTATAAGCTTTTACTGATTGTCGCCTGGTGGGATCGTCACTCTTCGGTATGAGAACAGTGTGGGTTTTTCGGAAAGACGGAGGCATCATGTGGGTTTCATACATTTCTTGAATTATTCGGTGCAACACATACGCCATATCACTCTTGAAGGCTTTGTAGAAAGCTGCGCCAAGCCCGTCTGGTCCCGGTGCCTTTCCAGAGCTCAACTCGTCAATAGCACGCTCGATTTCAATAACGCTAATGGGTGCCTCTAGGTTAAGCTTAACTTCATCCCCTAGTATTGGCAACAGCGACCAAAATTCTGACTCAAAGCCTTCTTGCAAGTCTGCCTCGTGACCCAGCAGTTCTTCATAATATTCAACAAACGCGTGCTGAATAGTCTTGAAATCGCGATTTATTTTTCCCTCGTAGACTATCTCTTTAATCTCATTCTTGACGGCGTATCGTTTTTCGTCACATAGGGACCGCTTTGTTGGCGACTCACCTAGCCACAACCGCTCTGCGCGTGCGCGTATGATAGCACCTTTGTATTTTTCTTTATCTATCAATTCTAGTCTATTTTCGTTTCTTTTATTTCTGATGCAAACTGGCCTGGCTGTGCGTTTTCTAGCCGCAGAAATGAATTTAATTGGCTTTGAAGTTCTTTTTCCTCCGTTTTCTCGTTATGTCGTAGTGCACACGCTCTTTCGATTGCGCTCATTTTTATTTCTTCTTTGAAACGCTCCCATTTCTCTATAACGTCCCTATTGTCGCCCATAAACAAACTATGAAGTTTTTCTTGTACTGTACGCGCGAAACTTCCATCACTAAGCAGCTTTACATTTAGTTTTGAAAGGTTCCAGTTGAAATTAGACCTCTTGGGCTTAGTTCCTACTGTAAACATCACCATGCAATGGTCGCTGAATGCGATGCTTTTAACCAAGTATTCACTAATCATTGGCACCAAGATAACCGACACATAAGCTCTGTCGAGTCGTGCGTGGCTGGCTTGTTCGAAGTGCGTGAACTGAGGACGGATTTCTTCTGACAGAGCACTCCCAACGTCTTCGAGATTGTGCTCTTGGACGATTGAGCTCAAAAGCAGCGAACTTTGATCCCGAATGATCGCGTTAGTAGCTCTGTCCTCGGGCATACACACGCAATTGAAATCCCCAAGAAGGATCGTATATCTGGTAGAGTTCAAATAAGGTTCAATATTGTTAAAGAATGCTTTGCGCTCATTTTCCTTATTTGCGGCATACACACACAGTACGCGCCACTGTAAATCAAGATATGAAAAATCGCACATAACAAAACGTCCAGTATTACACACTACAACAGATTCTTCAACAATACCTAAAGAATTGCGGATGAAGATAGCACACCCTCCCGATGTACCAACAGAATGGCATACACATACACTGTACCGATTTCTTAATGGTTCGACCATGCGGCTTGTCTGAGCTTCACTTTCGATCTTAGTCTCTTGCACTGCTATCACGTCCAAATTGTTGTCCAGCATGAGGCGACTCAGTTGATACTGACGTCGCCTCGCTGCAAGGCCTCTTACATTAAGCGTAGCAAATCGAAGTGTTGCTTCAGGTTGAGCTGCCATTTCGTTGAGAAACACAAGATAACCAAACCGCTCGGTGTTCACCTTCTACCGTATTATACACAGATGATGAATACAGGAAACGTTCTCGCTTACGAAATTTCGAGTCCACTCGAGAGGTGTGCGGGTCGTCCGGCGTGTACTGACTGAACGTCAGCACACACTCGCTGGCAGACCCGTCGTGAGTCTCCCCTCGTCCTTGAGTCAATTCGGGGCGAGCCATTTTTCCTACGTCGGTGTAGTCGTCGCTGGCTTTCTGTCCGGCGGGATGTTGGGCTTCGGGCGAAGCGTCGCCCGACGCTGTCCTGGTGTTTTTGGAGGTGGTTCGTCGGCGCTGGGGGTAGAAAGACACGAATCTTCAACACAGGCCTTGTCATGGGTCCTCTTTGTTGGTGCCACGTTCGTGGATGATTGGTCGTAGTCCATACCTCCTTCGGTAACTGCGGCATTTTCTCTCATGCTTATAGTGCCATGGCTGCCTTCTCGATCTGATGCCCCACCAGTCTCCGCTGCACCTGCCTGAGCAGGCTCAGAGGCGCGGTCTTCACTACACTTTACTGCCCCGCCCCCAGTGTCATCCGTATCCTTGGCATTTGACTGCGGTGTGCTCGATTCGGTACTCGCAGCTTCCTCGGCTTCAACCTCATCCATGACGAGCTCCGAGGCGTCTTGCCTTGTTATAGACCCTGTGACAGTTGCATAGGTCTTGACACATTCAGTTTCAAGATGTCCGAAGCGGCGGCATAGCGTACAACGAGGAACTTTGCACTCTCGTCGGACATGTCCTGTGGTATGGCACCTCAGGCAAAGTGGAGCTCTGCCGGAAATGACTATGAGAACCTGTTCTCCAGCAATGCGCAGCTGGTGCGGCAAATCATCAATTGTCACACCAGGCTTCAACTTCAAGGACACTGACCGTGTTGAGGAGCCTTTGTCCAGCACGCCTTGTACGCGCCAGCGTTCCTTGGCAATTTCTGTGACTGTGCCGTAGGGAGCCAGGGTGGTCCGCACATCTTCATCAGGAACGTTGTATAAAATCCAGTGGATTTTCATTCTAACATCCTGGTCACCAGGGTCAACAACAATGCACCGACGGTCTTTCACGGCTAGTTCACGGCAAGACAGCAGCTGCTTCATTCCATCGTCACTCTTGAACGTGATGGCCCAAACGTGATTCATTTGGTACGCCCCCAAGGTGATATTCTCGGGGAGCAGTCCCAACTGTGCCAGTGCGTCGCGAAAATTCTCGACCTTGTATGGTCTCGCTCTCACATCGGCGTGCAAAAAAAGAGTATTACATACAATACGACCTGTTGGAAGCCGGGGCAAAATAACTTCGTAAGCTTGGTCACCTGAGCAAGAAAACCTGTTTCCGCGACCCATTTGGGCCGCTGTAACCGCTCCTACGGAGCCCATGATGCACACGTCCGTTCGCTAGCGAAGCCGGAAGTGCACTCTATACTAACGAGGAGGCGCAGGGAAGAGGCTAAGTGCTGTTCTGATATGGCGCATAATGGCAGAAAGAAACAAGAACTAAGCTCCCCGTCGGGGAATCGAACCCCGGTCTCCCGCGTGACAGGCGGGGATACTGGCCACTATACTAACTTTTTTTTTTCTTTATTGCCTGACTTTGACACAAATACAACGCACTGGAAAACAAAACAACAGGAACAAAGGAATAATATATGTACACAAAGCTAGTTCGCGTTGCCTATCCCCCACTGAGGGGCAGGCATTGTCATTTTAAAATTCTTTGAGCACCGTCAAAGGTTCCAGCTTTGACAGCCACTCAGGAGCACATGGTTGCAATTTAACGCATCGAGCCATCGCTGCACCCTTTCACGGAAATATATGCGGGCTGGCCGTGCATCTGGATCGCAGTGATAACCAGCCATTCGTGCGCGCCATATACTGTGGAGGCACATTAACATAACCTGGTCTAACGGCATATCATCGTGGTTATCCAATGGCAAATACCTAATGCCATGGGAATCAAGTGGCAACTGTTTTTTAATTGTCCTTTGCAGAACATCCCGCAAATATACCCCCTCCCTGCAATGCAAAAACACGTGATCTATTGTCTCTGGCTGTTTGCAGATGAGACATTGGGCCCCCCACGGTAGGAAAATACCCTTTTCCTCCATAAATGATTTTACACTCAAAGTACCGGTATGTAGCATAAAGAAAAAAGTTTTAGCTCCCGTAGCAACTTGCATTTTCTTTACGCGTTTTAATACATTACTTCCTGTGCCTCCATAGTATAAAGCTCGGTACAAGGGCACCGGGAACACCCCTTCACAAACATCCTTGTATAATGTTCTCCTGTTAACATTACTTAAATACTCTTTCGGAAAACGTGCGCTTAAGAATTTCACGCTCAAAACAATTTCCCTAAAGAATCCAAAAAGAGATCCAGGCATAAATTGCGTATAAACTACGAAATCAGGCAACGCTCGACCAAGTCTTTGTTGACACACTGTGCACAGGAATGGATCACTGGCATCCCTAAAAAACATAAACCGGTTGACAATCTGTCGCACAAACAAATGACCCAGACCAAGCCCTCCATGCTTCACCTGCCGGAACAAATTTGTCCGACTGCACCTCTCCCAACTCGAGGCCCAAACAAACGCCGCAAAAACTCGATGCAATTTTTGCACATTTACACGGGAGCAATGCAACACTTGCATAACATACCATAACTTACTAATTAAAAACAGGTTACAAACTGCGGCTCTTGCAAATATTGATAATTGAGCGCTTTTCCATTTCTACGCTTTTTCACGGGTTTCTCTGACCTGCTGTAGCCAGTATAACTCGCTTTCCTTGTAAAATTCCAAGGGCACACCCAAGTACTTTGCAGGCGTTGTAACCCACGACACATTAGCGAAAGTGTCGGGGGTCAGCTGCCATTCTCCGTGCCAAAATCCCAGGCACTTACCCCAGTTAACTTTACTCCCTGTGACTTTGCTAAAATGTTTTACCACATCCACTGTCCTCTTTATACTCTCCTTATTTACACAAAAAACCGCAACGTCGTCTGCGTAAGCCAGCAATTTGACTTCTGACTCCTGCAGTCGAAAACCATCAATGTCATTGTTTTGTAGGATGCTTAAACACAATGTTTCAATATAAATGCCGAACAAAAGAGGGCTGAGGGGGCAACCTTGGCGCACCGAATGTCGTACGTTGATGGGGGCCCCCAGTGACTTATTGACAATTAATCTCGTAGTGCAGTTACGGTACGCCAAGGCCACTCCCTCTCGAATAACAGAGCCGACATTAACATGGTCTAATATACTGAACAGAATAGTATGTGCCACACAATCAAAAGCTTTCTCCAAGTCCAACTGCAGTAAAGCAACACACGCATGAGTTGCATGGCAGCATTCGAGCACACTTCTCGCTTTGTGAATGTTCTGAAAGATGGATCGCCCTTTGATACCGCACGTTTGGTGAGGGCCCACTAGTTCGCATATAACCGTTTGTAGTCTGCCAGCAAGCACCTTCATATAAATCTTGTAATCAACGTTTGTCAGAGCAATGGGCCTGTAAGACGACAACTGCCTAAGCTTATCTGGTTGGTCAGTTTTCGGAATAAGTACTGTGTGCGACGATCCGAAAGACGCAGGCAGTGCCTTCAGCTCATACGCTTCATTAAATAAGGCACACAATAAAGGAGATAGCTGTTGCTTGAACGCTTTATAAAAAGCCGCACTCAGGCCATCAGGCCCGGGTGATTTCCCAGGGTTTAAATTTTCTATTGCCTGCTGCACTTCTTTTTCGCTTATTGGCCGCTCCAGTCTTTCTTTTTGTTCGTCATCAATTTTTGGCATCGCGTCAAGAAAGGATTCTTTAAAACGGTCCAAATTAACCTCTCGGGACGAAAATAGCTCTTCATAATACTCCCGGAAAGCTTGCGCGATTCCTTCGTTATCGGTTTCTGTGCGTCCTGCCCAATCTACCTCTGCCACGTGATTTCGCCTTGCATTTGCTTTTTCTATTCCCAACGATCTTTTTGTCGGCGTCTCATCCATGGCCAATTTTTCCGCTCTCGCACGTACCAGTGCTCCGCGATAATGGTCTTCGTCATTCAGTTGAAGTCTTTGTTTTATTTTTCTAACGTCGTCCATGTATAGCCCTGGCGTGTTACACTCCTGGGCTAACAATTTATCTAGCAAATATCTTATATGCATTTCATTTTGTTTTTCTTGAAACCGTATGCAGCTGGCCTTTTCTATAGCTTTGATTTTAATTTGTTGCTTACACAGTTCCCATTCTTGACCCAGTTCGTGGGTGTCCTCCTGACAAATATTACCAATTTCTTCTTCTACTAGTCTGGTGAATTGCTCGTCATTCAGCAGTTTATTATTTAACTTCCACAAATCCCAATTAAAACCGCTACCTCCCTTTCTTGGTCCAATTGTACACTGAACCATGCAGTGATCTGAGTACGTTACCGCCAAAACATGATAATCCTGGCATTTTGAAGCCAGTTCTGCGGCCACATAAATTCTGTCAAGGCGGGCGTGGCTAGCACCCTGAAAATGCGTATACTGAACCCGTCGCTCGCTCGTGAGACACTCTGCAACGTCTTCCAGTGCAAACTCGTCAATCAAGCGCGAAAGTACCTCTGTGCTACGATCCCTAAATGTACGAAGGCTAGTTTTGTCACCGGACCTCAGTACACAATTGAAATCTCCCAGTAAGACAAGTTGCTTATCCGTGTTTAAATACTCTTCAACAAAATGAAACAAAGCAGCCGTCTCATCAACTATCGTAGGTGCATATATACAAACAGCACGCCACTCAGCCGAGCAAAAACTAAAATCAAGGACCACGCCCCGACCCGACGGAAAAGAAGCATGAGACTGCACTACAAGACCCGGCAACTTCTTCACAAACAGGACGCATCCAGCAGAAGTACCGACTGCATGGCTGACAACTGCGTAAAACCGCGACGTGAAACGTTGCACCATGCTCTCGGTCTCTTGTTCACCCTCGACTTTTGTCTCTTGAACTCCAAGTATATCGATGTCATTTTCATTTAAAAGGCGCAGGACTTGGCTCTGCTTCCTTTTCGCTGCTAGACCTCTCACGTTAAGGGTCGCAATCTTTAGTGACAGTTCATAAGCCATTTTCTTAGAGTGAAAAGAGGCCAAGAGCATGGTGCTTACCTCTCACGTCTAGCATGGCGCTAGACGCTTTCGTTGGCGCCAGAGCCCTGAGGTTGGACTGGCAGACCTTGTGACCGGGGCGGCTTTTCGGCAGCTCTCCTGTCCGCCGAGACATTCGGTCTTGGTTTGAAGGTCGCCCTCCTCCCTATTGGCGTTTTTATCGGCGGCTCGTCGTTGCTAGCTGCCTCTGCCTGGCTTGTCTCACTTGTGCTCTCGTCGTGGGCACGCTTCGCAGGGCCTTGGACGTTGGTCGCTCGGCCGCTGCTCTTTTCAAGGGTTTCCTGTCGGCCCGCAGACTCCGGAAGTTCAGTTTTTGAGCTCTCGGCATCGCTCACACTTTCTTCCTCTGACGGTCCGTTGTTCGGTAGCGTGACTTCCTTGTCTGGCCTACTGAGTATCTCGTCACCGCCCCCCGGGGGCACTAACATGCCTGTCGTTGCTGTTAGCTTTTCAGCTTCTCCGACCCCCTTTGCGGCCTCTTCTGTCTCTGCGACATCCATTTGGTGCTCCGTCATGTCCGCCCTCGCTGTCGGTGCAGTGGCCACTGCATACGTTCGTACGCAATCTTCCTCGGAGACTGGCCACTATACTAACGAGGAGGCGCAGGGAAGAGGCTAAGTGCTGTTCTGATATGGCGCATAATGCAAGAAAGAAACAAAAACTAAGCTCCCCGTCGGGGAATCGAACCCCGGTCTCCCGTGTGACAGGCGGGGAAACTGGCCACTTTTTTTTTTATTTACCTGGTTATTGAGACAAATGAAATACATTGTAATAAAAACACACTTCAGCCTGCTTTGGCTGAAGTGATACATTAAAATCTCCTGAACTGCATCAATTCATCCAAAACATTCAGCCATGAAGGTGGCTCACCCTGCGCCCTATAAACTTACATAGCACACACTTTCAACAAAGTTTTCTCTGACCGACAGCACATTAACATCTGCATTCCTGACTGCCATTCGTGTCTTCCATAAACTATGGAGGCCGAGCAGCATTAGCATGTCGTAGGGAATACCTGTGTGATCATTGTCTGTTGGTAGATAGCGTATTCCTATAGGTGTTATTTGAAAATCCTTCTTTATGGTACGTTGGAGAATATCCCAATAAAATACCGGGTCCCAGCATTCAATGAACACGTGCTCGATGTTTTCAGGCTTTTTACATAATAAACAGTTTGTGGTCCAGGGTACAAATATTCCTTTGTCAGCTAGCCAGGTCTTAACGGGAAGTGTACTAGTGTGCAGTTTGAAAAAGAACGACTTCGTACTTGCGTTGATCGGCATCTTTTTAACTCTCTGTAAAACAGCTTGCCCTCGGCCTCCATTGTTTATCATTCGGTACAAGGGAACTGGCATCATGACATCTATTAAGTCACTATACAATTTTTTCTTGTTCACCAGACTTAGATATTCTATCGAGAATCGAACCTTCAGTATATAGACAGAGTCAACAATCTCCTTTAATATCCCTTCAACCCGCATATTGGCCACCCTGCAGTAGACACAATAAAATCTGGAAGGGATTTGCTAGGCGCACTTGCATCATTGAACTTAAGAAGGGCTCACTTTGATCCCTGAAAAACATAAAACGGGAGACGAGTTGCCGAACAAACAAATGTGAAAGACCGACACCACCATCTCGAACTGATCGAAATAAATTGGTTCGTTGTGTCCTTTCCCAGTTGGACGCCCAAATGAATACTGCAAACACTCTGTGCATTTTTTGCACATATATGCGTGACATAGAAACTGCAAAACATACCACAATTTGGAGATTAGAAAAATATTGCAAACGGATGCCCTCGCAAACATGGATAATTCTCTACCTTGAAATGCCCCTGCTTTCTCCTTCACTTCGTGCATCACATCATTCCAGTAATCGGCGCTCCTGTTATAATATTGCAGTGGCACTCCCAATTACTTCGATGGAACGGTTGTCCACTGGAGGTTCGCAAAAGACCTCGGCGCAATTTCCCAATTTCCGTGCCAAAGCCGACACTTTTGTCCCAGTTCATCTCAGCGCCTGTCTGTTCACAAAATTTTTTGGCAACGAAAATTGCTTCTTGAACACTTTTTCGGTCGCTACAAAACACCGCAATATCATCCGCATAGGCAAGAACTTTCACCTGGGACGACTCAATACGGACACCGTTAATTAGCTCGGAGTTGATCAGTTTAAGACAAAATGGCTCCAGGTACAGAGCGAAAAGTAAAGGAGAGAGTGTGCAACCTTGTCTTACTGAAGACCGCACGGGGACAGTTTCGCTTAAGCTTTTGTTACAATGATTCGAAAGGTTCAATTGTCATAAACCATTTTTAGACCATCAAGAATAACACATCCTACATTTGCATGTTCGAGCACGCTGTACAGAACTTCATGCGATACCCGATCGAATGCCTTTGCCAGGTCGAGTTGGATCATTGCTACTCGACCAGCAAAGTCATCACAACATTCCAGAATACTACGCGCAACATGAAGATTTGTGCATATACTTCGCCCTTTTATTCCGCAGGTTTGGTGCGGTCCAACGAGTTGCATGATCACACTTTGAAGGTGCTTGGCCAGAACCTCCATGAATATCTTGTAGTCGGTATTGGTCAGCGTAATCGGGCGATAAGACCCTACCGACTGTAGTTTCCTTTGGTCATCCGTTTTGGGGATTAGCACTACGTGACCCGTACGAAAAGACAGCGGCATTTGTTTTTCTTTGTAGGCTTCCGTGATCACCGCATGTAAAGCTGGGCTAATTACATCTCGAAAAGTCCCGAGGCCGTCGGGCCCTGGCGTCTTCCCAAGGACGAGATCGTCAATTGCACTTTCAACTTCACCAATGCTGATGGGTTGTTCTAGGCGAGCAACAGTGTGCTCATCTAATCTGGGCACTAGCGATAAAAATTCATCACGCATTTCGCACCTCGTTCTTTTATTCCCTGCCAGTTCTGTATAATATTCCACAAAGGCCTGCTCAATTTCCTTCTTGTCGCTGGTAATCTCATTGTGGTACCGAATCTGCCGGATTTCTTTCTGCGTTGCGTACCGCCTTTCATCGCACAACGCACGTTTGTTCGGTGCTTCACCTGCCCACAACTTTTCGGCCCGCGCTCTTATCACTGCCGCTCTGTACTTGTCTGTCTCCAGAGTTTCTAGCTGGTTCATTTCTCGGATTTTGTTTATGTACATGCCAGGCGCTGCTGTTTCCATACACATTATGAAATCCAAATTGCACTTCAATTCTTTCTCCATTTTTCGACATCTTTGATGAAGTATTGGTCCTCGTTCTATCGCGATCACCTTGACGTCGTTCTTAAGTGCCTCCCACTTTGCTGCGTAGCTCCATGAGCTAGTCGAGGGCATTTTAGCTATCTCTTCTTTAATTCGCTCAATGAATTCTTCATCCTCTAAAAGTTTTACGTTAAGCTCCCAGAGGTCCCAACTAAACCGTGACTTTTTGGGCTTGTTACCAAACGTAACCATCACAAGACTGTGATCGCTGAACGAGAGGTGCTTTAGATCGTATTTTTCACATGCTGTGACAAGTTGAAAGCTGACGTACACTCAGTCTAGTCTCGCATTACTGCCGCGTTGGAAATGCGTAAAACCGGGATGTGAGCCTTGGGACAGTACACTGCCAAGATCTTCAATATTATAGTCGTGAATTAGTGAGTTCAGCAACCGAGCGCTCTGATCGCGAATCGGGGACTTGGGTACTCGATCTTCTGTTAAGCAGACACAGTTGAAGTCACCCATAAGACTAACACTTTTCGCGCTATTTAGGAACACTTCAACCTTCTCAAAAAAAGCAACACGCTCAGTCTGATTGTTAGGTGCGTACACACATATAACACGCCAAGCACTACCAGTCAGTGCAAAGTCAACAACCAGTAACCGGCCTTCTTCGGGTGCTACGACATTTTCCTCCACAATGCCCAGACTGTTTCTCACAAATAAGGCGCAACCACCCGACCTTCCAACAGCATGACATATACACACATTGTATCGCGACCGAAAATTGGCAACCATTCGATCTGTATGTTCCTCACTCTCAATTTTGGTTTCTTGCAAAGCGATAATGTCCAAATCATTTTCTAGGAAAATTCGGCTGACTTGACGCTGACGCTTGATTGCTGCCAGCCCCCTGACATTCAACGTCGCTATGCGCAATGGCATATGAATTATTATTCCCTTATCTCTGGAGGAACACACAAATCGTGCAGTGCTCACCTCAGGGCACCATGTCGCGGCAGCGGTTTCCGTGCTCAGCGGATTAACACTTGTGTCCACGCTGTGTCAGCCTTTACTCGAGGCTCGATGCGCTTCATCTGGGTCGTCCTCCATGCGCAGTCAAGTGTGTCGCGCACGTTGCTCCGGCATCCGAAAAGGACAAAGTTACCAGAGAAGCAGCGGTATTTCGGCGTCGCTTCTGCTGTTCTTCTATCAGGCGGAATAGTTGGTCTTGGTTTAAATGGCGCTCGCCGCGTTGGTGTCGCTTTGGTGGGCGGCTCCTCCACTGCTGCACCGTCACTTAGCTGGTCGCCTTGTACCGCTTGAAGATGAGAGCGTTTTGTGGCCGAAACAGCGGTGTCTTCCATGGTTGCATCTTTGACATTTTGTAGGGGGTTTGCTTCGTTCTTTGAGGTATCTCCATTTCGACAGTAGGCGTCTTCTCTTGATTTTTCTTCTGCTCCTGTTCGAGTTGAGGCAGTTCATGCTGCGAGGCCGTCGTCGCCACTGTGTGCTCACCGCTTGAAGGTTGCAGGTCTTTTGCAGCAGCAGATGGTAAAACCCCTGCTTCCTTTGAGGCTTCCTCAGCCTCCACCTCATCCATGACATGTTCCGCCAGCTCGCTGTTCCTTGCCGGGCCCGTCATGTTCGCGTACGTGGGAACACGCTGGCTCTCATCATGCCCAAATCGCCGACAACGCGAGCACCTAGGCACTCGACAATCACGACGAATGTGGCCTTTTCCTTGACATCGCAGGCAAAGGGGGGCCTCCCTGCGACTACTAAAAGAGCTGGCTCACCTGCGATACGGATTTGGTGGGGAATGTCTTCCGCTGTGACACCTGTGTTCAGTTTTAGGCTCAACGTTCTAGTTGTGGACCCCTTTTCGGTGACGCCTTTAACACGCCACTTCTCTTTTGACGTTTGCGTCACTTCACCATATGGTCGGAAGGCCACCCGCACATCTTGGTTAGTCACATTGTGAAGAACCCAGTGCACCTTGACTCGTACTTCCTGCTTGTTGGGGTCGATAACGATGCACCGACGTTCCTTGACGGAAATGCTTTCAGCCGCGAGCACTTTCTGCATGGCCTCTGAACTCCTAAACGTAACCGCCCACACGTGATTCATTTGGAATGCTCCCAGGGCTACAACCTCAGGGAGCAAATCCAAACGCGCAAGGGCATCCCTGTAGTCCTCGACCCTATACGGCCGCGCCCGAACGTCACCGTGCAAAAATACTGTGTTGAAAACGATACGACTTGTAGGTAGGTGGGGCAGCATCACTTCATATTCCTCGTTATCATGAACAGCAATCCTGTTTCCGCGGCTCGGCTGAGCCGCTAACGCCGCTCCAACGGAGCACATGATAGCACGTACGTCACGCTCGGTGGCCGGAAGTGGACGGGATACTGGCCACTACACTAACGAGGAGGCGCAGGGAAGAGGCTAAGTGCTGTTCTGATGTGGCGAATAATGCAAGAAAGAAACAAAAACTAATCTCCCCGTCGGGGAATCGAACCCCGGTCTCCCGCTTGACAGGCGGGGATACTGGCCACTATACTAACGACGATTTTTTTAAATACCTTTTTATTGAAACAAGCACGATACATTGTTAAAAGCACCCCGGCTGCTTCAGCCGGTCACAAGTTAAAAAGACTTGATTTGAACTAAATCATCAAGCACACTCATCCACGCGGGTGGGTCTTTCTGCGCTCGGTACACATCACATATATAACATACACTTTCCACAAAGTTTTCCTTTGTAGTTCGGACGTTTACATCTGCATTGCGTACCGCCATTCGAGTTTTCCATAAACTATGCAGGCCGAGGAGCATAATCATGTCGTAAGGGACACCTGTATCATCTGTGTCTGTTGGTAAATAGCGGATTCCAATCGGTGTTAAAGGTAGTTCCTTTTTTAGTGTACGTTGCACGACATCCCAATAGAAGATCGCGTCCCAACATTCAGTGAACACATGTTCAACGGTTTCTGGCTTTTTGCACAGCAAGCAGTTCGTTGTCCATGGTACAAAAATGCCTTTGTCAGATAGCCATGTCTTAATTGGCAAGGTACCTGAGTGCAGTTTGAAAAAGAATGTTTTTGTACTTGGTTTAACTGGCATCCTTTTAATTCTTTTAAGAACATCTTGTCCTAGGCCTCCAGAGTTTATTATACGATACAGGGGCACTGGCATGATTACATCTTTAAGATTTTTGTGCAGTTTTTTCCTCTTTACAGTGCTGAGATACTCTTGTGAAAACCGAACCTTGAGAAATTGCACCGAGTCAACAACTTCTTTCAAATAACCTCTAGCGCCACATGTTGACAATCTCACAGTGGACACCATAAAATCAGGAAGAGCCCTGCTCAGACGCACCTGAATCATTGAGCGCAGGAAGGGGTCTTTCTGATCCTTCATAAACATAAAACGGGACACAACCTGGCGAACAAACAAATGCGCGAGACCCAGACCACCATCTTGAGCTGTTCGAAACAAATTGGTTCTTCTGACCCTCTCCCAACTTGAATTCCAGATAAACACAGCAAATACCCTATGCATTTTTTGAACATTTACACGCGACATAGCAAGAAACTGCAAAACATACCACACTTTGGCAATTAAAAAAATGTTGCATACTGTTGCTCTCGAAAACATCGACAAGTCTCGTCCTTGCCATGCCCTTGTTTTCTCGCTCACTTTTGACGTCGCCTCGTTCCAGAAATCTGCGCTCTTGTTATAGTGCTCGAGAGGCACACCCAAGTAGTTCAACAGCATGTTTGTCAACTGCAGATTCGCGAAAAACGGTGGTGTAATTCCTCAGCTTCCGTGCCAAAAGCCCACACTCTTTTCCCAATTGATCTCAGCCCCAGTTTGCTGGCAAAATCGCTTGGCGACGTCAACACTTTCTTGTACACTCTCGCGGTCACTGCAGAATAAAGCAATGTCGTCCGCATACGCAAGAATTTTAACATTAGATGACTGAAACCTGAAGCCACTTATTCGGTCGTTGTTAATAAGACTTAAACAGAAGGGCTCAAGGTAAAGTGCAAAAAGCAATGGTGAAAGCGGGCATCCCTGCCCTACAGAGGATTGCAGAGGGATGGGTTCACACAGGTTCTTATTGACAATTATTTGAACTGTACAGCTGCTGTAAACCATTTTAAGCCCGTCTTGTATTATGCTGCCCACATTTACATGTTCCAAAACTGAGCACAGGACATCGTGCGCCACGCAATCAAACGCCTTCGACAGGTCTAGCTGCACCATTGCAACTCGGCCACCGAAGACATCACAGCACTCAAGGATACTTCGAGCGATGTGCACATTTGTACAGATTGTACGCCCTTTCACTCCGCACGTTTGGTGCGGTCCAACTAGGTCCGTGATGACACTCTGCAAACGTTTGCCAAGAATCTTCATATAGATCTTATAGTCGACATTTGCGAGGGTTATCGGGCGATAAGCCCCCACAGATAGCATTTTTTCTCGGTCACATGTTTTGGGGATAAGCACAATGTGGGCAGTAGAGAAGGAAGGTGGCATTTGTTTTACATTGTATGCTTCTGCAATCATATCGTATAGCAGCGGGCTGACTTCTCTGAATGTTTTATAGAAAGCAGCGCCTAACCCATCAGGTGCTGGTGTTTTCCCAAGTGGCAGGTCCTCAATAGCCTTCTGAACTTCCTCTAAGCTAATAGGCTGTTCTAAGCGCGCACGTTTCTCTTCGTCTAATCGTGGCATGAGGTGCAAAAATTCGTCCCACAGACTGCCCTTTGCGCTTCTGTCATTCCCTATCAGTTCTTTGTAATGCTCAACAAACGCTCGCTCGATTTCTTCGCGGTCGGTCGTTATTCTGTTGCGGTAGCGGATCTGTTGAATTTAAGTTTGTGCTGCATATCTTCTTTCATCACACAATGCACGCTCATTCGGCGCTTCACCAGCCCACAACTTTTCGGCGCGCGCCCTTATCACAGCCGCTCGGTACTTATCTGCCAAAAGAGCTTCTAGCTGGCTTTTGACTTCTCGGATTTCTTTTATGTACAAACCGGGCACTACTGCTTCCATACTTGTCACAAAGTCTAATTTGCACTCCAATTTTTTGACTCGTTTCTTTTCGCTTTGATGAAGGATAGTTCCTCGTTCTATCGCTTTCATCTTGACTGTGTTCTTAAAATTTTCCCACTTATCTGCGCAGCTTGCTGATTTGACGCAAGGCATTTTGATTAAGTCTATAGTTTGTTTAACAAAGGTTTCATCCTCCAGCAATTTAACATTAAATTTCCAAAGTTTCCAGTTGAAACGAGTCCTACTATGTTTATTCCCAAAGCTTACAATAACAAGGCTGTGATCGCTGAAAGAAACATGTTTTACTTCATGGTTGGAACACATTGTCACAGATCCTATGCTTGCGTATACTCTATCTAGTCTTGCATTGCTACCGCGTTGGAAGTGCGTAAAACATTGTTGCGAGCCTTGAAGCAACACCCAGCCCAGATCTTCCATGTAGTGTTCTTGAATTATTGCATCGAGATACTGCGCACTCTGATCACGCACAGGGGTGATCGGCACTCGATCCTCTGGCATGCAAACACAGTTAAAATCACCCATCAAAACGACGCTTCTTTCGCAGTTCAAAAACACTTTGACCATTTCAAAAAAACTAACACGTTCCTTGTAATTGTTAGGGGCATACACACAAATAACTCTTCAAGAGTCTCAGAAAGGGTGAAATCGACAACCAGTAACCGACCCTCTTCGGATGTGACAATGGTTTCATTCCCAATTCCAAGATTATTTCTCAAAAATAACGCGCAATCTCCGGACTTTCCAACCGCGTGACATACGCAGACATTGTATCGGGACCGAAAAATTTCAACCATGCGATCTGTGTGTTCCTCGCTCTCAATCTTAGTTTCTTGTAATGCGATTATATCCAATTCATTTTCTAAAAAGAGGCGGTTGACCTCACACTGGCGCTTCCTCGCCGCCAGTCCACGCACGTTCAGCGTGGCTATGCGTAGTGGCAGTTGAATCGTTTGTTCATTTTTAAAGGCACCCACTGCTCGCGCGGTGCTCACCTCAGAGTACCGTGGCGCTGAAGGGGGTTCCGCGTGTTGGAGCTCCACAAAGCGCACCGCCTCGCAACGATCACACGCACTTTCACAGTCCATGGCCAAAGTTTGACGGTCAAGCTCACAGTTCCCTTCCATGGTATATCGTCTCCACCATGGCACGCTGATCCGGAAACCGACGGCAGCGCATTACAGCTGTAGAAGCGCTATTCAGGCGCCTCTACCACAGGTCCTATGGCTGGTGGAATATTTGGTCTTGGCCTGTAGGGCGACCGTCGCGTCATTACCGCCTTGGTGGGCGGCTCCTCCGCGGGTGCTCCATCAGTTTGTCGGTCATCTTTCACAGTTTCGAGGTAAGCGCGTTTTGTGGCTGTGACAGCAGCCTCTTCCAATGAGACATAATTATTGGGGTGTTCGATGTGAGGTTCGTCAAGTGTGCTAGCAGGGGCTCTGAGAGTAGGCGGCTGCTTTTCTTGGCTCGTCTTTTCCTCGGAGGCGTGTTGCGTTACTGGAGGTGCCTCGGCCGAACTTGTGCCGCTAGGCCCAACACTTGAAGGCTGCGTGCTCTTCTCGACGGTTGCTGCTTTGCCTCCAGCTGCCCTTGATGCTTCCTCGGCCTCCACCTCGTCCATAACGTGCTCAGTCATATCGATGTTCCTTCCAGGCCCGGTCTTGCTTGCGTACGTAGGTACACACTCGCTTTCCTCGTGACCAAACCGGCGACAGAGCGAGCACTGAGGTACCCGACAGTCGCGGCGAATGTGGCCTTTCCCTTGGCAGCGGAGGCAGAGCGGGGGCCTCCCAGCTACAACCAGAAGTGCAGGTTCACCGGCTATTCGCAGTTGGTGAGGTATATCTTCAACTGTCACTTTGGATTTGAGCTTCAGGCTTAGTACACGGGTAGTTGAACCTTTTTCTGTGACGCCGTGCACACGCCAGCGCTCCTTCGACAACTCGGTCACCTCGCCGTACGGAAGGAAGTCCGCACGCACTTCTTCATCAGTTACGTTGTGCAGGACCCAGTGCACTTTAATGCGAACCTCTTGCTTGTTGGGGTCAATTACGAGACACCGGTGATCCTTCACCCTCATGCTCCCGGCAGCACGCACTTTCTTAACGGCTTCCGTGTTCTTAAACGTGACTGCCCACACATGATTCATTTGAAATGCTCCCAAGGCCACAACCTCGGGTAGCGATTCCAAACGGGCCAGGGCATCCCTGTAGTCCTGGACCCTATACGGCCGCGCTCGAACGTCGCCGTGCAAAAATACGGTATTAAAAACAATACGACCTGTTGGGAGGTGGGGCAGCATAACTTCGTAGCCTGTGTCGTTATCTTCAGCAGTAAACCTATTTCCGCGGCTCGGCCGAGCCGCTAACACCGCTCCATAGGAGCACATGACAACACGTCCGTTCACAGTGGTGGCCGGAAGTGGAATCCCCCTGGCCACTATACTAACGAGGAGGCGCAGGGAATACGGCAAGAGCTGTTCTGAAATGGCGCAGAATGCAACAAAGAAACAAAAACTAAGCTCCCCGGCGGGGAATCGAACCCCGGTTTCCCGGGTGACAGGCGGGGATACTGCCCACTATACTAACGAGGAAGCGCTGGGAATAGGCTAAGTGCTGTTCTAATATGGCGCATAATGGCAGAAAGAAACAAACTAAGCTCCGCGTCGGGGAATAGAACCCCGGTCTCCCGCGTGACAGGCGGGGATACTGGCCACTATACTAACGAGGATTTTTTTTTCTTTATTACCGACTTGGCAACTACAAAGAACGATGAAAAGTCGCATGGAATTAAAAACACAAGTCACTTTCTTACAGGTTTCTTGTGATAGAATGAATTAGGTGACATGAACTTGTCCAAGATTGGCAGCCAATCCGGGGGTTCAGAGTGCCCTCCGAAAACATCACGCGTGTACATTACACTTTCAACAAAGTATTGATGGGCTGGGTGTACGACAACATGCTCATGGCGAACATCCATCCGCGTTCTCCATATGCTGTGCATACACAATACCATTAATAAATCACTGGGCACTTCTCCTGGCTGGGCGCATGGAAGGTAGCGTATGCCAAACGGAGTTATTGGTAACTCCGTTTTAATAGTACGCTGTAGCAATTCCCACAAAAAAACCGCATCGTGACAATCAAGGAAAATATGCTCTATGGTTTCCAGCTTTTTGCAAATTAAACGGTCAGCAGACCAAGGCACAAAAAGGCCTTTGCTTTCCAGCCATGGCTCCACCGGAAGAGTGCCGGTATGCAATTGAAAAAAGAAAGATTTAGTGGACGATCTGATGGGCATTCTTTTCACTCTCTTCAACACGTCCCGCTCCGGACCCAAAGCATACACAGCGCGATAAAGAGGCACAGGTGAAAAGGTTTCCAATAAATCTTTGTACAGCCGTTTTCGCGTAACAGTACACATATACTCATTTGAAAATCTCGCCTTCACTATTTGGAAGGACGCGACAACTTCGCGAAGAAAAGCACTTAGAGCCATTGTCCCTGTAGACATAGTCGAAACTACATATTCCGGCAGTGAATCACGCAATCGCACTTGGATTACCGTTCTGAGAAAAACATCGCTTTGTTCGCGCAAAAAAAAGAACCTTGTTACAATCTGCTTTAAGTATAAATGTGGCAAGCCCAGTCCACCGTTATGCACCGTATGAAAAAGATTGCATCGACTGGTACGCTCCCATGTTGAAACCCACACAAACGTGGCAAATACCCTATGCAGTTTTTGAACAGAGATTCTTGACATAGATAACACTTGCAGCATGTAAAAAATTTTTGCAACTATGAACATATTGCAAACGGTAGCTCTTGCGAACACAGAAAAGTTATGTCCTCCCATTTGTTTGTTTGAGATTTCACTTGCTCAACTTCACCGGCCCAACATTCCTTGCTTTCACGGTAATGCTTTAGTGGCACGCCAAGGTAATTGCCTGGCGTTGTTGTCCTTTGCATACTGGAGAATAGTTCAGGCGCGTATTGCCAGTTTCCGTGCCAAAATCCTAAACACTTTGGCCAACTAATTTCACTTCCACTTGCAACGCAAAAAGCTTGTGGCTTCTTTTACAACTTCTTGCACGCTCTCATGATCAGTACAAAAAACCGCAATATCGTCCGCGTATGTCAAAACCCGAACTTCACTTTGAAAAAATCTATAACCGCGTATGTTTGGCCTTGTAAGCAATCTTAAACAGAAAGGATCCAGATAAAGCGCAAACAAAAGGGGAGACAGAGGACAACCCTGCCTTACTGACGACTGAACAGGTATACGATCAGTTAAATGCTTATTCATGACCAGTCTCGCTGAACAGCACTCGTAAACCATTTTCACGCCCTTTGTAATCACGGAACCAGCATTGACATACTCAAAAACAGGGAACAAAAATTCATGTACCACTTTATCAAATGCTTTGTGGAGGTCTAATTGCATCATGGCTACGTTGTCATGCATCGCGTCACAACATTCGAGTACACTCCTTGCTGCGTGTATGTTAGTAAAAATGGTCCTTCCTTTTATACCGGATGTCTGATGTGGGCCTACAAGAGAAGTAATTACACGTTGGAGTCGTCGCCCTAATACTTTCATCTAAATTTTATAGTCAACATTCGTTAGACTTATAGGACGGTAAGACGCTACAGACTGAAGCTTAACTGGGTCATCTGTTTTCGGGATTAGTACAACGTGTGACATTCGAAAAGACGGAGGAGGTACGTTCTTTTCGTAGCATTCACTAATAACTCTTTCCAGTAAAACAGCCATTTCAGTTGGAAAGGCCTTGTATATGGCAGTACCAAGACCATCTGGTCCGGGTGACTTATTGGAATTTAATTCCCCGATAACGGCCTCAATTTCTTCGGAAGTAATACTTGCTTCAAGTGTCTGCGCCACTTCGTCTTCCACTCTTGGCATCAGCGACAGAAAGTCTTTTCTGAAGTGTTCAATGTCCGGTGTTTTCAGGCTAAACAACTCGCTGTAAAATTCTACAAACGCCCGTTCAATAGTTTTTTTTTTCGAGGTAACTACGTTCTGATAGCAGATTTCTTTTATTCCTTTGTGACACTGCGTACCTTTTTTCGTCACTAAGTGCCCTTTTCGTGGGCGTCTCTCCGAGCCACAATTTTTCGCTGCGTGCCCTTATCACCGCACCGCGATACTTCTCTTCATCCATCACCTCAAGTTTGGTTTTTATCTTTTTAATATCTTGGGCGAACAAGCCAGGCATAACGCTCTCCATGCTAAGCATGTATTCAAGTGTGCTACGAAGTTCTTTTTCTTGTTCTCTTTCTTTACGTCGGAGAGTGCATGCTCGGTCAATAGCAGCTATCTTTATCTCGCACTTAAACTGCTCCCATGCTTGTATAAAATTAGAGTCATTTTGTAACATATGCTTAATATATTCTTTAACTTTAGAGGTAAACTCTTCATCCAGCAGAAGTTTTTCATTAAATTTCCATAGCTCCCAATTGAACTTTGTTGCCTTACTTTTCATGCCTAGAGTAATCATTACGAGGGAGTGGTCACTAAAGCTCATGCGAAGTGTTTGATATTCCGAGCACAAGGGCACACAATCTATGGGAACATATATTCGGTCCAACCTTGCATGACAGCTACCTTGAAAGTGCGTGAACTTTGCTTGGCCTTCATGCGTCATTATACAGCCAGCATCTTCAAGCTCTGCCTCAATAACAATGTCATTAAGTAACTCTGCACTCTTGTCTCGAAGGACACGGTCTGTTGTTCTATCTTCTGGTCTGCAGACACAGTCGAAGTCTCCAAGCAGGAGAACACGCCTCTCATGTACTAAGAAGGATTTTATATAGTGAAAAACCTCTTCGCGCTCAAACGTTCTAGTCGCCGCATAAACGCAGATCACTCTCCAGTCAAATCCAGAAAAACTGAAATCACATATCAATAGCCGTCCACTCTCACACGAGAACACGGACTGTACACACTCTAATCAATTTCGGATGAAAATGACACATCCCCCCGATCTTCCAACCGCATGACAAACGCAAACACTATATCTAGAACGATATATTTCAGCCATTTTCTCTGTTTGTTGTTCGCTTTCCATTTTGCTCTCTTGAACTGCTAGCACATCAATTTCATTTTCCAGCAGAATGCGGTTCAGCTGCAGTTGTCTCCGATGCGTTGACAGCCCCCTCACATTTAGCGTGGCTACGCGCAAGCCAGTGGATAAATTGGTCGCCATCTCAAGAAATCATAAATCGCGAAACATATATCACACATATCTTTTGCAGAAAGACAGCATTGCGGTTGATCTGTTGCACGGGATGACCATTCTTCCTTTTTGGCGAGTCCGTCCGTCGTTCCAAGCGCTGCTCCCGATCATGGACCGGGCTTGTAACGTCTCGACCGGAAAGGGTACCCCCGCTATGGCGGAGACACAGGTGACACAGTTCTCCGGTCTGGAGGCACGTTTGGTCTTGGCTTGAAGGCCGACCGGCGAAGGGGGCCGCCTTCAGTGGAGGCTGTCCGTTTTCCGCTCCTCCTTGTGTTGATCCCTCGTTGACAATGTCTTCGTGCACACGCTTCACAGGCAAGGTAGAAGCAGCTGGCATCTCAACTTCAGTGTCCCCCTGTTCCTCACTGTGTTGCGTAGCCGACGCTGGGCTTGCTGCACTGGCATTGCCGTTTTCTTTCGAGGGTGTCTCGGTCCCAGCGACATTCGACAACGGAACTATCAACTCTGAATCAGTGTTCTTTAAGGGCAGGGGTCTTCTCAGAGGATTGTTCTTTCTGCACTGCATCCTCAGTGATTCCACTGCTCGCTTCCTCGGCGTCCACTGCGTCCATCAAGTGCTCGCCTGCCACTTCACTCGGCACGGGGCCTGCAACGTTGGCATACGTGCGCACACACTGGGACTCGTCATGGCAGTAGCGACGACACAGCCCGCAGCGCGGCACACGACAATCCCGACGTATATGTCCTTTCCCCCGGCACCGTAGGCAAAGCGGGGCTCTGCCTGGAACGTGGACGAGTGCGACGTCCTCGGCTACCCGAAGCTGATGCGGCAGGTCCTCAATGGTTACGCCCACTTTTAGCTTCAGCGTGACCGTTCGAGTAGTTGAAGAGTAGTTGAAGCGAGTAGTTGTCGACACACCCTTGCACTTTCCACTTTTCTCTTGATATTTCGGTAACTTTTCCAAAAGCCGCCAACGCCGCTCGCACATCATCGTCGTGCACGCCGTGAAGCAGCCAGAAAAGCTTCAACCTGATGCCTTGGTTACAGGGGTCAATGACCACGCATCGGTGCTCCTTCACTTCGAAAGCTTCGGCTTGCAAAATCTTCGCTTTCCCCTCTTCACCTTTAAACGTTACCGCCCATACGTGATTCATTTGATATGCCCCGAGGGCAACCACTTCCGGCAAAAGTGAAAGACGAGCGAGGGAGTCTCGAAAGTGCTCCACCCGGTACGGCCTGGCTTTTATGTCGCCATGCAAAAAAACAGTATGCAAAACACTCGAACCTGTAGGCAGATGCGGTAGAACCAGTTCATAATCCTTGGCAGGCCTTTCAGTACTCCTGATACCACGGCCCAGCTGTGCCGCGGAATCCGCTCCTTGGGAGCACATGATACACACGTCCGTCACGCTCGGTGGCCGAAAGTAGCCTCGACTATACTAACGAGGAGGCGCATAGAAGCCGCAAAGCGCTGTTCTCAAAGGGCGCAGAATGCAACAAAGAAACAAAAACTAAGCTCCCCGTCATGGAATCGAACCCCGGTGTCCCGCGTGACAGGCGGGGATACTGGCCACTATACTAACGAGGAGGCGCAGGGAAGCCGGCAAGCGCTGCTCTCAAAGGGCGCAGAATGCAACAAAGAAACAAAAACTAAGCTCCCCGTCGGGGAATCGAACCCCGGTGTCCCGCGTGACAGGCGGGGATACTGGCCACTATACTAACTTTTTTTTTTTCTTTATTGCCTGACTTTGACACAAATACAACGCACTGGAAAACAAAACAACAGGAACAAAGGAATAGTATATGTACACAAAGCTAGTTCGCGTTGCGTATCCCCCACTGAGAGGCAGGCATTGTCATTTTAAAATTCCTTGAGCACCGTCAAAGGTTCCAGCTTTGACAGCCACTCAGGAGCACATGGTTGCAATTTAAGCACGTCGAGCCATCGCTGCACACTTTCACGGAAATACATGCGGGCTGGCCGTGCATCTGGATCGCAGTGAAAACCAGCCATTCGTGTGCGCCATATACTGTGGAGGCACATTAACATAACCTGGTCTAACGGCATATCATCGTGGTTTTCCAATGGCAAATACCTAATGCCATGAGAATCAAGTGGCAACTGTTTTTTAATTGTCCTTTGCAGAACATCCCACAAATATACCCCCTCCCAGCAATGCAAAAACACGTGATCTATTGTCTCTGGCTGTTTGCAGATGAGACATTGGGCCCCCCACGGTAGGAAAATACCCTTTTCCTCCATAAATGATTTTACACTCAAAGTACCGGTATGTAGCATAAAGAAAAACGTTTTAGCTCCCGTAGCAACTTGCATTTTCTTTACGCGTTTTAATACATTACTTCCTGTGCCTCCATAGTATAAAGCTCGGTACAAGGGCACCGGGAACACCACTTCACAAACATCCTTGTATAATGTTCTCCTGTTAACATTACTTAAATACTCTTTCGAAAAACGTGCGCTTAAGAATTTCACGCTGAAAACAATTTCCCTAAAGTATCCAAAAAGAGATCCCGGCATACATTGCGTATAAACTACGAAATCAGGCAACGCTCGACCAAGTCTTTGTTGACACACTGTGCGCAGGAATGGATCACTGGCATCCCTAAAAAACATGAACCGGTTGACAATCTGTCGCACAAACAAATGACCCAGACCAAGCCCCCCATGCTTCACCTGCCGGAACAAATTTGTCCGACTGCACCTCTCCCAACTCGAGGCCCAAACAAACACCGCAAAAACTCGATGCAATTTTTGCACATTTACACGGGAGCAATGCAACACTTGCATTACATACCATAACTTACTAATTAAAAACAGGTTACAAACTGCGGCTCTTGCAAATATTGATAATTGAGCGCTTTTCCATTTCTCCGCTTTTTCACGGGTTTCTCTGACCTGCTCTAGCCAGTATGGCTCGCTTTCCTTGTGAAATTCCAAGGGCACACCCAAGTACTTTGCAGGCGTTGTAACCCACGACACATTAGCGAAAGTGTCGGGGGTCAGCTGCCATTCTCCGTGCCAAAATCCCAGGCACTTACCCCAGTTAACTTTACTCCCTGTGACTTTCTAAAATGTTTTACCACATCCACTGTCCTCTTTATACTCTCCTTATTCACACAAAAAACCGCAACGTCGTCTGCGTAAGCCAGCAATTTGACTTCTGACTCCTGCAGTCGAAACCCATCAATGTCATTGTTTTGTAGGATGCTTAAACACAATGTTTCAATATAAATGCCGAACAAAAGAGGGCTGAGGGGGCAACCTTGGCGCACCGAACGTCGTAAGTTGATGGGGGCCCCCAGTGACTTATTGACAATTAATCTCGTAGTGCAGTTACGGTACGCCAAGGCCACTCCCTCTCGAATAACAGAGCCGACATTAACATGGTTTAATGTACTGAACAGAATAGTATGCGCCACACAATCAAAAGCTTTCTCCAAGTCCAACTGCAGTAAAGCAACACACGCATGAGTTGCATCGCAGCATTCGAGCACACTTCTCGCTTTGTGAATGTTCTGAAAGATGGATCGCCCTTTGATACCGCACGTTTGGTGAGGGCCCACTAGTTCGCATATAACCGTTTGTAGTCTGCCAGCAAGCACCTTCATATAAATCTTGTAATCAACGTTCGTCAGAGCAATGGGCCTGTAAGACGACAACTGCCTAAGCTTATCTGGTTGGTCAGTTTTCGGAATAAGTACTGTGTGCGACGATCCGAAAGACGCAGGCAGTGCCCTCAGCTCATACGCTTCATTAAATAAGGCACACAACAAAGGAGATAGCTGTTGCTTGAACGCTTTATAAAAAGCCGCACTCAGGCCATCAGGCCCGGGTGATTTCCCAGGGTTTAAATTTTCTATTGCCTGCTGCACTTCTTTTTCGCTTATTGGCCGCTCCAGTCTTTCTTTTTGTTCGTCATCAATTTTTGGCATCGCGTCAAGAAAGGATTCTTTAAAACGGTCCAGATAAACCTCTCGGGACGAAAATAGCTCTTCATAATACTCCCGGAAAGCTTTCGCGATTCCTTCGTTATCGGTTTCTGTGCGTCCTGCCCAATCTACCTCTGCCACGTGATTTCGCCTTGCATTTGCTTTTTCTATTCCCAACGATCTTTTTGTCGGCGTCTCATCCATGGCCAATTTTTCCGCTCTCGCACGTACCAGTGCTCCGCGATAACGGTCTTCGTCATTCAGTTGAAGTCTTTGTTTTATTTTTCTAACGTCGTCCATGTATAACCCTGGCGTGTTACACTCCAGGGCTAACAATTTATCTAGCAAAGATCTTAAATGCATTTCATTTTGTTTTTCTTGAAACCGTATGCAGCTGGCCTTTTCTATAGCTTTGATTTTAATTTGTTGCTTACACAGTTCCCATTCTTGACCCAGTTCGTGGGTGTCCTCCTGACAAATATTACCAATTTCTTCTTCTACTAGTCTGGTGAACTGCTCGTCATTCAGCAGTTTATTATTTAACTTCCACAATTCCCAATTAAAACCGCTACCTCCCTTTCTTGGTCCAATTGTACACTGAACCATGCAGTGATCTGAGTACGTTACCGCCAAAACATGATAATCCTGGCATTTTGGAGCCAGTTCTGCGGCCACATAAATTCTGTCAAGGCGGGCGTGGCTAGCACCCTGAAAATGCGTATACTGAACCCGTCGCTCGCTCGTGAGACACTCTGCAACGTCTTCCAGTGCAAACTCGTCAATCAAGCGCGAAAGTACCTCTGTGCTACGATCCCTAAATGTACGAAGGCTAGTTTTGTCACCGGACCTCAGTACACAATTGAAATCTCCCAGTAAGACAAGTTGCTTATCCGTGTTTAAATACTCTTCAACAAAATCAAAGAAAGCAGCCCTCTCATCAACTATCGTAGGTGCATATATACAAACAGCCCGCCACTCAGCCGAGCAAAAACTAAAATCAAGGACCACGCCCCGACCCGACGGAAAAGAAGCATGCGACTGCACTACAAGACCCGGCAACTTCTTCACAAACAGGACGCATCCAGCAGAAGTACCGACTGCATGGCTGACAACTGCGTAAAACCGCGACGTGAAACGTTGCACCATGCTCTCGGTCTCTTGTTCACCCTCGACTTTTGTCTCTTGAACTCCAAGTATATCGATGTCATTTTCATTTAAAAGGCGCAGGACTTGGCTCTGCTTCCTTTTCGCTGCTAGACCTCTCACGTTAAGGGTCGCAATCTTTAGTGACAGTTCATAAGCCATTTTCTTAGAGTGAAAAGAGGCCAAGAGCATGGTGCTTACCTCTCACGTCTAGCATGGCGCTAGACGCTTTCGTTGGCGCCAGAGCCATGAGGTTGGACTGGCAGACCTTGTGACAGGGGCGGCTTTTCGGCAGCTCTCCTGTCCGCCGAGACATTCGGTCTTGGTTTGAAGGTCGCCCTCCTCCCTATTGGCGTTTTTATCGGCGGCTCGTCGTTGCTAGCTGCCTCTGCCTGGCTTGTCTCACTTGTGCTCTCGTCGTGGGCACGCTTCGCAGGGCCTTGGACGTTGGTCGCTCGGCCGCTGCTCTTTTCAAGGGTTTCCTGTCGGCCCGCAGACTCCGGAAGTTCAGTTTTTGAGCTCTCGGCATCGCTCACACTTTCTTCCTCTGACGGTCCGTTGTTCGGTAGCGTGACTTCCTTGTCTGGCCTACTGAGTATCTCGTCACCGCCCCCCGGGGGCACTAACATGCCTGTCGTTGCTGTTAGCTTTTCAGCTTCTCCGACCCCCTTTGCGGCCTCTTCTGTCTCTGCGACATCCATTTGGTGCTCCGTCATGTCCGCCCTCGCTGTCGGTGCAGTGGCCACTGCATACGTTCGTACGCAATCTTCCTCGGAGTGGCCAAAACGCTTACATGTCGAACACCGCGGAATTTTACATTCCCGGCGCACATGACCGGTCCCGCGGCAGCGCAGGCACTGCATTGGCCGCCCAGGCACCACAACAAGGGCCAACTCCCCTGCTACTCTTATCTGGTGAGGCAGGTCTTCTATCCTCATCCCGGGCTTCAACTTCAGGAGTACGGCTCTCGTTGTGGAGACCTTTTCGTGCACGCCCTGGACTCGCCACCGCTCACGGGTCACTTCGGTCACCTCACCGAAAGCCGCAAAAGCAGTTCGGATGTCCTCATCCGCGACGCCATGCAACATCCAGTGGAGCCGTAGCTTCACCTGTTGGTCCTCCGGGTCAATGACGATGCACCGTCGACCTTTCACTTGGAGCTCCTTGAAGGCTACCAGCCGCTTGGTTGCTTCAGTGCTGCTCAAAGTCACCGCCCAGACATGGTTTATTTGGTAAGCCCCCAAGGCCACCACGTCTGGGAGCGTACCAGTCTTGGCCAGGGCGTCCCGGAAATCTTCAACCCTGAAGGGTCGCACTCGTACGTCTCCGTGCAAAAAAACTGTGTTGAAAACAACACGTCCGGTGGGCAGATGCGGCAAAATGAGCTGATATTCTTTATCATCGATTGCGTTAAGCCTGTTACCGCGGCCAGCCTGGGCCGCAATCGCCGCTCCGCCGGAGCTCATGATTCTGCGTCCGTACACGCCGGTGGCCGGAAGTAGAATGGCCACTATACTAACGAGGAGGTGCAGGGAAGCCGGCAAGCGCTGTTCTCAAAGGGCGCAGAATGCAACAAAGAAACAAAAACTAAGCTCCCCGTCGGGGAATCGAACCCCGGTGTCCCGCGTGACGGGCGGGGATACTGGCCACTATACTAACGAGGAGGTGCAGGGAAGCCGGCAAGCGCTGTTCTCAAAGGGCGCAGAATGCAACAAAGAAACAAAAACTAAGCTCCCCTCGGGGAATCGAACCCCGGTCTCCCGCGTGACAGGCGGGGATACTGGCCACTATACTAACGAAGAGGCGCAGGGAAGAGGCTAAGTGCTGTTCTGATATGGCGCATAATGCTAGAAAGAAACAAAAACTAAGCTCCCCGTCGGGGAGTCGAACCCCGGTGTCCCGCGTGACAGGCGGGGATACTGGCCACTATACTAACGAAGAGGCGCAGGGAAGAGGCTAAGTGCTGTTCTGATATGGCGCATAATGCAAGAAAGAAACAAAAACTAAGCTCCCCGTCGGGGAGTCGAACCCCGGTGTCCCGCGTGACAGGCGGGGATACTGGCCACTATACTAACGAGGAGGTGCAGGGAAGCCGGCAAGCGCTGTTCTCAAAGGGCGCAGAATGCAACAAAGAAACAAAAACTAAGCTCCCCGTCGGGGAATCGAACCCCGGTGTCCCGCATGACAGGCGGGGATACTGGCCACTATACTAACGAGGATTTTTTTTTCTTTATTACCAATTTTCAACCACACAGCATACACTGATTTTTTTTCTTTATTGCCGTGAAACACAAAACAAAAAATACACATGATAAAACACGTCAACTACACTTAGCTAACGCGTACGTGGCTAAAATCTTTTCAAGTGCACTAACTCATCAAAGAGACAATGCCATTGTGGCGGATACTGCTGCCTCCTGAAAGTTTCGCGTATATACACAGCACTTTCAATAAAGGTTTCACGCGCTGATTGTGTATCTATATCTGCACGATGCATCTGCATTCGAGTTTTCCACAAACTATGGAGGCCATGAAGCATAATTAGATTATAAGGTGGATCATCGTTCTGCACTGGTAGGAATCTTATACAGTAAGGTGTTAATGGAAGTTCCTTTTTAATTTTCCTTTGGAGGACGTCCCATAGAAAGACAGCATTCCAACACTGTAAGAAAACGTGTTCAATTGTTTCCGGTTTTTTGCACAACAGGCAATTTGTTGTTCATGGGACGAAGATGCCTTTTTTCATTCAGCCAGGTTTTAACAGGGAGCGTATTAGAGTGAAGTTTGAAAAGGAACGTTTTAGCAGATGGCCTCGCGGGCATCTTAACTCTTTTCAAAACGTCCTGCCCTGGGCCTCCACAGTGTAATGCCCGGTAAAAAGGCACCGGCAGCATCACGTCAATGAGATCTTTATAGTTTTTGTTCTGGGAACATTGTAAAGGTAATCAAAAGAAAACCGCACTTCAAGCAACTTGCACGAAAAAACAACCTCGCGCAGGTAGCCAGTCACAGTACCAGGCATGTTTTCACATGACACAATCCATTCAGGGAGCAGCCTCTGTAATCGCACATGCATCACAGTTCTTAGAAAGATATCTTTTTGATCACGGAGGAATATAAATCGCGAACCCACCTGACGCAAGAACAGATGTGCAAGGCCAAGCCCGCCCCTTTTAACAGAAATAAACAAATTCGTCCAGGCGGTTTTTTCCCATGTGCATGCCCAAATAAATACAGCAAAAACGCGGTACATTTTCTGAATTGAGGTTCGTGAGACACACAACATATTTATGAGGTACCACAGCCTCGAAATAAGAAAAAGATTGCAAATAGAAGCGCGCGAAAACATTGAGAGTTGCCTTCCTTGCCAGGCATCCGCTTTTTTTTTTTTCGCTCTGGATGTTTCTTCCATCCAGTGCACGTTAGGATCTTGATAACATTCTAAAGGCACGCCTAGATATCGTGTTGGGAGACCAGACCATCGCAGCTTACAGAAGAAATCAGGTGTCACGTCCCAATCACCCTGCCAAAACACAGAGCTTTTCTCCCAATTGATCTTACATCCAGTTTGATCACAAAATGTTTGGACGACACTCGTGACTTCACAGATGCTCTTTCCAGTTGCACAAAACACTGCTATGTCATCAACATATGCTAGCATTTTCACGTGTGCTGATTGCAGCTTGAACCCTAAAATGCCATCGCTATCAATGATAGCCAAGGAAAGTGGCTCTAAATACAGTGCAAAAAGCAGGGGTGAGAGCGGGCAGCCCTGCCTTACCGATGAACGTACTGCGATGCTGTCAGTCAGTTCACCATTCACTATAATACGGGCCGTGCAGTTCGCATACGCCATTTTAACACCCTCCACTATGACGTCACCAAGGTTAAAATGCTCCAAAATGGAAAACAGAATTTCGTGAGAAGCACGGCCAAAGGCTTTCGCCAAATCTAACTGCATCATGGCTATCTGACCACCGAGTGCATCAACACATTCTAGTACGGTTCTTGCGACACGTATATTCGTGGCAATGGATCGACCCTTGATGCCGCACGTTTGATGAGACCCAACCAATTTCTTTATTACGCTTTGCAGTCGTTTTGCTAAAACCTTCATGTACACCTTGTAGTCAACATTGGTGAGGCTAATTGGTCGATATGACCCCACCTACAGTCGTTTCTCCGGATCATATGTCTTGGGTATTAGAACAATGTGCGATGTAGAGAAAGACAATGGGACAGTATTACGTTCATAAGCTTCAGTGATTACACAGCGTAAACTGAGCCGCATACTGCTGAAAAGTTTTAAAGAAGGCCGCGCTTAGACCATCCGGCCCAGGGGCCTTCCCAGTTGTCAGGTCATCTATTGCAGATACTATCTCCTGCAACGTTATCGGTGTTTCTAGGCGCGCTTTACTTTCGTTATCCAGTGCAGGCATCAGTTTTAGAAAATCTGTTTGAAAGCCGCCTACAGTCTGAAGCTTAGCGCTAAGCAGTTCTTCGAAGTGCTCTGCTACCGCACGCTGAATATCTTTAGCATCTTCAGTGATATGGCCGGCATACCTTATACTCCTTATTTCTTTCTGGCAGGCGTATCTTTTCTCGTCTGCTAGCATCATTTTGTCGGCACTTCCCCTGCCCAAAGTTTTTCAGCACTTGCACGTATGACAGCCGCTGTGTATCTTTCGTTGTCGATTGTTTCCAACTCACTTTTTATCTCTCGTATTTTACTGGCGAAATGCCCTGGCACAGAACTTTCCATGCTAAAAAAAAAAAAAAAACCCGAGTTGTTCATTCAGTTCTTTTTCTTTTTCTTTCTCTTTATGCCGGACCTTACAGCTCTTTTCAATGGATTTCAATTTGACCCACTCTTTGAAGCTGTCCATTCCGCTGCAAAACTTACTGGTCGCATAGCAAGGCGATTTTCAAACTCGGTCTTAACTTCCGTAAGGAACTCTTCATCGGCAAGAAGTTTGGCATTCAGTTTCCATAGGTGCCAGTTAAAGCGCGATATCTTTCTTTTCCTACCAAACACTGCACTCACGAGACAATGATCACTGAAAGACACAGGTTTGACCTCATATGCAGTACATAGGGAAACAAGATCAACCGAGGCATACACCCTGTCCAATCTAGCATGGCTATCTCGCTGAAAGTGCGTGAACTCTGGCTGGTTTCCAGTGGAGAACACACTACCAACATCCTCAAGGCCATACTCATGCACAACTGCATTCAACAGCTCGGAGCTTCTGTCTCTTCGAGGTTTACACTTCGCCGCTCGGTCCACAGCTGCGCACACACAGTTGTAGGCACCAAGTACAAGCAAGATTTTATCGGCCTTCAACCACAATTCAATAGACTCAAAAAACGATTCACGTCCGCATTTTGAATTGGGAGCATACACACACACAACACGCCAGCATAAATTACAGTAGGTAAAATCAGTAACCAAAAGCCGACCACTTGGACAGGCAAAAACGGACTCTACGCTTACTACCAGCGTGTTACGTGTAAATAAAAGGCATCCACCCGATACACCAACAGAATGGTATACACACACATAAAAGTTTGCTTGAAAAGAAGCCACCATACGGTCAGTGCTTTCGCGGCTCTCAATCTTTGACTCTTGCACAGCTGCTATATCTATATAATTATCCACAAGGAGGCGACTGAGCTGGCATTGTCGCCTTTTCGCTCCCAGCTCTCTGACATTCAAAGTAGCTACGTGTAACGGCGAATTAAGATTAACAGTCATGTATTAGAAAGAGACGCCCGTACCCGCATGGTGCGTGCCTACCTTCATGGTTGCGTGGCCTCCGCTTCTGAAGAACAGCGGCGTATGTGTGCATGTAATGTCCTCCCAGGAGAGCGTCGGGCTGCATTCAAACGAAGTCCAAGCACCGTCTTTCATTTTTTTTCCTAACACAAGCACCGCTTGGTTGCAGAAGGTTCCTGACGCTGGTCGGTAGGCAGCCTACCCACAAAACGCTCAGGACAGCACAGAACTACGGAGGCGGTTTCCCCGCCTGCCGTGTGTCAGCCGAGAAGTTCGGCTTTGGTCTTAAAGTTGCTCTTCGGACGCCCGCAGATTTCGGCGGCGGCTCACCACAAACACCGCCTGGCAGCTGATTCTCCTCGACGCTTTCCTCGTGCGGACGTTTCGCGGCAATTAGGGCTGCTGTCTCCGGCCCAACCTCCATGGCGTCAGTACAGGAAGGCTCTGTACTGAGATGGTCCTTAACGTCAGAAAATTTGATTACGTCTTCAGACGCTTTCTTTGTCGCGCTTTCATGGTCCTGGGATGGAACGTTCAAGACATGCAGAGTTTCATTCTTTTTATTTGAGACCGTCACATTATTCTTTGTTAAAACCGCCATGGAAGGGGCGTCCTGTTTTGTTGACTGACCTCTAATGTCACCAGTCTCCTCTGCATCCGCCTCGTTCATAATTAACTCGGACGAGTCTTCGCTGGTCCCAGGTCCGGCAATGCTAGCGTAGGTACGAGCACACTGCCTGTCTTCATGCCCGAACCGTCGACAGGTTCCGCAGCGAGAAACCCGGCACTCTTTGCGGATGTGGCAGGTACTCCGGCAGCGTAGGCACAACGGGGGTCTGCCTGGCACAATAACGAGCGCCAGCTCACCGCTAACATTCAGCTGATTCGGCAGGTCATCCAGCTTCATGCCAGCTTTCAGCTTCAGCGTGACGAGCCTAGTAGTAAAGCCCTTTTCAAACATACTTTTAACACGACAGCGCTCAAGGGAAACTTCCGACACCTTTCCGTACGGCGCAAATGCAGCACGAACATCTTCGTCTGGCACGTTGTGTAGTAGCCAGGAAAGTTTGAGTCGCACGTCCTGGTTCGCCGGGTCAATCACCAAGCAGCGACCGTTTTTCACAGACAGCTCACCTGCACTTACAATCTTGTTGACGGCTTCAGTATCCTTGAGAGTGACGGCCCAGACGTGGCTCATCCGATACGCCCCCATAGCGATAACATCGGGGATTAGCGAGTGTTGTGCTAAAGCATCCCGGAAATCTTCCACCCGATATGAGCGGGCCCTGATATCGGCGTGCAAAAAAACGGTATTCAAAACAAACCGACATGTTGGCAGTGCAGGCAAAACGACCTGGTAAGTATTGTCCTGTTCAGCAGTCCTGTTACCGCGGCCTGACGTGGCCACTGAAGCCGCTCCTGAGGAGCCCTGCATCCTGCGTCCGTTCACTGGCGTGGCCGGAAGCAGAATCCCCACAGCATACACTCTGAACACACAAAAAACAAAACAAAAAGGGGCTTTTAGCATTACTATACTAACGAGGCGGCGCAGGGAAGACGGCAAGCCCTGTTCTGAAATGTCGCTGAATGCAAAAAAGAAACAAAAACTAAGCTCCCCGTCGGGGAATCGAACCCCGGTCTCCCTCGTGACAGGCGGGGATACTGGCCACTATACTATTTTTTTTTCTTTATTTCCTGGCTTTGGTGTTGTGTTCTTGTGAAATGGTATGTACTGGCCACTATACTAACGAGGAGGCGCAGGGAAGACGGCAAGCGCTGTTCTAAAATGGCGCAGAATGCAAGAAAGAAACAAAAACTAAGCTCCCTGTCGGGGAATCGATCCCGGGTCTCCCGCGTGACAGGGGGGGATACTGGCCACTATACTAACGAGGCGGCGCAGGGAAGACGGCAAGCGCTGTTCTAAAATGGCGCAGAATGCAAGAAAGAAACAAAAACTAAGCTCCTTGTCGGGGAATCGATCCCGGGTCTCCCGCGTGACAGGGGGGGATACTGGCCACTATACTAACGAGGAGAAGCAGGGAAGACGGCAAGCGCTGTTCTAAAATGGCGCAGAATGCAAGAAAGAAACAAAAACTAATGTCCCCGTCGGGGAATCGATCCCGGGTCTCCCGCCTGACAGGGGGGGATACTGGCCACTATACTAACGAGGAGGCGCAGGGAAGACGGCAAGCGCTGTTCTAAAATGGCGCAGAATGCAAGAAAGAAACAAAAACTAAGGTCCCCATCGGGGAATCGATCCCGGGTCTCCCGCCTGACAGGGGGCGATACTGGCCACTACACTAACGAGGCTTTTTTTTTTCTTTATTACCGACTTGGCAACTACAAAGAACGATGAAAAGTCGCATGGAATTAAAAACACAAGTCACTTTCTTACAGGTTTCTTGTGATAAAATGGATTAGGTGACATGAGCTTGTCCAAGACTGGCAGCCAATCCGGGGGTTCAGATTGCCCTCCGAAAACATCACGCGTGTACATTACACTTTCAACAAAGTATTGATGGGCTGGGTGTACGACAACATGCTCATGGCGGACATCCATCCGCGTTCTCCATATGCTGTGCATACACAAGACCATCAATAAATCACTGGGCACTTCTCCTGGCTGGGCGCATGGAAGGTAGCGTATGCCAAACGGCGTTATTGGTAAGTCCTTTTTAATAGTGCGCTGTAGCACGTCCCACAAAAAAACCGCATCGTGACAATCAAGGAAAATATGCTCTATGGTTTCCAGCTTTTTGCAAATTAAACAGTCAGCAGACCAAGGCACGAAAAGGCTTTGCTTTCCAGCCATGGCTTCACCGGAAGAGTGCCGGTATGCAATTGAAAAGAGAAAGATTTAGCGGACGATCTGATGGGCATTCTTTTCACTCTCTTTAACATGTCCCGCTCCGGACCCAAAGCATATACAGCGCGATAAAGAGGCACAGGTAAAAAGGTTTCCAATAAATCTTTGTACAGCCGTTTTCGCGTAACAGTACACATACACTCATTTGAAAATCTCGCCTTCACTATTTGGAAGGACGCGACAACTTCGCGAAGAAAAGCACTTAGAGCCATTGTCCCTGTAGACATAGTCGAAACTACATATTCCGGCAGTGAATCACGCAATCGCACTTGGATTACCGTTCTGAGAAAAACATCGCTTTGTTCTCGCAAAAAAAAAGAACCTTATTACAATCTGCTTTAAGTATAAATGTGACAAGCCCAGTCCACCGTTATGCACCGTATGAAACAGATTGCATCGACTGGTACGCTCCCATGTTGAAGCCCACACAAACGTGGCAAATACCCTATGCAGTTTTTGAACAGAGATTCTTGACATAGATAACACTTGCAGAATGTAAAAAATTTTTGCAACTAGGAACATATTGCAAACGGTAGCTCTTGCGAACATAGAAAAGTTATGTCCTCCCCATTTGTTTGTTTGGGTTTTCACTTGCTCAGCTTCACCGGCCCAACATTCCTTGCTTTCACGGTAATGCTTTAGTGGCACACCAAGGTAATTGCCTGGCGTTGTTGTCCATTGCAAACTGGAGAACAGTTCAGGCGCGTATTGCCAGTTTCCGTGCCAAAGTCCTAAACACTTTGCCCAACTAATTTCACTTCCACTTGAAATGCAAAAAGCAGTGGCTTCTTTTACAACTTCTTGCACGCTCTCATGGTCAGTACAAAAAACCGCAATACCGTCCGCGTATGTCAAAACCCGAACTTCACTTTGAAAAAATCTATAACCGCGTATGTTTGGCCTTGTAAGCAATCTTAGACCGAAAGGCTCCAGATAAAGCGCAAACAAAAGGGGAGACAGAGGACAGCCCTGCCTTACTGACGACTGAACAGGTATACGATCAGTTAACTGGTTATTCACTACCAGTCTCGCTGAACAGCACTTGTAAACCATTTTCTCGCCCTTTGTAATCACGGAACCAGCATTGACATACTCTAAAACAGAGAACAAAATTTCATGTACCACTTTATCAAATGCTTTGTGGAGGTCTAATTGCATCATGGCTACGTGGTCATGCATCGCGTCACAACATTCGAGTACACTCCTTGCTGCGTGTATGTTAGTAAAAATGGTCCTTCCTTTTATACCGCATGTCTGAAGTGGGCCTACAAGAGAAGTAATTACACGCTGGAGTCGTCGCCCTAATACTTTGATGTAAATTTTATAGTCAACATTCGTTAGACTTATAGGACGGTAAGACGCTACAGACTGAAGCTTAACATGGTCATCTGTTTTCGGGATTAGTACAATGTGTGACATTCGAAAAGACGGAGGAGGTACGTTCTTTTCGTAGCATTCACTAATAACTCTTTCCAGTAAGACAGCCATGTCAGTTGGAAAGGCCTTGTAAATGGCAGCACCAAGACCATCTGGTCCGGGTGACTTATTGGAATTTAATTCCCCGATAGCGGCCTCAATTTCCTCGGAAGTAATACTTGCTTCAAGTGTCTGCGCCACTTCGTCTTCTACTCTTGGCATCAGCGATAGAAAGTCTTTCCTGAAGCGTTCAATGTCCGGTGTTTTCAGGCTAAACAATTCGCTGTAAAATTCTACAAACGCCCGTTCAATCGTTTTTTTTTTCCGAGGTAACTACGTTCTGATAGCAGATTTCTTTTATCTCTTTTGACACTGCGTACCTTTTTTCGTCACTAAGTGCCCTTTTCGTGGGCGTCTCTCCGAGCCACAATTTTTCGCTGCGTGCCCTTATCACCGCACCGCGATACTTCGCTTCGTCTATCACCTCAAGTTTGGTTTTTATCTTTTTAATATCTTGGGCGAACAAGCCAGGCTTAACGCTCTCCATGCTAAGCATGTATTCAAGTGTGCTACGAAGTTCTTTTTCTTGTTCTCTTTCTTTACGTCGGAGAGTGCATGCTCGGTCAATAGCTGCTATCTTCATCTCGCACTTAAACTGCTCCCATGCTTGTATAAAATTAGAGTCATTTTGTAACATATGCTTAATACATTCTTTAACTTTAGTGGTAAACTCTTCATCCAGCAGCAGTTTTTCATTAAATTTCCATAGCTCCCAATTGAACTTTGTTGCCTTACTTTTCATGCCTAGAGTAATCATTACGAGGGAGTGGTCACTAAAGCTCATGGGAAGTGTTTCATATTCCGAGCACAAGGGCACATAATCAGTGGGAACATATATTCGGTCCAACCTTGCATGACAGCTACGTTGAAAGTGCGTGAACTTTGCTTGGCCTTCATGCGTCATTATACAGCCAGCATCTTCAAGCCCTGCCTCAATAACAATGTCAATAAGTAACTCTGCACTCTTGTCACGAAGGACACGGTCTGTTGTTCTATCTTCCGGTCTACAGACACAGTTGAAGTCTCCAAGCAGGAGAACACGCCTCTCATGTATTAGGAAGGATTTCATATAGTGAAAAAACTCTTCCCGCTCAAACGTTCTAGTCGGCGCATAAACGCAAATCACTCTCCAGTCCAATCCAGAAAAACTGAAATCACATATCAAAAGCCGACCACTCTCACACGAGAACACAGACTGCACACACTCTATGCAATTTCGAATGAAGATGACACATCCCCCCGATCTTCCAACCGCATGACAAACGCAAACACTATATCTAGAACGATATATTTCAGTCATTTTCTCTGTTTGTTGTTCGCTTTCCATTTTGCTCTCTTGAACTGCTAGCACATCAATTTCATTTTCTAGCAGAATGCGGTTCAGCTGCAGTTGTCTCCGACGCGTTGACAGCCCCCTCACATTTAGCGTGGCTACTCGCAAGCTAGTGGTTAAATTGGTCGCCATCTCAAGAAATTATAAATCGCGAAACATATATCACTCACATCGCTTTTGCACAAAGACAGCATTGCGGTTGATCTGTTGCACGGGATGACCATTCTTCCTTTTTGGCGAGTCCGTCCGTCGTTCCAAGCGCTGCTCCCGATCATGGACCGGGCTTGTAACGTCTCGACCGGAAAGGGTACCCCCGCTATGGCGGAGGCACAGGTGACACAGTTCTCCGGTCTGGGGGCACGTTTGGCCTTGGCTTGAAGGACGCCCGGCGAAGGGGGGCTGCCTTCAGTGGAGGCTGTCCGCTTTCCGCTCCTCCTTGGGTTGATTCCTCGTTGACACTGTCTTCGTGCACCCGCTTCACAGGCAAGGTAGAAGCAGCTGGCATCTGAGCTTCAGTGTCCCCCTGTACCTCACTGTGTTGCGTAGCCGAAGCTGGGCTTGCAGCACTGGCATTGCCGTCTTCTTTCGTGGGTGTCTCGGTCCCAGCAACATTCAGCAACGGAACAATCACATCTGACTCACAGTGCTCTTTAAGGGCAGGGGTCTTCTCAGAGGATTTTTCTTTCTGCACTGCATCCTCAGTGATTCCACTGCTAGCTTCCTCGGCGTCCACTGCGTCCATCAAGTGCTCTCCTGCCACTTCACTCGGCACGGGGCCTGCAACGTTGGCATACGTGCGCACACACTGCGACTCGTCATGGCCGTAGCGACGACACAGCCCGCAGCGCGGCACACGACAATCCCGACGTATATGTCCTTTCCCCCGGCACCGGAGGCAAAGCGGGGCTCTGCCTGGGACGTGGACGAGTGCGACGTCCTCGGCGACCCGAAGCTGATGCGGCAGGTCCTCAATGGTTACGCCCACTTTTAGCTTCAGCGTGACCGTTCGAGTCGTTGAAGCCTTGTCGACACACCCTTGCACTTTCCACTTTTCTCTTGATATTTCGGTAACTTTTCCAAATGCCGCCAACGCCGCTCGCACGTCATCGTCGTGCACGCCGTGAAGCAGCCAGAAAAGTTTTAACCTGATGCCTTGGTTACAGGGGTCAATGACCACGCATCGGTGCTCCTTCACTTCGAAAGCTTCGGCTTGCAAGATCTTCGTTTTGCCCTCTTCACCTTTAAACGTTACCGCCCATACGTGATTCATTTGATATGCCCCGAGGGCAACCACTTCCGGCAAAAGTGAAAGACGAGCGAGGGAGTCTCGAAAGTGCTCCACCCGGTACGGCCTGGCTTTTATGTCGCCATGCAAAAACAGTATGCAAAACACTCGAACCTTTAGGCAGATGCGGTAGAACCAGTTCATAATCCTTGGCAGGCCTTTCCGTACTCCTGATACCGCGGCCCAGCTGGGCCGCTGAATCCGCTCCTTGGGAGCCCATGATGAACACGTCCGTCACGCTCGGTGGCCGGAAGTAGAATGACTATACTAACGAGGCGGCGCAGGGAAGACGGCAATCGCTGTTCTAAAATGGCGCAGAATGCAAGAAAGAAACAAAAACTAAGGTCCCCGTCGGGGAATCGATCCCGGGTCTCCCGCCTGACAGGGGGGGATACTGGCCACTATACTAACGAGGCGGCGCAGGGAAGACGGCAACCGCTGTTCTAAAATGGCGCAGAATGCAAGAAAGGAACAAAAACTAAGGTCCCCGTCGGGGAATCGATCCCGGGTCTGCCGCCTGACAGGGGGGGGATACTGGCCACTATACTAACGAGGCGGTGCAGGGAAGGCGGCAAGCGCTGTTCTAAAATGGCGCAGAATGCAAGAAAGAAACAAAAACTAAGCTCCCTGTCGGGGAATCGATCCCGGGTCTCCCGCGTGACGGGGGGGGATACTGGCCACTATACTAACGAGGCGGCGCAGGGAAGACGGCAAGCGCTGTTCTAAAATGGCGCAGAATGCAAGAAAGAAACAAAAACTAATGTCCCCGTTGGGCAATCGATCCCGGGTCTCCCGCCTGACAGGGGGGGATACTGGCCACTATACTAACGAGGAGGCGCAGGGAAGACGGCAAGCGCTGTTCTAAAATGTCGCAGAATGCAAGAAAGAAACAAAAACTAAGGAATCGATTCGGGTCTCCCGTGTGACAGGGGGGGGGGGGGGGGGGGGGATACTGGCCACTATACTAACGAGGATTTTTTTCTTTATTGCCTTTTTTGAGTTCACATCAATTAAAAGAAGATCCACAATAATGGTAAAACTCGCAACAACCAGACTTCGGCTGTGACGAAAGGTTTAAAATTTCTTGAGGACAGCCAGTTCATCGAGCACTCTGACCCAGCCAGGTGGATCAGAAAGCACCCGATACGTTTCTCTAAGGAGCAGCACACTCTCGATAAAGTTCTCGCGTACAGAACTCGTGTTGACATCTGCATGTTGCACTTGCATCCTTGTTTTCCACAGGCTGTGGAGGCCCAAGACCATGACTAAATCCAAAGGAATACCCTCACTCTCGACTGGAAGGAACCGTATGCCATACGGATCTAACGGAAGGTCTTTCTTTAGTGTTCTTTAGAGAACATCCAATGAAAGACTAGGTCCCAGCAATCCAGAAAGACGTGCACGATTGTCTGTTTTTTTGCAAAGGAGACAGTCTGTTGTCCAGGGATCGAATAAGCCTCTTTCATGTAACCAGGTTTTAACAGGTAATGTGTTGGAATGTAGCTTAAAGAAAAACGTTTTAACTGAAGGGCTAACTGGCATCTTTTTCACACGCCTTAAGACATCCTGTCTGGGGCCTCCACTGTGTGGTGCACGGTAAATCGGCAACGGTATCGTCACATCCAGAAGATCTTTGTACAGCTTCTTCTTACACACTTTGCTCAAGTACTCCATTGAAAAACGCGCATGCAAAATTCTGAAAGACAAGACAACTTCGCGCATGTACGCTTTTAAAGCGCCACTCATATTCTCACCAGAACAGACAACGTATTCTGGAAGCATTTTACACAGTCGTACTTGCATGACCGTCCTCAAGAATTTGTCGTTTTGATCATGAAGGGAAAAAAAAAACCGCGAGACAACCTGTCGCAAAAAGAGATGCACAAGGCCCAAGCCCCCCACCTTAACAGGAAGAAAGAGGTTGGTTCTGCTGCACTTTTCCCATGTTGATGCCCACATGAAAACGGCAAAGACACGATGAATTTTTTTAATGGTAACACGCGTCGCCGAAAGCATATTTATTACGTACCATATCTATGCCACACGGAAAACATTGCACACATAAGCGCGTGAGAACATTGACAACGGCTTGCCCTGCCATGAATCAGCTTTCTCTCTCGCCCTCTCAGCTTGGCCAGCCCAGAAAGGGGTGGGATCTTGGTACGATTCAAGCGGCACGGCTAAATACTGGGTCGGCAATTTTGCAAACGAGAAAAGTATTCAGGCGTAACATCCCAGTCTCCATGCCAGAAACCGGCACTTTTTTCCAAATTTACTTCACAGCCTGTCTGTCGGCAGAAGTTTTCGACAAGGACAGTAACTTCTTGAATGCTTTCGCTGCTTGAACAGAATACAGCGATGTCATCTGCATATGCCAGCATTTTGACCTGTGCTGACTGCAGCATAAAACCAGTTATACGTTCATTGTTTATGATAGACCGGCAGAGAGGCTCGAGGTAGGCCGCAAACAGCAGGGGTGACAGGGAGCAGCCTTGCTTCACTGACGACAGCACACGAATGCTGTCAGTGAGCTCTCCATTCACAATTATCCGTGTCGTGCAGTTCGCATACACCATTCGAACACCTTCCTCAATCACTCGCCCTATGTTTGAATGTGCCAATACTTCAAACAAGGCATCGTGCGAAACGCGATCGAATGCTTTGGCGAGATCCAGCTGTATCATTGCCACTCGAGATCCAATCGCGTCACAACACTCCAAAACAGTTCGTACCACGTGCACATTAGTTGCGATGCTTCGACCTTTAATGCCGCACGTCTGGTGTGGCCCAACAAGACTCGGTATTACACTTTGAAGCCTTTTCGCCAGCACTTTCATGTATATTTTGTAATCCACGTTGGTGAGGTTTATCGGCCGATAAGAACCCACTAACAGGCGTTTTCCTGGCTCATCATACTTCGGAATCAAAACAATGTGCGAGGTAGAAAACGAAGGTGGAACCTGCTTACGCTCGTATGACTCGTCTAGCACTTTAAGCAAAACCTGGCCTGTGTAATCTTTAAATGCTTTGTAGAAAGCAGCGCCAAGCCCGTCAGGTCCTGGCGACTTTCCCATTGGAAGCTCGTCTATCGCACTTTCTATTTCTGTCAATCTTATGGGTCGTTCTAGACGCGTTTTAACATCATCATCGAGTTTTGGAATTTGGCGCAAAAATTCTGCCTGAAAGCCATTTTTGACTTCGCGTTTACAGCCAAGCAGTTCATTGTAGTGTTCTATAAAGGCATTTTTGATAGTAGCAGTGTCACTAGTTACATTACATCGGTTGTCAATTTGCCGTATTTCCTTTTGATACGCGTGCCGTTTCTCATCTGACAGCGCTCGCTTAGTTGGCGTCTCCCCCGCCCAAAATTTTTCAGACCTTGCTCTTATCACTGCTGCCTTATACTTTTCAGTGTCAATGTTTCCAAGTTGTCGTTTCAAGGCTTTTATTTCTTGTGCATATCTTCCCGGCTGGATGCTATCCATGCTAAGCAAAAACTCAAGCTCCTCGTGCATTTCTTTCTCTTTTCTTTTTTCGTCATATCGAATTGCGCTTGCAGTTTTGATAGCTAAAAGCTTTACTCTCTGCTTTAGCTCCTCCCACTCAACTATATAGCTTTCGGCCTGCGTCGAGAGTAATTTATCGAGTTCTTTCGTTGTCTCTCTTACAAAACTGTCATCCTCTAAAAGCTTCACCTTAAATTTCCACAGGTTCCAGTTCAATCGTGACCTCCGCTGTTTCTTGCCAAATGTTCCAATTACTAAGCAATGGTCACTGAAGCTTACGGGCTTAACGTCATACTCTGTGCACAATGAAGCCAGTTCAACAGAGACATAAATTCGATCTAATCTGGCGTGGCTATCCCTTTGAAAATGCGTGTATTTAGGGTGTGCGTCGTAAGAGAACAAATAGCCAACGTCTTCGAGATTACATTCATTAATTAAAGAGTGAAGCAGCTGAGCACTCCTATCCCTCAATGGCAAATGTTTTGCGCGGTCCTGAGCGAAACAAACACAGTTGAAGTCTCCTATAAATATTACTACCTTGTCGCACCTACGATGCATTTCGAGGCTTTCGAAAAATGTTTTGCGCTCGCTCACCGCGTTCGGAGCATAAACACAGACAACACGATAGCTATAATTCGAAAACGAAAAGTCAACAACGAGAAGGCGACCGCATTGGGAAGCCACAACGGAAGCAACGTTGATGCCTAAACTTTTACGAATAAATAAAACGAAGCCACCCGACGCGCCGACGGAATGGCAGACGCATACGTCATACAAAGAAGAAAAGGACGACGCCATACGATCAGTTAGCTCTTCGCTTTCAATCTTAGTTTCTTGGATAGCGATTAGGTCAAGGTCATTTTCAAGAATTAGGCGTCGCAGCTGGCTTTGTCGTCAATTCTTGCTCCCAAACCCCGGACATTTAAAGATGCTAGACGAAGTGTTACATCGAGATTAACCGCCATGTTTAGTAACAAAAGCCCCTCTAATAAGAAGTCGTAGCGGGTAACAAAACACTAAACTCACAGTGCATAAAGCCTCCATGCAGCGTTCCCCAATTCAGTCTTTCGCAGGCGCCGTACAGACCACAGCCAGCACTGTCTTCACTGAGTCCACCAGGGCACACAGGCCAAAGGATTATGGAGGCGGTTTCACCGCCTGCCTTGGCTCGGACGGGACGTTCGGGTTCAGCCGCGGTTTGCAGGGCGGCCGTCTCTTCCCGGTTGTTTTTGATGGCGGCTCCCCGCTGCCACTGCCGTCCAGTTGCTCACTCTCGGTATCTTTCTGGTCACGCGGCCGCTTTCCGGGAAGTATACCGGCACCGACGCCAGCTGCTCCCTGAGTAACGTCCATTGCGGTTGCTTCGGCGCCCTCGATGTTCGATTCGTCGTCGTTCGTCGCGTTATCCAACGCAGATTCCTCTTGGTCGGTAACTATTGGTTTGCTCGGTGGGCTAGCGTGAACTGCTGAAGGTTCGCTTCTGCGGTACAAGGACTTGAAGATTAGGCTACAATACTTCCTTGACCGCTGGTCCTTTTCCTGCTTTCGAAGTCTCCTCAGCGTCCGCCTCATCCATGTACAGCTCGGACGCTTCATCGCTTTTGCCGGGACCGGTGACGCTGGCGTATGTGCGAGTGCACTGACTCTCTTCGTGTTCGAGCCGACGGCAAGAGCTGCATCGCGGAATGCGGCACTCACGCCGTATGTGACCTGTACCTTGGCAGCGCAGGCAAAGCGGGGCCCTGCCAGGCACTACCACTAGAGCCAATTCGCCACTGACGCTCACCTGATGCGGAAGGTCGTCGAGCTTGACACCTGGATTCAACTTGAGTGTCACAAGTCTTGTTGTTGAACCCTTATCCGACACGCCTTGTGCTCTCCACTTCTCCTTTGCAACATCTGTCACCTTCCCGAAAGCAGCAAAGGCGAGCCGCACGTCTTCGTCTGGTACACTGTGCAGCAACCAGTGTACAGGCGCCCAAATCTTTAACTGGCGTGCGCGAGCGGCGACTTTTCTGTGCGTCAGCGCCCTATGACGGAGCGAAGTTGGAAACAGGATGAGGCTAAGCGCATGCTCACAAAGCACGCTCAGCTGGACGCGTCGTCTGCCAGGCTGTTCCGTACAGAGAGGCACTTATCCACACCCCCTGAACAGGGCATTGTCCCGGCTGGAATGCACAGCTGGGAAACGCGCGGCATTTTTCTGGCAATGGATGATTCAGCACGGTAGAACGGATGTGGTCGCAGTGGTGAAAAGGTTCTCGATGCATAGAGAATGTTCATTCCGTTGTGAAAGGATCCACAACCTTTCTGCCTCCGCAGCGATTTCTGCGGAATCAACGACTGCATGGTGACACATGCGCATCTCCTACACATCGTATGCGCATTTCGGTCAGGAACCAACGCTATTCTACGTCCAGAGGGCTCCACTGTGCAAATGAATGAGCATGAACCCTCCTAGGAGACTCATTTGTGCCCGGCGGTTTCCGTGCCGTTGCAGACGTTTCGACGATCGAGCACGACGACTTTCAAGCTCCCTAACAAAGTGCAGCTGATTGCGTACACCGGGAACAAAATCCGAATGCTTTGAAGAGAACGAAGACGAGCTTTTAAGGTTTTAAAAAAAAGCACGTTGCGTCGTATAAAAGTGCCAAGTGCGTCATATGCTCCGAGCGGCAAAAGCACAGATACTATACAGGTATGTGTATGCGTCTAAAGGAAATATGCATGATGAAAAGTACCTACTGGAGTTCGCACCCAGCCCGTAACGCACCAGCGATAGCTGCAATGAGGATTTGTTCGGTGCGTGTTTGCTTTATGTGCGACGGGGCCTGATAACGATGTATTTTGTCGTTTGTTTTCTTTATGTGCGAAAGGGCCAGATAGCGCATATATCACACGGCTGTGTGCGCTAGACCGTAATATTTAGCATGTTTTATCTTGACTGCCGCCTGACAAGAAAAAAAAATACGGCGTTTGTTATTGATGCACAGCCGTTCGCGAGCCTCATGACCATGCTCAACCACTCGGCTCGCGAACGGCGGTGCACCATAAAAAACACCGTATTTTTTTTTCTTGTTAGTCAGGCGGCAGCTAGCCGTGATAAAATATGCTATTACGGTCTAGCGCACATAGCCACTTTGCGCTACCCGTCCCCTTCACACATCAAGAAAACAAACGACAAAATGCATCGCGATCAGGCCCCGTCCGCATAAACCAAACACGGACTTAACAAATCCTCATTGCGTCTATCACTGTTGGGTTACAGGCTTGGTGCTAACTCCAGTAAGTACTTTTCATCATGCACATTTCTTTGGATGCCTACAAACGAAGTGTTTTTCGCACAGTCGAGAGTTGTTGCTGAGGTCGCCCATTCACATCTTGACGCTTGGTAGCCCTAATTCAAGCTTCACGTCGTTCTTGGTCGCGGCTCGCCGAAGGGAACCTGGAAAACCGCGTACGTCTTGCACCCCGGTACGCCTCGAGAGTGGCAATCCTACGCGGCCGATGTAGTTGGCATCGCTTTGCCAAGCCTGCGACGGTCACCGTGTCGCCAGGCCCCGTGCACTGGCGGCGACGAGAAACGCCTTCGACGCCGTCCAATATGTTTCCATCAGTCGCCGCTGGGACTTCGCACATGGGCATAGAACTCGCGCAAAAGGCGGATTGCAGCGGCGCTGGAGCCATGGATTTGTAGCCATAAACTCGCTCTGCCGAAGTAGCCTGCCTCTTGGTGCCAACGGATCGCAACAGCTTTCGACAATTTAACGGCGGCAGCTCTTCATGAATGATCTGATCATCCAGTGGCCGAGCTTACTGGGAGGCTGCCACGCGTAGATTGAGAGACGAGCTAAACGTGCCGCCGAGACCTCGAAGGAACGTGAAGTCCGTCTCGCCGAACGTCCAAGTTTCGTTTTGGTTACTTAAGCTTAGCGGAGCTAAACCTTTGTCTTTTTTTCCGTCAAGTCATTTGAGGGGAAAATACTCACCGAACTTGCATAATGTACATTTGTCTCGTAAGTTACTGGTCGATAGTCTCCTACAGAACGGACGTTGAATCCTCGCTGTCGCCTTCAACGCAAGTTTGTATGTAATCCCGGTGGAACTACGTGAGCCAGACGTCGAACGGACCGGTAGCGTTTGGCTCAATGCACGCTACAAGTTCATTTCGGCACAGGTGAGGAGGTACTGGCATCATGCGCGAGCGAAGTTAAGATGTTGTGGAAGCAGGGGAGACGAGTTTGCCCCGCGAATTTTGTCGCGTTGTGGCATGATCGATGGTCGGTCTTAACGGCGTTGCGGCCGAGTCCGCTTGGATTGAGGAGACCACGGGAAGGGCTGACAGTGGCGCATTCCACGGGCTGCGGATCTAGACTGCTGTCGTTGGTGGTAAAACTGAGTAGGCGGCGGGCCGCGCAACTGTACGACGTACTTATAGTACGTCGTGTCAAGATTCAGGTACGTGTACTAGGTTTTAACCAGGCATATAGATTAGGCAGAAAGGTGGTATAGCGGCGCCTGCTCGGTTTAATATATGCAGACGATATTGTGCTGTTCACGACCAACTGTATAATTATACAGTAGGTCGTGGTGCTGTTAGCAGATAGTCAGGAAGCCTTGTAAACTCTGCTTAAATATTGCGGAGACGAAGGGGATGCTTTAGGCTCCAGTTATAGCGCAGTTTTAAGGCTCCGAGCCTACAAGTTGAGATGAACGAACGGTGAATTGATACAATATACAGTCATGGTACAGGGCAACAACTGATATCTGCACGGGGGCCGAAAGTCACTGGCTACTCGCGATTGTCTTCGCGCACGGCTTCAGGCGAGCAGCACTGCACTTGACCACGCTCGCGAAGGTCTCGCTCGAAAATGGCAGCGCCTTTTTTACAGGCCCCTAAAGCCGTTGGCGTTTGAATTGTCCACTCCGGAGGCAGGAATTGGCGGCGGCGCGAGAGGGAGGGAAGGAGGGCGCGCCTCCATGGCGCCGGCGGTCGTTGAGGCGCCAGGATGTCTGGCAACTGCTCTGACAAGTCCGACGCCGAAGATTCTTCTTAGGGCGTCGAAGCCATACGGCGCAGCACCTTTACTTGTAAGGGAAATCAGGCGCTCACCAGCATCCACTCGGCTGCAGTCGTCGACGGCTGCAGGAGCCGATGGGAACCGCGGCTAGAAGCACAATCCTAACAGCTCGTCCGCTGCCCGAAGAGATCTCGAAAGGGGTCACGTGCACCTGTTCTGTGCCCCCAGCCGTATCAGCTGGGCTAGCCTCTGGTTCTGCCAAGAAGAGAGATCTGCAGGCCGAGGGTCTCAGGTAGGACATCAGTGATGATGCCTGCATAATGCCCCAACACCGGCATGGCAAAAGCACCACCTCCTCTGAACTATGCCATGCAACTAAACAAGTCTTAAACTATGCTGCAATAATGGCAAAGTAGCTTTCTCCTGCACTATTCCGCAACATAAAAAGAACGACCCTGAATGGTGAAGCAGAGGTGACATGCTTCCCCTCTACTATGTTCAATTGCGTTTATTTTAAGCACGCCATAGCCCCGCCGGGGTGGTGCAGTGGTAAGACGCCCGACTACTGTGCCGGAGTACCCGGGTTCGAACCGGACCTCGGCGGCTGCGTTTCGATGGAGGCGAAACGAAGAGGCGTCCGTGTGCTGTGCGATGTCAGCGCACGTTAAAGATCCCCAGGTGGTCGAAATTACTCCGTAGCCCATTACGGCTCCTCTTTCTCTCTTTCCACTTTCACTCCCACCTTCTTCCCTTACGGCGCGGTTGCGGTGTCCACAGAAAACAAGTGAGACAGTTACGGAGCCTTTCCCTTCCTATTAAAAAAATTACGATTACGGTACTTTCTAATGCGAAATTTAAGCGCAGCTCGTCAGCTGTTTCAGCTTTTCTATAGATTTAGGCAACTAATTCGAACAAGACATATATGTACAATTACAGACAACTGGTTACGAGGGACAATGGCGACGGCGACGACGACGCGAAACCCAGGAACAGGCGCCAAAGAGCTTAATGCTGGAACGATGCCATTCGAGACATACTCTGAAAAGCGCTTTTTTTTTTACCGTGGTGAACTAGGTGTATATAAGCAAGCTACATCAAAATATGATGCTTTTCTCTGTGAGTGTGTGAATTCTCGGTTACTGCACATGTTACCCTGCAGTTCGGTGTGGGCGCTCGCCTTATTCATGAATTATCTTTGCAGTGTGCACCATTTGTGGTCGCGTCTTCCACTTGAGCTGTGAAGCGTGCCTTTCATAATTGTTTCACACGAATGTAAAGGCGAAGTGTTGGTCACTTGTTTCTGTGGACACCTGAATCGCGCCGGAAGGGGAGGAAGGAAGGTGAGAGTGAAAGTCCTCTTGAGCTCTGAAGCGTGCCTTTCAAAGTTGGTTCACATGAATGGAAAGGCGCAGTATGTGTCACACTTGTTTCTGTGGACACCTGAATCGCGCCGTAAGGGGAGGAAGGAAGGTGAGAGTGAAAGTCCACTTGAGCTGTGAAGCGTGCCTTTCATAATTGGTTCACATGAATGGAAAGGCGCAGTATCTGTCACACTTGTTTCTGTGGACACCTGAATCGCGCCGTAAGGGGAGGAAGGAAGGTGAGAGTGAAAGTCCACTTGAGCTTTGAAGCGTGCCTTTCATAATTGGTTCACATGAATGGAAAGGCGCAGTATCTGTCTCACTCGTTTTCTGTGGACACAGCAACCGCGCCGTAAGGAAAGGAAGGAAGGTGGGAGTGAAAGTGGAGCTTGTTACGAGGGACAACGCCGACGCCGCCGCGAAACCCAGGAACGGGCGCCAAAGAGCTGCGCTCTAAAAAAAAAAAGCACGCCATTCGGGGTCGTAGCCTGCTTCTTCGTGCTTCCCTTTCACAACAACGCAGTGTGGCTCCATTCGCTGGCTGTTAGGTTGTTCCTCTTAGCAAATTAATAGAGGTAATTGCTGAGGTAGTTAGTTGTGAGACATAACTACAGGGTATATTCAGCGCAACACAAACGCACACAACGAAGAGGACATCACGAGCGCTTGGTGTCCTTTTTTGTGTGTGTTTGAGTTGTGCTGGATGTACCCTGTAAATACGAATTTAGCACAGCGTTGTCTCTCGCCATTTCTTTACTGTCAGAACGCCCTAGAGCACGCAGAATGTCGTCGCTAGCCTGTTCATCCGCTATCGCATTGCCGTCTACCCTCGTCAGTTCGGGGAAGCCGTCCAACAGAGGTGATAGTTTTCAAATTCCTTAGTCGATTTACTCGGCGGGAGAGGAGGAGTCTCATTGCTTGAAGCAGCTGTCGCACTGTCTACGTGAGCATTCTCGCAGAAAGCATGATCAGCTTCAAATGAACGTTCCGAATGGTCCGCGATTTCTTCACTCGGCGGGGCTGCGTTTTGTTCTCGAACGCAGCTGTCGCAGTGTCTAGAGGATTTATTTCACATGGAGCATGCTTTTCAAAAGCTTCACATGAACGTTCTGACTGGTCCACGATTTCTTCACTCGGCGGGGCAGAACTCATCTCTTTCTCGAAAGCTGCTGGCGCTGCATCTACGTGAGCATTTCGTTCGCAAAGAGCCTGCTTTTCAGCTTCAAATGAGTGTGCTGTCTCGTCAGCGATTTCGTGAGCTTCCAAACGCCCAAGTGCGTATACGCTTCACGGCATAAACATTGCGCATTTTGTTTAGCATTGTTATCAGTCGCCTTTTCTCAGCCGTACTTGTCTGCGTTTCTGGATGTTTGTTCCGGGTATGCAATAATAGGGACAAAAAATTCTAGAGAGCGCTTTGGACCACTAAAGTGCGATGAGGCGAAAGCCTTTAGCGCAGTGGATCGTAGCTCTCCACTACGGTACCTCTATCTCCCTCCCTTCCTTCACTCCCACCTTCCTCCCTTCCTTTACGGCATGGTATATACATGTGTCCGCGGAAAATTGTGACAGATAATGCGCAATTTCTGTCCTGTAAATAAGTTTCAAACGCCGCTGAGGCATGCTGTACTAACGCCACCTGCTTCTGTTTGCTGTGTTGTGCGGCGTTCGAGAAAGCGCCAAGTGAAAGCTGCCGCATGGGCGCCAGGATCGGACGCCTGGCGGGGTCAGCTTCGTATATGCATGATTCGCCTGGTGACGTCATGACCTGTCGTGATGGTACATCGCGCGCCTCGTCGTACACAACCAGCATTGCATTGAGCGCATTGGCGTTCACCGGCGTTCTATAATTCATTTACAGGAAAGGAAAGGCGCTGTATCTTTCACTATGAAGAAGCTGCCCCGAATAAAATGGAAGAAGGCAAGGAAATCCTTGAAATAAACAGTTTATTGACATGAGCCATACACCACTAAACCGCGCGGAACCTGAATTAGCTGCGTTATTATATGTTAAGGCGAAAGCCTTTAATAGCTCATGCTGTCATGAACAAAGTGTGTCTCGCTTTTTCGGCGTTCTGATTGGCCGAGGCGGAGTGCGTCCCTGCCATCTGCAATGCCACACTTGAACGCGCACCAAGGAATGACACGTGACAGGAGCGATAGTGTACCGTCCAAACGAACACGTGTCGGCGACGAACTTTTTTTGCGAATTCATTTTTAATGCGAAAGCAATACTACTTTCACTTTTCAGCCCTTCGCGTAGTGAGGCAGTAGCTACCATTGACCTTTAGCGTGACCTTTGGCGCGCCGCAAAGCACAGCTGCGCAAAAACAGGGGCCCCAACTCGCGCCATCAACTCCTCGCGAGGCGGTAGCTACCAACTCCGGCTCCCTCCGTGAGGAAGCGCTACAGCCGGAGTGACGTCATCCCATCTGCCGCAAAAACAGGGCCCTATTACGTTTCTCCACCGACAAGTGGGACAGCTGACGCGGCCACCGCATAGCGACAGGCAGAACCGCGAGCGGATCGGCCATTTCGTCGCCGTTCATCGGCCGCGCAACGCTTCCTCCCGCCGGCATGTCTCAACGTGATCCTGCCACGCGCCAAATGTGTGTGCGTGCGTGTGTGTGCAAAAGCTGGCCAAGCCTGGAGCTCGAGGGAGAGTGCGTCGCCCTCTCCTGTCTGCAGGAGGTGGAGGAGATGCGACCGGACCACCTGCGATTGAGTCATCCCATCTTGCCCAGTCTTGTCCGGCTCTCCCTTTCCTGTGAGGGTTTACCCTTTCCCTGTGAACTGGAAAAACTATAAAAAGCAGCGGCCGACTCCGCTGAGATAGGGACTACTTTGACGCGCCGTGGAGACGACGCTAGACACCAGCTGTGTGAACGTGTCTGTAATCTCTCCGGGTCAGCTTCTCTGCCCGCTCCTTCATGATGTTTTAGTAAAGGTTGTTTCGTAAGAAGACGCCTAGTCTTTGCTGGAACCGTTGGTGCCGTCCGCTGTCCACGGAGCCGCCAGGCCAACGCTACCGAGGGGCCGTGCGCCGAACGTAATAACTGGTGGCAGCGGTACGCTACCCAGGCGCACGCGAACCCGAACCTAACAGCCCCCAACTCGCGCCGTCAACTCGCGACGCGGTAGCTACCAACCGCGGCCTAACTCCCGCTCCTACCGCAGCTACCGCCGAGGGTGCAACGTTGGATACTATAGTTGGTGGCCCAGCGGCAGGTGGAAGCACGACCTGTAGGTCGTGGGTGGAAGCAACGCAGTCTCCAGGGATGCTTTCATTTCTGCTGGCGTAAAGAATGCCGTTGCAGCCGGTGCCGCAGCGGCAGTTGTACATTCTGCCTTAACCTCACCCACAACCAAGTATACCGTCACAGCCACGGCACTCCTTGCCTCGCTACTAGTTATACATAGAATAACCAGGTAGCACCCCGCAATGAACAATAGTTGAACCATACCGTGGCCAGAGTGAATCACTGCATAACCATAAGCATAACCACAAGCACCACAACCAGCTACACCACCAGATGAACCTATAGGCGTAGCCATAGCTATTGCTTTTGCAATTACCAGGCTTAACCAAGCTAAGCCACTGCCAATTTTTTGTTAAAATTGTGTATAAGTAGAACCGGCTTTTGGAATCACTCGCAAGTGTGCTCTGGAAATGAAGTTGCCAAACTGTAACCCCTTTGTTATAACGCATTTGGCCTGTGCGGGGCAATTCTTGAATAAAAAATAAAGGGACCAGAAAAAAATGCCTGAAATAAGCGAAAACCACCTAAGCAGTGGCGGGTGCAATGACGGCCTACAACAGGTAAAAATTCGGTGGCTGGCTAAGCCCCGCCGCAAGCGGCGTTGACCTACCGTCCCAGCCCCGTAGGGCCAAGAAGAGCCACTTTCTTCGCCTGGCCGGTCACCGCCGCTGGCGGCGGAGGCTAGCCTGCCACCGTATTTTACCTGTTGTAGGCCGTCATTGCACCCGCCACTGCTTAGGTGGCAGAAGTGTGATAGATACTGCGTCTTTCCTTTCCTGTAAATCAATTATAATTACATGTATTACTGCAACGATTGCCGACAAGAGGCTAACGATGGGAGGCAAATTATAGGATAGGAAGTGTAGGCTATCGCCATTCTCCTCTTAAGAAACATCTAAGAGACCCTCTAATTGTATTGATATTGTTCCGTGAAGCTAGTGTTGAAATAGCTGTGCGCATCAATTGCTCAGCGATTTCTCATATGCGACGGATGAAATAAATTGAGTTTACACTTGATTCACACAAACACATACACATGGCAGTTGATACTGCATTTATGTGGGGTAGATTGATTACGATATTCGATAATCATAATATTCGTGATGTGTGTTGACCGGTTGCCGATGTTGCTTAGAGTGCTTAAGCGGCCGATGAATCTTCGTGGGAAATACCGCAAGTAGAACAAGGATACCGTTGACATACATCTAAATTTTATTCATGTTCATGCATAAAAGTATTCATTTATGCTTAAAGCAGGTGCACACAAACAAGCGTGAGTCAAGAACTGGACGCAGCCTCTCCTGCTCACAAGCATGCGACTTCTCAATGCAGTTGAATACATAGGGAACAGCCTGCCGCGGACACACATTCTTATTGTCTTTGTCAGGGATATTGCCTTCGGTTGATTCTCATTATGTGCGCCAAACCGGTGAGAGCCTCGGCGTCCCGATGAAAGCTACGAAAACAAACACTGCTGCGAGGTAGCAGAGTAGCATGAACAGCGCGGCGCAAATCCATATGAAGCGCCCTTTCACGGGGCCGCCATGACGACTGCTGAGAGAACCGCATCGAGTTGCCATGATCTCATGAGGACACGGGAAAAGCCACTTCAACCGACGACGCCGAAACGCTTGCCTTCCTTCCACGGAGTGGACGGGGGATACGTAGAACACAGAATTTTCCCGATCCGATCAATCGTTTTCGCCAACAATTACGCACGTGCTCCAGCACGACAAAAGCGTGACCGCCAATCGCGGCCTGTGTTGCCCGGATCTTCATCGTCTCGGAGGCACGTGCTGACCACCTTTTTTACCTACACCTTTTCTTTCGACAATAAATTGTACTTGGCTTGTTGACCTGCACCATGACAACAAACTCAACCTCTACATCTTTCTCTCTTTGCTTGTTGACGCAGCTGGGCCTGTTATACGCAGCGTGTCGTGTAGAACATTTCGTCTTGATGCACGCACTTCAAGAATGGAACAGCAGGAACAAAATTAAAACACGAGAGCGATCACGTTCTCTGGTTCTCTGGTATTTTTTAAGTTCTGTATGAAGCAGAAGACGAAGCACCAGGCATGCGGCTCTCACAAACTTGCAGAGTAAGAAATTTCAGCTGAAAATACTGTAAATGCACGGAAGCCGCCCTGCCACAATGTCTTTTTCTGCTATGTGCTCTACTTTTATATTTTTGTTGTCAAGCTTTTTCTCCCTTTACAACTAACAAGAATGTCTGTAAACTTCGTTGGGAAACCGTGAAACTTCGGAAACCATCTCGAGTACGAATCATCAACACCCTAACTACACCTGTAAATGTGGCCTTGCAACCGCTGTTTTCTAGCCACCGAAACGGCGAGTGGAACGCCGACATTCGAACAGATATACCGATGCCTCAGGAAGCTACTCCTTTCTTCCCTTAATCTAAGCCAATGTGGATTTCAATAAACGTTCTCATCATTATCATCATGTTGTGCTTTGTTTAGTTCTTTACGTTTTTGTCAGCTCATAAGTATGTCATGGAGACAAGAGAAAATGACTATGATGCATATTTCTCACTTTCGAGGCGAAATTTTCCTCTCTTGACTCATCAGCTGCAAAGATCTTCGCAGGAAACATCTGCAGGAAATATCAGCATCAACTGACACTTAAGAAAAAAATCTGTCTCCATAGAGAATCGAACCACTATCCGTACGGTCCCCAGCCGGGCGCGCGAACCGCTATCACAGCGAGTTTTTTTGTTTATTTCTTGTTTACAATGACAATTACATTGGGGCACCGGGCACCTGGAAGACGATCGTAATTATCTTTAGCATGATGATGATAGTAGTGATGGTAATTACGCTGCAGTTAGTGATAATGGTAATGATAGCAGTAGCGATGGCAATGAAGGAGCATTGGTTCATAATGTCATAGTATAAGTAATGATGATGATAGTAGGAAGGACAATAAAGATGCAGGTAATAAAATATTCTGTCAAGCGGCTTTCGTGGACTTAAGCAGTCCTGTGATTTTCCATTCTATTTCGCATGCTTTTCTGTCTGTAGAAAGCGGGAATTACGTAAAGCTCCAATTTTTATCATTAAAAAGCATTTTAAGGTTAAAGTCTTACTACGCTAATTACCCGAAAATCTGGTTCTCGGAGGAGGAGGAGGAGGAGGAAACAACTTTATTTAACGCATTACATTAAGCGTTAGGAATGTCCTGGGCCAGGGTCACCAAGGCCAACTGATCTTGCAGCTGGTCAGAGGCTAACCAAGCCCGCCACGTTGGGGGAGGAGGGTGTGGAAAGTGAGGAGATTGGAGGGCAACAGGGCATGAAAAGATGCAATGCTCCAAGTTTGCATAGTGTTCTGGGCAATTTAGGCATGCAGGGGAATGTATGATTCTGTATAGAAAAGATCGGGCAGGAGTAAGCAGTGTATTTAGTTGTATGCGTCTAAGAATGCGGATTTGCGTGGTAGTGAGAGATTTATCAGGAAGAGGAAGTGTACGGAGAGTTTCTCTAATGTTGTCGTAGTGAACGTTGATTTCTTTTTTGTAGTGAAGAGTAGTGTCCCACGTTGGTGGATAAGGCCATGGAATCCCAGGCGCCCGGTGTTGAAGTTCGCGGGCGAGGCGATGCACTACCTCATTGCCTGGGATTCCAGCGTGACCAGGAATCTACCTCAGTGTTACAGTGTGGGGAGGTAGTTTGGTAAGAGCTCTGTGTAGATCATCGTGTAGTTCTTCAGGAATGCGACCCGTGTGAATGGCGCGTATAGCTTGTATTGAATCAGTGTATATGGTATATCCTGAAGGGTTAGGGGGTGCTTGTGCGAGGTCTTGAATACTGGTAACTATTGGTAGGGTCTCGAGAGTCGCTGTAGGAGGAGGATCTATGTAAGGACCGAGGGTATGCGTCACATCGCTACAGCTCTGAATTGAGTAAGCAGCCGCTCCGACGTTAGTTCGTGATGCATCTGTGTAGATGATCGTGGAATCTGTTGGGTGAACATGGTTGGAAACGCGAGCGGAACGTCTGCCTGTGTTAGTGTCGGGTGCAACGTTTTTTGGAATGGGGATTATTCTGCGGTTATCCGGGAGCGAAGAAGGAAGAGTAATTATAGGGAGGTGTATAGGTTTGAGTGCAACCTGCTGTAGTATCCAATGTCCTTGTTTGGTGCTAGAAAGACGTGCCATTTGCCGGTCGCGATGTTGTTGTATGAGGTCTCCCAGGGGCAAGAACAGCCCCGTAGAGTATAGGCGCTCCGTAGACGTATGTACAGGGACGTTAAGGGCTGCCTTGTACAATATGTGAAGCGCAACCTCAATCTGATGTCTTTGGCGACAAGTTAGTGTAAGGTAAGGAATCGTATATAAAATTTTGCTAAGTGCTAATGCGTGGACAAGCTGCTTGACTTGACCCTCGCGTAGCCCGGCGTGCTTATTGACTATGCGGCGAACTAGATGCGTAAGCTGATTGCAAACTTTAACGGTTGTAGATACATTGGCCTGATTGATTGACTCATGGATATGAAGTCCGAGGATCCGGCAGGATGATACACGAGGGATGGGGTGACCTGCCATTGTGAGATTGATCAGCTGGTTATGTTGGCGTTGACAGCGAGTTTTTGCAATCAGCAGCAATTCGGATTTTTCAGGTGCGGGAGATAGCCCTACTTTATCAAGGTAACTAACGACTGCATCGATACCTTGCTGTAGGGTCTCCTCTACTGCTCCAGGAGACCCAGAAGTGCACCAAAGAGTAAGGTCGCCTGCATAGAATGTGTGTTTTAAATTTGGGATAGACGCTAAAGTACGAGATAGGGGAGCCATTGCAAGGTTAAAAAGGGTGGGTGACAGAATAGCGCCCTGAGGAGTACCACGTGTGAGGGGTCAAGGATCAGATATCGAATCGGGGAGACGGAACTTGGCCGTACGGTCGCTGAGAAGTGCTGTGAGGTAGCCATACATCTTTGGACCACAGCCAGTAGAGGCAAGGATGTTTAATAGAGGATCGTGGGCAAGGTTATCAAAAGCTTTTCGCACATCAAGGGCCACTATGGCTTGGATCTGGGAAGTGGGCGGAGGGTCAAATTCATGCATGAGGAGAAAAAATAGGTCCTGAGTAGACACACCTTTTCGGAAGCCAATTTGTTGAGTGGGAAAGAAATCTATGGATTCAAGATGAGTCTCGAGCCGATTGAGCACCATCCGCTCCATGATTTTTCGGTGTTGGCACCTGTTGGGCTTGACTTGTATGAAATTTGGACAGTTGGCGCCAAACTGAATTATGGTTTGGTTTGTGGGGTTTAACGTCCCAAAGCGACTCAGGCTATGAGAGACGCCGTAGTGGAGGACTCCGGAAATTTCGACCACCTGGGGTTCTTTAACGTGCACTGACATCGCACAGCACACGGGCGCCTTGTCTTTCGCCTCCATCGAAACGCAGCCCCTCGACTGCCTCGTGCGGACAGAAGACAAGATAGAGAAGAAAGAAAAAGAAGAGGGAGATAAAGGCGTGCTCCGCAACAGCCGTCGTCCACCACCCAAGCGGTAGCGGGTGCAATGACGGCCTACAACAGATAAAAATTCGATGACAGGCTAGCCCCTGCCGCAAGCAGCGGTGGCCTACCTGTTCAAGCCCCATCAGGGCCAGGATCAGCCACCATCTTTTCCCCACAAAGACTGTGTCAGCGCATGTTAATCCCCAGGTAGTCGAAATTACTCCGTAGCCCTTCACTACGGCTCCCCTTTCTCTTGCAAGACGACGACATGCGAGCGGCATTGGCGGCGTTCGGGAAAGTGGCCGAAATCCTCGGGGATAAGTTAAAATTCAGCTGTTGATTCTACAAAGCATGTATAAAACTATCGCTTCCTCTGAGAATGAAGGCTGGTGTGACCATTAGGACCTACGCCATCAGCTGCGTGTGACCGGAGATAACGCTTTTGTCCATGTTCCTGGTACGGCTCCTTTTTGCCCCCGGTGCCGTGGCACTGGACACATACGGTGCGAGTGTTGCGGGCCGCGTTGTGCGCTCTGCTGTCATTTCGGCCACTGTGTGTCCCAGGGCGCGCGTACTTATGCACATGTTGAGGGCCCGGTGCGCAATTACGGTGCTAGCAAACATCTTCGAAGCAGGCACTGTGGAAGCTACCCGTGAAAGTGGTCGCTATGACGCGACCAAGGATTCGTTTTCCGAGGGAACCGTTCCTCTTTCGAAAACCAGCCCAGCCAGCGAGGTGCAACGGTCCCCAGCTGACACCTCAGGGGGTGTGTCACCTCCATCAAAAGAAAATAGCACAAATTCTGTAAGCCTGGATTCTAATGGGAATCATAACGGCAAGCAGGATGAGACTGATGCCGACAGAGCGATCGACGCTTGCCCTGCGCCTACTCGTTAGTATAGTTTTTTTTATTTATTTCTAGTTAGCGATGAAAATTACAGGGGGGGGGGGGGGCAATAACCAGTATTCCCGCCTGTCACGCGGGAGACCGGGGTTCGGTTCCCCATCGTGCAGCTTAGTGTTTGTTTTCTTTTTAGCCTTCTGTGCTATTTCTTAGGGATGCTTGCCGGCTTCCCTGTGCCTCCTCGTTACCATAGTGGCCAGTATCCCCGCCTGTCACGCGGGAGACCGGGGTTTGATTCCCCGACGAGGAGCTTAGTGTTTGTTTTGTTATTAGCCTTCTGTGCCATTTCTTAGGAACACTTGCCGGCTTCCTTTCGCCTCCTCGTTCGATTTTTGTTTCGATGCCTGGGTGCGGCCATCTTAATGTGATCGTGGCGCCCGGTATGAGTCAAACTGAGAAAGTCTGCGGCCGGCTCCCTTTGCCGACATCTCCTCATGAATAAAGGTTTATTGAATGAATGAATTCCGGCATCTTAGGCTGGGCTGTGCGTGTTGATGCTGCGGTGGCGGCAGTGTAAAATGGCTGTTTCGCGGTGCTCGTGAAAGCTATCTGACGCCTTGGTGCTATTTTGTGTTTTGTTTGAGCGTGCCAGGAAACCGTATACCATCCGTTTGGCATGGCGGCAGCTGTTGAAAAGAGCAGGAGCAGCCGGGGCGACTGCAAAGGATTGCGCTCCGCTTCCGCAGGCCGAACTTGTCAGAATTAACTGGGAGGACGTATCTGTTGTATATTTAATGAAGCATGTATTTGCTGTGATATTTTACAATCGCAATAGTAACTGTGCACACAAACACACAGCAAATGAACCGTACAGGCAGCTACCGAACGCGGAATGCAGATACAACGAGAGATGCTTTCCAGTCATCGCCGCATTGATTTACCATGAATGCGACCCATTTCATGTCGTGTAGTTTCTCGTGACAGGGCATATTTATGTTCGATGTTGTGCTGCTTTCATTTCGCATTAGAGGCACGGGCAGCGTTCACCGCAGTTACTCCGCTAATTGCTGCTATCGCGTACCTAGCCTGACGAATGCATGCGCGTCTGTGGTGCGCGGGTGTACGAGTGCAAAAAGGGTACGATCGAGCTGCCCCGATCTAACAACGTACTTAGAAGTTAAACCACGGTTCAAGAACTGCACGTGAAAGAAGCAGGGTCCTGAGTACCATCCGAAGAAACTTTTATGCAGCCTTTGTGTACGTCCGACGGTGAAGTAACAGCGTATACTCCCATCCCGTCGTAGCAGCATCGTTTGAACGACGTGTTGTTGAGTAAAACGTCGAAAAACGTGCATCAAGAGCTGGACCACGAACGAAGACGACAAATTCGAAGCACTTATAGCAGCGCTTACGAATTGGCGCCGTTCGCTGGCGCGGCGGACGACAGCTCTCGGCGTGCGCTATTTCCTAGTCGTGCCTAGGCCTGAATTCTTTCTCATCGTAGGCACATATCCGACGACGATTTATAATTGCACAGCGCTAGAGTAGATAGTCTTTCGTGGAACTGCCTTACTGCTGATTCCATTGTATGAATAAAATGAAGATAATATCCGTGACGCCTTAGCAGCGGAGCCAGCGTGCAGAGATTAGCCGCACCGGCGACAGCTTGCTGTGTTGAGAAACTAGTTGGTATTGCAATTATCAACAGCACTACACGGGTCAGCAGTCTGCAAGGAAAATTTCAGTTTTTTTTTTTTTTTTTGCAGTGGGCCTATTGTTTAGGCAAAGAACAGATTTTAGCACGCTTTTCTGGCGCTGGCGGAAGAGATCCACCATATCGTTGGCGCGAAGGGCTTGCGGGAGGCACGGCCGGCGTGGCGTGCGTGCTTACTACGGCGGAGGAAGTAAAATGGGCATCATGTTCGCGAGTCCGTCATTGGTATTACGTCTCTATGGTTTATACAAAACGTTCGTAGGGGAATTAAATGAGGATGGACTGGAAAGCGGTGAAGGAAAAGCATATTACAGCCACACTCGGACTGTCCTTACATGCTTCCCGCGTACGCTCTCGGCAATCACCTCGCGATTTTTTTAAACTTGTTTGTGCAGTCCACAATCACGCATAGCTGTCCCGATTATATTAGGACTAAAATGGGCGCTAATAAAGGTCTTTAGGTCTCTTGACAACATACCAAGGTACAATGCCACCCCGCTATGCATGAAGCGTGCGAATGCACAGCCCACTCGGGACTTGCAACAGTGAGCCGGCGTAATGAGTCTGGTTAGAAGATGAGACTGGCGAAGTCTACGTGCGCTTGGCGCTTGCTCGGGCCCGAATCCCTGGAGAAGGTCTCTGTGTTTTCACCTCCGTTACGCTTTCTGCTTGTGTACAGTTCTGTGTGAGTGTACCAGTGTTTACGTGGTGTGAACGCCTCCTACAACGCAACAATATTTTCCTCCCCTCAAGCTTGCTTTCGGTAAAATGGTCTATAGTGGCCAGTATCCCCGCCTGTCACGCGGGAGACCGGGATTCGATTCCCCGACGGGGAGTTTAGTTTTTGTTTCTGCCTAGCATTCTGCGCCATTTCAGAACAGCACCTGCCGTCTTCCCTGCGCCTCCTCGTTAGTATAGTGAGTTCAATTCCACTTCTGGCCACCGAGCGTGACGGAAGTGTTTATCATGGGCTCCCAAGGAGCGGATTCAGCGGCCCTGCTGGGAGTGTTTTGCACACTGTTTTTTGCACGGCGACATAAAAGCAAGGCCGTTCCGGGTGAAGCACTCTCGAGACTCCCTCGCTTGTCTTTCACTGCTGCCGGAAGCGGTTGCCCTCGGGGCATATCAAATGAATCACGTGTGGGCGAACAGAACGTACCTCCTCCGTCTTTTCGAATGTCACACGTTGTACTAATCCCGAAAACAGATGACCCAGTTAAGCTTCAGTCTGTAGCGTCTTACCGTCCTATAAATCTAACGAATGTTGACTATAAAATTTACATGAAAGTATTAGGGCGACGACTCCAACGTGTAATTACTTCCATTGTAGGCCCACATCAGACATGCGGCATAAAAGGAAGGACCACTTTTACTAATATACACGCAGCAAGGAGTGTTCTCAAATGTTGTGACGCGATGCATGACCACGTAGCCATGATGCAATTAGACCTCCACAAAGCATTTGATAAAGTGATACATGAAATTTTGTTCTCTATTTAGAGTATGTCAATGCTGGTTCCGTGATTACAAATAGCGTGAAAATGGTTTACGAGTACTGTTCAGTGAGACTGGTCGTGAATAAGCATTTAACCGATCGTATGCCTGTCCAGTCGTCAGTAAGGCAGGGCTGTCCTCTGTCTCCCCTTTTGTTTGCGCTTTATCTGGAGCCTTTCTGTTTAAGATTGCTTACAAGGCCAAACATACGTGGTTATAGATTTTTTTCAAAGTGAAGTACGGGTTTTGGCATACGCGGACGATATTGCGGTTTTTTGTACGGACCATGAGAGCGTGCAAGAAGTTGTAAAAGAAGCCACTGCTTTTTGCACTGCAAGTGGAAGTGAAATCAGTTGGGCAAAGTGTTTAGGATTTTGGCATGGAAACTGGCAATACGCGCCTGAACTGTTCTCCAGTACGCCAGGCAATTACCTTGGTGTGCCACTAAAGCATTACCGTGAAAGCAAGGAATGTTGGGCCGGGGAAGTTGAGCAAGTGAAAACCCAAACAAACAAATGGGGAGGACATAACTTTTCTATGTTCGCAAGAGCTACCGTTTGCAATATGTTCCTAGTTGCAAAAATTTTTTACATGCTGCAAGTGTTATCTATATCAAGAATTTCTGTTCAAAAACGGCATAGGGTATTTGCCACGTTTCTGTGGGCTTCAACATGGGAGCGTACCAGTCGATGCAATCTGTTTCATACGGTGCATAACGGTGGACTGGGATTGTCACATTTATACTTAAAGTAGATTGTAACCAGGTTCTTTTTTTTGCGCGAACAAAGCGATGTTTTTCTTAGAACGGTAATCCAGGTGATTGCGGGATTCACTGCCGGAATATGTAGTTTCGACTATGTCTACAGGGACAATGGCTCTAAGGGCTTTTCTTCGCGAAGTTGTCGCGTCCTTCCAAATAGTGAAGGCGAGATTTTCAAATGAGTATATGTGTACTGTTACGCGAAAACGGCTGTACAAAGATTTATTGGAAACCTTTTTACCTGTGCCTCTTTATCGCGCTGTATATGCTTTGGGTCCGGAGCGGGACGTGTTGAAGAGAGTGAAAAGAATGCCCATCAGATCGTCCGCCAAATCTTTCTTTTTTCAATTGCATACCGGAACTCTTCCGGTGAAGCCATGGCTGGAAAGCAAAGGCCTTTTCGTGCCTTGGTCTGCTGACTGTTTAATTTGCAAAAAGCTGGAATCCATAGAGCATATTTTCGTTGATTGTCACGATGCGGTTTTTTTGTGGGAAGTGCTACAGCGTACTATTAAAAAGGACTTACCAATACCGCCGTTTGGCATACGCTACCTTCCATGCGCCCAGCCAGGAGAAGTGCTCAGTGATTTATTAATGGTCTTGTGTATGCACAGCATATGGGGAACGCGGATGGATGTTCGCCATGAGCATGTTGTCGTACATTTAGCCCATCAGTATTTTGTTGAAAGTGTAATGTACACGCGTGATGTTTTCGGAGGGCAATCTGAATCCCCGGAATGGCTGCCAGTCTTGGACAAGCTCATGTCACTTAATCCATTCTATCACAAGAAACCTTCCAGAAAGTGACTTGTGTTTTTAATCCTATGCGACTTTTCATCGTTCTGTGTAGTTGCCAAGTCGGTAATAAAGAAAAAAAAAGAATGCTCGTTAGTATAGTGGCCAGGATTCCACTTCCGGCTTCGCTAGCGAACGGACGTGAGCATCATGGGCTCCGTAGGAGCGGTTACAGCGGCCCAACTGGGTCGCGGAAACAGGTTTTCTTGCTCAGGTGACCAAGCTTACAAAGTTATTTTGCCCCGGCTTCCAACAGGTCGTATTGTATGTAATACTCTTTTTTTGCACGCCGATGTGAGAGCGAGACCATACAAGGTCGAGAATTTTCGCGACGCACTGGCACAGTTGGGACTGCTCCCCGAGAATATCACCTTGGGGGCGTACCAAATGAATCACGTTTGGGCCATCACGTTCAAGAGTGACGATGGAATGAAGCAGCTGCTGTCTTGCCGTGAACTAGCCGTGAAAGACCGTCGGTGCATTGTTGTTGACCCTGGTGACCAGGATGTTAGAATGAAAATCCACTGGATTTTATACAACGTTCCTGATGAAGATGTGCGGACCGCCCTGGCTCCCTACGGCACAGTCACAGAAATTGCCAAGGAACGCTGGCGCGTACAAGGCGTGCTGGACAAAGGCTCCTCAACACGGTCAGTGTCCTTGAAGTTGAAGCCTGGTGTGACAATTGATGATTTGCCGCACCAGCTGGGCATGGCTGGAGAACAGGTTCTCATAGTCATTTCCGGCAGAGCTCCACTTTGCCTGAGGTGCCATACCACAGGACATGTCTGACGAGAGTGCAAAGTTCCTCGTTGTACGCTATGCCGCCGCTTCGGACATCTTGAAACTGAATGTGTCATCATCATCATCATCATCATCATCATCATCATCAGCCTGATTATACCCACTGCAGGGCGAAGGCCTCTCCCATATTTCTCCACTTAACCCGGTTCTGTGCTAGCTGCATCCACTTGACCCCTGCGAACTTCTTAATCTCCTCCGCCCACCTAACTTTCTGCCGCCCCCTTCTACGTTTTCCTTCCCTTGGAATCCAGTTTGTTACCCTCAGCGACCATCGGTTATCCTCTCTTCGCACTACATGTCCTGCCCATGTCCATTTCTTCTTCTTAATTTCCACTAGAATGTCGGTAACTTGAGTTATTTCTCTGACCCACTCTGCCCGCTTTCTATCTCTTAATGTTACCCCTACCATTTTTCGTTCCATAGCCCTCTTGGTTGTCCTCAACTTAAGTAGAACTCTCTTGGTTAGCCTCCACGTTTCAGCCCCATAGGTGAGTACAGGCAAGATGCAACTGTTGTATAGTTTCCTCTTGAGCGATACCGGTAAGCTGCTAGTCATAATCTGCGAGTGCTTGCCAAATGCGCTCCATCCCAATCGTATTCTTCTTGTTATTTCCTTTTCATGGTCCGGATCTGCGGTTACTACCTGTCCTAAGTAGTCATACTCGCCTACTACTTCCAGTATTTCGCTACCTAATTTAAACTGCTGTTCCTTCCCGAGGCTGTTGAACATTACCTTAGTCTTCTGCATATTGATTTTCAAGCCTACCTTTCTACTTTTTCTGTCTAGGTCATCAATCATTATTTGCAGTTATTTATTTATAGTGGCTGCACAGCAACCATAGTTCTGCATAAAGAAAGTAACAAAATTCCCATAAAGAAAGGTGTTAGGCAAGGAGACACAATCTCCCCAGTAGTATTCACAGCTTGTTTAGAGGAAATATTCAGAGACTTGGAATCGGAGCAGTTAGGGATAAGGGTAGATGGAGAATACCTCAGTAATCTGCGATTTGCTGATGACATTGCCTTGCTAAGCAACTCGGGGGATGAACTGCAAATAATGATTGATGAATGTGTCAAGACCTATGCAAATGTCACAGGGTCTATAACAAGGCAAGACGCCTCGGAGCTCGTCATGGACGAGGTTGAAGCCGAGGAAGCGGCGAGTACCGAATCGAGCACACCGCAGTCAAATGCCAAGGATACGGATGACACTGGGGGCGGGGCAGTAAAGTGTAGTGAAGACCGCGCCTCTGAGCCTGCTCAGGCAGGTGCAGCGGAGACTGGTGGGGCATCAGATCGAGAAGGCAGCCATGGCACTATAAGCATGACAGAAAATGCCGAGTTATCGAAGGAGGTATGAACTACGACCAATCATCCACGAACGTGGCAACAACAGAGAGGACCCATGACAAGGCCTGTGTTGAAGATTCGTGTCTTTTCACCCCCAGCGCCGACGAACCACCTCCCAAAACACCAGGACAGCGTCGGGCGACGCTTCGCCCGAAGCCCAACATCCCGCCGGACAGAAAGCCGGCGACGACTACACCGACGTAGGAAAAATGGCTCGCCCCGAATTGACTCAAGGACGAGGGGAGACTCAAGACGGGTCTTCCAGCGAGGGTGTGCTGACGTTCAGTCAGTACACGCCGGACGACCCGCACACCTCTCGAGTGGACTCGAAATTTCGTAAGCGAGAACGTTTCCTGTATTCATCATCTGTGTATAATACGGTAGAAGGTGAACACCGAGCGGTTTGGTTATCTTGTGTTTATCAGCGAAATGGCAGCTCAACCTGAAGCAACACTTCGATTTGCTACGCTTAATGTAAGAGGCCTTGCACCGAGGCGACGTCAGTATCAACTGAGTCGCCGCATGCTGGACAGCGATTTGGACGTGATAGCAGTGCAAGAGATTAAGGTCGACAGTGAAGCTTAGACAAACCGCATGGTCGAACCGTTTAGAATTCGGTACAGTGTATGTGTATGCCATTCTGTTGGTACATCGGGAGGGTGTGCTATCTTTATCCGCAATTCTTTAGGTATTGTTGAAGAATCTGTTGTAGTGTGTAATACTGGACGTTTTGTTATGTGTGATTTTTTATATCTTGATTTACAGTGGCGCGTACTGTGTGTGTATGCCGCAAATAAGGAAAATGAGCTCAAAGCATTCTTCAAAAATATTGAACCTCATTTGAATTCTACCAGATATACGATCCTTCTTGGGGATTTCAATTGCGTGTGTATGCCCGAGGACAGAGCTACTAACGCGATCATTCGGGATCAAAGTTCGTTGCTTTTGACCTCAATCATCCAAGAGCACAATCTCGAAGACGTTGGGAGTGCTCTGTCAGAAGGAATCCGTCCTCAGTTCACGCACTTCGAACAAGCCAGCCACGCACGACTCGACAGAGCTTATGTGTCGGTTATCTTGGTGCCAATGATTAGTGAATACTTGGTTAAAAGCATCGCATTCAGCGACCATTGCATGGTGATGTTTACAGTAGGAACTAAGCCCAAGAGGTCTAATTTCAACTGGAACCTTTCAAAACTAAATGTAAAGCTGCTTAGTGATGGAAGTTTCGCGCGTACAGTACAAGAAAAACTTGATAGTTTGTTTATGGGCGACAATAGGGACGTTATAGAGAAATGGGAGCGTTTCAAAGAAGAAATAAAAATGAGCGCAATCGAAAGAGCGTGTGCACTATCACATACGAGAAAAGGGAGGAAAAAGAACTTCATAGCCGATTAAATTCATTTCTGCGGCTATAAAACGCACAGCCAGGCCAGTTTGCATCAGAAATAAAAGAAACAAAAAATAGACTAGAACTGATAGATAAGGAAAAATGCGAAGGTGCTATCATACGCGCACGCGCACAGCGGTTGTGGCTAGGTGAGTCGCCAACAAAGCGGTCCCTATGTGACGAAAAACGATACGCCGTCAAGAATGAGATTAAAGAGATAGTATACGAGGGAAAAATAACTCGCGATTTCAAGACTATTCAGCGCGCGTTTGTTGATTATTATAAAGAACTGCTGGGTTACGAGGCAAACTTGCAAGAAGGCTTTGAGTCAGAATTTTTGTCGCTGTTGCCAATACTAGGGGATGAAGTTAAGCTTAACCTAGAGGCACCCATTAGCGTTATTGAAATCGAGCGTGCTATTGACGAGTTGAGCTCTGGAAAGGCACAGGGACCAGACGGGCTTGGCGCAGCTTTCTACAAAGCCTTCAAGAGTGATATGGCGTATATGTTGCACCGAATAATTCAAGAAATGTATGAAACCCACATGATGCCCCCGTCTTTCCGAAAAACCCACATTATTCTCATACCGAAGAGTGACGATCCCACCAGGCGACAATCAGTAAAAGCTTATAGGCCCATAAGTCTCACAAATGTAGACTATAAAATTTTTATGAAGGTTTTAAGACGAAGATTGCAGAATGTAATAAAGTCTATTGTTGGCCCGCACCAAACGTGCGGAATAAAAGGTCGAACGATACATACAAACATTCATGTAGCACGTAGTATTTTAGAATGCTGTGATTCAATTGAGAAACCTGTAGCCATGTTGCAATTAGACATGGAAAAAGCCTTTGACCGCGTTAGTCACCATACCTTGTTTTCTATCCTTGAACATGTGTATGTTGGCCGCGTTCTTTTTGATGGTGTTAAAATGGCATATGCTGGTTGTACGGCAAACATCATTATTAATAAGCACATCAGTGAAAGCATTACTGTTCGTTCTTCAGTTAGACAAGGATGCCCTTTGTCGCCGTTGTTGTCTGCCCTCTATCTCGAACCATTCTGTCTAAAAATTATGTCAAATGAGAATGTGCATGGCTTTGCGATATTGTCCACTGAAGTTAAAATCCTTTCTTACGCGGATGACATTGCAATCTTCTGCGCAGATAAAGATAGCGTAACAGAAGCAGTGAAAAAGGCGACTAGGTTCTGCAAAGTCTCAGGAAGCGTGATAAACTGGGAAAAGTGCTTCGGCTTTTGGCATGGTAGCTGGGAATCTGCGCCTATCATGCACGAAGGCTTTAACTGGCAATGTCACCTGTTAAATATTTGGGAGTTCCGCTAAACGATTATAAAGAACCAGCAAAGTACTGGGAAGCAGAAATTGAATGTGCGCGTGAAAATACGCGCAAATGGGGTGGCCGAGATTTTTCTATTTTTACTAGAGCCACAGTATGCAACCTGTTTCTAGTGGCCAAAGTTTGGTATGTGCTTCAGGTATTGTGTATGTAACGAACCAGTGTCCAGCGATTGCACCGAGTGTTTGCCGTGTTTATTTGGGGGTCGAGTTGGGAGAGGACAAGCCGCACAAATCTTTTTCGATCTGAAAAGCGGTGACCTGGGTTTGGCTCATTTGTTCGTTAGGCAACTTATGTCGAGATTTATGTTCCTTCGGGACCAAAAAGACGCTTTCTTGCGGACAGTAATGCAACTGTGGCTGGGTGAGGCACTGCCAGACTTCGTTGTATCATCCAGCCCTGTTAGACACATGGGGTCAGAGGTTTTCTCTGGGAGGTTGTTCGAGCTTTTAAATTTTTGAAAGCTCGCTTTTCAGTGCAGTACCTTACTGAAGTATTGAGGAAAGAACTTTAGAAAGCACTCATTGATACTGTGTTACCTGTTCCTGTCTACCGGGCCATGTACAGTGTAGGTCAAGGTAAAAATGTGCTGAAAAGAGTAAAGAGGATGCCTGTGCGGGCCTCGGTTAAAACATTCTTTTTTCAGTTGCACAGTGGCACTCTACCAGTGAAGCCCTGGCTTCAAGAAAAGGGTATTTTTGTCCCATGGTCCGTAAATTGCCTAATTTGTAGAACACCGGAGACGATAGATCACATGCTCCTTCACTGTACAGACTCGGTATTTCATTGGGACATCTTACAACGAACGGTTAAAAAGTTGCTCCCGATATCGCCATACGGAATACAATTTCTACCTGTGGAGAGTGGGGACGACATACCATATGACATGTTCATGCTTCTCAGCCTACACAGTATTTGAAGAAATCGGATGGCTTCCAGGCATGCAGACGTGACTGTACTCCCCGTCAGGGAGTACTTTATCGAAAGCATGTCTTATATAAGAGATGTGGTTAGGGCCCAAAATGAGCCCCCCGAGTGGTTGTCAGTAACTGACGACCTTGTACAGCTTAAACGCTTTTAATCCTGTTGCGTGAGCGAGGCAGATTTCCGCTCTTTTTTTGCATTCTGCGCCATTTCTGATCAGCGCTGCCGTTTTCCCTGCGCCTCTTCGTTAGTATAGTGGCCAGTATCCCCGCCTGTCACGCGGGAGACCGGGGTTCGATTCCCCGGCGGGGAGCTTAGTTTTTGTTTCTTTTTTGCATTCTGCGCCATTTCAGATCAGCGCTGCCGTTTCTCCTGCGCTTCCTCGTTAGTATAGTGGCCAGTATCCCCGCCTGTCACGCGGGAGACCGGGGTTCGATTCCCCGACGGGGGGCTTAGATTTTGTTTCTTTGTTGCATTCTGCGCCATTTGAGAACAGCGCTTGCCGGCTTCCCTGCGCTTCCTCGTTAGTATAGTGGCCAGTATCCCCGCCTGTCACGCGGGAGACCGGGGTTCGATTCCCCGACGGGGCGCTTAGTTTTTATTTCTTTTTTGCATTCTGCGCCATTTGACAACAGCGCTTGCCGGCTTCCCTGCGCTTCCTCGTTAGTATAGTGAGTTGACTTCCGGCCACCGAGCGTTAAGGACGTGTTTATTATGTGCTCCCAAGGAGCGGATTCAGCGGCCCAGCTGGGCCGTGGTATCAGGAGTACGGAAAGGCCTGCCAAGGATTATGAACTGGTTCTACCGCATCTGCCCACAGGTTCGAGTGTTTTGCATACTGTTTTTTTGCATGGCGACATAAAAGCCAGGCCGTACCGGGTGGAGCACTTTCGAGACTCCCTCGCTCGTCTTTCACTGCTGCCGGAAGTGGTTGCCCTCGGGGCATATCAAATGAATCACGTGTGGGCGGTAACGTTTAAAGGTGAAGAGGGGAAAGCGAAGATTTTGCAAGCCGAAGCTTTCGAAGTGAAGGAGCACCGATGCGTGGTCATTGACCCCTGTAACCAAGGCATCAGGTTAAAACTTTTCTGGCTGCTTCACGGCGTGCACGACGATGACGTGCGAGCGGCGTTGGCGGCTTTTGGAAAAGTTACCGAAATATCAAGAGAAAAGTGGAAAGTGCAAGGGTGTGTCGACAAGGCTTCAACGACTCGAACGGTCACGCTGAAGCTAAAAGTGGGCGTAACCATTGAGGACCTGCCGCATCAGCTTCGGGTCGCCGAGGACGTCGCACTCGTCCACGTCCCAGGCAGAGCCCCGCTTTGCCTCCGGTGCCGGGGGAAAGGACATATACGTCGGGATTGTCGTGTGCCGCGCTGCGGGCTGTGTCGTCGCTACGGCCATGACAAGTCGCAGTGTGTGCGCACGTATGCCAACGTTGCAGGCCCTGTGCCGAGTGAAGTGGCAGGCGAGCACTTGATGGACGCAGTGGACGCCGAGGAAGCTAGCAGTGGAATCACTGAGGATGCAGTGCAGAAAGAACAATCCTCTGAGGAGACCCCTGCCCTTAAAGAGCACTGTGAGTCAGATGTGATTGTTCCGTTGCTGAATGTTGCTGGGACCGAGACACCCACGAAAGAAGACGGCAATGCCAGTGCTGCAAGCCCAGCTTCGGCTACGCAACACAGTGAGGTACAGGGGGACACTGAAGCTGAGATGCCAGCTGCTTCTACCTTGCCTGTGAAGCGGGTGCACGAAGACAGTGTCAACGAGGGATCAACCCATGGAGGAGCGGAAAGCGGACAGCCTCCACTGAAGGCAGCCCCCCTTCGCCGGGCGTCCTTCAAGCCAAGGCCAAACGTGCCCCCAGACCGGAGAACTGTGTCACCTGTGCCTCCGCCATAGCGGGGGTACCCTTTCCGGTCGAGACGTTACAAGCCCGGTCCATGATCGGGAGCAGCGCTTGGAACGACAGACGGACTCGCCAAAAAGGAAGAATGGTCATCCCATGCAACAGATCAACCGCAATGCTGTCTTTCTGCAAAAGCGATGTGAGTGATATATGTTTCGCGATTTATAATTTCTTGAGATCGCGACCAATTTAACCACTAGCTTGCGCGTAGCCACGCTAAATGTGAGGGGGCTGTCAACGCGTCGGAGACAACTGCAGCTGAACCGCATTCTGCTGGAAAATGAAATTGATGTGCTAGCAGTTCAAGAGAGCAAAATGGAAAGCGAACAACAAACAGAGAAAATGGCTGAAATATATCGTTCTAGATATAGTGTTTGCGTTTGTCATGCGGTTGGAAGATCGGGGGGATGTGTCATCTTCATTCGAAATTGCATAGAGTGTGTGCAGTCTGTGTTCTCGTGTGAGAGTGGTCGGCTTTTGATATGTGATTTCAGTTTTTCTGGATTGGACTTGAGAGTGATTTGCGTTTATGCGCCGACTAGAACGTTTGAGCGGGAAGAGTTTTTTCACTATATGAAATCCTTCCTAATACATGAGAGGCGTGTTCTCCTGCTTGGAGACTTCAACTGTGTCTGTAGACCGGAAGATAGAACAACAGACCGTGTCCTTCGTGACAAGAGTGCAGAGTTACTTATTGACATTGTTATTGAGGCAGAGCTTGAAGATGCTGGCTGCATAATGACGCATGAAGGCCAAGCAAAGTTCACGCACTTTCAAGGTAGCTGTCATGCAAGGTTGGACCGAATATATGTTCCCATTGATTGTGTGCCCTTGTGCTCGGAATATGAAACACTTCCCATGAGCTTTAGTGACCACTCCCTCGTAATGATTACTCTAGGCATGAAAAGTAAGGCAACAAAGTTCAATTGGGAGCTATGGAAATTTAATGAAAAACTGCTGCTGGATGAGGAGTTTACCACTAAAGTTAAAGAATATATTAAGCATATGTTACAAAATGACTAATTTTATACAAGCATGGGAGCAGTTTAAGTGCGAGATAAAGATAGCTGCTATTGACCGAGCATGCACTCTCCGACGTAAAGAAAGAGAACAAGAAAAAGAACTTCGTAGCACACTTGAATACATGCTTAGCATGGAGACCGTTAAGCCTGGTTTGTTCGCCCAAGATATTAAAAAGATAAAAACCAAACTTGAGGTGATGGACGAAGAGAAGTATCGCGGTGCGGTGATAAGGGCACGCAGCGAAAAATTGTGGCTCGGAGAGACGCCAACGAAAAGGGCACTTAGTGACGAAAAAAGGTACGCAGTGTCAAAAGAGATAAAAGAAATCTGCTATCAGAACGTAGTTACCGCGGAAAAAAAAAAACGATTGAACGGGCGTTTGTAGAATTTTACAGCGAATTGTTTAGCCTGAAAACACCGGACATTGAACGCTTCAGAAAAGACTTTCTGCCGTTGATGCCAAGAGTAGAAGACGAAGTAGCGCAGACAGTTGAAGCAAGTATTACTTCCGAGGAAATTCACGCCGCTATCGGGGAATTAAAGTCCAATAAGTCACCCGGACCAGATGGTCTTGGTGCTGACATATACAAGCCTTTCCAACTGAAATGGCTGTTTTAATGGAAAGAGTTTTTAGTGAATGCTACGAAAAGAACGTGCCTCCTCCATCTTTTCGAATGTCACATATTGTACTAATCCCGAAAACAGATGACCATGTTAAGCTTCAGTCTGTAGCGTCTTACCGTCCTATAAGTCTAACAAATGTGGACTATAAAATTTACATGAAAGTATTAGGGCGACGACTCCAACGTGTAATTACTTCTCTTGTAGGCCCACATCAGACATGCGGTATAAAAGGAAGGACCATTTTTACTAACATACACGCAGCAAGGAGTGTACTCGAATGTTGTGACGCGATGCATGACCACGTAGCCATGATGCAATTAGACCTCCACAAAGCATTTGATAAAGTGGTACATGAAATTTTGTTCTCTGTTTTAGAGTATGTCAATGCTGGTTCCGTGATTACAAAGGGCGTGAAAATGGTTTACGAGTGCTGTTCAGCGAGACTGGTCGTGAATAAGCATTTAACTGATCGTATACCTGTCCAGTCGTCAGTAAGGCAGGGCTGCCCTCTGTCTCCCCTTTTGTTTGCGCTTTATCTGGAGCCTTTCTGTCTAAGATTGCTTACAAGGCCAAACAAACGCGGTTATAGATTTTTTCAAAGTGAAGTTCGGGTTTTGGCATACGCGGACGATATTGCGGTTTTTTGTGCTGACCATGAGAGCGTGCAAGAAGTTGTAAAAGAAGCCACTGCTTTTTGCACTGCAAGTGGAAGTGAAATTAGTTGGGCAAAGTGTTTAGGATTTTGGCACGGAAACTGGCATTACGCGCCTGAATTATTCTCCAGTATGCAATGGACAACAACGCCAGGCAATTACCTTGGTGTGCCACTAAAGCATTACCGTGAAAGCAAGGAATGTTGGGCCGGTGAAGTTGAGCAAGTGAAAACCCAAACAAACAAATGGGGAGGACATAACTTTTTTATGTTCGCAAGAGCTACCGTTTGCAATATGTTCCTAGTTGCAAAAATTTTTTACATGCTGCAAGTGTTATCTATGTCAAGAATCTCTGTTCAAAAACTGCATAGGGTATTTGACACGTTTGTGTGGGCTTCAACATGGGAGCGTACCAGTCGATGCAATCTTTTTCATACGGTGCATAACGGTGGACTGGGCTTGTCACATTTATACTTAAAGCAGATTGTAACAAGGTTCTTTTTTTTTGCGCGAACAAAGCGATGTTTTTCTTAGAACGGTAATCCAACAGCGATTGCGTGATTCACTGCCGGAATATGTAGTTTCGACTATGCCTACAGGGACAACGGCTCTAATGCTTTTCTTCGCGAAGTTGTCGCGTCCTTCCAATAGTGAAGGCGAGATTTTCGAATGAGCATATGTGTACTGTTACGCGAAAACGGCTGTACAAAGATTTATTGGAAACCTTTTTACCTGTGCCTCTTTATCGCGCTGTATATGCTTTGGGTCCGGAGCGGGACGTGTTGAAGAGAGTGAAAAGAATGCCCATCAGATCGTACGCTAAATCTTTCTTTTTTCGATTGCATACCGGCACTCTTCCGGTGAAGCCATGGCTGGAAAGCAAAGGCCTTTTCGTGCCTTGGTCTGCTGACTGTTTAATTTGCAAAAAGCTGGAAACCATAGAGCATATTTTCCTTGATTGTCACGATGCGGTTTTTTTGTGGGACGTGCTACAGCGTACTATTAAAAAGGACTTACCAATAACGCCGTTTGGCATACGCTACCTTCCATGCGCCCAGCCAGGAGAAGTGCCCAGGGATTTATTAATGGTCTTGTGTATGCACAGCATATGGAGAACGCGGATGGATGTTCGCCATGAGCATGTTGTCGTACACCCAGCCATCAATACTTTGTTGAAAGTGTAATGTACACGCGTGATGTTTTCGGAGGGCAATCTGAACCCCCAGATTGGCTGCCAGTCTTGGACAAGCTTATGTCACCTAATCCATTCTACCACAAGAAACCTGTAAGAAAGTGACTTGCGGTTTTAATTCCATGCGACTTTTCATCGTTCTTTGTAGTTGCCAAGTCGGTAATAAAGAAAAAAAAAATCCTCGTTAGTATAGTGACCAGAATCCCCGCCTGTCACGCGGGAGACCGGGGTTCGATTCCCCGACGGGGCGCTAAGTTTTTGTTTCTTTTTTGCATTCTGCGCCATTTCAGATCAGCGCTGCCGTTTTCCCTGCACCTCCTCGTTAGTATAGTGGCCAGTATCCCCGCCTGTCACGCGGGAGACCGGGGTTCGATTCCCCGACGGGGAGCTTAGTTTTTGTTTCTTTTTTGCATTCTGCGCCATTTCAGATCAGCGCTGCCGTTTTCCCTGCGCCTCCTCGTTAGTATAGCGGCCAGTATCCCCGCCTGTCACGCGGGAGACCAGGGTTCGATTCCCCGACGCGGAGCTTAGTTTTTGCTTCTATTTTGCATTCTGAGCCATTTCAGATCAGCGCTGCCGTTTTCCCTGCGCTTCCTCGTTAGTATAGTGGCCAGTATCCCCGCCTGTCACGCGGGAGACCGGGGTTCGATTCCCCGACGGGGCGCTTAGTTTTTGTTTCTTTTTTGCATTCTGCGCCGTTTCAGATCAGCGCTGCCGTTTTCCCTGCACCTCCTCGTTAGTATAGTGTTTTTTTTTCTTTATTGCCTGGCTTTGACACAAATACACCGCACTAGAACTCAAAACAACAGGAAAAAAGGAATAATATATGTACACAAAGGTAGCTAGCGTTGCCTAACACCCACTGAGGGGCAGGCATTGTCATGTTAAAATTCCTTGAGCACCGTCAAAGGTTCCAGCTTTGACAGCCACTCAGGAGCACATGGTTGCAATTTAAGCACGTCGAGCCATCGCTGCACACTTTCACGGAAATACATGCGGGCTGGCCGTGCATCTGGATCGCAGTGATAACCAGCCATTCGTGCGCGCCATATACTGTGGAGGCACATTAACATAACCTGGTCTAACGGCATACCATCGTGGTTATCCAATGGCAAATACCTAATGCCATGGGAATCAAGTGGCAACTGTTTTTTTATTGTCCTTTGCAGAACATCCCACAAATATACCCCCTCCCAGCAATGCAAGAACACGTGATCTATTGTCTCTGGCTGTTTGCAGATGAGACATTGGGCTCCCCACGGTAGGAACATACCCTTTTCCTCCATAAATGATTTTACACTCAAAGTACCGGTATGTAGCATAAAGAAAAACGTTTTAGCTCCCGGAGCAACTTGCATTTTCTTTACGCGTTTTAATACATTACTTCCTGTGCCTCCATAGTATAAAGCTCGGTACAAGGGCACCGGGAACACCACTTCACAAACATCCTTGTATAATGTTCTCCTGTTAACATTACTTAAATACTCTTTCGAAAAACGTGCACTTAAGAATTTCACGCTCAAAACAATTTCCCTAAAGAATCCAAACAGAGAACCAGACATACATTGAGTATAAACTACGAAATCAGGCAACGCTCGACCAAGTCTTTGTTGACACACTGTGCGCAGGAATGGATCGCTGGCATCCCTAAAAAACATAAACCGGTTGACAATCTGTCGCACAAACTAATGACCCAGACCAAGCCCCCCATGCTTCACCTGCCGGAACAAGTTTGTCCGACTGCACCTCTCCCAACTCGAGGCCCAAACAAACACCGCAAAAACTCGATGCAATTTTTGCACATTTACACGGGAGCAATGCAACACTTGCATTACATACCATAGCTTACTAATTAAAAACAGGTTGCAAACTGCGGCTCTTGCAAATATTGATAATTGAGCGCTTTTCCATTTCTCCGCTTTTTCACGGGTTTCTTTGACCTTCTCTAGCCAGTATGGCTCACTTTCCTTGTAAAATTTCAAGGGCACACCCAAGTACTTTGCAGGCGTTGTAACCCACGACACATTAGCGAAAGTGTCGGGGGTCAGCTGCCATTCACCGTGCCAAAATCCCAAGCACTTACCCCAGTTAACTTCACTCCCTGTGACTTTGCTAAAATGTTTTACCACATCCACTGTCCTCTTTATACTCTCTTTATTCACACAAAAAACCGCAACGTCATCTGCGTAAGCCAGCAATTTGACTTCTGACTCCTGCAGTCGAAAGCCATCAATGTCATTGTTTTGTAGGATGCTTAAACACAATGTTTCAATATAAATGCCGAACAAAAGAGGGCTGAGGGGGCAACCTTGGCGCACCGAACGTCGTACGTTGATGGGGGCCCCCAGTGACTTATTGACAATTAATCTCGTAGTGCAGTTACGGTACGCCAAGGCCACTCCCTCTCGAATAACAGAACCGACATTAACATAGTCTAATATACTGAACAGAATAGTATGTGCCACACAATCAAAAGCTTTCTCCATGTCCAACTGCAGCAACGCAACACATGCATGAGTTGCATCGCAGCATTCGAGCACACTCCGCGCTTTGTGAATGTTCTGAAAGATAGATCGCCCTTTGATACCGCACGTTTGGTGAGGGCCCACTAGTTCGCATATAACCGTTTGTAGTCTGCCAGCAAGCACCTTGCCAGTATCCCCGCCTGTCACGCGGGAGACCGGGGTTCGATTCTCCGACGGGGAGCTTAGTTTTTGTTTCTTTCTTGCATTCTGCGCCATATCAGAACAGCACTTAGCTTTCTCCCTGCGCCTCCTCGTTAGTATAGTGGCCAGTATCCCCGCCTGTCACGCGGGAGACCGGGGTTCGATTCCCCGACGGGGAGCTTAGTTTTTGTTTCTTTCTTCCATTATGCGCCATATCAAAACAGCACTTAGCCTCTTCCCTGCGCCTCCTGGTTAGTATAGTGGCCAGTGATGATTCTGCTTCCGGCCATGCCAGTGAACGGACGCAGGATGCAGGACTCCTCAGGAGCGGCTTCAGCGGCCATGTCAGGCCGCGGTAACAGGACTGCTGAACAGGATAGTACTTATCAAGTTGTTTTGCCTGCACTGCCAACAGGTCGGTTTGTTTTGAATACGGTTTTTTTGCATGCCGATATCAGGGCCCGCCCGTACCGGGTGGAAGATTTCCGGGATGCTTTAGCACAACACTCGCTAATCCCCGGTGTTATCGCTATGGGGGCGTATCGGATGAGCCACGTCTGGGCTGTCACTCTCAAGGATTCTGAAGCGGTGACCAAGCTTGTTAGTGTAGGCGAGTTGTGTGTGAAAAACGGTCGCTGCTTGGTAATTGACCCGGCGAACCAGGATGTGCGGCTGAAAGTTCACTGGCTGCTATACAACGTGCCAGACGAGGATGTTCGTGCTGCCTTTGCGCCGTACGGAAAGGTATCCGAAGTTTCACGGGAGCGCTGGCGAGTTAAAGGTATGTTAGAAAAGGGCTCAACTACTAGACTCGTCACGCTGAAGCTGAAAGCTGGCATGAAGCTCGACGACGTGCCGCATCAGCTGAATGTTAGCGGTGAGCTGGCGCTCGTTATTGTGCCAGGCAGACCCCCGTTGTGCCTACGATGCCGGAGTACGGGTCACATCCGCAAAGAGTGCCGGGTTCCTCGCTGCGGAACCTGTCGACGGTTCGGGCATGAAGTGAGCCAGTGTGCTCGTACCTACGCTAGCATTGCCGGACCTGGGACCAGCGAAGACTCGTCGGAGTTAATAATGGACGAGGTGGATGCGGAGGAGGCTGCTGACATTAAAGGTCAGTCAACAAAACAGGACGCGCCTTCCATGACTGTATTAACAAAGCATAAGGTGACGGTGCCCAGTCAAGAGAGTGAAACTCTGCAAGCCTTGCTAGATCTGTCACAGGACCATGAAGGCGCGTCTAAGGAAGCATCAGAAGATGTAATCAATTTTTCTGACGCTGAGGAGCATCTCAGCACTGAGCCTTTTTGTACTGATGCCATGGAGGTTGGGCCGGAGACAGCAGCCTTTATTGCCGCGAAACGTCCACAAGAAGAAAGCGTCGAGGGGACTCAGCTGCCAGGTGGTGTTTGTAGTGAGCCGCCGCCGAAAACTTCGGGCATCCGAAGAGCAACGTTAAGACCGAAGCCGAACTTCTCGGCTGACACGCGGCAGGCGGGAAAACCGCCTCCGTAGGTTTTGTGGTGTCCTGAACGATTTGTGGGTCGGCTCCCTACCGACCAGCGTCAGGAACATTCTGCAACCAAGCGGGGCGTGTGTGAGGAAAAATGACAGACGGTGCTTGGACTTCGTTTGTATGCAGCCCGACGTTCTGATGGGAGGACAATACATGCACACATATGCCACTGTTCTTCAGAAGCGGAAGCCACGCAATCATGAAGGTAGGCACCATGCGGGTACGGGCGTCTCTCGCTAATACATGACTCTCCAGCTTAATTCGCCGTTACACGTAGCTACTTTGAATTTCAGAGGGCTGGGAGCGAGAAGGCGACAATGCCAGCTCAGCCGCCTCCTTTTAGATAATGATATAGATGTAGCAGCTGTGCAAGAGTCAAAGATTGAGAGCCAAGAAAGCACACACCGTATGGTGGCTTCTTTTCAAGCAAACTTTTACGTGTGTGTATGCCATTCGGTTGGTGTATCGGGTGGATGCCTTTTATTTATACGTAACACGCTGGGAGTAAGCGTAGAGTTCGTTTTTGCCTGTCCAAGTGGTCGGCTTTTGGTTACTGATTTTACCAACTGTAATTTATGCTGGCGTGTTGTGTGTGTGAATGCTCCCAATTCAAAATGCGAACGTGAATCATTTTTTGAGTCTATTGCATTGTGGCTGAAGACTGACAAAATCTTAATTGTACTTGGTGACTACAACTGTGTGTGCTCAGCTGTGGACCGAGCGGCAAAGTGTAAACCTCGAACAGACAGAAGCTCCTACCTGTTGAATGCACTTGTGCATGAGTATGGCCTTGAGGATGTTCGCAGTGTGTTCTCCACTGGAAACCAGCCAGAGTTCACGCACTTTCAGCGAGATAGCCATGCTAGATTGGAGAGGGTGTATGCCTCGGTTGATCTTGTTTCCCTATGTACTGCATATGAGGTCAAGCATGTGTCTTTCAGTGATCATCGTCTCGTGAGTGCAGTGTTTGGTAGGAAAGGAAAGATATCGCGCTTTAACTGGCACTTATGGAAACTGAATGCCAAGCTTCTCGTCGATGAAGAGTTCCTTATGGAAGTTAAGACCGAGTTTGAAAAACGTCTTGCTATGCGACCAGTAAGTTTTGCAGCGGAATGGGACAGCTTCAAAGAGTGGGTCAAATTTAAAGCAATAGAAAAGAGTAGTAAGCTGCGGTACAAAGAGAAAGAAAAAGAACTGAATGAACAACTTGCTCTTTTTTTGAGCATGGAAAGTACTGTGCCAGGGCATTTCGCGAGTAAAATACGAGAGATTAAAAGGGAGCTGGAAACAATCGACAGCGAAAGATGCACAGCGGCTGTTATACGTTCAAGGGCTGAAAAACTTTGGGCTGGAGAAGTGCCGACAAAACGAGCCCTAGCAGACGAGAAAAGATACGCCTGCCAGAAAGAAATAAGGAGTATAAGATGTGCCGGCCATATCACTGAGGATGCTAAAGATATTCAGCGTGCGGTAGCAGAGCACTTCGAAGAACTGCTTAGCGCTAAGCTTGAGACTGTAGGCGGCTTTCAAACAGATTTTCTAAGACTGATGCCTGCACTGGATGGCGAAAGTAAAGCGCGCCTAGAAACACCGGTAACGTTGCAGGAGATACTATCTGCAATAGATGACCTGACACCTGGGAAGGCCCCTGGGCCGGATGGTCTAAGCGCCGCATTCTTTAAAACTTTTCAGCAGTATGCGGCTCAGTTTATGCTGGATATAATCACTGAAGCTTATGAACGTAATACTGTTCCATTGTCTTTCCCTACATCGCACATTGCTCTAATACCCAAGACAGATGATCCGGAGAAACGACTGTTGGTGGGGTCATATCGACCGATAAGCCAAAACCAATGTTGACTATAAGGTGTACATGAACGTTTTAGCAAAAAGACTTCAAAGCGTAATAAAAACATTGGTTGGGCCTCATCAAACGTGCGGCATCAAGGGTCGATCCATTTCCACGAATATACATGTCGCAAGAATCGTATTGGAATGCGTTGATGCACTCGGTGGTCAGATAGCCATGATGCAGTTAGATTTGGCGAAAGCCTTTGACCGTGTTTCTCACGAAATTCTTTTTTCCATTTTGGAGGATTCTAACCTTGGTGAAGTCATAGTGGAGGGTGTTAAAATGGCTTATGCGAACTGCACGACCCGCATTATAGTGAATGGTGAACTGACTGACAGCATCGCAGTACGGTCATCGGTAAGGCAGGGCTGCCTGCTCTCACCCCTGCTTTTTGCATTGTATTTAGAGCCACTTTGCTTGGCTATCATTGATAGCGATCGCATTTTAGAATTCAAGCTGCAATCAGCACACGTGAAAATGCTAGCATACGCTGATGACATTGCAGTCTTTTGTGCAACTAGAAAGAGCATCTGTGAAGTCACTGGTGTCGTCCAAACATTTTGTGATCAAACTGGATGCAAGATCAATTGGGAGAAATTCTCTGGGTTTTGGCACGGTGATTGGGACGTGACACCTGATTTCTTCTGTAAGGTGCGATGGTCTGCTCTCCCAACACGATATCTAGGCGTGCCTTTAGAATGTTATCAAGATCCCAACGAGCACTGGGTGGAAGAAACATCCAGAGTGAAAGAAAAAGCGGATGCGTGGCAAGGAAGGCAACTGTCAATGTTTTCGCGCGCTTATATTTGCAATGTTTTTCTTATTTCGAGGCTGTGGTACCTCATAAATGTGCAGTGTTTCTCACGAACCTCAATTCAGAAAATGCACCGCGTTTTTGCTGTTTTTATTTGGGCATCCACATGGGAAAAAACCGCCCGGACGAATTTGTTTATTTCTGTTTAAAGGGGCGGGATTGGCCTTGCACATCTGTTCTTGCGTCAGGTGGTCTCGCGATTTATATTCCTCCGTGATCAAAAAGATACCTTTCAAAGAACTGTGATGCAAGTGCGAGTGCAGAGGCTGCTCCATGAATGGATTGTGTCATGTGAAAACATGCCTGGTACTGTGATTGGCTATCTGCGCGAGGTTGTTTTTTCGTGCAAGTTGCTAGAAGTGCGGTTTTCTTTTGATTATCTCTCCAATGTTCCCAGAAAAAAAGTGTATAAAGATCTCATTGACGTGATGCTGCCGGTGCCTTTTTACCGGGCATTACACTGTGGAGGCCCAGGGCAGGACGTTTTGAAAAGAGTTAAGAAGATGCCCGTGAGGCCATCAACTAAAACGTTCCTTTTCAAACTTCACTCCAATACGCTCCCCGTTAAAACCTGGTTGAATGAAAAAGGTATCTTCGTCCCATGGACAACAAATTGCCTGTTGTGCTAAAAACCGGAAACAATTGAACACGTTTTCTTACAGTGTTGGGATGCTGTCATTCTATGGGACGTCCTCCAAAGGACAATATAAAAAGGAACTTCCATTAACTCCTCACGGTATAAGATTCCTACCAGTGCAGAACGATGATGCACCTTATGATTTAATTATGCTTCTTGGTCTCCATAGTTTGTGGAAAACACGATTGCAGGTGCGTCATGCTGATATAGATACACGATCTGCGCGTGAAAACTTTATTGAAAGTGCTGTGTATATACGCGAAACTTTCAGGATGCAGCAGGATCCACCACAATGGCAATGTCTATTTGATGAGTTGGTGACCCTGAAAAGATTTTAGCCGCGTACGCGTTAGCTCAAGTGTAGTTGACGTGTTTTATCATGTGTTTTTTTGGTTTGTGTTTCACGGCAGTAAAGAAAAAAAAAAGTTAGTATAGTTGCCAGTATCCCCGCCTGTCACGCGGGAGACCGGGGTTCGATTCCCAGACGGGGAGCTTAGTTTTTGTTTATTTTTTTGCATTATGCGCCATTTCAGATCAGCGCTGTCGTTTCCCCTGCGCCTCCTCGTTAGTATAGTGGCCAGTATCCCCGCCTGTCACGCGGGAGACCGGGGTTCGATTCACCGACGGGGAGCTTAGTTATTATTTCTTTTTTGCATTCTGCGCCTTTTCAGATTAGCGCTGCCGTTTTCCCTGCGCCTCCTCGTTAGTATAGTGGCCAGTATCCCCGCCTGTCACGCGGGAGACCGGGGTTCGATTCCCCGACGGGGAGCTCAGTTTTTATTTCTTTTTTGCATTCTGCGCCATTTCAGATCAGCGCTGCCGTTTCCCCTGCGCCTCCTCGTTAGTATCGTGGCCAGTATCCCCGCTTGTCACGCGGGAGACCGGGGTTCGATTCCCAGTAAATGCCCTGCCTCCGTCATATGGGTCATCCCACACCGTACTCATTCCTAAAACTGATGAAATAGACAAATTACGCCTGGTAACATCTTACAGACCCATAGCACTTACAAAAGTTGAATATAAAATTTTTATGAAGGTTTTGGCCCGAAGGTTGCAAACGGTTATTAAGAATATAGTAGGACCACACCAAACGTGTGGGATAAAAGGGAGGTCAATAGTGACCAACATTCAAAAGGCGCGAAGTGTCCTTGAGTGTTGTGATGACTGGGATGGTCGGGTCGCCATGCTTCAGATCGACCTCGAAAAAGCATTCGACTGCGTCGATCACGAAATTTTGTTTTCCCTTTTAGAACATGTGATTGTTGGTTCAGTTATATGTAAGGGTGTGGCCCTGGCGTACCGCAACTGCACGACGAGAGTGATTATTAATAAGAGTCTGGGAGCCCCCATTCGACTGCAGCGTTCGGTGCGACAGGGCTGTCCCCTCAGCCCTCTTTTGTTTTGCATTTATATTGAAACATTGTGCATGAAACTTGTGAATAATGTCAACATTAGTGCGTTTAGGTTACAAGCAGCCGAAGTGAAGCTGCTCGCGTATGCAGACGACATCGTTATTTTTACGGTTGACCAGGAGAGTATCACCGAGGCTGTCAAATGTATCCGTGAGTTCTCTCAAGTTACCGGTAGCGGGGTGAACTGGGCCAAGTGCCTTGGGCTCTGGCATGGACAGTGGCCTCGAAGCCAGATCGCTTTGCCAATGTTACGTGGACAGACACACCGACCAAGTACTTGGGCGTCGAGCTGGATGCCTACCGCGAAAGCGAGCATTATTGGAAAGGGCAAATGACCGAACTACGGGAGAGAGCCGAGGAGTGGAAAGGCGCCAACATGTCGATTTTTGCCAGAGCTACTGTATGCAATCTTTTTTTTATCAGCAAACTTTGGTTCGCAATGCAAGTTTTGAGTTGTTCGCGCGTAAACGTACAGAAGTTACACAGGATTTTCGCCGTTTTTGTTTGGGCAGGTAAATGGGAACGCTGCAGCAGGACGAATTTGTTCCGTCGGGTAAAAGACGGCGGTTTGGGACTCGGCCATCTGTTTTTACGGCAGGTGGTCAACCGGTTTTTGTTTTTTCGGGATGCTTCGGACCCTTTCTTACGCACCGTCTGCCAAGTTAGGCTACGGCGCCTACTGCCGGAGTTTGTTGTCTCCACCGAAGAAGCTACGGGTGGGATTTTTGGTTATTACAGGGAGGTCGTCGCTAGTGTAAGATTTCTTTCAGTGCGTTTTTCTAATGAATATTTGTCCACTGTAAAACGGAAAAAGCTGTATCGCGATTTATGTGACATTGTTTTGCCACAACCCTTGTACAGAACCTTATACAGTGGAGGTCCGGGCAGAGATGTCTTGAAGAGAGTAAAGAAAATGCAGGTGTCGCCAGGAGCAAAGACATTTTTCTTTAAATTACACACCGGAACATTATCAGTAAAGAAGTTTTTGGAGGAAAGGGATTTCTTTTTACCGTGGGGGGCGCACAGTTTAATATGCAAGCAGCCGGAAACAATAGACCATGTTTTTTTGCATTGTTGGGAAGGGGTTTATTTCTGGGATGTTTTGCAACGTACGATAAAGAAAGAATTTCCACTAGACTCCCACGGCATCCGGTATTTAAGCATTGATAATGAAGATGGCGTTCCGTATGATTTAATCATGCTCATGGGCCTCCACTCTATATGGCGCTCCAGAATGGCGGGCTATCACTGCGACAGGGATGCTCGACCCGCTAGAATATACTTTCGAGAAAGTGTGAATTGGTTTATTGCCATACAGAAAGTGGCTGCTGAACCTCCCGAATGGCTCTCAAGGGTAGAGCCCTTGCTGTCGTTGCGGGAGTTCTAATGTACTGAGACGAAGCCAGCCTGACATTGGCTGATGATGACCTTCCAATATGTACTTTGTTTTGTGTTATTCGTGTTGTGTTCTTGTGAAATGGTATGAACCAAAGCCAGGAAATAAAGAAAAAAAATAGTATAGTGGCCAGTATCCCCGCCTCTCACGCGGGAGACCGGGGTTCGGTTCCCCGACGAGGAGCTTAGTTTTTATTTCTTTTTTGCATTCTGCGCAATTTCAGATCAGCGCTGCCGTTTCCCCTGCGCCTCCTCGTTAGTATAGTGGCCAGTATCCCCGCCTGTCACGCGGGAGACCGGGGTTCGATTCCCCGACGAGGAGCTTAGTTTTTATTTCTTTTTTGCATTCTGTGCAATTTCAGATCAGCGCTGCCGTTTCCCCTGCGCCTCCTCGTTAGTATAGTGGCCAGTATCCCCGCCTGTCACGCGGGAGACCGGGGTTCGATTCCCCGACGAGGAGCTTAGTTTTTATTTCTTTTTTGCATTCTGCGCCATTTCAGATCAGCGCTGCCTTTTCCCCTGCGCCTCCTCGTTAGTATAGTGGCCAGTATCCACCGAGCGGGACGGTCGCAGAATCATGAGCTCCAGCGGAGCGGCGACAGCGGCCCTTGCCGGCCGCGGAAACAGGAATCTTGAAACGGATGATAAGGACTATGAGTTGATTTTGCCGACGCTGCCTACAGGACGTGTTGTTTTAAACACCGTGTTTTTTGCACGGCGACGTGCGCAATAGGCCGTACAAAGTGGAAGATTTTCGCGATGCCCTCGCCAACGTTGGTGCGCTCCCCGATGTTGTGGCGTTGGGGGCGTACCAGATTAACCACGTTTGGGCTGTCACGCTCAGCAGCGCTGAAGCAACGAAGAAGCTGGCGGCGTTGAAACAAGTAGAAGGAAAGGGACGTCGCTGCTTCATCATCGACCCAGAGGACCAACAGGTGAAGCTGCGGCTGCACTGGATGTTGCACGGTGTGGCCAAAGACGACATCCGGACGGCCTTTGTTGCTTTCGGTAACGTGACCGAGGTGACCCGGGAGCGGTGGCGCGTCCAAGGCGTCAAAGAGAAGGGGTCAACAGCGAGAACAGTTCTCCTGAAACTGAAACCCGGTATTAAGACCGATGACCTACCTCACCAGCTGCGAGTCGCCGGTGAGTTGGCCCTCGTTGTGGTGCCTGGGCGGCCTATGCAGTGCCTGCGCTGCCGTGGTAGCGGTCACGTTAGACGTGAATGCAAGGTGCCCCGGTGTTCGAAATGCAGGCGTTACGGCCACGTCGACAGTGAGTGTGTCCGTACATATGCGGTGGCCACGGGGCTCGCATCGAGGGAGGAGATAGCTGAACACCAGATGGACGTATCAGAGGCGGAGGAAGCGGTGAAAGGAGTCGAGGAAGTGGGCAAGCCGGAAGCGGCGACTGTCTCTTCTGGGACTTCTAGCATAAACAAAAACGTGTCAAGTGAGGCAGAGAGGCAACCTGAAGAAAAAGACTCGACAGCGGACTGGGCTGATACTGAGGAGAAGGAAGATAGCTTTTTGGCAGCTACGGAACCTGTGATGATGACCTCGACGAGCAGCGAGGAGCAACAGCAACAGTGCAATGTTCGTGCGGGCAATGCCTCGGCCAAACGGCCTCACGCCAAGACTGGTGATGGAGAGTACAAAACAACAGCGTCAAGCGTTGAGGAGCCGCCTACGAAAACGGGCCAGTCCCGGCGGTCCTCTCTCAGACCGAAGCCGAACTTTCTGGGGGACAAGCGGGCCAGCGATAAGCCACCGCCGCTGCAAGACCATGCAGCCGCACCGGAGGGCTGCGGCGGAAACAAAGGCGTCTAGCCGGGTGCTAGACGCGAAAGGTGAGCGCAAATGCTCTCGGTCTCTGCACTCTATATTAAAATGGATCCAACCCCTGCTCTGACATTCGGGACGCTTAATGTTAGAGGGTTAGCAACGAAGAAAAAGCAGAGCCAGGTGTTGCGCCTTATAACGGACAGAGACATCGATGCGCTAGCCGTTCAAGAGACCAAAGTCGATGGAGATGAAGAGACCGGGAGCATGGTGCAGCGCTTCACGTCGAAGTATTATGCTGTTGTGAGCCATGCAGTCGAAACTTCTGCCGGGTGCGTCCTTCTTGTAAAAAAGTTGCCTGGACTTAACGTGCAGACTTATGCTTCCGGAGAGACAGGGTGATACGTGATTTGTGATTTCGGTTTTGAGAATATAGAATGGCGGGTTATCTGTGTTTATGCACCTAATGAATTGGAGGATAGGTGTTCCTTTTTTGAGAGCCTGAAATATTACTGCACTAGTGAGAAACAGATAGTGCTCATGGGCGATTTCAGTTGTGTTCTGGCGGCTCGCGATAAAAGCAGCACCCGAGCCTTCAGGGACAGAAGTACAGACTTATTGTCACGGCTGATAGATGAATATGCATTAGATGATGTGGCGAAGTGTTTAGACGGTGAACGTAGTGTGCAATACACCCCCTTTCAAGGTATTAGTCATGCTCGCCTCGACAGGATTTATATGTCACTGGACTTAATTCCAAAGTGTCAAAAATACCGAGTTTTACCAGTGGCCTTTTCAGATCACTGTGCAGTGATATGCACTCTAGGAAAAAGGAAGCGAGCCAGTGGATTTTCATGGGAGCTGTGGAAATTAAATTGTAAACTGCTAAAAGACCAAATTTTCACTTAGTATGTGACGGAAAAAATTACCAAAATAGTAAATGAGTGTCAAAACGAAATCGGGCTCCAGTGGGTACTAGCCAAAGAAGAATTTAAGATGAAGGCCATTGAGCGGTCTACTTTGCTAAAGCACCAGGAAAGATTACAGGAAAAACAGCTGAGAGATATACTTGAAAAATTGTTGGCGCAGGAATGTAAAACGCCCGGCATAGGTAAGGAAGATATTAAGAAAACAAAGCAAAAGCTTGAACTTATCGAGGAAGACCGATATCGAGGGGCGATAGTGAGGGCGAGAGCGGAAGAATTGGTTGCAGGGGAGACGCCTACTAAGCGGGCTTTAGGAATGGAAAAAGCGCACGCTTGACGCAACGAAATTCAGGACGTCGAAGGAGCGGGTGGGGTAGTGACCGATAGCGATCGCATCCATCATGCTTTCTTTGATTACTATCAGGCGTTGTTCGCACAACATGAAGTTGACGTGCACAGATTTAAAGGCGAGTTTCTCGGCGCTATGCCTAGGCTCGATGAATCCCGAAAGGAAAGCTTGGAGAGGCGAATTAGTGAAAAAGAAGTTGAACGAGCAATAGAGAACTTGAACCCGGGAAAGTCTCTTGGCCCAGATGGGTTAAGTGCAGCTTTTTACAAAGCGTTTAAAACGGAATTAACCCCACTTTTGACTTTGCTGTTTAATGATGCCTATGATCGTAAGGAGTTGCCCCCGTCTTACGGTGCGGCCCATACCGTCCTCATCCCTAAAACAGATGATCCTATAAAACTCAGACAGGTTACTGCATATAGGCTGATCTCACTAACGACCGTCGATTATAAAATATTCATGAAAGTGTTGGCGGCGAGGCTTCAGAGCGTTATTAAAGAAATTGTTGGCCCTCATCAAACATGTGGCATAAAGAACAGGTCTATTGCTTACAATATTCATAAAGCAAGGTGTGTGCTGGAGTGTGGCGACGTCCCTGGGGTACCTGTGGCATTTCTCCAGCTTGATCTTGAAAAAGCGTTTGACTGTGTTGCTCATGAGATTTTGTTTTCTATCTTAGATCATATCAATGTAGGTTCTATAATTACTGAGGGTGTGGCCATGGCGTACCGACACGGCACTACAAAGTTAATTGTTAATAAATTGTTGGGGGCCCCCATTAACGTGGAACGTTCGGTGCGTCAGGGTTGCCCCCTCAGCCCACTCTTGTTTTGTATGTATGTTGAAACTTTGTGCTTGCACATAATACAGAATAATGCTGTTCATGGTTTTCGGCTGCATGAAGCGGAAGTGAAAGTCCTAGCATATGCAGATGATGTAGCAATTTTCTGTGTCACAAAGGATAGCATTAGCAGTGCGGTAGAAGGTGTTAAAAGATTTAGTTTGGTCACAGGAAGCAAGGTGAACTGGGGAAAGTGCGTGGGGTTCTGGCACGGAGAATGGCCGGATACTCCTCACACTTTCGCTAATGTGACCTGGTGTACGACCCCTGTAAAGTACCTTGGAGTCCCGTTGGAATTTTACAGAGATACTGAACAGTATTGGAAGGTGCAGGCACAAGAGACACAAGAAAAAGCAGAAAAGTGGAAAGGTACTCATTTATCCGTGTTTGCAAGAGCCACTGTGTGTAACCTGTTTTTTATTAGAAAACTGTGGTATGTGATGCAAGTGCTCCACTGCTCGCGAATTAACATACAAAAGGTACATCGAATTTTTGCGGTTTTTGTATGGGCCTCTAGCTGGGAAAGGTGCATGCGGACAAACTTGTTCAGACGGGTCAAAGACGGAGGCCTAGGGCTGGGACACTTATTTGTGAGGCAACTGGTAAACAGATTTTTGTTTTTCCGCGATGTTGAAGATCCTTTCCTGCGCACAGTGTGCCAAGTAAGGCTAGGGAGAGCCTTGCCAGAGTATGTAGTTGCAACAAAATGCATGACAGGAGGCATTTTTGGTTATTTCCGAGAGATAGTAACCAGCGTCAGATTCTTAACTACTCGGTTTTCAAAGGAATATTTGAGCAGCGTAACAAGGAAAACGTTGTACAGAGATGTGTGCGATGTTATCTTTCCGGTGCCGTTGTACAGGGCCTTGTACTGTGGAGGCCCCGGCGGTAATGTGTTGCAAAGGGTTAAAAAAATGAATGTATCGCCGGAAGTCAAGAGTTTTTTCTTTAAAGTGCACACTGGAACTTTACCTGTCAAATCTTTTTTGGAAGAAAAAGAGATGTTTCTACCGTGGGGACCAAACTGCTTAATCTGCAAGCAACCGGAGACCATAGACCATGTTTTTTTTGCACTGTTGGGAAGGGGTTTATTTTTGGGACGTGCTACAGAGGACCATAAAGAAACAGCTCCCGTTGCATTCACACGGAATTAGGTACTTGCGAACAAAAAATGAGGGTGGGATCCCGTTCGATTTAGTCATGCTGTTGGGCCTCCACAGTATATGGCGCTCTCGTATGGCCGGGTACTACTGTGACCCCGAAGCGCGTCCAGCGCGTATATATTTTCGAGAGAGCATCTGCAAGTTTGTAGAAATACAGAAGATACGGAATCCTGTCCCTGAGTGGCTCTCAAGGCCAGAGCCTTTGACAACACTCACAGAATTTTAATGTGACAAAGCCTGGTCCTCTCTTGGGGATTTCGCTTCTTGTATAACTGTGTACATATTTTGTTTCTTTTTTGTCTTTGTTTTGTGAAAGCCGAGGACCGGCAATAAAGAAAAAAAAAGTATAGTGGCCAGTATCCCCGTCTGTCACGCGGGAGACCGGGGTTCGATTCCCCGACGGGGAGCTTAGTTTTTGTTTCTTTTTTGCATTCTGCGCCATTTCAGATCAGCGCTGCCGTTTCCCCGGCGCCTCCTCGTTAGTATAGTGGCCAGTATCCCCGGCTGTCACGCGGGAGACCGGGGTTCGATTCCCCGACGGGGAGCTTAGTTTTTGTTTCTTTTTTTTTCCATTCCGCGCCATTTCAGATCAGCGCTGCCGTTTTCCCTGCGCCTCCTCGTTAGTATAGTGGCCAGTATCCCCGCCTGTCACGCGGGAGACCGGGGTTCGATTCCCCGATGGGGAGCTTAGTGTTTTTTTCTTGCTTGCATTATGCGCCATATCAGAACAGCACTTAGCCTCTTCCCTGCGCCTCCTTGTTAGTATAGTGACCGAGGAGGGGATTCCACTTCCGGCCACCGAGCGCGACGGACGTGCTATCATGTGCTTCGTTGGAGCGGCGTCAGCGGGTCAGCCGAGCCGCGGAAATAGGATTGCCGTTCATGATAACCAGGAATACGAAGTGATGCTGCCTCACCTACCTACAGGTCGTATTGTTTTGAACACAGTATTTATGCACGGCGACGTTCGGGCTCGGCCGTATAAGGTCGAGGACTACAGGGATGTCCTTGCCCGTTTGGATTTGCTTCCTGAGGTTGTAGCCCTAGGAGCATTACAAATGAATCAAGTGTGGGCGGTTACGTTTAGGAGTTCAGAGGCCACGCAGAAAGTGCTCGCGGCTGAAAGCATTTCCGTCAAGGAACGTCGGTGCATCGTTATCGACCCCAACAAGCAGGAAGTACGAGTCAAGGTGCACTGGGTTCTCCACAATGTGACTGACGAAGATGTGCGGGTGTCCATCCGACCATATGGGGAAGTGACGGAAACGTCGAAAGAGAGGTGGTGTGTTCAGGGCGTCACCGAAAAGGGGTCCACAACAAGAATGTTGAACCTGAAACTGAACAAAGGTGTCACAGCTGAAGACATTCCCCACAAAATCCGTATTGCATGTGTGCCAGCTCTTTTAGTAGTCGCAGGGAGGCCCCCCTTTGCCTGCGATGTCAAGGAAAAGGCCACATTCGTCGTGATTGTCGAGTGCCTAGGTGCTCGCGTTGTCGGCGATTTGGGCATGATGAGAGCCAGTGGGTTCTCACGTACGCCAACATGACGGGCCCGGCAAGGAACAGTGAGCTTGCGGAACATGTCATGGATGAGGTGGAGGCTGAGGAAGCGTCAAAGGAAGCAGGGGTTTTACCATTTGCTGCTGCAAAAGACCTTCAAGCGGTGAGCACACAGTGGCGACGACGGTCCCGCAGCATGAGCTGCCTCAACTCGAACAGGAGGAGAAGAAAAATTAAGAGAAGACGCCTACTGTCGAAATGGAGGATACCTCAATGAACGAACCAAGCACCCTACAAAATGTCAAAGATGCAACTATGGAAGACACCGCTGTTTCGGCCACAAAACGCTCTCATCTTCAAGCGGTACAAGGCGACCAGCCAAGTGACGGTGCAGCAGTGGAGGAGCCGCCCACCAAAGCGACACCGACGCGGCGAGCGCTATTTAAACCAAGGCCAACTATTCCGCCTGATAGAAGAACAGCAGAAGCGACGCCGAAATAGCGCTGCTTCTGTGGTAACTTTGTCCTTTTCGGATGCCGGAGCAACGTGTGCGACACACTTGACTACGCATGGAGGACGACCCAGAAGAAGCGCATCGAGCCTCGAGTAAAGGCTGGCACAGAGTGGACGCAAGTGTTAATCCGCTGAGCACGGAAACCGCTGCCGCGACATGGTGCCCTGAGGTGAGCACTGCACGATTTGTGTGTTCCTCCAGAGATAAGGGAATATTTTTTCATATACCATTGCGCATAGCGACGTTGAATGTCAGGGGGCTGGCAGCGATCAAGCGTCAGCGTCAAGACAGCCGAATTTTCCTAGAAAATGATTTGGACATTATCGCTTTGCAAGAAACCAAAATTGAGAGTGAGGAACATACAGATCGAATGGTTGCCAATTTTCGGTCGCGATACAATGTGTGTATATGTCATGCTGTTGGAAGGTCGGGTGGTTGCGCCCTATTTTTGAGAAACAGTCTGGGCATCGTGGAGGAAAATGTCGTAGCATCCGAAGAAGGCCGGTTACTGGTTGTTGACTTTGTACTGTCTGGTAGTGCTTGGCGTGTTATATGTGTGTATGCACCTAACAATCAGACTGAGCGTGTTGCTTTTTTTGAGAAGGTTGAAGTGTTCCTAAATTGCACGAGAAGTGTTATTCTTATGGGTGACTTCAACTGTGTCTGCTTAACAGAAGATCGAGTACCCAAGTCCCCGTTCCGCGATCTGAGCGCTCGGTTGCTGAACTCACTAATTCAAGACTATAATATGGAAGATCTTGGCAGTGTACTGTCTCAAGGCTCACATCCCGGTTTTACGCATTTCCAACGCGGCAGTAATGCGAGACTAGACAGAGTTTAGGCCAGCTTGCAACTTGTCACAGCATGTGAAAAATACGATCTAAAGCACCTGTCGTTCAGCGATCACAGTCTTGTGATGGTTACGTTTGGTAACAAGCCCAAAAAGTCAGGGTTTAGTTGGGACCTCTGGAAGCTTAACGTCAAACTTTTAGAGGATGAAGAATTCATTGAGCGAATTAAAGAAGAGATAGCTAAAATGCCCTCGACTAGCTCATGGTGCTACGCAGCAAAGTGGGAGGCACTTAAGAACGACGTCAAGGTGATCGCGATAGAACGAGGAACAATACTTCATCAAAGATGTCGAAAAATGTAGAAAGAATTGAAGTGCAATTTGGATTTCATAATGTGTATGGAAACAGCAGCGCCTTGCATGTACACAAACAAAATCCGAGAAATAAAGAACCAGCTAGAAACTCTGGAGACAGACAAGTACAGAGCGGCAGTGATAAGAGCGCGGGCCGAAAAGATGTGGGCAGGTGAAGCACCGAACAAACGTGCGTTGTGCGATGAAAGGCGGTACGCAACGCAGAAAGAAATCCGGCAGATTCGGTACCACAATGAGATTACCAGCGACAAGAAGGAAATTGAGCAGGCCTTTGTGGAATATTATACAGAACTGGTAGGGAATAAAAGAACGAGGTGCGAACTGCGTGATGAATTTTTATCGCTAGTGCCCAGATTAGATGAGCACACTGTTGCTCGCCTAGAACAACCCATCAGCATTGGTGAAGTTGAAAGAGCAATTGACGATCTCGTCCTTGGGAAGACGCCAGGGCCCGACGGCCTCGGGACTTTTCGAGATGAAATTAGCCCAGCTTTACATGCGGTGATCACGGAAGCGTACAAAGAAAAACAAATGCCGCTGTCTTTTCGTACTGGTCACGTAGTGCTAATCCCCAAAGCGGATGACCAAAGGAAACTGCAGTCGGTAGGGTCTTATCGCCCGATTACGCTGACCAATACCGACTACAAAATATTCATGAAGGTTCTGGCCAAGTGCCTGCAAAGTGTGATCATGCAACTCGTTGGGCCGCACCAAACGTGCGGAGTAAAAGGGCGCAGTTTATGCACAAATGTTCATGTTGCGAGTAGTATACTTTGCTGGTCGAGTAGCAATGATCCAACTGGACCTAGCAAAGGCATTCGATCGGGTATCGCATGAAGTTCTGTACAGCGTGCTAGAACATGCAAATGCAGGATGTGCTGTTCTTGATGGTCTAAAAATGGTTTATGACAATTGCACCTTTCGAATCATTGTTAACAAAAGCTTAAGCCAAACTGCCCCCTGCGGTCTTCAGTAAGACAAGGTTGCCCACTCTCTCCTTTACTTTTCGCTCTATACCTGGAGCCATTTTGTTTAAACTGATCAACTCCGAACTAATTAACGTTTTTCATATTGATTCGTCCCAGGTGAAAGTTCTTGCCTGTGCGGATGATATTGCGGTGTTCTGAAGCGTCCAAAAAAGTGTTCAAGAAACAATTTTCATTGCCAAAAACTTTTGTGAACATACCGGCGCTGAGATTAACTGGGACAAAAGTGTCGGCTTCTCGCACAGAAATTGGGAAATTGCGCCGAGGTCTTTTGCGAACCTCCAGTGGACAACCATTCCATCGAAGTACTTGGGAGTGCCACTGCAATATTATAACAGGAGCGCCGATTACTGGAAGGACATGATGCCCGAAGTGAAGGAGAAAGCAGGGGCATTTCAAGGTAGAGAATTATCCATGTTTGCGAGGGCATCCATATGAAATATTTTTCTAATCTCCAAATTGTGGTATGTTTTGCAGTTTCTTTCTATGTCACGCGTATATGTGCAAAAAATGCACAGAGTGTTTGCTGTATTCATTTAGGCGTCCAACTGGGTAAGGACAAAACGAACCAATTTATTTCGATCAGTTCGAGATGGTGGCGTCGGTCTCTCACATTTCTTTGTTCGGCAACTCGTCTCCCGTTTTATGTTTTTCAGGGATCAAAGTGAGCCCTTCTTACGTACAATGATGCAAGTGCGTCTGGCAAATGCCCTTCCAGATTTTATTGTGTCTACTGCAGGGTGGCCAATATGCGGGTTGAAGGATATTTAAAGGAGATTCTTGACTCTGCCTATATAATGAAGGTTCGATTCTCGATAGAATATCTAAGTCTGGTGAACAAGAAAAAATTGTATTGTGACTTAATAGATTTCATGATGCCAGTTCCCTTGTACCGAATGATAAACAATGCAGGCCGAGGGCAAGATGTTTTACAAAGAGTTAAAAAGTTGCCGGTCAAAGCAAGTACGAAGTCGTTGTTTTTCAAACTGCACACTAGTACACTTCCCGTTAAGACCTGGCCAGCTGACAAAGGAATATTTGTACCCTGGACCACAAACTGTTTATTATGTAAAAAGCCTGAGAACATCGAGCACGTGTTCATTGAATGCTGGGACCCGGTATTTTATTGGGATATTCTGCAACGTACCATAAAGAAGCATTTACCCATAACACCTATAGGAATACGCTATCTACCAACAGACAATGATCACACAGGTATTCCCTACGACATGATAATGCTGCTCGGCCTCCATAGTTTGTGGAAGACACGAATGGCAGTCAGGAATGCAGATGTCAAATTGCTGTCGGTGAGAGAAAACTTTATTGAAAGTCTGTGCTATGTACGTGAAGTTTATCGGGCGCAGGTTGAGCCACCTTCATGGCTGAATGTATTGGATGAACTGATCCAGTTCAGGAAATTTTAATGTATCACTTCAGCCAAAGTAGGCTGAAGTGCTTTTTTATTACAATGTATTTGCTTTGTCTGAATGAACAGGTAAATAGAAAAAAAAAAAGTATAGTGGCCAGTATCCCCGCCTGTCACGCGGGAGACCGGGGTTCGATTCCCCTACGGGGAGCTTAGTATTTGTTTCTTTCTTCCATTATGCGCCATATCAGAACAGCACTTAGCCTCTTCCTTGCGCCTCCTCGTTAGTATAGTGGCCAGTATCCCCGCCTGTCACGCGGGAGACCGGGGTTCGATTCCCCCACGGGGAGCTTAGTTTTTATTTCTTTTCTTTGCATTCTGCGCCATTTCAGATCAGCGCTGCCGTTTCCCCTGCGCCTCCTCGTTAGTATGGTGGCCAGCATTCTACTTCCGGCCACCGTAGTGAACGGTCGCAGAATCATGTGCTCCAGCGGAGCGGCGATAGCGGCCCTTTCCAGCCGCGGAAACAGGATCGACGACATGGACGATAGGGAGTATCAGATTATTCTGCCAACTTTGCCCACCGGACGCGTTGTTTTTAACACGCTTTTTTTGCACGGCGATGTGCGAGTCAGGCCATACAGGGTCGAGGATTTCCGCGACGCCCTTGCCAACGCTGGTGCGCTCCCCGACGTTGTGGCGTTGGGGGCGTATCAGATCAACCATGTTTGGGCGGTCACGTTAAGCAGCACAGAAGCAACGAAGAAATTGGCGGCTTTCAAGGAGCTCGAAGTTAAGGGATGCCGTTGCCTTATTATCGATCCCGAGGACCAACAGGTGAAGCTGCGACTTCACTGGATGTTGTACGGTGTGGCAGACGATGACATCCGGACGGCTTTTGCGGCTTTTGGGAAGGTGACCGAGGTGACCCGGGAGAGGTGGAGAGTTCAAGGCGTCAGGGAGAAGGGGTCCACCACGAGGACTGTGCTCCTGAAATTGAAACCCGGCATTAAGGTCGACGACTTACCTCACCAGCTGCGAGTGGCCGGAGAGCTGGCCCTTGTCGTGGTGCGTGGACGAGCGATGCAGTGCCTGCGCTGCCGCGGTACCGGTCACGTTCGACGAGAATGTAAGGTGCCGCGTTGTCCAAAGTGTAGACGCTACGGACATGACGAGGCTGCCTGTGTGCTTTCGTACGCTTCGGCCGCGGGACATGGAACTGCGGAACGGTCGGCGGAGGTCACCATGGACGTGGTCGAGGCGGAGGAGGCGGCGAAGGGTGCCGGAGAGGTGCGAACGCAGACACGGGAGACGGATTCGTCGGTGGACGCGGCAGAAAGCGGCAATGCTGCGAGGGATGTGGGGAGAGTGGACTCTGCACCTGAGCTGCCTAGCAATGAGGAAGGCACGTCACTTGAGCCGGGAAACGGTATGGAACAGGATAATGGGGAGGAGCAGTAGGACACCAGTGGTGTTCGTAAGCCAGGCGTCCCAGCCCCAGCCAAGCGATCCCACACACAGTCCGAACCCGAAGGTAACCAGGCGTCAGCCCCCAGCGTCGACGAGCAACCAGCAAAAACGGGGCATTTCCGGCGGTCCACGCTACGTCCGAGGCCAAACATTTCATCAGAGAGACGGGCAGCGGATAAAGTGCCCTCGCTGCCGGGTCAGCCACTCGCACCGGACGGGGATAGATCCAACGACGGCGTCTAGCAACGCGCTAGACGGGAAAGGTAAGCACCATGTTTTCGGTCTCTTCACCCTTGATGAAAATGGCGCCCGAAACCACCTTAAGAGTAGCCACGTTAAATGTCAGGGGATTGGCAGGCAAAAAGAAGCAGAGCAGGTGCACCGGCTCTTAACTGACCACGATATTGACGTGCTTGCCGTGCAAGAAACTAAGGTTGATGGGGAGGAAGAGACCGGGAGCATGGTGCGACGTTTCACGGCTAGATTTTACGCCATTGTTAGCCACGCAGTTGGGACATCGGCTGGGTGTGTATTGTTCGTCAAAAAGCTGCCTGGTCTGGTTGTAAAGGGCTACTCCTCATGCTCTTCTGGACGGTGTGTAGTGGCTGATTGTGTATACAGCGGTGTTGAGCGGCGCATTATTTGTGTGTACGCTCCTAACTGTGTGGAGGAAAGAACAGTGTTTTTCGAGAATGTTATGCAGCAGTTAAGTACGGAAAGGCAGGTGGTATTGCTGGGCGATTTTAACTGTGTACTGAATGCTCGAGACAACACCAGCACACGCGGATTCAGAGACAAGAGCACTGAAGTGTTATGGCAGTTAATAAGCGAATGGAATATGGAGGATGTGGCTGATTGCTTGGAAGGGCCGCGTGCCGTTCAGTACACGCACTTCCAAGGTTCTAGCCACGCGCGTCTGGACAGAATTTACGCGTCGCTGGATTTGATTCCTTCATGCAATGAATACCGAGTTGTGCCTATGACATTCACGGATCACTGTTTGGTGCAGTGCTTATTCGGCAACAAAAAACGAAGCAATGCATTTAGCTGGGAGTTATGGAAATTGAACAATAAATTGCTTAAGGATGATGCCTTTAGACGCGTGGTATTGAATGAATTGATTAAAGTGAGGCCAGGGACTTTGCTCGAAATCTGGAAACAGTGGGAGTTGTGCAAGGAACAGATTAAAATTAAAGCCATTGACAGATCCAGTTCCCTGCTGTACGAGAAGAAAATTACAGAAACCCAGCTTAAGGCTTTGCTTGCAAAACTACACGAACGGGAATGTAAGGCACCCGGCAGATGGATGGAGGATATTCGAAAAATAAAAGAACAGATTAACTTGATAGAAGAAGACAGATACCAAGGAGCGTTAGTGCGTGCAAGAGCGGAAAAATTGGCCATGGATGAGACGCCGACAAAAAGATCGTTGGGAATAGAAAAAGCAAATGCAAGGCGAAATCACGTGGCAGAGGTAGATTGGGCAGGACGCACAGAAACCGATAACGAAGGAATCGCGAAAGCTTTCCGGGAGTATTATGAAGACCTATTTTCGTCCCGAGAGGTTTATTTGGACCGTTTTAAAGAATCCTTTCTTGACGCGATGCCAAAAATTGACGAGGAACAAAAAGAAAGACTGGAGCGGCCAATAAGCGAAAAAGAAGTGCAGCAGGCAATAGAAAATTTAAACCCAGGGAAATCACCCGGGCCTGATGGCCTGAGTGCGCCTTTTTATAAAGCGTTCAAGGAACAGCTATCTCCTTTGTTGTGTGCCTTATTTAATGAAGCGTATGAACTGAAGGCACTGCCTGCGTCTTTCGGATCGTCGCACACAGTACTTATTCCGAAAACTGACCAACCAGATAAGCTTAGGCAGTTGTCGTCTTATAGGCCCATTGCTCTGACAAACGTTGATCACAAGATTTATATGAAGGTGCTCGCTGGCAGACTACAAACGGTTATATGCGAACTAGTGGGCCCTCACCAAACGTGCGGTATCAAAAGGCGATCTATCTTTCAGAACATTCACAAAGCGCGAAGTGAGCTCGAATGCTGCGATGCAACTCAGGCACGTGTTGCGTTACTGCAGTTGGACTTGGAGAAAGCTTTTGATTGTGTGGCACATACTATTCTGTTCAGTATATTAGGCTATGTTAATGTCGGCTCTGTTATTCGAGAGGGAGTGGCTTTGGCGTACCGTGACTGCACTACGAGATTAATTGTCAATAAGTCACTGGGGGCCCCCATCAACGTACGACGTTCGGTGCGCCAAGGTTGCCCCCTCAGCCCTCTTTTGTTCGGCATTTATATTGAAACGTTGTGTTTAAGCATCCTACAAAACAATGACATTGATGGTTTTCGACTGCAGGAGTCAGAAGTCAGATTGCTGGCTTACGCAGACGACGTTGCGGTTTTTTGTGTAAATAAGGAGAGTATAAAGAGGACAGTGGATGTGGTAAAACATTTTAGCAAAGTCACAGGGAGTAAAGTTAACTGGGGTAAGTGCCTGGGATTTTGGCACGGAGAATGGCAGCTGACCCCCGACACTTTCGCTAATGTCTCGTGGGTTACAACGCCTGCAAAGTACTTGGGTGCGCCCTTGAAATTTTACAAGGAAAGCGAGCCATATTGGCTAGAGCAAGTCAAAGAAACCAGTGAAAAAGCGGAGAAATGGAAAAGCGTTCAATTATCAATATTTGCAAGAGCCGCAGTTTGCAACCTGTTTTTAATTAGTAAGTTATGGTATGTTATGCAAGTGTTGCATTGCTCCCGTGTAAATGTGCAAAAATTGCATCGAGTTTTTGCGGTGTTTGTTTGGGCCTCGAGTTGGGAGAGGTGCAGTCGGACAAATTTGTTCCGGCAGGTGAAGCATGGGGGGCTTGGTCTGGGTCATTTGTTTGTGCGACAGATTGTCAACCGGTTTATGTTTTTTAGGGATGCCAGCGATCCATTCCTGCGCACAGTGTGTCAACAAAGACTTGGTCGAGCGTCGCCTGATTTCGTAGTTTATACTCAATGTATGCCTGGTTCTCTGTTTGGATTCTTTAGGGAAATTGTTTTGAGCGTGAAATTCTTAAGCGCACGTTTTTCGAAAGAATATTTAAGTAATGTTAACAGGAGAACATTATACAAGGATGTTTGTGAAGTGGTGTTCCCGGCGCCCTTGTACCGAGCTTTATACTATGGAAGCACAGGAAGTAATGTATTAAAACGAGTCAAGAAAACGCAAGTTGCTCCGGGAGCTAAAACGTTTTTTTTTATGCTACATACCGGTACACTGAGTGTAAAATCATTTATGGAAGAGAAGGGTATGTTCCTACCGTGGGGGGCCCAATGTCTCATCTGCAAACAGCCAGAGACAATAGATCACGTGTATTTGCATTGCTGGGAGGGGGTATATTTGTGGGATGTTCTGCAAAGGACAATAAAAAAACAGTTGCCACTTGATTCCCATGGCATTAGGTATTTGCCATTGGATAACCACGATGATATGCCGTTAGACCAGGTTATGTTAATGTGCCTACACAGTATATGGCGCGCACGAATGGCTGGTTATCACTGCGATCCAGATGCACGGCCAGCCCGCATGTATTTCCGTGAAAGTGTGCAGCGATGGCTCGACGTGCTTAAATTGCAATCATGTGCTCCTGAGTGGCTGTCAAAGCTGGAACCTTTGACGGTGCTCAAGGAATTTTAACATGACAATGCCTGCCCCTCATTGGGTGTTAGGCAACGCTAGCTACCTTTGTGTACATATATTATTCCTTTTTTCATGTTGTTTTGAGTTCCAGTGCGTTGTATTTGTGTCAAAGCCAGGCAATAAAGAAAAATAAAATAGTATTATGGCCAGTATCCCCAACTGTCACGCGGGAGACCGGGGTTCGATTCCCCGACGGGGAGCTTAGTTTTTATTTCTTTTTTGCATTCTGCGCCATTTCAGATCAGCGCTGCCGTTTTCCCTGCGCCTCCTCGTTAATATAGTGGCCGTGCATCTGGATCGCATGTATTTCCGTGAAAGTGTGCAGCGATGGCTCGACGTGCTTAAATTGCAACCATGTGCTCCCGAGTGGCTGTCAAAGCTGGAACCTTTGACGGTGCTCAAGGAATTTTAACATGACAATGCCTGCCCCTCAGTGGGTGTTAGGCAACGCTAACTACCTTTGTGTACATATATTATTCCTTTTTTCCTGTTGTTTTGAGTTCCAGTGCGGTGTATTTGTGTCAAAGCCAGGCAATAAAGAAACAAAAAAAAAAAAAACTCGTTAGTATAGTGGCCAGTATCCCCGCCTGTCACGCGGGAGGCCGGGGTTCGATTCCCCGACGGGGAGCTTAGTTGGTTGGTTCATAGGAAGGGAAAGGCGCAGTATCTGTCACACTTGCTCTGTGGACACCTGAACCGCGCCGTAAGGGAAGGGATGAAGGTGGGAGTGAAAGTGGATAGAGAGAAAGGGGAGCCGTAGTGGAGGGCTACGGAGTAATTTCGACCACCTGGGGATCTTTAACGTGCGCTGACATCGCACAGCACACGGACGCCACTTCGTTTCGCCTCCATCGAAACGCAGCCGCCGAGGCCGGGATTCGATCCCGGGAACTCCGGCACAGTAGTCGGGCGTCTTACCACTGCACCACCCCGGCGGGGCCGGGGAGCTTAGTTTTTATTTCTTTTTTGCATTCTGCGCCATTTCAGATCAGCGCTGCCGTTTCCCCTGCGCCTCCTCGTTTGTATAGTGGCCAGTATCCACCGAGCGGGACGGTCGCAGAATCATGAGCTCCAGCGGAGCGGCGAGAGCGGTCCTTGCCGGCCGCGGAAACAGGAATCTTGAAACGGATGATAAGGACTATGAGTTGATTTTGCCGACGCTGCCTACAGGACGTGTTGTTTTAAACACCGTGTTTTTGCACGGCGACGGCGCAATAGGCCGTACAAAGTGGAAGATTTTCGCGATGCCCTCGCCAACGTTGGTGCGCTCCCCGATGTTGTGGCGTTGGGGGCGTACCAGATTAACCACGTTTGGGCTGTCACGCTCAGCAGCGCTGAAGCAACGAAGAAGCTGGCGGCGTTGAAACAAGTAGAAGTAAAGGGAAATCGCTGCATCATCATCGACCCAGAGGACCAACAGGTGAAGCTGCGGCTGCACTGGATGTTGCACGGTGTGGCCGAAGACGACATCCGGACCGCCTTTGCTGCTTTCGGTAACGTGACCGAGGTGACCCGGGAGCGGTGGCGCGTCCAAGGCGTCAAAGAGAAGGGGTCAACAACGAGAACAGTTCTCCTGAAACCGAAACCCGGTATTAAGACCGATGACCTACCTCACCAGCTGCGAGTCGCCGGTGAGTTGGCCCTCGTTGTGGTGCCTGGGCGGCGTATGCAGTGCCTGCGCTGCCGTAGTAGCGGACACGTTAGACGTGAATGCAAGGTGCCCCGGTGTTCGAAATGCAGGCGTTACGGCCACGTCGACAGTGAGTGTGTCCGTACATATGCGGTGGCCACGGGGTTCGCATCGAGGAAGGAGATAGCTGAACACCAGATGGACGTATCAGAGGCGGAGGAAGCGGTGAAAGGAGTCGAGGAAGTGGGCAAGCCGGAAGCGGCGACTGTCTCTTCTGGGACTTCTAGCAGAAACAAAAACGTGTCAAGTGAGGCAGAGAGGCAACCTGAAGAAAACGACTCGACAGCGGACTGGGCTGATACTGAGGAGAAGGAAGATAGCTTTTTGACAGCTACGGAACCCGTGATGATGGCCTCGACGAGCAGCGAGGAGCAACAGCAACAGTGCAATGTTCGTGCGGGCAATGTCTCGGCCAAACGGCCTCACGCCAAGACTGGTGATGGAGAGTACAAAGCAACAGCGTCAAGCGTTGAGGAGCCGCCTACGAAAAAGGTCCAGTCCCGGCGGTCCTCTCTCAGACCGAAGCCGAACTTTCTGGGGTACAAGCGGGCCAGTGATAAGCCACCGCCGCTGCAAGACCATGCAGCCGCACCGGAGGGCTGCGGCGGAAACAAAGGCGTCTAGCCGGGTGCTAGACGCGAAAGGTGAGCGCAAATGCTCTCGGTCTCTTCACTCTATAATAAAATGGATCCAACTCCTGCTCTGACATTCGGGACGCTTAATGTTATAGGGTTAGCAACGAAGAAAAAGCAGAGCCAGGTGTTGCGCCTTATAACGGACAGAGACGTCGATGTGCTAGCCGTTCAAGAGACCAAAGTCGAGGGAGAGGAAGAGACCGGGAGCATGGTGCAGCGCTTCACGTCGAAGTATTATGCCGTTGTGAGCCATGCAGTCGGAACTTCTGCCGGGTGCGTCCTTCTTGTAAAAAAGCTGCCTGGACTTAACGTGCAGACTTATGCTTCCGGAGAGACAGGGCGATACGTGATTTGTGATTTCGGTTTTAAGAATATAGAATGGCGGGTTATCTGTGTTTATGCACCTAATGAATTGGAGGATAGGTGTTCCTTTTTTGAGAGCCTGAAATATTACTGCACTAGTGAGAAACAGATAGTGCTCATGGGCGATTTCAATTGTGTTCTGGCGGCTCGCGATAAAAGCAGCACCCGAGCCTTCAGGGACAGAAGTACAGACTTATTGTCACGACTGATAGATGAATATGCATTAGATGATGTGGCGGAGTGTTAGGCGGTGAACGTAGTGTGCAATACACCCCCTTTCAAGGTATTAGTCATGCTCGCCTCGACAGGATTTACATGTCACTGGACTTAATACCAAAGTGTCAAAAATACCGAGTTTTACCAGTGGCCTTTTCAGATCGCTGCGCAGTGATATGCACTCTAGGTAAAAGGAAGCGAGCCAGTGGATTTTCATGGGAGCTGTGGAAATTAAATTGTAAACTGCTAAAAGACCAAATTTTCACTGAGTATGTGACGGAAAAAATTACCAAAATAGTAAATGAGTGTCAAAACGAAATCGGGCTCCAGTGGGCACTAGCCAAAGAAGAATTTAAGATGACGGCCATTGAGCGGTCTACTTTGCTAAAGCACCAGGAAAGATTACAGGAAAACAGCTGAGAGATATACTTGAAAAATTGTTGGCGCAGGAATGTAAAACGCCCGGCATAGGTAAGGAAGATATTAAGAACACAAAGGAAAAGCTTGAACTTATCGAGGAAGACCGATATCGAGGGGCGATAGTGAGGGCGAGAGCGGAAGAATTGGTTGCAGGGGAGACGCCCACTAAGCGGGCTTTAGGAATGGAAAAAGCGCACGCTCGAAGCAACGAAATTCAGGAGATCGAAGGAGCGGGTGGGGTAGTGACCGATAGCGATCGCATCCACCATGCTTTCTTTGATTACTATCAGGCGTTGTTCGCACAACATGAAGTTGACGTGCACAGATTTAAAGGCGAGTTTCTCGGCGCTATGCCTAGGCTCGATGAATCCCGAAAGGAAAGCTTGGAGAGGCGAATTAGTGAAAAAGAAGTTGAACGAGTAATAGAGAACTTGAACCCGGGAAAGTCTCCTGGCCCAGATGGGTTAAGTGCAGCTTTTTACAAAGCGTTTTAAAAGGAATTAACCCCACTTTTGACTTTGCTGTTTAATGATGCCTATGATCGTAAGGAGTTGCCCCCGTCTTACGGTGCGGCCCATACCGTCCTCATCCCTAAAACAGATGATCCTATAAAACTTAGACAGGTTACTGCATATAGGCCGATCTCACTAATGAACGTCGATTATAAAATATTCATGAAAGTGTTGGCGGCGAGGCTTCAGAGCGTTATTAAAGAAATTGTTGGCCCTCATCAAACATGTGGCATAAAGAACAGGTCTATTGCTTACAATATTCATAAAGCAAGGTGTGTGCTGGAGTGTAGCGACGTCACTGAGGTACCTGTGGCAATTCTCCAGCTAGATCTTGAAAAAGCGTTTGACTGTGTTGCTCATGAGATTTTGTTTTCTATCTTAGATCATATCAATGTAGGTTCTATTATTACTGAGGGTGTGGCCATGGCGTACCGACACGGCACTACAAAGTTAATTTTTAATAAATCGTTGGGGGCCCCCATTAACATGGAACGTTCGGTGCGTCAGGGTTGCCCCCTTAGTTCACTCTTGTTTTGTATGTATGTTGAAACTTTGTGCTTGCACATAATACAGAATAATGCTGTTCATGGTTTTCGGCTGCATGAAACGGAAGTGAAAGTCCTAGCATATGCAGATGATGTAGCAATTTTCTGTGTCAAAAAAGGATAGCATTTGCAGTGCGGTAGAAGGTGTTAAAAGATTTAGTTTGGTCACGGGAAGCAAGGTGAACTGGGGAAAGTGCGTGGGGTTCTGGCACGGAGAATGGCCGGATACTCCTCACACTTTCGCTAATGTGACCTGGTGTACGACCCCTGTAAAGTACCTTGGAGTCCCGTTGGAATTTTACAGAGATACTGAACAGTATTGGAAGGGGCAGGCACAAGAGACACAAGAAAAAGCAGAAAAGTGGAAAGGTACTCATTTATCCGTGTTTGCAAGAGGCACTGTGTGTAACCTGTTTTTTATTAGAAAACTGTGGTATGTGATGCAAGTGCTCCACTGCTCGCGAATTAACATACAAAAGGTACATCGAATTTTTGCGGTTTTTGTATGGGCCTCTAGCTGGGAAAGGTGCATGCGGACAAACTTGTTCAGACGGGTCAAAGACGGAGGCCTAGGGCTGGGACACTTATTTGTGAGGCAACTGGTAAACAGATTTTTGTTTTTCCGTGATGTTGAAGATCCTTTCCTGCGCACAGTGTGCCAAGTAAGGCTAGGGCGAGCCTTGCCAGATATGTAGTTGCAACAAAATGCATGACAGGAGGCATTTTTGGTTATATCCGAGAGATAGTAACCAGCGTCAGATTCTTAACTACTCGGTTTTCAAAGGAATATTTGAGCAGCGTAACAAGGAAAACGTTGTACAGAGATGTGTGCGATGTTATCTTTCCGGTGCCGTTGTACAGGGCTTTGTACTGTGGAGGCCCCGGCGGTAATGTGTTGCAAAGGGTTAAAAAAATGAATGTATCGCCGGAAGTCAAGAGTTTTTTCTTTAAAGTGCACACTGGAACTTTACCCGTCAAATCTTTTTTGGAAGAAAAAGAGATGTTTCTACCGTGGGGACCAAACTGCTTAATCTGCAAGCAACCGGAGACCATAGACCATGTTTTTTTGCACTGTTGGGAAGGGGTTTATTTTTGGGACGTGCTACAGAGGACCATGAAGAAACAGCTCCCGTTGCATTTACACGGAATTAGTACTTGCTAACAAAAAATGAGGGTGGGATCCCGTTCGATTTAGTCATGCTGGTGGGCCTCCACAGTATATGGCGCTCTCGTATGGCCGGGTGACCCCGTAGCGCGTCCAGCGCGTATATATTTTCGAGAGAGCATCTGCAAGTTTGTAGAAATACAAAAGATACGGAATCCTGTCCCTGAGTGGCTCTCAAGGATAGAGCCTTTGACAACACTCAGAGAATTTTAATGTGACAAAGCCTGGTCCTCTCTTGGGGATTTCGCTTCTTGTATAACTGTGTACATATTATTGTATTTTTGTCTTTGTTTTGTGAAAGCCGAGGACCGGCAATAAGGAAAAAAAATAGTGGCCAGTATCCCCGCCTGTCACGCGGGAGACCGGGGTTCGATTCCTCGACGGGGAGCTTAGTTTTTGTTTCTTTCTTCCATTATGCGCCATATCAGAACAGCACTTAGCCCTTCCCTGCGCCTCCTCGTTAGTATAGTGGCCAGTATCCCCGCCTGTCACGCGGGAGACCGGGGTTCTATTCCTCAACGGGGAGCTTAGTTTTTGTTTCTTTCTTCCATTATGCGCCATATCAGAACAGCACTTAGCCCTTCCCTGCGCCTCCTCGTTAGTATAGTGGCCAGTATCCCCGCCTGTCACGCGGGAGACCGGGGTTCGATTCCTCGACGGGGAGCTTAGTTTTTGTTTCTTTCTTCCATTATGCGCCATATCAGAACAGCACTTAGCCCTTCCCTGCGCCTCCTCGTTAGTATAGTGGCCAGTGGATTCTGCTTCCGGCCACGCCAGTGAACGGACGCCGGATGCAGGGCTCCTCAGGAGCGGCTTCAGCGGCCATGTCAGGCCGCGGTAACAGGACTGCTGAAAAGGACAACACTTACCAGGTCGTTTTGCCTGCACTTCCAACAGGTCGGTTTGTTTTGAATACCGTTTTTTTGCACGCCGATATCAGGGCCCGCCCGTACCGGGTGGAAGATTTCCGGGACGCTTTAGCACAACACTCGCTAATCCCCGATGTTATCGCTATGGGGGCGTATCGGATGAGCCACGTCTGGGCCGTTACTCTCAAGGATACTGAAGCCGTCAACAAGATTGTCAGTGTTGGTGAGCTGTCTGTGAAAAACGGTCGCTGCTTGGTGGTTGACCCGGCGAACCAGGACGTGCGACTCAAACTTCACTGGCTACTTCACAACGTGCCAGATGAAGATGTTCGTGCTGCATTTGCGCCGTACGGAAAGGTGTCAGACGTTTCCCGGGAGCGCTGGCGTGTTAAAGGTATGCTGGAAAAGGGCTCTACAACTAGACTCGTCACGCTGAAGCTGAAAGCTGGCATGAAGCTCGACGACCTGCCGCATCAGCTGAATGTTAGCGGTGAGCTCGCGCTCGTCATTGTGCCAGGCAGACCCCCGTTGCGCCTACGCTGCCGGAGTACGGGTCACATCCGCAAAGAGTGCCGGGTTCCTCGCTGCGGAACCTGCCGACGGTTCGGGCATGAAGACAACCAGTGTGCACGAACCTACGCTAGCATTGCCGGACCTGGGACCAGCGAAGACTCGTCCGAGTTAATTATGGACGAGGCGGATGCGGAGGAGGCTGCTGACATCAGAGGTCAGTCAACGAGACAGGACGCGCCTTCCATGACGGTTTTAACAAACGATAAGGTGACGGTCTCAAATGAAAAGAATGAACCTCGGCATGTCTTGAACGCTCCATCCCAGGACCATGAAAGCGAGTCAAAGGAAGGGTCAGAAGACTTAACCAAATTTTCTGACGCTGAGGATCATCTCAGTACTGAGCCTTCCTGTACTGATGCCATGGAGGTTGGGCCGGAGACAGCAGCCTTAATTGCCGCGAAACGTCCGCATGAGGAAAGCGTCGAGGAGACTCAGCTGCCAGGCGGTGTTTGTGGTGAGCCGCCGCCGAAAACTTCTGGCATCCGAAGAGCCACGTTAAGACCGAAGCCGAACTTCTCGGCCGACACGCGGCAGGCGGGGAAACCGCCTCCGTAGTTTTTGTGGTGACCTGAACGATTTGTGGGTCGGCTGCCTACCGACCAGGGTCACGAACCTTCTACAACCAAGTGGTGCGTGTGTTAGCAAAAATGAAACAATGGGCTTGGACTTCGTTCGAAAGCATCCCGACATTCTGCTGGCAGGACATTACATGCATGCATACGCCGCTCTTTGTCAGAACCGGAGGCCACGCAACCATGAAGGTAGGCACCATGCCGGTACTGGCCTCTCTCTAGTACATGACTCTCAAGCTGAATTCGCCGTTACACGTAGCTACTTTGAATGTTAGAGGACTGGGAGCGAGAAGGCGACAATGCCAGCTCAGTCGCCTCCTTGTGGATAATGATATAGATATAGCAGCTGTGCAAGAGTCAAAGATTGAGAGCCAAGAAAGCACTGACCGTATGGTGGCTTCTTTTCAAACAAACTTTTGTGTGTGTGTATGCCATTCTGTTGGTGTATCGGGTGGATGCCTTTTATTTATACGTAACACGCTGGGAGTAAGCGTAGAGTCCGTTTTTGCCTGTCCAAGTGGTCGGCTTTTGGTTACCGATTTTACCTACTCTAATTTATGCTGGCGTGTTGTGTGTGTGTATGCTCCCAATTCAGGGCGGGAGCGTGAATTGTTTTTTCAGTCTATTGAGTTGTGGTTGAAGGTCGACAAAATCTTGCTTGTACTTGGTGACTACAACTGTGTGTGCGCTGCTGTGGACCGAGCGGCCAAGTGTAAACCTCGAAGAGACAGAAGCTCCGTGCTGTTGAATGCACTTGTGCATGAGTATAGCCTTGAGGATGTTGGTAGTGTGTTCTCCACTGGAAACCAGCCAGAGTTCACGCACTTTCAGCGAGATAGCCATGCCAGATTGGACAGGGTGTATGCCTCGGTAGATCTTGTTTCCCTATGTAATGCATATGAGGTGAAACCTGTGTCTTTCAGCGATCATTGTCTCGTGAGTGCAGTGTTTGGTCGCAAAGGAAAGAAATCGCGCTTTAACTGGTACCTATGGAAACTGAATGCCCAACTTCTTGCCGATGAAGAGTTCCTTACTGAAGTTAAGACAGAGTTTGAAATCGTCTTGCTATGCGACCAGTAAGTTTTGCAGCGGAATGGGACAGCTTCAAAGAGTGGGTCAAATTTAAAGCAATAGAAAAGAGTAGTAAGCTGCGGTACAAAGAGAAAGAAAAAGAAAAAGAACTGAATGAACAACTTGCTCTTTTTTTGAGCATGGAAAGTACTGTGCCAGGGCATTTCGCCAGTAAAATACGAGAGCTTAAGAGTGAGCTGGAAACAATCGACAGCGAAAGATACACAGCGGCTGTCATACGTGCAAGGGCTGAAAAACTTTGGGCTGGAGAAGTGCCGACAAAACGAGCCCTAGCAGACGAGAAAAGATACGCCTGCCAGAAAGAAATAAGGAGTATAAGGTATGGCGGCTATATCACTGAAGATGCTAAAGATATTCAGCGTGCCGTAGCAGAGCACTTCGAAGAACTGCTTAGCGCTAAGCTTGAGACTGTAGGCGGCTTTCAAAAAGATTTTCTGAGACTGATGCCTGCACTGCATGACGAAAGTAAAGCGCGCCTAGAAACACCGATAACGTTGCAGGAGATAGAATCTGCAATAGATGACCTGACACCTGGGAAGGCCCCTGGGCCGGATGGTCTAAGCGCTGCCTTCTTTAAAACTTTTCAGCAGTATGCGGCTCAGTTTATGCTCGATGTAATCACTGAGGCTTATGAACGTAATACTGTTCCATTGTCTTACGCTACATCGCACATTGTGCTAATACCCAAGACAGATGATCCGGAAAAACGACTGTTGGTGGGGTCATATCGACCGATTAGCCTCACCAATGTTGACTACAAGGTGTATATGAAGGTTTTAGCAAAAAGACTGCAAAGCGCAATAAAAAAACTGGTTGGGTCTCATCAAACGTGCGGCATCAAGGGTCGATCCATTGCCACGAATATACATGTCGCAAGAACCGTACTAGAATGTGTTGATGCACTCGGTGGTCAGATAGCCATGATGCAGTTAGATTTGGCGAAAGCCTTTGACCGTGTTTCTCACGAAATTCTTTTTTCCATTTTGGAGCATACTAACCTTGGAAAAGTCATAGTGGAGGGTGTTAAAATGGCTTACGCGAACTGCACGACCCGTATTATAGTAAATGGTGAACTGACCTACAGCATCGCAGTACGTTCATCGGTAAGGCAGGGCTGCCCACTCTCACCCCTGCTTTTTGCACTGTATTTAGAGCCACTTTGCTTGGCTATCATTGATAGCGATCGCATTTTAGGGTTCAAGCTGCAATCAGCACACGTGAAAATGCTGGCATATGCTGATGACATAGCAGTGTTTTGTGCAACTAGAAAGAGCATCTGTGAAGTTACGGGTGTCGTCCAAACATTTTGTGATCAAACCGGATGTAAGATCAATTGGGAGAAAAGGTCTGGGTTTTGGCACGGTGATTGGGACGTGACACCTGATTTCTTCTGTAAGCTGCGATGGTCTGCTCTCCCAACGCGATATCTAGGCGTGCCTTTAGATTGTTATCGAGATGCCAACATGCACTGGATGGAGGAAACATCCAGAGCGAAAGAAAAAGCGGATGCGGGGCAAGGAAGGCAACTCTCAATGTTTTCGCGCGCTTCCATTTGCAATGTTTTTCTTATTTCAAGGCTGTGGTACCTCATGAATGTGTTGTGTGTCTCACGAACCTCAATTCAGAAAATGCACCGCGTTTTTGCTGTTTTTATTTGGGCATCCACATGGGAAAAAACCGCCCGGACGAACTTGTTTATTTCTGTTAAAAGGGGCGGGCTTGGCCTTGCCCATTTGTTCTTGCGACAAGTGGTTTCGCGATTTATATTCCTGCGTGATCAAAAAGATACCTTTCTAAGAACTGTGATGCAAGTGCGATTGCAGAGGCTGCTCCCTGAATGGATTGTGTCATGTGAAAGCATGCCTGGTACTGTGACTGGCTACCTGCGCGAGGTTGTTCGTGCAAGTTGCTGGAAGTGCGGTTTTCTTTTGATTACCTTTTCAATGTTCCCAGAAAAAAACTGTATAAAGATCTCATTGACGTGATGCTGCCGGTGCCTTTTTACAGGGAATTACACTGTGGAGGCCCAGGGCAGGATGTTTTGAAAAGAGTAAAGAAGATGCCCGTGAGGCCATCTGCTAAAACGTTCCTTTTCAAACTTCACTCTAATACGCTCCCTGTTAAAACCTGGCTGAATGAAAAAGGTATCTTCGTCCCATGGACAACAAATTGCCTGTTTTGCAAAAAACCGGAGACAATTGAACACGTCTTCTTACAGTGTTGGGATGCTGTTTTTCTGTGGGACGTCCTCCAAAGGACAATTAAAAAGGAACTTCCCCTAACTCCGTACGGAATCAGATTCCTACCAGTGCAGAACGATGATGCACCTTATGATTTAATTATGCTTCTTGGTCTCCATAGTTTGTGGAAAACACGAATGCAGGTGCGTCACGCAGATATAAATACACGATCTGCGCGTGAAAACTTCATTGAAAGTGCGGTATACGCGAAACTTTCAGGATGCAGCAGGATCCACCACATTGGCAATGTCTATTTGATGAGTTGGTGAACCTGAAAAGATTTTAGACGCGTACGCGTTAGCTCAAGTGTAGTTGACGTGTTTTATCATGTGTATTTTTGTTTTCTGTTTCACGACAATAAAGAAAAAAAAAGTATAGTGGCCAGTATCCCCGCCTGTCGCGCGGGAGACCGGGGTTCTATTCCTCGACGGGGAGCTTAGTTTTTGTTTCTTTCTTCCATTATGCGCCATATCAGAACAGCACTTAGCCCTTCCCTGCGCCTCCTCGTTAGTATAGTGGCCAGTATCCCCGCCTGTCACGCGGGAGACCGGGGTTCGATTCCTCGACGGGGAGCTTAGTTTTTGTTTCTTTCTTCCATTATGCGCCATATCAGAACAGCACTTAGCCCTTCCCTGCGCCTCCTCGTTAGTATAGTGGCCAGTATCCCCGCCTGTCACGCGGGAGACCGGGGTTCTATTCCTCGACGGGCAGCTTAGTTTTTGTTTCGTTCTTCCATTATGCGCCATATCAGAACAGCACTTAGCCCTTCCCTGCGCCTCCTCGTTAGTATAGTGGCCAGTATCCCCGCTTGTCACGCGGGAGACCGGGGTTCGATTCCTCGACGGGGAGCTTAGCTTTTGTTTCTTTCTTCCATTATGCGCCATATCAGAACAGCACTTAGCCCTTCCCTTTGCCTCCTCGTTAGTATAGTGGCCAGTATCCCCGCCTGTCACGCGGGAGACCGGGGTTCTATTCCTCGACGGGGAGCTTAGTTTTTGTTTCTTTCTTCCATTATGCGCCATATCAGAACAGCACTTAGCCCTTCCCTGCGCCTCCTCGTTAGTATAGTGGCCAGTATCCCCGCCTATCACGCGGGAGACCGGGGTTCTATTCCTCGACGGGGAGCTTAGTTTTTGTTTCGTTCTTCCATTATGCGCCATATCAGAACAGCACTTAGCCCTTCCCTGCGCCTCCTCGTTAGTATAGTGGCCAGTATCCCGGCCGCGGTAACAGGCTTAACGCAATCGATGATAAGGAATATCAGCTCATTTTGCCGCATCTGCCCACCGGACGTGTTGTTTTCAACACAGTTTTTTTGCACGGAGACGTACGAGTGCGACCCTTCAGGGTTGAAGATTTCCGGGACGCCCTGGCCATGACTGGTACGCTCCCAGACGTGGTGGCCTTGGGGGCTTACCAAATAAACCATGTCTGGGCGGTGACTTTGAGCAGCACTGAAGCAACCAAGCGGCTGGCAGCCTTCAAGGAGCTCCAAGTGAAAGGTCGACGGTGCATCGTCATTGACCCGGAGGACCAACAGGTGAAGCTACAGCTCCACTGGATGTTGCATGGCGTGGCGGATGAGGACATCCGAACTGCTTTTGCGGCTTTCGGTGAGGTGACCGAAGTGACCCGTGAGCGGTGGCGAGTCCAGGGCGTGCACGAAAAGGGCTCCACAACGAGAGCCGTACTCGTGAAGTTGAAGCCCGGGATGAGGATAGAAGACCTGCCTCACCAGATAAGAGTAGCAGGGGAGTTGGCCCTTGTTGTGGTGCCTGGGCGGCCAATGCAGTGCCTGCGCTGCCGCGGGACCAGGCATGTGCGCCGGGAATGTAAAATTCCGCAGTGTTCGACATGTAAGCGTTTTGGCCACTCCGAGGAAGATTGCGTACGAACGTATGCAGTGGCCACTGCACCGACAGCGAGGGCGGACATGACGGAGCACCAAATGGATGTCGCAGAGACAGAAGAGGCCGCAAAGGGGGTCGGAGAAGCTGAAAAGCTAACAGCAACGACAGGCATGTTAGTGCCCCCGGGGGGCGGTGACGAGATACTCAGTAGGCCAGACAAAGAAGTCACGCTACCGAACAACGGACCGTCAGAGGAAGAAAGTGTGAGCGATGCCGAGAGCTCAAAAACTGAACTTCCGGAGTCTGCGGGCCGACAGGAAACCCTTGAAAAGAGCAGCGGCCGAGCGACCAACGTCCAAGGCCCTGCGAAGCGTGCCCACGACGAGAGCACAAGTGAGACAAGCCAGGCAGAGGCAGCTAGCAGCGACGAGCCACCGATAAAAACGCCAATAGGTAGGAGGGCGACCTTCAAACCAAGACCGAATGTCTCGGCGGACAGGAGAGCTGCCGAAAAGCCGCCCCTGTCACAAGGTCTGCCAGTCCAACCTCATGGCTCTGGCGCCAACGAAAGCGTCTAGCGCCATGCTAGACGTGAGAGGTAAGCACCATGCTCTTGGCCTCTTTTCACTCTAAGAAAATGGCTTATGAACTGTCACTAAAGATTGCGACCCTTAACGTGAGAGGTCTAGCAGCGAAAAGGAAGCAGAGCCAAGTCCTGCGCCTTTTAAATGAAAATGACATCGATATACTTGGAGTTCAAGAGACAAAAGTCGAGGGTGAACAAGAGACCGAGAGCATGGTGCAACGTTTCACGTCGCGGTTTTACGCAGTTGTCAGCCATGCAGTCGGTACTTCTGCTGGATGCGTCCTGTTTGTGAAGAAGTTGCCGGGTCTTGTAGTGCAGTCGCATGCTTCTTTTCCGTCGGGTCGGGGCGTGGTCCTTGATTTTAGTTTTTGCTCGGCTGAGTGGCGGGCTGTTTGTATATATGCACCTACGATAGTTGATGAGAGGGCTGCTTTGTTTGATTTTGTTGAAGAGTATTTAAACACGGATAAGCAACTTGTCTTACTGGGAGATTTCAATTGTGTACTGAGGTCCGGTGACAAAACTAGCCTTCGTACATTTAGGGATCGTAGCACAGAGGTACTTTCGCGCTTGATTGACGAGTTTGCACTGGAAGACGTTGCAGAGTGTCTCACGAGCGAGCGACGGGTTCAGTATACGCATTTTCAGGGTGCTAGCCACGCCCGCCTTGACAGAATTTATGTGGCCGCAGAACTGGCTCCAAAATGCCAGGATTATCATGTTTTGGCGGTAACGTACTCAGATCACTGCATGGTTCAGTGTACAATTGGACCAAGAAAGGGAGGTAGCGGTTTTAATTGGGAATTGTGGAAGTTAAATAATAAACTGCTGAATGACGAGCAGTTCACCAGACTAGTAGAAGAAGAAATTGGTAATATTTGTCAGGAGGACACCCACGAACTGGGTCAAGAATGGGAACTGTGTAAGCAACAAATTAAAATCAAAGCTATAGAAAAGGCCAGCTGCATACGGTTTCAAGAAAAACAAAATGAAATGCATTTAAGATCTTTGCTAGATAAATTGTTAGCCCTGGAGTGTAACACGCCAGGGTTATACATGGACGACGTTAGAAAAATAAAACAAAGACTTCAACTGAATGACGAAGACCGTTATCGCGGAGCACTGGTAAGTGCGAGAGCGGAAAAATTGGCCATGGATGAGACGCCGAAAAAAAGATCGTTGGGAATAGAAAAAGCAAATGCAAGGCGAAATCACGTGGCAGAGGTAGATTGGGCAGGCCGCACAGAAACCGATAACGAAGGAATCGCGAAGGCTTTCCGGGAGTATTATGAAGAGCTATTTTCGTCCCGAGAGGTTAATTTGGACCGTTTTAAAGAATCCTTTCTTGACGCGATGCCAAAAATTGATGACGAACAAAAAGAAAGACTGGAGCGGCCAATAAGCGAAAAAGAAGTGCAGCAGGCAATAAAAAATTTAACCCCTGGGAAATCACCCGGGCCTGATGGCCTGAGTGCGGCTTTTTATAAAGCGTTCAAGCAACAGCTATCTCCTTTGTTGTGTGCCTTATTTAATGAAGCGTATGAGCTGAAGGCACTGCCTGCGTCTTTCGGATCGTCACACACAGTACTTATTCCGAAAACTGACCAACCAGATAAGCTTAGGCAGTTGTCGTCTTACAGGCCCATTGCTCTGACAAACGTTGATTACAAGATTTATATGAAGGTGCTTGCTGGCAGACTACAAACGGTTATATGCGAACTAGTGGGCCCTCACCAAACGTGCAGTATCAAAGGGCGATCCATCTTTCAGAACATTCACAAAGCGAGAAGTGCGCTCGAATGCTGCGATGCAACTCATGCGTGTGTTGCTTTACTGCAGTTGGACTTGGAGAAAGCTTTTGATTGTGTGGCGCATACTATTCTGTTCAGTATATTAGACCATGTTAATGTCGGCTCTGTTATTCGAGAGGGAGTGGCCTTGGCGTACCGTAACTGCACTACGAGATTAATTGTCAATAAGTCACTGGGGCCCCCATCAACGTACGACGTTCGGTGCGCCAAGGTTGCCCCCTCAGCCCTCTTTTGTTCGGCATTTATATTGAAACATTGTGTTTAAGCATCCTACAAAACAATGACATTGATGGTTTTCGACTGCAGGAGTCAGAAGTCAAATTGCTGGCTTACGCAGACGACGTTGCGGTTTTTTGTGTGAATAAGGAGAGTATAAAGAGGACAGTGGATGTGGTAAAACATTTTAGCAAAGTCACAGGGAGTAAAGTTAACTGGGGTAAGTGCCTGGGATTTTGGCACGGAGAATGGCAGCTGACCCCGACACTTTCGCTAATGTGTCGTGGGTTACAACGCCTGCAAAGTACTTGGGTGTGCCCTTGGAATTTTACAAGGAAAGCGAGCCATACTGGCTAGAGCAGGTCAGAGAAACCCGTGAAAAAGCGGAGAAATGGAAAAGCGCTCAATTATCAATATTTGCAAGAGCCGCAGTTTGTAACCTGTTTTTAATTAGTAAGTTATGGTATGTAATGCAAGTGTTGCATTGCTCCCGTGTAAATGTGCAAAAATTGAATCGAATTTTTGCGGTGTTTGTTTGGGCCTCGAGTTGGGAGAGGTGCAGTCGGACAAATTTGTTCCGGCAGGTGAAGCATGGGGGGCTTGGTCTGGGTCATTTGTTTGTGCGACAGATTGTCAACCGGTTTATGTTTTTTAGGGATGCCAGTGATCCATTCCTGCGCACAGTGTGTCAACAAAGACTTGGTCGAGCGTTGCCTGATTTCGTAGTTTATACGCAATGTATGCCGGGATCTCTTTTTGGATTCTTTAGGGAAATTGTTTTGAGCGTGAAATTCTTAAGCGCACGTTTTTCGAAAGAGTATTTAAGTAATGTTAACAGGAGAACATTATACAAGGATGTTTGTGAAGTGGTGTTCCCGGTGCCCTTGTACCGAGCTTTATACTATGGAGGCACAGGAAGTAATGTATTAAAACGCGTAAAGAAAATGCAAGTTGCTACGGGAGCTAAAACTTTTTTCTTTATGCTACATACCGGTACTTTGAGTGTAAAATCATTTATGGAGGAAAAGGGTATTTTCCTACCGTGGGGGGCCCAATGTCTCATCTGCAAACAGCCAGAGACAATAGATCACGTGTTTTTGCATTGCTGGGAGGGGGTATATTTGTGGGATGTTCTGCAAAGGACAATTAAAAAACAGTTGCCACTTGATTCCCATGGCATTAGGTATTTGCCATTGGAAAACCACGATGATATGCCGTTAGACCAGGTTATGTTAATGTGCCTCCACAGTATATGGCGCGCACGAATGGCTGGTTATCACTGCGATCCAGATGCACTGCCAGCCCGCATGTATTTCCGTGAAAGTGTGCAGCGATGGCTCGACGTGCTTAAATTGCAACCATGTGCTCCTGAGTGGCTGTCAAAGCTGGAACCTTTGACGGTGCTCAAGGAATTTTAAAATGACAATGCCTGCCTCTCAGTGGGGGATAGGCAACGCGAACTAGCTTTGTGTACATATATTATTCCTTTGTTCCTGTTGTTTTGTTTTCCAGTGCGTTGTATTTGTGTCAAAGTCAGGCAATAAAGAAAAAAAAATAGTGGCCAGTATCCCCGCCTGTCACGCGGGAGACCGGCGTTCGATTCCTCGACGGGGAGCTTAGTTTTTGTTTCTTTCTTTCATTATGCGCCATATCAGAACAGCACTTAGCCCTTCCCAGCGCCTCCTCGTTAGTATAGTGGCCAGTATCTCCGCTTGTCACGCGGGAGACCGGTGTTCGATTCCTCGACGGGGAGCTTAGCTTTTGTTTCTTTCTTCCATTATGCGCCATATCAGAACAGCACTTAGCCCTTCGCTGCGCCTCCTCATTAGTATAGTGGCCAGTATCCCCGCCTGTCACGCGGGAGACCGGGGTTCGATTCCTCGACGGGGAGCTTAGTTTTTGTTTCTTTCTTCCATTATGCGCCATATCAGAACAGCACTTAGCCCTTCCCTGCGCCTCCTCGTTAGTATAGTGGCCAGTGGATTCTGCTTCCGGCCACGCCAGTGAACGGACGCAGGATGCAGGGCTCCTCAGGAGCGGCTTCAGCGGCCATGTCAGGCCGCGGTAACAGGACTGCTGAAAAGGACAACACTTACCAGGTCGTTTTGCCTGCACTTCCAACAGGTCGGTTTGTTTTGAATACCGTTTTTTTTGCACGCCGATATCAGGGCCCGCCCGTACCGGGTGGAAGATTTCCGGGACGCTTTAGCACAACACTCGCTAATCCCCGATGTTATCGCTATGGGGGCGTATCGGATGAGCCACGTCTGGGCCGTTACTCTCAAGGATACTGAAGCCGTCAACAAGATTGTCAGTGTAGGTGAGCTGTCTGTGAAAAACGGTCGCTGCTTGGTGATTGACCCGGCGAACCAGGACGTGCGACTCAAACTTCACTGGCTACTTCACAACGTGCCAGATGAAGATGTTCGTGCTGCATTTGCGCCGTACGGAAAGGTGTCAGACGTTTCCCGGGAGCGCTGGCGTGTTAAAGGTATGCTGGAAAAGGGCTCTACAACTAGACTCGTCACGCTGAAGCTGAAAGCTGGCATGAAGCTCGACGACCTGCCGCATCAGCTGAATGTTAGCGGTGAGCTCGCGCTCGTCATTGTGCCAGGCAGACCTCCGTTGCGCCTACGCTGCCGGAGTACGGGTCACATCCGCAAAGAGTGCCGGGTTCCTCGCTGCGGAACCTGCCGACGGTTCGGGCATGAAGACAACCAGTGTGCACGAACCTACGCTAGCATTGCCGGACCTGGGACCAGCGAAGACTCGTCCGAGTTAATTATGGACGAGGCGGATGCGGAGGAGGCTGCTGACATTAGAGGTCAGTCAACGAAACAGGACGCGCCTTTCATGACGGTTTTAACAAACGATAAGGTGACGGTCTCAAATGAAAAGAATGAACCTCGGCATGTCTTGAACGCTCCATCCCAGGACCATGAAAGCGAGTCAAAGGAAGGGTCAGAAGACTTAACCAAATTTTCTGACGCTGAGGATCATCTCAGTACTGAGCCTTCCTGTACTGATGCCATGGAGGTTGGGCCGGAGACAGCAGCCTTAATTGCCGCGAAACGTCCGCATGAGGAAAGCGTCGAGGAGACTCAGCTGCCAGGCGGTGTTTGTGGTGAGCCGCCGCCGAAAACTTCTGGCATCCGAAGAGCCACGTTAAGACCGAAGCCGAACTTCTCGGCCGACACGCGGCAGGCGGGGAAACCGCCTCCGTAGTTTTTGTGGTGACCTGAACGATTTGTGGGTCGGCTGCCTACCGACCAGCGTCACGAACCTTCTACAACCAAGTGGTGCGTGTGTTAGTAAAAATGAAACAATGGGCTTGGACTTCGTTTGAATGCATCCCGACATTCTGCTGGCAGGACATTACATGCATGCATACGCCGCTCTTTGTCAGAAGCGGAGGCCACGCAACCATGAAGGTAGGCACCATGCCGGTACTGGCGTCTCTCTCTAGTACATGACTCTCAAGCTTAATTCGCCGTTACACGTAGCTACTTTGAATGTTAGAGGACTGGGAGCGAGAAGGCGACAATGCCAGCTCAGTCGCCTCCTTGTGGATAATGATATAGATATAGCAGCTGTGCAAGAGTCAAAGATTGAGAGCCAAGAAAGCACTGACCGTATGGTGGCTTCTTTTCAAACAAACTTTTATGTGTGTGTATGCCATTCTGTTGGTGTATCGGGTGGATGCCTTTTATTTATACGTAACACGCTGGGAGTAAGCGTAGAGTCCGTTTTTGCCTGTCCAAGTGGTCGGCTTTTGGTTACCGATTTTACCTACTCTAATTTATGCTGGCGTGTTGTGTGTGTGTATGCTCCCAATTCAGGGCGTGAGCGTGAATTGTTTTTTCAGTCTATTGAGTTCTGGTTGAAGGTCGACAAAATCTTGCTTGTACTTGGTGACTACAACTGTGTGTGCGCAGCTGTGGACCGAGCGGCCAAGTGAAAACCTCGAAGAGACAGAAGCTCCGAGCTGTTGAATGCACTTGTGCATGAGTATAGCCTTGAGGATGTTGGTAGTGTGTTCTCCAATGGAAACCAGCCAGAGTTCACGCACTTTCAGCGAGATAGCCATGCCAGATTGGACGGGGTGTATGCCTCGGTAGATCTTGTTTCCCTATGTACTGCATATGAGGTCAAACCTGTGTCTTTCAGCGATCATTGTCTCGTGAGTGCAGTGTTTGGTCGCAAAGGAAAGAAATCGCGCTTTAACTGGTACCTATGGAAACTGAATGCCAAACTTCTTGCCGATGAAGAGTTCCTTACTGAAGTTAAGACAGAGTTTGAAAATCGTCTTGCTATGCGACCAGTAAGTTTTGCAGCGGAATGGGACAGCTTCAAAGAGTGGGTCAAATTGAAAGCAATAGAAAAGAGTAGTAAGCTGCGATACAAAGAGAAAGAAAAAGAAAAAGAACTGAATGAACAACTTGCTCTTTTTTTGAGCATGGAAAGTACTGTGCCAGGGCATTTCGCCAGTAAAATACGAGAGCTTAAAAGTGAGCTGGAAACAATCGACAGCGAAAGATACACAGCGGCTGTCATACGTGCAAGGGCTGAAAAACTTTGGGCTGGAGAAGTGCCGACAAAACGAGCCCTAGCAGACGAGAAAAGATACGCCTGCCAGAAAGAAATTAGGAGTATAAGGTATGGCGGCCATATCACAGAAGATGCTAAAGATATTCAGCATGCGGTAGCAGAGCACTTCGAAGAACTGCTTAGCGCTAAGCTTGAGACTGTAGGCGGCTTTCAAACAGACTTTCTAAGACTGATGCCTGCACTGGATGACGAAAGTAAAGCGCGCCTAGAAACACCGATAACGTTACAGGAGATAGAATCTGCAATAGATGACCTGTCACCTGGGAAAGCCCCTGGACCCGATGGTCTAAGCGCTGTCTTCTTTAAAACGTTTCAGCACTATGCGGCTCAGTTTATATTCGATGTAATCACTGAAGCTTACGAACGTAATGCTGTTCCATTGTCTTTCTCTACATCGCACATTGTTCTAATACCCAAGACAGAGGATCCGGAGAAACGACTGTTGGTGGGGTCATATCGACCGATAAGCCTCACCAATGTTGACTACAAGGTGTACATGAAGGTTTTAGCAAAAAGACTGCAAAGCGTAATAAATGAATTGGTTGGGTCTCATCAAACGTGTGGCATCAAGGGTCGATCGATTGCCACGAATATACATGTCGCAAGAACCGTAGTAGAATGTGTTGATGCACTCGGGGGTCAGATAGCCATGATGCAATTAGACTTGGCGAAAGCCTTTGATCGTGTTTCTCACGAAATTCTTTTTTCCATTTTAGAGCATTCTAACCTTGGTGAAGTCATAGTGGAGGGTGTTAAAATGGCTTATGCGAACTGCACGACCCGTATTATAGTGAATGGTGAACTGACTGACAGCATTGCAGTACGGTCATCAGTAAGGCAGGGCTGCCCGCTCTCACCCCTACTTTTTGCACTGTATTTAGAGCCACTTTGCTTGGCTATCATTGATAGCGATCGCATTTTAGGATTCAAGCTGCAATCAGCACACGTGAAAATGCTAGCATACGCTGATGACATTGCAGTCTTTTGTGCAACCAGAAAGAGCATCTGTGAAGTCACGGGTGTCGTTCAAACATTTTGTGATCAAACCGGATGTAAGATCAATTGGGAGAAAAGGTCTGGGTTTTGGCACGGTGATTGGGACGTGACACCTGATTTCTTCTGTAAGCTGCGATGGTCTGCTCTCCCAACGCGATATCTAGGCGTGCCTTTAGATTGTTATCGAGATCCCAACGTGCACTGGATGGAAGAAACATCCAGAGCGAAAGAAAAAGCGGATGCGTGGCAAGGAAGGCAACTCTCAATGTTTTCGCGCGCTTCTATTTGCAATGTTTTTCTTATTTCGAGGCTGTGGTACCTCATGAATGTGTTGTGTGTCTCACGAACCTCAATTCAGAAAATGCACCGCGTTTTTGCTGTTTTTATTTGGGCATCCACGTGGGAAAAAACCGCCCGGACGAATTTGTTTATTTCTGTTAAAAGGGGCGGGCTTGGCCTTGTCCATTTGTTTTTGCGTCAAGTGGTTTCGCGATTTATATTCCTGCGTGATCAAAAAGATATCTATCTAAGAACTGTGATGCAAGTGCGATTGCAGAGGTTGCTCCCTGAATGGATAGTGTCATGTGAAAGCATGCCTGGTACTGTGACTGGCTACCTGCGCGAGGTTGTTTTTTCGTGCAAGTTGCTGGAAGTGCGGTTTTCTTTTGATTACCTTTTCAATGTTCCCAAAAAAAAACTGTATAAAGATCTCATTGACGTGATGCTGCCGGTGCCTTTTTACCGGGCATTACACTGTGGAGGCCCAGGGCAGGACGTTTTGAAAAGAGTCAAGAAGATGCCCTTGAGGCCATCTGCTAAAACGTTCCTTTTCAAACTTCACTCTACTACGCTCCCTGTTAAAACCTGGCTGAATGAAAAAGGTATCTTCGTCCCATGGACAACGAATTGCCTGTTGTGCCAAAAACCGGAGACAATTGAACACGTCTTCTTACAGTGTTGGGATGCTGTTTTTCTATGGGACGTCCTCCAAAGGACAATTAAAAAGGAACTTCCCCTAACTCCGTACGGTATCAGATTCCTACCAGTGCAGAACGATGATGCACCTTATGATTTAATTATGCTTCTTGGCCTCCATAGTTTGTGGAAAACACGAATGCAGGTGCGTCACGCAGATATAAATACACGATCTGCGCGTGAAAACTTCATTGAAAGTGCGGTGTATATACGCGAATCTTTCAGGATGCAGCAGGATCCACCACAATGGCAATGTCTATTTGATGAGTTGGTGAACCTGAAAAGATTTTAGCCGCGTACGCGTTAGCTCAAGTGTAGTTGACGTGTTTTATCATGTGTATTTTGTTTTGTGTTTCACGGCAATAAAGAAAAAAAAAAGTATAGTGGCCAGTATCCCCGCCTGTCACGCGGGAGACCGGCGTTCGATTCCTCGACGGGGAGCTTAGTTTTTGTTTCTTTCTACCATTATGCGCCATATCAGAACAGCACTTAGCCCTTCCCTGCGCCGCCTCGTTAGTATAGTGGCCAGTATCCCCGCTTGTCACGCGGGAGACCGGTGTTCGATTCCTCGACGGGGAGCTTAGCTTTTGTTTCTTTCTTCCATTATGCGCCATATCAGAACACCACTTAGCCCTTCCCTTTGCCTCCTCGTTAGTATAGTGGCCCGAATGCTGCGATGCAACTCATGCGTGTGTTGCTTTACTGCAGTTGGACTTGGAGAAAGCTTTTGATTGTGTGGCGCATACTATTCTGTTCAGTATATTAGACCATGTTAATGTCGGCTCTGTTATTCAAGAGGGAGTGGCCTTGGCGTACCGTAACTGCACTACGAGATTAATTGTCAATAAGTCACTGGGGGCCCCCATCAACGTACGACGTTCGGTGCGCCAAGGTTGCCCCCTCAGCCCTCTTTTGTTCGGCATTTATATTGAAATATTGTGTTTAAGCATCCTACAAAATAATGACATTGATGGTTTTCGACTGCAGGAGTCAGAAGTCAAATTGCTGGCTTACGCAGACGACGTTGCGGTTTTTTGTGTGAATAAGGAGAGTATAAAGAGGACAGTGGATGTGGTAAAACATTTTAGCAAAGTCACAGGGAGTAAAGTTAACTGGGGTAAGTGCCTGGGATTTTGGCACGGAGAATGGCAGCTGACCCCCGACACTTACGCTAATGTGTCGTGGGTTACAACGCCTGCAAAGTACTTGGGTGTGCCCTTGGAATTTTACAAGGAAAGCGAGCCATACTGGCTAGAGCAGGTCAGAGAAACCCGTGAAAAAGCGGAGAAATGGAAAAGCGCTCAATCATCAATATTTGCAAGAGCCGCAGTTTGCAACCTTTTTTTAATTAGTAAGTTATGGTATGTAATGCAAGTGTTGCATTGCTCCCGTGTAAATGTGCAAAAATTGCATCGAGTTTTTGCGGTGTTTGTTTGGGCCTCGAGTTGGGAGAGGTGCAGTCGGACAAATTTGTTCCGGCAGGTGAAGCATGGGGGGCTTGGTCTGGGTCATTTGTTTGTGCGACAGATTGTAAACCGGTTTATGTTTTTTAGGGATGCCAGTGATCCATTCCTGCGCACAGTGTGTCAACAAAGACTTGGTCGAGCGTTGCCTGATTTCGTAGTTTATACTCAATGTATGCCGGGCTCTCTTTTTGGATTCATTAGGGAAATTGTTGTGAGCGTGAAATTCTTAAGCACACGTTTTTCGAAAGAGTATTTAAGTAATGTTAAAAGGAGAACATTATACAAGGATGTTTGTGAAGTGGTGTTCCCGGTGCCCTTGTACCGAGCTTTATACTATGGAGGCACAGGAAGTAATGTATTAAAACGCGTAAAGAAAATGCAAGTTGCTACGGGAGCTAAAACGTTTTTCTTTATGCTACATACCGGTACTTTGAGTGTAAAATCATTTATGGAGGAAAAGGGTATTTTCCTACCGTGGGGGGCCCAATGTCTCATCTGCAAACAGCCAGAGACAATAGATCACGTGTTTTTGCATTGCTGGGAGGGGGTATATTTGTGGGATGTTCTGCAAAGGACAATAAAAAAACAGTTGCCACTTGATTCCCATGGCATTAGGTATTTGCCATTGGAAAACCACGATGATATGCCGTTAGACCAGGTTATGTTAATGTGCCTCCACAGTATATGGCGCGCACGAATGGCTGGTTATCACTGCGATCCAGATGCACGGCCAGCCCGCATGTATTTCCGTGAAAGTGTGCAGCGATGGCTCGACGTGCTTAAATTGCAACCATGTGCTCCTGAGTGGCTGTCAAAGCTGGAACCTTTGACGGTGCTCAAGGAATTTTAAAATGACAATGCCTGCCTCTCAGTGGGGGATAGGCAACGCGAACTAGCTTTGTGTACATATATTATTCCTTTGTTCCTGTTGTTTTGTTTTCCAGTGCGTTGTATTTGTGTCAAAGTCAGGCAATAAAGAAAAAAAAAACAAAAAAAAAACGTTAGTATAGTGGCCAGTATCCCCGCCTGTCACGCGGGAGACCGGGGTTCGATTCCTCGACGGGGAGCTTAGTTTTTGTTTCTTTCTTCCATTATGCGCCATATCAGAACAGCACTTAGCCCTTCCCTGCGCCTCCTCGTTAGTATAGTGGCCAGTATCCCCGCTTGTCACGCGGGAGACCGGGGTTCGATTCCTCGACGGGGAGCTTAGCTTTTGTTTCTTTCTTCCATTATGCGCCATATCAGAACAGCACTTAGCCCTTCCCTTTGCCTCCTCGTTAGTATAGTGGGCAGTATCCCCGCCTGTCACGCGGGAGACCGTGCCATTCTACTTCCGGCCGACGGCGTGTACGGACGCAGAATGATGAGCTCCGGCGGAGCGGCGATTGCGGCCCAGGCTGGCCGCGGTAACAGGCTTGAGGAAAACGACGACAAGGAATATCAGATTATTTTGCCGCATCTGCCAACCGGACGTGTTGTTTTCAACACAGTTTTTTTGCACGGTGACGTACGAGTGCGACCCTTCAGGGTTGAAGATTTCCGGGACGCCCTGGCCAAGATTGATACGCTCCCAGACGTGGTGGCCTTGGGGGCTTACCAAATAAACCATGTCTGGGCGGTGACTTTGAACAGCACGGAAGCAACCAAGCGGCTGCTAGCATTCAAGGAGCTTCAAGTGAAAGGTCGACGGTGTATCGTCATTGACCCCGAGGACCAACAGGTGAAGCTACGGCTCCACTGGATGTTGCACGGCGTGGCGGATGAGGATATCCGAACAGCTTTTGCGGCGTTCGGTGAGGTGACGGAAGTGACCCGTGAGCGGTGGCGAGTCCAGGGAGTGCACGAAAAGGGCTCAACAACGAGAACCGTGCTTCTGAAGTTGAAGCCTGGGATGAAGATAGAAGATGTGCCTCACCAGATAAGAGTAGCAGGGGAGTTGGCCCTTGTTGTGGTGCCTGGGCGGCCCATGCAGTGCCTGCGCTGCCGCGGGACCGGTCATGTGCGCCGGGAATGTAAGATTCCGCGGTGTGCGACGTGTAAGCGGTTTGGCCACTCGGAGGAAGACTGCGTACGAACGTATGCAGTGGCTACTGCACCAACAGCGAGGGTGGACATGACGGAACACCGAATGGACGTCGCAGAGACGGAGGAGGCCGCAAAAGGGGTCGGAGAGGATGAGAGGATGGCAGCAACGACAGGCATGTAAGTGCCCCCGGGGGGTGGCGACGAGATGCTCGGTGGACCAGACAGGGAAGTGGCACTGCCAAGCAACGGACCGTCGGAGAAAGAAACGGTGAGCGATGCCGAGAGCTCAAAAATTGAACTTCCGGAGTCTGCGGGCAGACGGGGGACCCTCGAAGGGAGCAGCGGCCGAGCGACCAACGTCCAGGGCCCTGCGAAGCGTGCCCACGACGGGAGCGCCAGTGAGACGAATGAGGCAGAGGCAGCTAGCAACGACGAGCCGCCGATAAAAACGCCAATAGGGAGGAGGGCGACCTTCAAACCAAGACCGAATGTCTCGACGGACAGGAGAGCTGCCAAAAGGCCGCCCCCGTCACAAGGTCTGCCAGTCCAACCTCATGGCTCTGGCGTCAACGAAAGCGTCTAGCGCCATGCTAGACGTGAAGGGTAAGCACCAAGCTCTTGGCCTCTTTTCACTCTAAGAAAATGGCTTATGTACTGTCACTAAAGGTTGCGACCCTTAACGTGAGAGGTCTAGCAGCAAAAAGGAAGCAGAGCCAGGTCCTGCGCCTTTTAAATGAAAATGACATCGATATACTTGGAGTTCAAGAGACAAAAGTCGAGGGTGAACAAGAGACCGAGAGCATGGTGCAACGTTTCACGTCGCGGTTTTACGCAGTTGTCAGCCATGCAGTCGGTACTTCTGCTGGATGCGTCCTGTTTGTGAAGTTGCCGGGTCTTGTAGTGCAGTCGCATGCTTCTTTTCCGTCGGGTCGGGGTGTGGTCCTCGATTTTAGTTTTTGCTCGGCTGAGTGGCGTGCTGTTTGTATATATGCACCTACGGTAGTTGATGAGAGGGCTGCTTTGTTTGATTTTGTTGAAGGGTATTTAAACACGGATAAGCAACTTGTCTTTCTGGGGGATTTCAATTGTGTACTGAGCTCCGGTGACAAAACTAGCCTTCGTACATTTAGGGATCGTAGCACAGAGGTGCTTTCGCGCTTGATTGACGAGTTTGCACTGGAAGACGTTGCAGAGTGTCTCACGAGCGAGCGACGGGTTCAGTATACGCATTTTCAGGGTGCTAGCCACGCCCGCCTTGACAGAATTTATGTGGCCGCAGAACTGGCTCGAAAATGCCAGGATTATTATGTTTTGGCGGTAACGTACTCAGATCACTGCATGGTTCAGTGTACAATTGGACCAAGAAAGGGAGGTAGCGGTTTTAATTGGGAATTGTGGAAGTTAAATAATAAACTGCTGAATGACGAGCAATTCACCAGACTAGTAGAAGAAGAAATTGGTAATATTTATCAGGAGGACACCCACGAACTGGGTCAAGAATGGGAACTGTGTAAGCAACAAATTAAAATCAAAGCTATAGAAAAGGCCAGCTGCATACGGTTTCAAGAAAAACAAAATGAAATGCATTTAAGATCTTTGCTAGATAAATTGTTAGCCCTGGAGTGTAACACGCCAGGGTTATACATGGACGACGTTAGAAAAATAAAACAAAGACTTCAACTGAATGACGAAGACCGTTATCGCGGAGCACTGGTGCGTGCGAGAGCGGAAAAATTGGCCATGGATGAGACGCCGACAAAAAGATCGTTGGGAATAGAAAAAGCAAATGCAAGGCGAAATCACGTGGCAGAGGTAGATTGGGCAGGACGCACAGAAACCGATAACGAAGGAATCGCGGAAGCTTTCCGGGAGTATTATGAAGAGCTATTTTCGTCCCGAGAGGTTAATTTGGACAGTTTTAAAGAATCCTTTCTTGACGCGACGCCAAAAATTGATGACGAACAAAAAGAAAGACTGGAGCGGCCAATAAGCGAAAAAGAAGTGCAGCAGGCAATAGAAAATTTAAACCCTGGGAAATCACCCGGGCCTGATGGCCTGAGTGCGGCTTTTTATAAAGCGTTCAAGCAACAGCTATCTCCTTTGTTGTGTGCCTTATTTAATGAAGCGTATGAGCTGAAGGCACTGCCTGCGTCTTTCGGATCGTCGCACACAGTACTTATTCCGAAAACTGACCAACCAGATAAGCTTAGGCAGTTGTTGTCTTACAGGCCCATTGCTCTGACAAACGTTGATTACAAGATTTATATGAAGGTGCTTGCTGGCAGACTACAAACGGTTATATGCGAACTAGTGGGCCCTCACCAAACGTGCGGTATCAAAGGGCGATCCATCTTTCAGAACATTCACAAAGCGAGAAGTGTGCTCGAATGCTGCGATGCAACTCATGCGTGTGTTGCTTTACTGCAGTTGGACTTGGAGAAAGCTTTTGATTGTGTGGCGCATGCTATTCTGTTCAGTATATTAGACCAGGTTAATGTCGGCTCTGTTATTCGAGAGGGAGTGGCCTTGGCGTACCGTAACTGCACTACGAGATTAATTGTCAATAAGTCACTGGGGGCCCCCATCAACGTACGACGTTCGGTGCGCCAAGGTTGCCCCCTCAGCCCTCTTTTGTTCGGCATTTATATTGAAACATTGTGTTTAAGCATCCTACAAAACAATGACATTGATGGTTTTCGACTGCAGGAGTCAGAAGTCAAATTGCTGGCTTACGCAGACGACGTTGCGGTTTTTTGTGTGAATAAGGAGAGTATAAAGAGGACAGTGGAGGTGGTAAAACATTTTAGCAAAGTCACAGGGAGTAAAGTTCACTGGGGTAAGTGCCTGGGATTTTGGCACGGAGACTGGCAGCCGACCCCCGACACTTTCGCTAATGTGTCGTGGGTTACAACGCCTGCAAAGTACTTGGGTGTGCCCTTGGAATTTTACAAGGAAAGCGAGCCTTACTGGCTAGAGCAGGTCAGAGAAACCCGTGAAAGAGCGGAGAAATGGAAAAGCGCTCAATTATCAATATTTGCAAGAGCCGCAGTTTGCAACCTGTTTTTAATTAGTAAGTTATGGTATGTAATGCAAGTGTTGCATTGCTCCCGTGTAAATGTGCAAAAATTGCATCGAGTTTTTGCGGTGTTTGTTTGGGCCTCGAGTTGGGAGAGGTGCAGTCGGACAAATTTGTTCCGGCAGGTGAAGCATGGAGGGCTTGGTCTGGGTCATTTGTTTGTGCGACAGATTGTCAACCGGTTTATGTTTTTTAGGGATGCCAGTGATCCATTCCTGGGCACAGTGTGTCAACAAAGACTTGGTCGAGCGTTGCCTGATTTCGTAGTTTATACGCAATGTATGCCGGGATCTCTTTTTGGATTCTTTAGGGAAATTGTTTTGAGCGTGAAATTCTTAAGCGCACGTTTTTCGAAAGAGTATTTAAGTAATGTTAACAGGAGAACATTATACAAGGATGTTTGTGAAGTGGTGTTCCCGGTGCCCTTGTACCGAGCTTTATACTATGGAGGCACAGGAAGTAATGTATTAAAACGCGTAAAGAAAATGCAAGTTGCTACGGGAGCTAAAACTTTTTTCTTTATGCTACACACCGGTAGTTTGAGTGTAAAATCATTTATGGAGGAAAAGGGTATTTTCCTACCGTGGGGGGCCCAATGTCTCATCTGCAAACAGCCAGAGACAATAGATCACGTGTTTTTGCATTGCTGGGAGGGGGTATATTTGTGGGATGTTCTGCAAAGGACAATTAAAAAACAGTTGCCACTTGATTCCCATGGCATTAGGTATTTGCCATTGGATAACCACGATGATATGCCGTTAGACCAGGTTATGTTAATATGCCTCCACAGTATATGGCGCGCACGAATGGCTGGTTATCACTGCGATCCAGATGCACGGCCAGCCCGCATGTATTTCCGTGAAAGTGTGCAGCGATGGCTCGACGTGCTTAAATTGCAACCATGTGCTCCTGAGTGGCTGTCAAAGCTGGAACCTTTGACGGTGCTCGAGGAATTTTAAAATGACAATGCCTGCCCCTCAGTGGGGGATAGGCAACGCGAACTAGCTTTGTGTACATATATTATTCCTTTGTTCCTGTTGTTTTTGTTTTCCAGTGCGTTGTATTTGTGTCAAAGTCAGGCAATAAAGAAAAAAAAAAAAAACGCGGGAGACCGGGGTTCTATTTCTCGACGGGGAGCTTAGTTTTTGTTCTTTCTTTCATTATGCGCCATATCAGAACAGCACTTAGCCCTTCCCTTTGCCTCCTCGTTAGTATAGTGGCCAGTATCCCCGCCTGTCACGCGGGAGACCGGGGTTCTATTCCTCGACGGGGAGCTTAGTTTTTGTTTCTTTCTACCATTATGCGCCATATCAGAACAGCACTTAGCCCTTCCCTTTGCCTCCTCGTTAGTATAGTGATTCTACTTCCGGCCACCGAGCTTGACGGACGTGTTCATCATGGGCTCCCAAGGAGCGGATTCAGCGGCCCAGCTGGGCCGTGGTATCAGGAGTATGGAAAGGCTTGCCAAGGATTATGAACTGGTTCTACCGCATCTGCCTACAGGTTCGAGTGTTTTACATACTGTTTTTTTGCATGGCGACATAAAAGCCAGGCCGTACCGGGTGGAGCACTTTCGAGACTCCCTCGCTCGTCTTTCACTTTTGCCGGAAGTGGTTGCCCTCGGGGCATATCAAATGAATCACGTATGGGCGGTAACGTTTAAAGGTGAAGAGGGCAAAACGAAGATTTTGCAAACCGAAGCTTTCGAAGTGAAGGAGCACCGATGCGTGGTCATTGACCCCTGTAACCAAGGCATCAGGTTAAAACTTTTCTGGCTGCTTCACGGCGTGCACGACGATGACGTGCGAGCGGCGTTGGCGGCTTTTGGAAAAGTTACCGAAATATCAAGAGAAAAGTGGAAAGTGCAAGGATGTGTCGACAAGGCCTCAACGACTCGAACGGTCACGCTGAAGCTAAAAGTGGGCGTAACCATTGAGGACCTGCCGCATCAGCTTCGGGTCGCCGAGGACGTCGCACTCGTCCACGTCCCAGGCAGAGCCCCGCTTTTCCTCCGGTGCCGGGGGAAAGGACATATACGTCGGGATTGTCGTGTGCCGCGCTGCGGGCTGTGTCGTCGCTACGGCTACGACGAGTCGCAGTGTGTGCGCACGTATGCCAACGTTGCAGGCCCCGTGCCGAGTGAAGTGGCAGGCGAGCACTTGATGGACGCAGTGGACGCCGAGGAAGCTAGCAGTGGAACCACTGAGGATGCAGTGCAGAAAGAACAATCCTCTGAGAAGACCCCTGCCCTTAAAGAGCACTGTGAGTCAGATGTGATTGTTCCGTTGCTGAATGTTGCTGGGACCGAGACACCCACGAAAGAAGACGGCAATGCCAGTGCTGCAAGCCCAGCTTCGGCTACGCAACACAGTGAGGTACAGGGGGACACTGAAGCTGAGATGCCAGCTGCTTCTACCTTGCCTGTGAAGCGGGTGCACGAAGACAGTGTCAACGAGGAATCAACCCAAGGAGGAGCGGAAAGCGGACAGCCTCCACTGAAGGCAGCCCCGCTTCGCCGGGCGTCCTTCAAGCCAAGGCCAAACGTGCCCCCAGACCGGAGAACTGTGTCACCTGTGCCTCCGCCATAGCGGGGGTACCCTTTCCGGTCGAGACGTTACAAGCCCGGTCCATGATCGGGAGCAGCGCTTGGAACGACGGACGGACTCGCCAAAAAGGAAGAATGGTCATCCCATGCAACAGATCAACCGCAATGCTGTCTTTCTGCAAAAGCGATGTGAGTGATATATGTTTCGCGATTTATAATTTCTTGAGATGGCGACCAATTTAACCACCAGCTTGCGCGTAGCCACGCTAAATGTGAGGGGGCTGTCAACGCGTCGGAGACAACTGCAGCTGAACCGCATTCTGCTGGAAAATGAAATTGATGTGCTAGCAGTTCAAGAGAGCAAAATGGAAAGCGAACAACAAACAGAGAAAATGGCCGAAATATATCGTTCTAGATATAGTGTTTGCGTTTGTCATGCGGTTGGAAGATCGGGGGGGATGTGTCATCTTCATTCGAAATTGCATAGAGTGTGTGCAGTCTGTGTTCTCGTGTGAGAGTGGTCGGCTTTTGATATGTGATTTCAGTTTTTCTGGATTGGACTGGAGAGTGATTTGCGTTTATGCGCCGACTAGAACGTTTGAGCGGGAAGAGTGTTTTCACTATATGAAATCCTTCCTAATACATGAGAGGCGTGTTCTCCTGCTTGGAGACTTCAACTGTGTCTGTAGACCGGAAGATAGAACAACAGACCGTGTCCTTCGTGACAAGAGTGCAGAGTTACTTATTGACATTGTTATTGAGGCAGAGCTTGAAGATGCTGGCTGTATAATGACGCATGAAGGCCAAGCAAAGTTCACGCACTTTCAAGGTAGCTGTCATGCAAGGTTGGACCGAATATATGTTCCCATTGATTGTGTGCCCTTGTGCTCGGAATATCAAACACTTCCCATGAGCTTTAGTGACCACTCCCTCGTAATGATTACTCTAGGCATGAAAAGTAAGGCAACAACGTTCAATTGGGAGCTATGGAAATTTAATGAAAAACTGCTGCTGGATGAAGAGTTTACCACTAAAGTTAAAGAATATATTAAGCATATGTTACAAAATGACTCTAATTTTATACAAGCATGGGAGCAGTTTAAGTGCGAGATAAAGATAGCTGCTATTGACCGAGCATGCACTCTCCGACGTAAAGAAAGAGAACAAGAAAAAGAACTTCGTAGCACACTTGAATACATGCTTAGCATGGAGAGCGTTAAGCCTGGCTTGTTCGACCAAGATATTAAAAAGATAAAAACCAAACTTGAGGTGATGGACGAAGAGAAGTATCGCAGTGCGGTGATAAGGGCACGCAGCGAAAAATTGTGGCTCCGAGAGACGCCCACGAAAAGGGCACTTAGTGACGAAAAATGGTACGCAGTGTCAAAAGAGATAAAAGAAATCTGCTATCAGAACGTAGTCACCTCGGAAAAAAAAAAAACGATTGAAGGGGCGTTTGTAGAATTTTACAGCGAATTGTTTAGCCTGAAAACACCGGACATTGAACGCTTCAGAAAAGACTTTCTGTCGCTGATGCCAAGAGTAGAAGAAGAAGTGGCGCAGACACTTGAAGCAAGTATTACTTCTGAGGAAATTGACGCCGCTATCGGGGAATTAAATTCCAGTAAGTCACCCGGACCACATGGTCTTGGTGCTGCCATATACAAGGCCTTTCCAACTGAAATGGCTGTTTTACTGGAAAGAGTTATTAGTGAATGCTACGAAAAGAACGTACTTCCTCCGTCTTTTCGAATGTCACACATTGTATTAATCCCGAAAACAGATGACCATGTTAAGCTTCAGTCTGTAGCGTCCTACCGTCCTATAAGTCTAACGAATGTTTATAAAATTTTCATGAAAGTATTAGGGCGACGACTCCAACGTGTAATTACTTCTCTTGTAGGCCCACATCAGACATGCGGTATAAAAGGAAGGACCATTTTTACTAACATACACGCAGCAAGGAGTGTACTCGAATGTTGTGACGCGATGCATGACCACGTAGCCATGATGCAATTAGACCTCCACAAAGCATTTGATAAAGTGGTACATGAAATTTTGTTCTCTGTTTTAGAGTATGTCAATGCTGGTTCCGTGTTTACAAAGGGCGTGAAAATGGTTTACGAGTGCTGTTCAGCGAGACTGGTCGTGAATAAGCAGTTAACTGATCGTATACCTGTTCAGTCGTCAGTAAGGCAGGGCTGTCCTCTGTCCCCCCTTTTGTTTGCGCTTTATCTGGAGCCTTTCTGTCTAAGATTGCTTACAAGGCCAAACATACGCGGTTATAGATTTTTTCAAAGTGAAGTTCGGGTTTTGGCATACGCGGACGATATTGCGGTTTTTTGTACTGACCATGAGAGCGTGCAAGAAGTTGTAAAAGAAGCCACTGCTTTTTGCACTGCAAGTGGAAGTGAAATTAGTTGGGCAAAGTGTTTAGGATTTTGGCACGGAAACTGGCAATACGCGCCTGCATTATTCTCCAGTATGCAATGGACAACAACGCCAGGCAATTACCTTGGTGTGCCACTAAAGCATTACCGTGAAAGCAAGGAATGTTGGGCCGGTGAAGTTGAGCAAGTGAAAACCCAAACAAACAAATGGGGAGGACATAACTTTTCTATGTTCGCAAGAGCTACCGTTTGCAATATGTTCCTAGTTGCAAAAATTTTTTACATGCTGCAAGTGTTATCTATGTCAAGAATCTCTGTTCAAAAACTGCATAGGGTATTTGCCACGTTTGTGTGGGCTTCAACATGGGAGCGTACCAGTCGATGCAATCTTTTTCATACGGTGCATAACGGTGGACTAGGCTTGTCACATTTATACTTAAAGCAGATTGTAACAAGGTTCTTTTTTTTTGCGCGAACAAAGCGATGTTTTTCTTAGAACGGTAATCCAAGTGCGATTGCGGGATTCACTGCCGGAATATGTAGTTTCGACTATGTCTACAGGGACAATGGCTCTAAGTGCTTTTCTTCGCGAAGTTGTCGCGTCCTTCCAAATAGTGAAGGCGAGATTTTCAAATGAGTATATGTGTACTGTTACGCGAAAACGGCTGTACAAAGATTTATTGGTAACCTTTTTACCTGTGCCTCTTTATCGCGCTGTATATGCTTTGGGTCCGGAGCGGGACGTGTTGAAGAGAGTGAAAAGAATGCCCATCAGATCGTCCGCTAAATCTTTCTTTTTTCAATTGCATACCGGCACTCTTCCGGTGAAGCCATGGCTGGAAAGCAAAGGCCTTTTCGTGCCTTGGTCTGCTGACTGTTTAATTTGCAAAAAGCTGGAAACCATAGAGCATATTTTCCTTGATTGTCACGATGCGGTTTTTTTGTGGGACGTGCTACAGCGTACTATTAAAAAGGACTTACCAATAACGCCGTTTGGCATACGCTACCTTCCATGCGCCCAGCCTGGAGAAGTGCCCAGGAATTTATTAATGGTCTTGTGTATGCACAGCATATGGAGAACGCGGATGGATGTTCGCCATGAGCATGTTGTCGTACACCCAGCCCATCAATACTTTGTTGAAAGTGTAATGTACACGCGTGATGTTTTCGGAGGGCAATCTGAACCCCCAGATTGGCTGCCAGTCTTGGACAAGCCCATGTCACCTAATCCATTCTACCACAAGAAACCTGTAAGAAAGTGACTTGTGTTTTTAATTCCATGCGACTTTTCATCGTTCTTTGTAGTTGCCAAGTCGGTAATAAAAAAAAAAAATCCTCTTAGTATAGTGGCCAGTATCCCCGCCTATCACGCGGGAGACCGGGGTTCGATTCCCCGACGGGGAGCTTAGTTTTTGTTTCTTTTTTTGCATTTTGCGCCATTTCAGATCAGCGCTGCCGTTTCCGCTGCGCCTCCTCGTTAGTATAGTGGCCAGTATCCCCGCCTATCACGCGGGAGACCGGGGTTCGATTCCGCGACGGGGAGCTTAGTTTTTGTTTCTTTTTTGCATTATGCGCCATTTCAGATCAGCGCTGCCGTTTTCCCTGCGCCTCCTCGTTAGTATAGTGGCCAGTATCCCTGCCTGTCACGCGGGAGACCGGGGTTCGATTCCCCGACGGGGAGCTTAGTTTTTGTTTCTTTTTTTGCATTCTGCGCCATTTCAGATCAGCGCTGCCGTTTCCCCTGCGCCTCCTTGTTAGTATAGTGGCCAGTATCTCCGCCTATCACGCGGGAGACCGGGGTTCGATTCCCCGACGGGGAGCTTAGTTTTTGTTTCTTCTTTGCATTCTGCGCCATTTCAGATCAGCGCTGCCGTTTTCCCTGGGCCTCCTCGTTAGTATAGGGTTTCCACTTCCGGCCACCGAGCGTGACGGACGTGATTATCATGGGCTCCCAAGGAGCGGATTTAGCGGCCCAGCTTGGCCGTGGTATCAGGAGCACGGAAAGGCCTACCAAGGATTATGAACTGGTTCTACCGCATCTGCCTACAGGTTCGAGTGTTTTACATACTGTTTTTTTGCATGGCGACATAAAAGCCAGGCCGTACCGGGTGGAGCCCTTTCGAGACTCCCTCACTCGTCTTTCACTGCTGCCGGAAGTGGTTGCCCTCGGGGCATACCAAATGAATCACGTGTGGGCGGTAACGTTTAAAGGTGAAGAGGCGAAAGCGAAGATTTTGGAAGCCCAAGCTATTGAAGTGAAGGAACACCGCTGCGTAGTCATTGACCCCTGTAACCAAGGCATCAGGCTGAAGCTTTTCTGGCTGCTTCACGGCGTGCAAGACGATGATGTGCGAGCGGCGTTGGCAGCTTTTGGAAAAGCGACTGAAATTTCAAGAGACAAGTGGAAAGTACAAGGGTGTGTCGACAAGGCTTCAACGACACGAACGGTCACGCTGAAGCTAAAAGTGGGCGTTACCATTGAGGACCTGCCGCATCAGCTTCAGGTCGCCGAGGACGTCGCACTCGTCCACGTCCCAGGCAGAGCCCCGCTTTGCCTCCGGTGCCGCGGGAAAGGTCATTTACGGCGTGAGTGTCGTGTGCCGCGCTGCGGGCTGTGTCGTCGCTACGGCCATGACAAGTTCCAGTGTGTGCGCACGTATGCCAACGTTGCAGGCCCCGTGCCGAGTGAAGTGGCAGGCGAGCACTTGATGGACGCAGTGGACGCCGAGGAAGCGAGCAGTGGAATCGCTGAGGAGGCAGAACAGAACGAACAGTCCTCTGAGAAGACCCCTGCCCCTAAAGAACACTGTGAATCAGAGTTGATAGTTCCGTTTTCGAATGTCGCTGGGACCGAGACCCCCTCGAAAGAAGACGGCAAAGCCAGTGCTGCACGCCCAGCCTCGGCTACGCAACACAGTGAGGAACAGGGGGACACTGAAGCTGAGATGCCAGCTGCTTCTACCTTGCCTGTGAAGCGTGTGCACGAAGACAGTGTCAACGAGGGATCAACCCAAGGAGGAGCGGAAAACGAACAGCCTCCACTGAAGGCGGCCCCCCTTCGCCGGGCGTCCTTCAAGCCAAGGCCAAACGTGCCCCCAGACCGGAGAACTGTGTCACCTGTGCCTCCGCCATAGCGGGGGTGCCCTTTCCGGTCGAGACGTTACAAGCCCGGTCCATGATCGGGAGGAGCGCTTGGAACGACGGACGGACTCGCCAAAAAGGAAGAATGGTCATCCCATGCAACAGATCAACCGCAATGCTGTCTTTCTGCAAAAGCGATGTGAGTGATATATGTTTCGCGATTTATAATTTCTTGAGATGGCGACCAGTTTAACCACTAGCTTGCGCGTAGCCACGCTAAATGTGAGGGGGCTGTCAACGCGTCGGAGACAACTGCAGCTGAACCGCATTCTGCTGGAAAATGAAATTGATGTACTAGCAGTTCAAGAGAGCAAAATGGAAAGCGAACAACAAACAGAGAAAATGGCTGAAATATATCGTTCTAGATATAGTGTTTGCGTTTGTCATGCGGTTGGAAGATCGGGGGGATGTGTCATTTTCATTCGAAATCGCATAGAGTGTGTGCAGTCTGTGTTCTCGTGTGAGAGTGGTCGGCTTTTGATATGTGATTTCAGTTTTTCTGGATTGGACTGGAGAGTGATCTGCGTTTATGCCCCGACTAGAACATTTGAGCGCGAAGAGTTCTTTCACTATATGAAATCTTTCTTAATACATGAGAGGCGTGTTCTCCGGCTTGGAGACTTCAACTGTGTCTGTAGACCGGAAGATAGAACAACAGACCGTGTCCTTCGTGACAAGAGTGCAGAGTTACTTATTGACATTGTTATTAAGGCAGAGCTTGAAGATGCTGGCTGTATAATGACGCATGAAGGCCAAGCAAAGTTCACGCACTTTCAAGGTAGCTGTCATGCAAGGTTGGACCGAATATATGTTCCCATTGATTGTGTGCCCTAGTGCTCGGAATATGAAACACTTCCCATGAGCTTTAGTGACCACTCCGTCGTAATGATTACTCTAGGCATGAAAAGTAAGGCAACAACGTTCAATTGGGAGCTATGGAAATTTAATGAAAAACTGCTGCTGGATGAAGAGTTTACCACTAAAGTTAAAGAATATTGACGCATATAGAAGACGACGCAAAAGATGACTTCTGAGACGACAAGCGCGAGCCTGGAAGTGAAAGAAGCTTGAACGCAAGACTTGTTCTGGTCGACCATTCAAACCATCTATCGCTAGTTTCTCCTTGGTGTTCTACCGAGACGTGACACTGGTGGAGCGCGCTGGGGTATGCATAGGACTCCTTCCGGCAGTCCACAGCGGATCCCAAACGTCGACACGCCTGTCCATCGTGCTAGCCGCCGCCTTCTAGGCCTAGCGCCGGAGTACAGTCACCTACCGAACGACTCCTCAAACGCCCAAGTTCCTCAGACCTCCCAAGCCATGGCACATACCAACCCTACGCCGGTGACTCTACAGAACACCAAGGTGCCAGAGTGCTTTCGCGGGGAAGCGTTTGAAGATGTGGAGGACTGGCTCGACCAGTTTGAGCGAGTGGCCAAGAATGTTTATTTTGCCCTTCAGGATAATACTAGAACGTGGCTTGAAAACCACGAGGCCAGCTTATCCACATGGGATGACTTCCGCTGCCAGCTGGTCGACACTTTCGCGAGAATTGACCGACGGGACAATGCGCTGCGCCTGCTTGAAGTGCGCATCCAGAAGCCAAATGAGAGCGTGGCTATGTTTGCGGAAGACATGGCTCGCCTTTTTCGCCGTGCCGACCCTGATATGAGTGAGCCAAGGAAGCTACGGCATCTCATGCATGGTGTAAAAGAACAGGTGTTTGCCGGCTTGGTACGCAACCCACCTAAAACGGTGAGAGAGTTCGTTAAGGACGCTACTGCTATAGAGCGAGCCCTACAAGACCGGTGCCGCCAGTACAACCGACCCGTTAACTGTGCTTCGACGACTGCGGCGGCGCTGAATGCAACCGATAGGACCGCTCTTCGAGACCTCATTAAAGAAATTGTCCTTGAGGAGCTTCAGCGAATTACGGCTACGAAGGCTCAGTCATCACAGGCCCTTGTGGAAACCGTCAGGAATGAAATTCGGTATGCCTTATCACCGTCTGCACCATGTAACCAGTCTCACCCCGTCGACAACGCGGCAGCTATTTCGGAGCCATACCACGCTCCACAACCAGTCAGCTTCACGGCCGACGTCCCTGCACCTTACCAGGAGCAGCAACATGAGAGCTATGCCGCAGTCCTTCGTCGCCCGCCTCCAGACTACGCCCCACCGAGCTCATCGAGCCGTCAGGAGACGCGACTCTTCCATGGACCTCAGTGGGCGCCTTCCAGGCGCTTTCAACCACGCCGAACTGACAGGTGGCGCAGTTATGATAACCGGCCACTCTGTTTCTACTGCGGACAACCTGGCCACGTGTATCGGTACTGCCGCTACCGCGAAGAGGGGCAAGCCTTTCCGCCTGCTTCTTCTCGCCAACACTTCAATGCCGACACTGCCCAAATCGAGGACGATCCTCCGGTCAGCAGGGAAAACAAGTCCCGGGGCTTCCGCCGCCGCTCCTACCCATCACCACAGCGTTATCCTTCGCCAATGCGCCGTAGCATTGCTGACGTTAGCGGACAGCGGTCCCCGAGCCCTCACCGGGGAAACTAACAGCCGCAACCTCGCGAGGGGAGGTTGCAACCAGTCGAAAAATGCCAAACCCCTCACCACCGCCGCAACCGGCGACAAACTGTGCTTCTGACGCCGCTGTTAACATTAACATTGACATCGCCGCACTACCGCCGAAAATGCCGCCTACATTACCGCCGAAAATGCCGCACCAGATGAGCAGCCCTGACGACGAAGCTGACAGCGCCGACCTTGCTGCACTTCCGCCGCAGATGCCGAAAAAGACGAACAACCTGGATGAAATTGTTAGTGCTGACCTCGCCGTTTCTATTGACGGGCTGGAGGTACATGCTCTAGTGGATACCGGAGCGGATTTTTCAATTATTAGCCAGAAACTGGCTGACACGCTGCGTAAAGTAAGAACCGAATGGACTGGGCCAGTAATTAGAAGTGCTGGGGGTCAGCTACTGGCACCGACAGGGAAGTGCCCGGATAGCAATAGGAAACGCGGTGTTTGTCGGCAGTTTCGTTATTCTCCCTGACTGTTGCAAAGACCTCATCTTGGGCATGGACTTTCTGCGCCTTCATGGGGCTGTAATCAGCATTCGAGATAGCGTCGTTGCCTTCACCAAGAATCATGGAGACCTTGGTTATGCGGAAGTACCACTGATGCCCTTACGCGTCGCCAAGGAGACGGTGACATTACCTCCGCGATCATGCTCTCTTGTTCAAGTGAAGTGCGACGTGGCGCATACCGGCGATGGAATCGCCGAAAGGGCAGTCACCCTGGTACTAAGCCGAGGTGTTTCTATAGCTCGGGGGCTAGTCAACTTGACCGATGGACAGACCGAAGTGCTGCTGACAAACTTCAGCGACGAGCGTCAGCAAATTCCGAAAGGCACAACTGTGGCCTTTTTCGACAGCATCCTAAATGCGCAGCACTGCTTCTCACCGCAACAGGAAGAGCCCATGAGCAAGACGCCCGTAACCATCGTCGATGTGAGTCCAAATTTGTCTTCTTCAGAACGGGACCGCCTTTTGGATCTCATAGATCAATTTCGAGACTGCTTTGCTTCCGAATCACGGGTCGGCCAAACGCCCTTGACAAAACATCGAATCATTACGGATGACTCGATTCGCCCAATTCGACAAAATCCTTACCGTGTGGCTCCGAAAGAACGCGAAGCCATTCAGCGCCAGGTGGCCGAAATGCTTAGAGACGACGTTATCCAGCCGTCACAGAGCCCCTGGGCTTCCCCCGTGGTGCTTGTTAAAAAGAAGGACGGCAGCTTACGATTTTGCATAGACTACCGCAAGCTCAACCAAGTGACTAAAAAAGACGTGTACCCTCTTCCTCGCATCGACGATTCCCTTGATCGCCTACGAAATGCACGTTACTTCTCATCAATGGGCTTGAAAAGTGGATATTGGCAGATAGAAGTAGATGAGAGGGATCGGGAGAAGACAGCATTCGTCACTCCCGACGGATTGTATGAGTTCAAGGTGCTTCCGTTCGGTTTGTGCTCTGCACCAGCAACATTTCAGAGGCTGATGGACACTGTGCTCTCGGGACTTAAGTGGCAAACATGCCTGGTGTATCTTGACGACGTGATTGTGTTTTCGGCCACATTTGAAGAGCATCTACGCCGTTTGCTAGCTGTGTTTCAGGCCATACGATCTGCAGGCCTCACCCTAAAGCCCGAGAAGTGCCACTTCGATTACGAGGAGCTGCAGTTCTTAGGCCACGTCGTTAGCCAAGAAGGTGTGCGGCCTGATCCTGAGAAGCTACCCGCAGTCGCCAAGTTCCCAACACCTACGGACAAAAAGACATTACGGCGCTTCCTGGGTCTTTGCGCCTATTACCGTCGGTTTATTGCTGGCTTCTCACGAATTGCCTGGCCATTAACTTCGTTGACGCGTGACAACGCTGTCTTTAGCTGGGGTGAAGAACAGCAACAAGCTTTTAATGAGCTGCGGAGACGTTTACAGACACCACCTGTTCTGGCACACTTTGATGACGACGCCCCTACACTGCTTCATACGGATGCCAGCAACGAGGGCTTAGGTGCTGTGCTGGTGCAGCGCCAGGATGGTGTGGAAAAAGTAATTGCTTACGCCAGCAGGACCCTATCTAAAGCGGAAGCGAACTACTCGACAACCGAAAAAGAATGCCTTGCAGTGGTATGGGCGGTTATGAAGTCCCGCCCTTATTTGTACGCTCGCCCCTTTGAAGTCGTTAGCGACCATCACTCTCTCTGTTGGCTGACGAACCTAAAGGACCCTTCAGGGAGACTCGCGCGTTGGAGCCTTCGATTAAAAGAATTTGACATGGCCATTATTTACAAATCTGGAAGGAAGCACACGGATGCTGATTGCCTTTCCCGAGCGCCGGTCGAACCTTCCACTATGACCGATGAAGGCACTGCGTTTTTAGGTGTCATAGATGACGCAACGCTTTCCCAACAGCAGCGAGAGGACCAGCAATTGCTCTCTCTTATTGATTTCTTGGAAAAGCGAACTACGGTTGTGCCCAAGGCTTTCGCCCGAGTAATGCCTTCGTTCTTTATTCGCAACAACGTACTTTACAAGAAGAACTTCCGCCCAGGGGGAAACAGTCATTTACTCGTCGTCCCATCAGCTCTCCGCAGTGAAGTTTTGCAAGCGTGTCACGACGAGCCAACCGCCGGTCACAGGCTACACCCGCACTTTGGCTAGAGTGCAGCATGGATACTACTGGCCAAAACTGCCGGCGACAGTGAAACACTATGTACGTACGTGCATAGACTGCCAGCGCCGTAAATCACCTCCTGTAAAACCAGCTGGCCTACTCCACCCTCTTCAAGTGCCAAAGACACCTTTTAAACAAATCGGCATGGACCTCCTGGGACCATTTCCGACGTCCACAGCCGGGAATAAATGGATAATTGTCGCCACAGATTATCTAACCCGCTACGCGGAGACCAAGGCTCTGCCAAGGGGTACCGCCGCTGAAGCAGCTCGGTTCTTCATTGAGAACATTGTCCTGAGGCATGGCGCCCCGGCACTCATTATAACAGACCGAGGAACTGCATTTACGGCCGAACTTTTGGAGACCGTTCTCCGCCTCAGTGGCACCAGTCATCGTAAAACTACAGCCTATCACCCCCAAACCAATGGGTTGACCGAACGTCTCAATAAGACCATCGCAGACATGCTTTGCATGTACGTCGACGTGAACCACAAGAATTGGGACGAAATTCTTCCCTACGTCACGTTCGCCTACAATACGGCACGCCAAGACACCACTCGTATGACACCATTCAGCCTCCTTCACGGGCAACCAGTAACAACTATGCTGGATGCAATGTTGCTCCCAAATGCTGACACCGATGATCTCGATCAGGACGCCGAGGAATTCGCTCAACGTGCAGAGGAAGCTCGACAACTAGCGCGTGTGCGAATCAAAAATCAGCAAGAGCATGATGCACGACGCTACAATCAGAGACACCGACATGTCATGTACGAACCTGGCGACAAAGTGTGGCTCTGGACTCCTATTCGCCGCCGTGGACTCTCCGAAAAATTATTGCGGCGATACTTCGGGCCCTATGTTGTCCAGCGACGTTTAACCGACGTCACTTATGAGGTGGTGCCAGACAAGGTGTCGACATCAAAGCGACGCCAGCAACAAGCAGACGTCGTCCACGTTGTGCGTATGAAGCCGTAAAACTCGGACTGACCTCATCGAGACGATGCTTCCTGAGGAGGGGGGCAAATGACGCATATAGAATACGACGCAAAAGATGACATCTGAGACGACAAGCGCGAGCCTGGAAGTGAAAGAACCTTGAACGCAAGACTTGTTCTGGTCGACCATTCAAACCATCTATCGCTAGGTTCTCCTTGGTGTTCTACCGAGACGTGACAATATATTAAGCATATGTTACAAAATGACTCTAATTTTATACAAGCATGGGAGCAGTTTAAGTGCAAGATAAAGATAGCTGCTATTGACCGAGCATGCACTCTCCGACGTAAAGAAAGAGAACAAGAAAAAGAAATTCGTAGCACACTTTAATACATGCTTAGCATGGAGACCGTTAAGCCTGGCTTGTTCGCCCAAGAGTTTAAAAAGATAAAAACCAAACTTGAGGTGATGGACGAAGAGAAGTATCGCGGTGCGGTGATAAGGGCACGCAGCGAAATATATTGGCCCGGAGAGACGCCCACGAAAAGGGCACTTAGTGACGAAAAAAGGTACGCAGTGTCAAAAGAGATAAAAGAGATCTGCTATCAGAACGTAGTTACCTGGGAAAAAAAAACGATTGAACGGGCGTTTGTAGAATTTTACAGCGAATTGTTTAGCCTGAAAACACCGGACATTGAACGCTTCAGAAAAGACTGTGTCGCTGATGCCAAGAGCAGAAGACGAAGTGGCGCAGAAACTTGAAGCAAGTATTACTTGCGAGGAAATTGAGGCCGCTATCGGGGAATTAAATTCCAATAAGTCACCTGGACCAGATGGTCTTGTTGCTGCCATATACAAGGCCTTTCCAACTGAAATGGCTGTTTTACTGGAAAGAGTTATTAGTGAATGCTACGAAAAGAAGGTACCTCCTCCGTCTTTTCGAATGTGACACATTGTACTAATCCCGAAAACAGATGACCATGTTAAGCTTCAGTCTGTAGCGTCTTACCGTCCTATAAGTCTAACGAATGTTGACTATAAAATTTACATGAAAGTATTAGGGCGACGACTCCAACGTGTAATTACTTCTCTTGTAGGCCCACATCAGACATGCGGTATAAAAGGAAGGACCATTTTTACTAACATACACGCAGCAAGGAGTGTACTCGAATGTTGTGACGCGATGCATGACCACGTAGCCATGACGCAATTAGACCTCCACAAAGCATTTGATAAAGTGGTACATGAAATTTTGTTCTCTGTTTTAGAGTATGTCAATGCTGGTTCCGTGATTACAAAGGGCGTGAAAATGGTTTACGAGTGCTGTTCAGCGAGACTGGTCGTGAATAAGCAGTTAACTGATCGTATACCTGTTCAGTCGTCAGTAAGGCAGGGCTGTCCTCTGTCTCCCCTTTTGTTTGCGCTTTATCTGGAGCCTTTCTGACTAAGATTGCTTACAAGGCCAAACATACGCGGTTATAGATTTTTTCAAAGTGAAGTTCGGGTTTTGGCATACGCGGACGATATTGCGGTTTTTTGTACTGACCATGAGAGCGTGCAAGAAGTTGTAAAAGAAGCCACTGCTTTTTGCACTGCAAGTGGAATTGAAATTAGTTGGGCAAAGTGTTTAGGATTTTGGCACGGAAACTGGCAATACGCGCCTGCATTATTCTCCAGTATGCAATGGACAACAACGCCAGGCAACTACCTTGGTGTGCCACTAAAGCATTACCGTGAAAGCAAGGAATGTTGGGCCGGTGAAGTTGAGCAAGTGAAAACCCTAACAAACAAATGGGAGGACATAACTTTTCTATGTTCGCAAGAGCTACCGTTTGCAATATGTTCCTAGTTGCAAAAATTTTTTACATGCTGCAAGTGTTATCTATGTCAAGAATCTCTGTTCAAAAACTGCATAGAGCATTTGCCACGTTTGTGTGGGCTTCAACATGGGTGCGTACCAGTCGATGCAATCTTTTTCATACGGTGCATAACGGTGGACTAGGCTTGTCACATTTATACTTAAAGCAGATTGTAACAAGGTTCTTTTTTTTGCGCGAACAAAGCGATGTTTTTCTTAGAACGGTAATCCAAGTGCGATTGCGTGATTCACTGCCGGAATATGTAGTTTCGACTATGTCTACAGGGACAATGGCTCTAAGTGCTTTTCTTCGCGAAGTTGTCGCGTCCTTCCAAATAGTGAAGGCGAGATTTTCAAATGAGTATATGTGTACTGTTACGCGAAAACGGCTGTACAAAGATTTCTTGGAAACCTTTTTACCTGTGCCTCTTTATCGCGCTGTATATGCTTTGGGTCCGGAGCGGGACGTGTTGAAGAGATTGAAAAGAATGCCCATCAGATCGTCCGCTAAATCTTTCTTTTTTCAATTGCATACCGGCACCCTTCCGGTGAAGCCATGGCTGGAAAGCAAAGGCCTTTTCGTGCCTTGGTCTGCTGACTGTTTAATTTGCAAAAAGCTGGAAACCATAGAGCATATTTTCCTTGATCGTCACGATGCGGTTTTTTTGTGGGACGTGCTACAGCGTACTATTAAAAAGGACTTACCAATAACGCCGTTTGGCATACGCTACCTTCCATGCGCCCAGCCAGGAGAAGTGCCCAGGGATTTATTAATGGTCTTGTGTATGCACAGCATATGGAGAACGCGCATGGATGTTCGCCATGAGCATGTTGTCGTACACCCAGCCCATCAATACTTTGTTGAAAGTGTAATGTACACGCGTGATGTTTTCGGAGGGCAATCTGAACCCCCAGATTGGCTGCCAGTCTTGGACAAGCTCATGTCACCTAATCCATTCTACCACAAGAAACCTGTAAGAAAGTGACTTGTGTTTTTAATTCCATGCGACATTTCATCGTTCTTTGTAGTTGCCAAGTCGGTAATAAAGAAAAAAAAATCCTCGTTAGTATAGTGGCCAGTATCCCCGCCTGTCACGCGGGAGACCGGGGTTCGATTCCCCGACGGGGAGCTAAGGTTTTGTTTCTTTCTTCCATTATGCGCCATATCAGAACAGCACTTAGCCTCTTCCCTGCACCTCCTCGTTAGTATAGTGGCCAGTATCCCCGCCTGTCACGCGGGAGACCGGGGTTCGATTCCCAGACGGGGAGCTTAGTTTTTGTTTCTTTCTTCCATTATGTGCCATATCAGAACAGCACTTAGCCTCTTGCCTGCGCCTCCTCGTTAGTATAGTGGCGGAACTCAAAACAACAGGAAAAAAGGAATAATATATGTACATAAAGGTAGCTTGCGTTGCCTAACACCCACTGAGGGGCATGTATTGTCATGTTAAAATTCCTTGAGCACCGTCAAAGGTTCCAGCTTTGACAGCCACTCAGGAGCACATGGTTGCAATTTAAGCACGTCGAGCCATCGCTGCACAGTTTCACGGAAATACACGCGGGCTGGCCGTGCATCCGGATCCAGTGCGGTGTATTTGTGTCAAAGCCAGGCAATAAAGAAAAAAAAAGTATAGTGGCCAGTATCCCCGCCTGTCACGCGGGAGACCGGAGTTCGATTCCCCGACGGGGAGCTTAGATTTTGTTTCTTTTTTTCCTTCTGCGCCATTATAGAACAGCGCTTGCAGTCTTCTCTGCGCCTCCTCGTTAGTATAGTGGCGATTCTGCTTCCGGCCACGCCAGTGAACGGACGCAGGATGCAGGGCTCCTCAGGAGCGGCTTCAGCGGCCATGTCAGGCCGCGGTAACAGGACTGCGGAACAGGACAATACTTACCAGGTTGTTTTGCCTGCACTGCCAACAGGTCGGTTTGTTTTGAATACGGTTTTTTTGCACGCCGATATCAGGGCCCGCCCGTACCGGGTGGAAGGTTTCCGCGACGCTTTGGCACAGCATTCGCTGATCCCCGATGTTGTTGCGATGGGGGCGTATCGGATGAGCCACGTCTGGGCTGTCACTCTCAAGGATTCTGAAGCGGTGACCAAGCTTGTTAGTGTAGGCGAGTTGTGTGTGAAAAACGGTCGCCGCTTGGTAATTGACCCGGCGAACCAGGATGTGCGGCTGAAACTTCACTGGCTGCTACACAACGTGCCAGACGAGGATGTTCGTGCTGTCTTTGCGCCGTACGGAAAGGTATCCAAAGTTACACGGGAGCGCTGGCGAGTTAAATGTATGTTAGAAAAGGGCTCAACTACTAGACTCGTCACGCTGAAGCTGAAAGCTGGCATGAAGCTCGACGACCTGCCGCATCAGCTGAATGTTAGCGGTGAGCTGGCGATCGTTATTGTGCCAGGCAGACCCCCGCTGTGCCTACGCTGCCGGAGTACGGGTCACATACGCAAAGAGTGCCGGGTTCCTCGCTGCGGAACCTGTCGACGGTTCGGGCATGAAGACAGCCAGTGTGCTCGTACCTACGCTAGCATTGCCGGACCTGGGACCAGCGAAGACTCGTCGGAGTTGATAATGGACGAGGTGGATGCGGAGGAGGCTGCTGACATTAGAGGTCAGTCAACAAAACAGGATGCGCCTTCCATGACTGTTTTAACAAAGCATAAGGTGACGGTGCCCAGTCAAGAGAGTGAAACTCTGCAAGCCTTGCAAGATCCGTCAAAGGACCATGAAGGCGCGTCAAAGGAAGCATCAGAAGATGTAATCAATTTTTCTGACGCTGAGCAGCATCTCAGCACTGAGCCTTCCTGTACTGATGCCATGGAGGTTGGGCCGGAGACAGCAGCCTTTATTGCCGCGAAACGTCCACACGAAGAAAGCGTCGAGGGGACTCAACTGCCAGGCGGTGTTTGTGGTGAGCCGCCGCCGAAAACTTCGGGCATCCGAAGAGCAACGTTAAGACCGAAGCCGAACTTCTCGGCTGACACGCGGCAGGCGGGGAAACCGCCTCCGTAGGTTTTGTGGTGTCCTGAGCGATTTGTGGGTCGGCTCCCTACCGACCAGCGTCAGGAACATTCTGCAACCAAGCGGGGTGTGTGTGAGCAAAAATGACAGACGGTGCTTGGACTTCGTTTGTATGCAGCCCGACGTTCTGCTGGGAGGACAATACATGCACACATATGCCACTGTTCTTCAGAAGCGGAGGCCACGCAATCATGAAGGTAGGCACCATGCGGGTACGGGCGTCTCTCGCTAATACATGACTCTCAAGCTTAATTCGCCGTTACACGTAGCTACTTTGAATGTCAGAGGGCTGGGAGCGAGAAGGCGACAATGCCAGCTCAGTCGCCTCCTTTTAGATAATGATATAGATGTAGCAGCTGTGCAAGAGTCAAAGATTGAGAGCCAAGAAAGCACTGACCGTATGGTGGCTTCTTTTCAAGCAAACTTTTACGTGTGTGTATGCCATTCTGTTGGTGTATCGGGTGGATGCCTTTTATGTATACGTAACACGCTGGGAGTAAGCGTAGAGTTCGTTTTTGCCTGTCCAAGTGGTCGGCTTTTGGTTACAGATTTTACCTACTGTAATTTATGCTGGCGTGTGTTGTGTTTGTATGTTCCCAATTCAGAACGCGAACGTGAATTGTGTTTTGAGTCTATTGAATCGTGGTTGAAGGTCGACAAAATCTTGCTTGTACTTGGTGACTACAACTGTTTGTGCGCAGCTGTGGACCGAGCGGCTAAGTGTAAACCTCGAAGAGACAGAAGCTCCGAGCAGTTGAATGCACTTGTGCATGAATACGGCCTTGAGGACGTTGGTAGTGTGTTCTCCACTGGAAACCAACCAGAGTTCACGCACTTTCAGCGAGATAGCCATGCTCGATTGGACAGGGTGTATGCCTCGGTAGATCTTGTTTCCCTATGTACTGCATATGAGGTCAAACCTGTGTCTTTCAGCGATCATTGTCTCGTGAGTGCAGTGTTTGGTCGCAAAGGAAAGAAATCTCGCTTTAACTGGTACCTATGGAAACTGAATGCCAAACTTCTCGCCGATGAAGAGTTCCTTACGGAAGTTAAGACCTTGTTTGAAAATAGTCTTGCTATGCGACCAGTAAGTTTTGCAGAGGAATGGGATAGGTTCAAAGAGTGGGTCAAATTGAAATCCATAGAAAAGAGCAGTAAGGTGCGGCATAAAGAGAAAGATAAAGAACTGAATGAACAACTCCAGTTTTTTTTTGAGCATGGAAAGTTCTGTGCCAGGGCATTTCGCCAGTAAAATACGAGAGATAAAAAGTGAGTTGGAAACAATCGACAGCGAAAGATACACAGCGGCTGTCATACGTGCAAGGGCTGAAAAACTTTGGGCAGGAGAAGTGCCGACAAAACGAGCGCTAGCAGACGAGAAAAGATACGCCTGCCAGAAAGAAATAAGGAGTATTAGGTATGCCGGCCATATCACAGAAGATGCTAAACATATTCAGCGTGCGGTAGCAGAGCACTTCGAAGAACTGCTTAGCGCTAAGCCTCAGACTGTAGGCGGCTTTCAAAGAGATTTTCTAAGACGGATGCCTGCACTGGATGACGAAAGTAAAGCGCGCCTAGAAACACCGATAACGTTGCAGGAGATAGTATCTGCAATAGATGACCTGACAACTGGGAAGGCCCCTGGGCCGGATGGTCTAAGCGCTGCCTTCTTTAAAACTTTTCAGCAGTATGCGGCTCAGTTTTTGCTCTGTGTAATCACTGAAGCTTATGAACGTAATACTGTCCCATTGTCTTTCTCTACATCGCACATTGTTCTAATACCTAAGACAGATGATCCGGAGAAACGACTGTTGGTGGGGTCATATCGACCGATTAGCCTCACCAATGTCGACTACAAGGTGTACATGAAGGGTTTAGCAAAACGACTGCAAAGCGTAATAAAGAAATTGGTTGGGTCTCATCAAACGTGCGGCATCAAGGGTCGATCCATTGCCACGAATATACATGTCGCAAGAGCCGTACTAGAATGTGTTGATGCACTCGTTTTCAGATAGCCATGATGCAGTTAGTTTTGGCGAAAGCCTTTGACCGGGTTTCTCACGAAATTCTGTTTTCCGTTTTGGAGCATTCTAACCTTGGTGACGTCATAGTGGAGGGTGTTAAAATGGCGTATGCGAACTGCACGACCCGTATTATAGTGAATGGTGAACTGACTGACAGCATCGCAGTACGTTCATCGGTAAGGCAGGGCTGCCCGCTCTCACCCCTGCTGTTTGCACTGTATTTAGAGCCACTTTGCTTGGCTATCATTGATAGCGATCGCATTTTAGGGTTTAAGCTGCAATCAGCACACGTGAAAATGCTAGCATATGCTGATGACATAGCAGTGTTTTGTGCAACTAGAAAGAGCATCTGTGAAGCCACGGGTGTCGTCCAAACATTTTGTGATCAAACTGGATGTAAGATCAATTGGGAGAAAAGCTCTGGGTTTTGGCACGGTGAATGGGACGTGACACCTGATTCTTCTGTAAGCTGCGATGGTCTGCACTCCCAACACGATATCTAGGAGTGCCTTTAGAAGGTTATCAAGATCCCAACGTGCACTGGGTGGAAGAAACATCCAGAGTGAAAGAAAAAGCGGATGCGTGGCAAGGAAGGCAACTGTCAATGTTTTCGCGCGCTTCTATTTGCAATGTTTTTTTTATTTCGAGGCTGTGGTACCTCATAAATATGTTGTGTATCTCACGAAACTCAATTCAGAAAATGCACCCCGTTTTTGCTGTTTTTATTTGGGCATCCACATGAGAAAAAACCGCCCGGACGAATTTGTTTATTTCTGTTAAAAGGGGCGGGCTTGGCCTTGCACATCTGTTCTTGCGTCAGGTGGTTTCGCGATTTATATTCCTCCGTGATCAAAAAGATACCTTTCTAAGAACTGTGATGCAAGTGCGATTACAGAGGCTGCTCCCTGAATGGATTGTGTCATGTGAAAACATGCCTGGTACTGTGACTGGCTACCTGTGCGAGGTTGTTTTTTCGTGCAGGTTGCTAGAAGTGCGGTTTTCTTTTGATTACCTTTACAATGTTCCTAGAAAAAAACTGTATAAACATCTCATTGACGTGATGCTGCCGGTGCCTTTTTACCGGGCATTACACTGTGGAGGCCCAGGGCAGGACGTTTTGAAAAGAGTCAAGAAGATGCCCGTGAGGCCATCTGCTAAAACGTTCCTTTTCAAAGTTCACTCTAATACGCTCCCTGTTAAAACCTGGCTGAATGAAAAAGGTATCTTCGTCCCATGGACAACAAATTGCCTGTTGTGCAAAAAACCGGAGACAATTGAACACGTCTTCTTACAGTGTTGGGATGCTGTCTTTCTATGGGACGTCCTCCAAAGAACAATTAAAAAGGAACTTCCCCTAACTCCGTACGGTATCAGATTCCTACCAGCTCAGAACGATGATGCACCTTAGATTTAATTATGCTTCTTGGCCTCCATAGTTTGTGGAAAACACGAATGCAGGTGCGTCACGCAGATATAAATACACGATCTGCGCGTGAAAACTTCATTGAAAGTGCGGTGTATATACGCGAAACTTTCAGGATGCAGCAGGATAAAACCACAATGGCAATGTCTATTTGATGAGTTGGTGAACCTGAAAAGATTTTAGCCGCGTACGCGTTAGCTCAAGTGTAGTTGACGTGTTTTATCATGTATATTTTTGTTCTGTGTTTCATATCGCAATAAAGAAAAAAAAAATATAGTGGCCAGTATCCCCGCCTATCACGCGGGAGACCGGGGTGCGATTCCCCGACGGGGAGCTTAGTTTTTGTTTCTTTTTTGCATTCTGCGCCATTTCAGATCAGCGCTGCAGTTTTCCCTGCGCCTCCTCGTTAGTATAGTGGCCTGTATCCCCGCCTGTCACGCGGGAGACCGGATCAGCGCTGCCGTTTTCCCTGCGCCTCCTCGTTAGTATAGTGGCCAGTATCCCCGCCTGTCACGCGGGAGACTGGGGTTCGATTCCCCGACGGGGAGATTAGGTTTTGTTTCTTTTTTGCATTCTGCGCCATTTCAGATCAGCGCTGCCGTTCTCCCTGCGCCTCCTCGTTAGCATAGTGGCCTGTATCCCCGCCTGTCACGCGGGAGACCGGGGTTCGATTCCCCGACGGGGAGCTTAGTTTTTGTTTCTTTCTTTGCATTCTGCGCCATTTCAGATCAGCGCTGCCGTTTCCTCTGCGCCTCCTCGTTAATATAGTGGCCAGTATCCCCGCCTATCACGCGGGAGACCGCGGTTCGATTCCCCGACGGGGAGCTTAGTTTTTGTTTCTTTTTTGCATTCTGCGCCATTTCAGATCAGCGCTGCCGTTTTCCCTGCGCCTCCTCGTTAGTATAGTGGCCAGTATGATTCTACTGGCCACCGAGCGGGACGGTCGCAGAATCATGAGCTCCAGCGGAGGGGCGACAGCGACCCTTGCCGGCCGCGGAAACAGGAATCTTGATACGGATAAGGACTATGAGTTGATTTTGCCGACGCTGCCTACAGGACGTGTTGTTTTAAACACCGTGTTTTTGCACGGCGACGTGCGCAATAGGCCGTACAAAGTGGAAGATTTTCGCGATGCCCTCGCCAACGTTGGTGCGCTCCCCGATGTTGTGGCGTTGGGGGCGTACCAGATTAACCACGTTTGGGCTGTCGCGCTCAGCAGCGCTGAAGCAACGAAGAAGCTGGCTGCGTTGAAACAAGTAGAAGTAAAGGGACGTCGCTGCATCATCATCGACCCAGAGGACCAACAGGTGAAGCTGCGGCTGCACTGGATGTTGCACGGTGTGGCCGACGACGACATCCGGACGGCCTTTGCTGCTTTCGGTAACGTAACCGAGGTGACCCGGGAGCGGTGGCGCGTCCAAGGCGTCAAAGAGAAGGGGTCAACAACAAGAACAGTTCTCCTGAAACTGAAACCCGGTATTAAGACCGATGATCTACCTCACCAGCTGCGAGTCGCCGGTGAGTTGGCCCTCGTTGTGGTGCCTGGGCGGCCTATGCAGTGCCTGCGCTGCCGTGGTAGCGGGCACGTTAGACGTGAATGCAAGGTGCCCCGGTGTTCGAAATGCAGGCGTTACGGCCACGTAGACAGTGAGTGTGTCCGTACATATGCGGTGGCCACGGGGCTCGCATCGAGGGAGGAGATAGCTGAGCACCAGATGGACGTATCAGAGGCGGAGGAAGCGACGAAAGGAGTCGAGGAAGTAGGCAAGCCGGAAGCGGCGACTGTCTCTTCTGGGACTTCTAGCAGAAACACAAACGTGTCAAGTGAGGCAGAGAGGCAATCTGAAGAAAAAGACTCGGCAGCGGACTGGGCTGATACTGGGGAGAAGGAAGATAGCTTTTTGGCAGCTACGGAACCCGTGATGATGACCACGACGAGCAGCGAGGAGCAACAGCAACAGTGCAATGTTCGTGCGGGCAATGTCTCGGCCAAACGGCCTCACGCCCAGACTGGGGGTGGAGAGGACAAAACAACAGCGTCAAGCGTTGAGGAGCAGCCTACGAAAACGGTCCAGTCCCGGCGGTCCTGTCTCAGACCGAAGCCGAACTTTCTGGGGGACAAGCGGGCCAGCGATAAGCCACCGCCACTGCAAGACCATGCAGCCGCACCGGAGGGCTGCGGCGGAACCAAAGGAGTCTAGCCGGGTGCTAGACGCGAAAGGTGAGCGCAAATGCTCTCGGTCTCTTCACTCTATTTTAAAATGGATCCAACCCCTGCTCTGACATTCGGGTCGCTTAATGTTAGAGGGTTAGCAACGAAGAAAAAGCAGAGCCAGGTGTTGCGCCTTATAACGGACAGAGACATCGATGTGCTAGCCGTTCAAGAGACCAAAGTCGATGGAGAGGAAGAGACCGGGAGCATGGTGCAGGGCTTCACGTCGAAGTATTATGCTGTTGTGAGCCATGCAGTCGAAACTTCTGCCGGGTGCGTCCTTCTTGTAAAAAAGTTGCCTGGACTTAACGTGCAGACTTATGCTTCCGGAGAGACAGGGCGATACGTGATTTGTGATTTCGGTTTTGAGAATATAGAATGGCGGGTTATCTGTGTTTATGCACCTAATGAATTAGAGGATAGGTGTTCCTTTTTTGAGAGCCTGAAATATTACTGCACTAGTGAGAAACAGATAGTGCTCATGGGCGATTTCAATTGTGTTCTGGCGGCTCGCGATAAAAGCAGCACCCGAGCCTTCAGGGACAGAAGTACAGACTTATTGTCACGACTGATAGATGAATATGCATTAGATGATGTGGCGGAGTGTTTAGACGGTGAACGTAGTGTGCAATACACCCACTTTCAAGGTATTAGTCATGCTCGCCTCGACAGGATTTACACGTCACTGGACTTAATACCAAAGTGTCAAAAATACCGAGTTTTACCAGTGGCCTTTTCAGATCACTGTGCAGTGATATGCACTCTAGGCAAAAGGAAGCGAGCCAGTGGATTTTCATGGGAGCTGTGGAAATTAAATTGTAAACTGCTAAAAGACCAAATTTTCACTTAGTATGTGACGGAAAAAAATTACCAAAATAGTAAATGAGTGTCAAAATGAAATCGGGCTCTAGTGGGTACTAGCCAAAGAAGAATTTAAGATGAAGGCCATTGAGCGGTCTACTTTGCTAAAGCACCAGGAAAGATTACAGGAAAAACAGCTGAGAGATATACTTGAAAAATTGTTGGCGCAGGAATGTAAAACGCCCGGCATAGATAATGAAGATATTAAGAAAACAAAGCTAAAGCTTGAACTTATCGAGGAAGACCGATATCGAGGGGCAATAGTGAGGGCGAGAGCGGAAGAATTGGTTGCAGGGGAGACGCCCACTAAGCGGGCTTTAGGAATGGAAAAAGCGCACGCTCGACGCAACGAAATTCAGGAGATCGAAGGAGCGGGTGGGGTAGTGACCGATAGCGATCGCATCCATCATGCTTTCTTTGATTACTATCAGGCGTTGTTCGCACAACATGAAGTTGACGTTCACAGATTTAAAGGCGAGTTTCTCGGCGCTATGCCTAGGCTCGATGAATCCCCAAAGGAAAGCTTGGAGAGGCGAATTAGTGAAAAAGAAGTTGAACGAGCAATAGAGAACTTGAACCCGGGAAAGTCTCCTGGTCCAGATGGGTTAAGTGCAGCTTTTTACAAAGCGTTTAAAACGGAATTAACCCCACTTTTGACTTTGCTGTTTAATGATGCCTATGATCGTAAGGAGTTGCCCCCGTCTTACGGTGCGGCCCATACCGTACTCATTCCTAAAACAGATGATTCTATAAAACTCAGACAGGTTACTGCATATAGGCCGATCTCACTAACGAACGTCGATTATAAAATATTCATGAAAGTGTTGGCGGCGAGGCTTCAGAGCGTTATTAAAGAAATTGTTGGCCCTCATCAAACATGTGCATAAATAACAGGTCTATTGCTTACAATATTCATAAAGCAAGGTGTGTGCTGGAGTGTAGCGACGTCACTGGGGTACCTGTGGCAATTCTACAGCTAGATCTTGAAAAAGCGTTTGACTGTGTTGCTCATGAGATTTTGTTTTCTATCTTAGATCATATCAATGTAGGTTCTATTATTACTGAGGGTGTGGCCATGGCGTACCGACACGGCACTACAAAGTTAATTGTTAATAAATCGTTGGGGGCCCCCATTAACGTGGAACGTTCGGTGCGTCAGGGTTGCCCCCTCAGTCCGCTCTTGTTTTGTATGTATGTTGAAACTTTGTGCTTGCACATAATACAGAATAATGCTGTTCATGGTTTTCGGCTGCATGAAGCGGAAGTGAAAGTCCTAGAATATGCAGATGATGTAGCAATTTTCTGTGTCACAAAGGATAGCATTAGCAGTGCGGTAGAAGGTGTTAAAAGATTTGGTTTGGTCACGGGAAGCAAGGTGAACTGGGGAAAGGGCGTGGGGTTCTGGCACGGAGAATGGCCGGATACTCCTCACACTTTCGCTTATGTGACCTGGTGTACAACCCCTGTAACGTACCTTGGAGTCCCGTTGGAATTTTACAGAGATACTGAACAGTATTGGAACAGTATTGGAACAAGAAAAAGCAGAAAAGTGGAAAGGTACTCATTTATCCGTGTTTGCAAGAGCCACTGTGTGTAACCTGTTTTTTATTAGTAAACTGTGGTATGTGATGCAAGTGCTCCACTGCTCGCGAATTAACATACAAAAGGTACATCGAATTTTTGTGGTTTTTGTATGGGCCTCTAGCTGGGAAAGGTGCATGCGGACAAACTTGTTCAGACGGGTCAAAGACGGAGGCCTAGGGCTGGGACACTTATTTGTGAGGCAACTGGTAAACAGATTTTTGTTTTTCCGTGATGTTGAAGATCCTTTCCTGCGCACAGTGTGCCAAGTAAGGCTAGGGCGAGCCTTGCCAGAGTATGTAGTTGCAACAAAATGCATGACAGGAGGCATTTTTGGTTATATCCGAGAGATAGTAACCAGCGTCAGATTCTTAACTACTCGGTTTTCAAAGGAATATTTGAGCAGCGTAACAAGGAAAACGTTGTACAGAGATGTGTGCGATGTTATCTTTCCGGTGCCGTTGTACAGGGCCTTGTACTGTGGAGGCCCCGGCGGTAATGTGTTGTAAAGGGTTAAAAAAATGAATGTATCGCCGGAAGTCAAGAGTTTTTTATTTAAAGTGCACACTGGAACTTTACCTGTCAAATCTTTTTTGGAAGAAAAAGAGATGTTTCTACCGTGGGGACCAAACTGCTTAATCTGCAAGCAACCGGAGACCATAGACCATGTTTTTTTGCACTGTTGGGAAGGGGTTTATTTTTGGGACGTGCTACAGAGGACCATGAAGAAACAGCTCCCGTTGCATTCACACGGAATTAGGTACTTGCCAACAAAAAATGAGGGTGGGATCCCGTTCGATTTAGTCATGCTGGTGGGCCTCCACAGTATATGGCGCTCTCGTATGGCCGGGTACTGCTGTGACCCCGAAGCGCGTCCAGCGCGTATATATTTTCGAGAGAGCATCTGCAAGTTTGTAGAAATACAAAAGATACGGAATCCTGTCCCTGAGTGGCTCTCAAGGCTAGAGCCTTTGACAACACTCAGAGAATTTTAATGTGACAAAGCCTGGTCCTGTCTTGGGGATTTGGCTTCTTGTATAACTGTGTACATATTTTGTTTTTTTTTTGTCTTTGTTTTGTGAAAGCCGAGGACCGGCAATAAAGCAGAAAAAAAAGTATAGTGGCCAGTATCCCCGCCTGTCACACGGGAGACCGGGGTTCGATTCCCCGACGGGGAGCTTAGTTTTTGTTTCTTTTTTGCATTCTGCGCCATTTCAGATCTGCGCTGCCCTTTTACCTGCGCCTCCTCGTTAGTATAGTGGCCAGTATCCCCGCCTGTCACGCGGGAGACCGGGGTTCGATTCCCCGACGGGGAGTGTAGTTTTTGTTTCTTTTTTTCCTTCTGCACCATTTCAGAACAGCACTTGCCGTCTTCCCTGCGCCTCCTAGTTAGTATAGTGGCCAGCATCCCCGCCTGTCACGCGGGAGACCGGGGTTCAATTCCCCGACGGGGAGGTTGGTATTTGTTTCTTTTGCATTCTGCGCAATTTCAGATCAGCGCTGCCGTTTTCCCTGCGCCTCCTCGTTAGTATGGATTCCACTTCCGGCCACCGAGCGTGACGGACGTGATCATCATGGGCTCCCAAGGAGCGGATTCAGCGGCCCAGCTGGGCCGTGATATCAGGAGCACGGAAAGGCCTGCCAAGGAATATGAACTGGTTCTACCGCATCTGCCTACAGGTTCGAGTGTTTTGCATACTGTTTTTTTGCACGGCGATGTAAAAGCCAGGCCGTACCGGGTGGAGCACTTTCGACACTCCCTCGCTCGTCTGTCACTGCTGCCGGAAGTGGTTGCCCTCGGGGCATATCAAATGAATCACGTGTGGGCGGTAACGTTTAAAGGTGAAGAGGCAAAAGCGAAGATGTTGCAAGCTCAAGCTTTTGAAGTTAAGGAACACCGATGCGTGGTCATTGACCCCTGTAACCAAGGGATCAGGTTGAAACTTTTCTGGCTGCTTCACGGCGTGCATTACGATGATGTGCGAGCGGCGTTGGCGGCTTATGGAAAAGTTACGGAAATATCAAGAGACAAGTGGAAAGTGCAAGGGTGGCTCTACAAGGCTTCAACGACTCGAACGGTCACGCTGAAGCTTAAAGTGAGCGTTACCATCGAGGACCTCCCGCATCAGCTTCGGGTTGCCGAGGACGTCGCACTCGTCCACGTCCCAGGCAGAGCCCCGCTTTGCCTCCGGTGCCGCGGGAAAGGACATATACGTCGGGAGTGTCGTGTGCCGCGCTGCGGGCTGTGTCGTCGCTAGGGCCATGACGAGTCCCTGTGTGTGCGCACGTATCCCAACGTTGCAGGCCCCGTGCCGAGTGAAGTGGCAGGCGAGCACTTGATGGACGCAGTGGACGCCGAGGAAACTAGCAGTGGAACCACTGAGGATGCAGAGCTGAAAGAAGAATCCTCTGAGAAGACCCCTGCCCTTAAAGGACACTGTGAGTCAGATGTGATTGTTCAATTGCCGAATGTTGCTGGGACCGAGATACCCACGAAAGAAGACGGCAATGCCAGTGCTGCAAGCCCAGCTTCGGCTACGCAACACAGTAAGGAACAGGGGGACACTGAAGCTGAGATGCCAGCTGCTTCTACCTTGCCTGTGAAGCGGATGCACGAAGACAGTGTTAACGAGGAATCAACCCAAGGAGGAGCGGAAAACGGACAGCCTCCACTGAAGGCGGCCCCCCTTCGCCGGGCGTCCTTCAAGCCAAGGCCAAACGTGCCCCCAGACCGGAGAACTGTGTCACCTGTGCCTCCGCCATAGCGGGGGTACCCTTTCCGGCCGAGACGTTACAAGCCCGGTCCATGATCGGGAGCAGCGCTTGGAACGACGGACGGACTCGCCAAAAAGGAAGAATGGTCATTCCGTGCAACAGATCAACCGCAATGCTGTTTTTCTGCAAAGAGATGTGAGTGATATATGTTTCGCGATTTATAATTTCTTGAGATGGCGACCAATTTATCCACTAACTTGCGCGTAGCCACGCTAAATGTGAGAGGGCTGTCAACGCGTCGGAGGGAACTGCAGCTGAGCCGCCTTCTGCTGGAAAATGAAGTTGATGTGCTAGCAGTTCAAGAGAGCAAAATGGAAAGCGAACAACAAACAGATAAAATGGCTGAAACATATCGTTCTAGATATAGTGTTTGCGTTTGTCATGCGGTTGGAAGATCGGGGGATGTGTCATTTTCATTCGAAATTGCATAGAGTGCGTACCGTCTGTGTTCTCGTGTCAGAGTGGTCGGCTTTTGATATGTGATTTCAGTTTTTCTGGATTTGACTGGAGATTGATCTGCGTTTATGCGCCTACCAGAACGTCTGAGCGCGAAGAGTTTTTTCACTATACGAAATCCTTCCTAATACATGAGAGGCGTGTTCTCCTGCTTGGAGACTTCAACTGTGTCTGTAGACCGGAAGATAGAACAACAGACCGTGTCCTTCGTGACAAGAGTGCAGAGTTACTTATTGACATTGTTATTGAGGCAGAGCTTGAAGATGCTGGCTGTATAATGACGCATGAAGGCCAAGCAAAGTTCACGCACTTTCAAGGTAGCTGTCATGCAAGGTTGGACCGAATATATGTTCCCATTGATTGTGTGCCCTTGTGCTCGGAATATGAAACACTTCCCATGAGCTTTAGTGACCACTCCCTCGTAATGATTACTCTAGGCATGAAATGTAAGGCGACAAAGCTCAATTGGGAGCTATGGAAATTTAATGAAAAGCTGCTGCTGGATGAAGAGTTTACCACTAAAGTTAAAGAATGTATTAAGCATATGTTACAAAATGACTCTAATTTTATACAAGCATGGGAGCAGTTTAAGTGCGATATAAAGATAGCTGCTATTGACCGAGCATGCACTCTTCGACGTAAAGAAAGAGAACAAGAAAAAGAACTTCGAAGCACGCTTGAATACATGCTTAGCATGGAGAGCGTTAAGCCTGGCATGTTCGCCCAAGATATAAAAACGATAAAAACCAAACTTGAGGTGATAGACGAAGAGAAGTATCGCGGTGCCGTGATAAGGGCACGCAGCGAAAAATTGTGGCTCGGAGAGACGCCCACGAAAAGGGCACTTAGTGACGAAAAAAGGTACGCAGTGTCAAAAGAGATAAAAGAGATCTGCTATCAGAACGTAGTTACCTGGGAAAAAAAAACGATTGAACGGGCGTTTGTAGAATTTTACAGCGAATTGTTTAGCCTGAAAACACCGGACATTGAACGCTTCAGAAAAGACTCTGTCGCTGATGCCAAGAGTAGAAGACGAAGTGGCGCAGACACTTGAAGCAAGTATTACTTCCGAGGAAATTGAGGCCGCTAACCAGATGGTCTTGGTGCTGCCATATACAAGGCCTTTCCAACTGAAATGGCTGTTTTACTGGAAAGAGTTATTAGTGAATGTACGAAAAGAACGTACCTCCTCCGTCTTTTCGAATGTCACACATTGTACTAATCCCGAAAGCAAATGACCATGTTAAGCTTCAGTCTGTAGCGTCTTACCGTCCTATAAGTCTAACGAATGTTGACTATAAAATTTACATGAAAGTATTAGGGCGACGACTCCAACGTGTAATTACTTCTCTTGTAGGCCCACATCAGACATGCGGTATAAAAGGAAGGACCATTTTTACTAACATACACGCAGCAAGGAGTGTACTCGAATGTTGTGACGCGATGCATGACCACGTAGCCATGATGCAATTAGACCTCCACAAAGCATTTGTTAAAGTGGTACATGAAATTTTGTCCTCTGTTTTAGAGTATGTCAATGCTGGTTCCGTGATTACAAAGGGCGTGAAAATGGTTTACGAGTGCTGTTCAGCGAGACCGGTCGTGAATAAGCATTTAACTGATCGTATACCTGTTCAGTCGTCAGTAAGGCAGGGCTGTCCTCTGTCTCCCCTTTTGTTTGCGCTTTATCTGGAGCCTTTCTGTCTAAGATTTCTTACAAGGCCAAACATACGCGGTTATAGATTTTTTCAAAGTGAAGTTCGGGTTTTGGCATACGCGGACGATATTGCGGTTTTTTGTTCTGACCATGAGAGCGTGCAAGAAGTTGTAAAAGTAGGCACTGCTTTTTGCACTGCAAGTGGAAGTGAAATTAGTTGGGCAAAGTGTTTAGGATTTTGGCACGGAAACTGGCAATACTCGCCTGAACTGTTCTCCAGTATGCAATGGACAATAACACCAGGCAATTACCTTGGTGTGCCACTAAAGCATTACCGTGAAAGCAAGGAATGTTGGGCCGGTGAAGTTCAGCAAGTGAAAACCCAAACAAACAAATGGGGAGGACATAACTTTTCTATGTTCGCAAGAGCTACCGTTTGCAATATGTTCCTAGTTGCAAAAATTTTTTACATGCTGCAAGTGTTATCTATGTCAAGAATCTCTGTTCAAAAACTGCATAGGGTATTTGCCACGTTTGTGTGGGCTTCAACATGGGAGCGTACCAGTCGATGCAACCTGTTTCATACGGTGCATAACGGTGGACTGGGCTTGTCACATTTATACTTAAAGCAGATTGTAACCAGGTTCTTTTTTTCTTTTGCGCGAACAAAGCGATGTTTTTCTTAGAACGGTAATCCAAGTGCGATTGCGTGATTCACTGCCGGAATATGTAGTTTCGACTATGTCTACTGGGACAATGGCTCTAAGTGCTTTTCTTCGCGAAGTTGTCGCGTCCTTCCAAATAGTGAAGGCGAGATTTTCAAATGAGTATATGTGTACTGTTATGCGAAAACGGCTGTATAAAGATTTATTGGAAACCTTTTTACCTGTGCCTCTTTATCGCGCTGTATATGCTTTGGGTCCGGAGCGGGACGTGTTGAAAAGAGTGAAAAGAATGCCCATCAGATCGTCCGCTAAATCGTTCTTTTTTCAATTGCATACCGGCAATCTTCCGGTGAAGCCATGGCTGGAAAGCAAAGGCCTTTTCGTGCCTTGGTCTGCTGACTGTTTAATTTGCAAAAAGCTGGAAACCATAGAGCATATTTTCCTTGATTGTCACGATGCGGTTTTTTTGTGGGACGTGCTACAGCGCACTATTAAAAAGGACTTACCAATAACGCCGTTTGGCATACGCTACCTTCCATGCGCCCAGCCAGGAGAAGTGCCCAGTGATTTATTGATGGTCTTGTGTATGCACAGCATATGGAGAACGCGGATGGATGTTCGCCATGAGCATGTTGTCGTACACCCAGCCCATCAATACTTTGTTGAAAGTGTAATGTACACGCGTGATGTTTTCGGAGGGCAATCTGAACCCCCGGATTGGCTGCCAGTCTTGGACAAGCTCATGTCACCTAATCCATTTTATCACAAGAAACCTGTAAGAAAGTGACGTGTTCTTAAATCCATGCGACTTTTCATCGTTCTTTGTAGTTGCCGAGTCGGTAATAAAAAAAAAAAATTCATGGCAATAAAGAAAAAAAAAAAGCCAGTATCCCCGCCTGTCACGCGGGAGACCGGGGTTCGATTCCCCGACGGGGAGCTTAGTTTTTGTCTCTTTTTTGCATTCTGCGCCATTTCAGATCAGCGCTGCCGTTTTCCCTGCGCCTCCTCGTTAGTATAGTGGCCAGTATCCCCGCCTGTCACGCGGGAGACCGGGGTTCGATTCCCCGACGGGGAGCTTAGTTTTTGTTTCTTTTTTTTGCATTCTGCGCCATTTCAGATCAGCGCTGCCGTTTTCCCTGCGCCTCCTCGTTAGTATAGTGGCCAGTATCCCCGCCTGTCACGCGGGAGACCGGGGTTCGATTCCCCGACGGGGAGCTTAGTTTTTATTTCTTTTTTGCATTCTGCGCCATTTCAGATCAGCGCTGCCGTTTCCCCTGCGCCTCCTCGTTAGTATAGTGGCCAGTATCCACCGAGCGGGACGGTCGCAGAATCATGAGCTCCAGCGGAGCGGCGACAGCGGCCCTTGCCGGCCGCGGAAACAGGAATCTTGAAACGGATGATAAGGACTATGAGTTGATTTTGCCGACGCTGCCTACAGGACGTGTTGTTTTAAACACCGTGTTTTTGCACGGCGACGTGCGCAATAGGCCGTACGAAGTGGAAGATTTTCGCGATGCCCTCGCCAACGTTGGTGCGCTCCCCGATGTTGTGGCGTTGGGGGCGTACCAGATTAACCACGTTTGGGCTGTCACGCTAAGCAGCGCTGAAGCAACGAGGAAGCTGGTGGCGTTGAAACAAGTAGAAGTAAAGGGACGTCGCTGCATCATCTTCGACCCAGAGGACCAACAGGTGAAGCTGCGGCTGCACTGGATGTTGCACGGTGTGGCCGAAAACGACATCCGGACGGCCTTTGCTGCTTTCGGTAACGTAACCGAGGTGACCCGGGAGCGGTGGCGCGTCCAGGGCGTCAAAGAGAAGGGGTCAACAACGAGAACAGTTCTCCTGAAACTGAAACCCGGTATTAAGACCGATGACCTACCTCACCAGCTGCGAGTCGCCGGTGAGTTGGCCCTCGTTGTGGTGCCTGGGCGGCCTATGCAGTGCCTGCGCTGCCGTGGTAGCGGTCACGTTAGACGTGAATGCAAGGTGTCCCGGTGTTCGAAATGCAGGCGTTACGGCCACGTCGACAGTGAGTGTGTCCGTACATATGCGGTGGCCACGGGGCTCGCATCGAGGGAGGAGATAGCTGAACACCAGATGGACGTATCAGAGGCGGAGGAAGCGGCGAAAGGAGTCGAGGAAGTAGGCAAGCCGGAAGCGGCGACTGTTTCTTCTGGGACTTCTAGCAGAAACACAAACGTGTCAAGTGAGGCAGAGAGGCAACCTGAAGAAAAAGATTCGACAGCGGACTGGGCTGATACTGAGGAGAAGGAAGATAGCTTTTTGGCAGCTACGGAACCCGTGATGATGGCCACGACGAGCAGCGAGGAGCAACAGCAACAGTGCAATGTTCGTGCGGGCAATGTCTCGGCCAAACGGCCTCACGCCCAGACTAGTGATGGAGAGGACAAAACAAAAGCGTCAAGCGTTGAGGAGCTGCCTACGAAAACGGTCCAGTCCCGGCGGTCCTCTCTCAGACCGAAGCCGAACTTTCGGGGGGACAAGCGGGCCAGCGATAAGCCACCGCCGCTGCAAGACCATGCAGCCGCACCGGAGGGCTGCGGCGGAAATAAAGGAGTCTAGCCGGGTGCTAGACGCGAAAGGTGAGCGCAAATGCTCTCGGTCTCTTCACTCTGTTTTAAAATAGATCCAACCCCTGCTCTGACATTCGGGTCGCTTAATGTTAGAGGGTTAGCAACGAAGAAAAAGCAGAGCCAGGTGTTGCGCCTTATAACGGACAGAGACATCGATGTGCTAGCCGTTCAAGAGACCAAAGTCGATGGAGAGGAAGAGACCGGGAGCATGGTGCAGCGCTTCACGTCGAAGTATTATGCTGTTGTGAGCCATGCAGTCGAAACTTCTGCCGGGTGCGTCCTTCTTGTAAAAAAGTTGCCTGGACTTAACGTGCAGACTTATGCTTCCGGAGAGACAGGGCGATACGTGATTTGTGATTTCGGTTTTGAGAATATAGAATGGCGGGTTATCTGTGTTTATGCACCTAATGAATTGGAGGATAGGTGTTCCTTTTTTGAGAGCCTGAAATATTACTGCACTAGTGAGAAACAGATAGTGCTCATGGGCGATTTCAATTGTGTTCTGGCGGCTCGCGATAAAAGCAGCACCCGAGCCTTCAGGGACAGAAGTACAGACTTATTGTCACGACTGATAGATGAATATGCATTAGATGATGTGGCGGAGCGTTTAGACGGTGAACGTAGTGTGCAATACACCCACTTTCAAGGTATTAGTCATGCTCGCCTCGACAGGATTTACATGTCACTGGACTTAATACCAAAGTGTCAAAAATACCGAGTTTTACCAGTGGCCTTTTCAGATCCCTGTGCACTGATATGCACTCTAGGGAAAAGGAAGCGAGCCAGTGGATTTTCATGGGAGCTGTGGAAATTAAATTGTAAACTGCTAAAAGACCAAATTTTCACTGAGTATGTGGCGGAAAAAATTACCAAAATAGTAAATGAGTGTCGAAACGAAATCGGGCTCCAGTGGGTACTATAGCCAAAGAAGAATTTAAGATGAAGGCCATTGAGCGGTCTACTTTGCTAAAGCACCAGGAAAGATTACAGGAAAAACAGCTGAGAGATATACTTGAAAAATTGTTGGCGCAGGAATGTAAAACGCCCGGCATAGGTGAGGAAGATATTAAGAAAACAAAGCAAAAGCTTGAACTTATCGAGGAAGACCGATATCGAGGGGCGATAGTGAGGGCGAGAGCGGAAGAATTGGTTGCAGGGGAGACGCCCACTAAGCGGGCTTTAGGAATGGAAAAAGCGCACGCTCGACGCAACGAAATTCAGGAGATCGAAGGAGCGGGTGGGGTAGTGACCGATAGCGATCGCATCCATCATGCTTTCTTTGATTACTATCAGGCGTTGTTCGCAAAATATGAAGTTGACGTGCACAGATTTAAAGGCGAGTTTCTCGGCGCTATGCCTAGGCTCGATGAATCCCGAAAGGAAAGCTTGGAGAGGCGAATTAGTGAAAAAGAAGTTGAACGAGCAATAAAGAAAATGAACCCGGGAAAGTGTCCTGGCCCAGATGGGTTAAGTGCAGCTTTTTACAAAGCGTTGAAAACGGAATTAACCCCACTTTTGACTTTGCTGTTTAATGATTCCTATGATCGTAAGGAGTTGCCCCCGTCTTACGGGTCGGCCCATACCGTCCTCATCCCTAAAACAGATGATCCTATAAAACTCAGACAGGTTACTGCATATAGGCCGATCTCACTAACGAACGTCGATTATAAAATATTTATGAAAGTGTTGGCGGCGAGGCTTCAGAGCGTTATTAAAGAAATTGTTGGCCCTCATCAAACATGCGGCATAAAGAACAGGTCTATTGCTTACAATATTCATAAGGCAAGGTGTGTGCTGGAGTGTAGCGACGTCACTGGGGTACCTGTGGCAATTCTCCAGCTTGATCTTGAAAAAGCGTTTGACTGTGTTTGCTCATGTGATTTTGTTTTCTATCTTAGATCATATCAATGTAGGTTCTATTATTACTGAGGGTGTGGCCATGGCGTACCGACACGGCACTACAAAGTTAATTGTTAATAAATTGTTGGGGGCCCCCATTAACGTGGAACGTTCGGTGCGTCAGGGTTGCCCCCTCAGTCCACTCTTGTTTTGTATGTATGTTGAAACTTTGTGCTTGCACATAATACAGAATAATGCTGTTCATGGTTTTCGGCTGCATGAAGCGGAAGTGAAAGTCCTAGCATATGCAGATGATGTAGCAATTTTCTGTGTCACAAAGGATAGCATTAGCAGTGCGGTAGAAGGTGTTAAAAGATTTAGTTTGATCACGGGAAGCAAGGTGAACTGGGGAAAGTGCGTGGGGTTCTGGCACGGAGAATGGCCGGATACTCCTCACACTTTCGCTAATGTGACCTGGTGTACGACCCCTGTAAAGTACCTTGGAGTCCCGTTGGAATTTTACAGAGATACTGAACAGTATTGGAAGGGGCAGGCACAAGAGACACAAGAAAAAGCAGAAAAGTGGAAAGGTACTCATTTATCCGTGTTTGCAAGAGCCACTGTGTGTAACCTGTTTTTTATTAGAAAACTGTGGTATGTGATGCAAGTGCTCCACTGCTCGCGAATTAACATACAAAAGGTACATCGAATTTTTGTGGTTTTTGTATGGGCCTCTAGCTGGGAAAGGTGCATGCGGACAAACTTGTTCAGACGGGTCAAAGACGGAGGCCTAGGGCTGGGACACTTATTTGTGAGGCAACTGGTAAACAGATTTTTGTTTTTCCGTGATGTTGAAGATCCTTTCCTGCGCACAGTGTGCCAAGTAAGGCTAGGGCGAGCCTTGCCAGAGTATGTAGTTGCAACAAAATGCATGACAGGAGGCATTTTTGGTTATTTCCGAGAGATAGTAACCAGCGTCAGATTCTTAACTACTCGGTTTTCAAAGGAATATTTGAGCAGCGTAACAAGGAAAACGGTGTACAGAGATGTGTGCGATGTTATCTTTCCGGTGCCGTTGTACAGGGCCTTGTACTGTGGAGGCCCCGGCGGTAATGTGTTGCAAAGGGTTAAAAAAATGAATGTATCGCCGGAAGTCAAGAGTTTTTTTATTTAAAGTGCACACTGGAACTTTACCTGTCAAATCTTTTTTGGAAGAAAAAGAGATTTTTCTACCGTGGGGACCAAACTGCTTAATCTGCAAGCAACCGGAGACCATAGACCATGTTTTTTTGCACTGTTGGGAAGGGGTTTATTTTTGGGACGTGCTACAGAGGACCATGAAGAAACAGCTCCCGTTGCATTTACACGGAATTAGTACTTGCTAACAAAATATGAGGGTGGGATCCCGTTCGATTTAGTCATGCTGGTGGGCCTCCACAGTATATGGCGCTCTCGTATGGCCGGGTGACCCCGTAGCGCGTCCAGCGCGTATATATTTTCGAGAGAGCATCTGCAAGTTTGTAGAAATACAGAAGATACGGAATCCTGTCCCTGAGTGGCTCTCAAGGCTAGAGCCTTTGACAACACTCAGAGAATTTTAATGTGACAAAGCCTGGTCCTCTCTTGGGGATTTCGCTTCTTGTATAACTGTCTACATATTATTGTATTTTTGTCTTTGTTTTGTGAAAGCCGAGGACCGGCAATAAGGAAAAAAAAATAGTGGCCAGTATCCCCGCCTGTCACGCGGGAGACCGGGGTTCGATTCCTCGACGGGGAGCTTAGTTTTTGTTTCTTTCTTCCATTATGCGCCATATCAGAACAGCACTTAGCCCTTCCCTGCGCCTCCTCGTTAGTATAGTGGCCAGTATCCCCGCCTGTCACGCGGGAGACCGGGGTTCTATTCCTCAACGGGGAGCTTAGTTTTTGTTTCTTTTTTTTTGCATTCTGCGCCATTTCAGATCAGCGCTGCCGTTTTCCCTGCGCCTCCTCGTTAGTATAGTGGCCAGTATCCCCGCCTGTCACGCGGGAGACCGGGGTTCGATTCCCCAACGGGGAGCTTAGTTTTTATTTCTTTTTTGCATTCTGCGCCATTTCAGATCAGCGCTGCCGTTTCCCCTGCGCCTCCTCGTTAGTATAGTGGCCAGTATCCACCGAGCGGGACGGTCGCAGAATCATGAGCTCCAGCGGAGCGGCGACAGCGGCCCTTGCCGGCCGCGGAAACAGGAATCTTGAAACGGATGATAAGGACTATGAGTTGATTTTGCCGACGCTGCCTACAGAACGTGTTGTTTTAAACACCGTGTTTTTGCACGGCGACGTGCGCAATAGGCCGTACAAAGTGGAAGATTTTCGCGATGCCCTCGCCAACGTTGGTGCGCTCCCCGATGTTGTGGCGTTGGGGGCGTACCAGATTAACCACGTTTGGGCTGTCACGCTCAGCAGCGCTGAAGCAACGAAGAAGCTGGCGGCGTTGAAACAAGTAGAAGTAAAGGGACGTCGCTGCATCATCATCGACCCAGAGGACCAACAGGTGAAGCTGCGGCTGCACTGGATGTTGCACGGTGTGGCCGAAAACGACATCCGGACGGCCTTTGCTGCTTTCGGTAACGTAACCGAGGTGACCCGGGAGCGGTGGCGCGTCCAGGGCGTCAAAGAGAAGGGGTCAACAACGAGAACAGTTCTCCTGAAACTGAAACCCGGTATTAAGACCGATGACCTACCTCACCAGCTGCGAGTCGCCGGTGAGTTGGCCCTCGTTGTGGTGCCTGGGCGGCCTATGCAGTGCCTGCGCTGCCGTGGTAGCGGTCACGTTAGACGTGAATGCAAGGTGTCCCGGTGTTCGAAATGCAGGCGTTACGGCCACGTCGACAGTGAGTGTGTCCGTACATATGCGGTGGCCACGGGGCTCGCATCGAGGGAGGAGATAGCTGAACACCAGATGGACGTATCAGAGGCGGAGGAAGCGGCGAAAGGAGTCGAGGAAGTAGGCAAGCCGGAAGCGGCGACTGTTTCTTCTGGGACTTCTAGCAGAAACACAAACGTGTCAAGTGAGGCAGAGAGGCAACCTGAAGAAAAACATTCGACAGCGGACTGGGCTGATGCTGAGGAGAAGGAAGATAGCTTTTTGGCAGCTACGGAACCCGTGATGATGGCCACGACGAGCAGCGAGGAGCAACAGCAACAGTGCAATGTTCGTGCGGGCAATGTCTCGGCCAAACGGCCTCACGCCCAGACTAGTGATGGAGAGGACAAAACAAAAGCGTCAAGCGTTGAGGAGCCGCCTACGAAAACGGTCCAGTCCCGGCGGTCCTCTCTCAGACCGAAGCCGAACTTTCTGGGGGACAAGCGGGCCAGCGATAAGCCACCGCCGCTGCAAGACCATGCAGCCGCACCGGAGGGCTGCGGCGGAAATAAAGGAGTCTAGCCGGGTGCTAGACGCGAAAGGTGAGCGCAAATGCTCTCGGTCTCTTCACTCTATTTTAAAATAGATCCAACCCCTGCTCTGACATTCGGGTCGCTTAATGTTAGAGGGTTAGCAACGAAGAAAAAGCAGAGCCAGGTGTTGCGCCTTATAACGGACAGAGACATCGATGTGCTAGCCGTTCAAGAGACCAAAGTCGATGGAGAGGAAGAGACCGGGAGCATGGTGTAGCGCTTCACGTCGAAGTATTATGCTGTTGTGAGCCATGCAGTCGAAACTTCTGCCGGGTGCGTCCTTCTTGTAAAAAAGTTGCCTGGACTTAACGTGCAGACTTATGCTTCCGGAGAGACAGGGCGATTCGTGATTTGTGATTTCGGTTTTGAGAATATAGAATGGCGGGTTATCTGTGTTTATGCACCTAATGAATTGGAGGATAGGTGTTCCTTTTTTGAGAGCCTGAAATATTACTGCACTAGTGAGAAACAGATAGTGCTCATGGGCGATTTCAATTGTGTTCTGGCGGCTCGCGATAAAAGCAGCACCCGAGCCTTCAGGGACAGAAGTACAGACTTATTGTCACGACTGATAGATGAATATGCATTAGATGATGTGGCGGAGCGTTTAGACGGTGAACGTAGTGTGCAATACACCCACTTTCAAGGTATTAGTCATGCTCGCCTCGACAGGATTTACATGTCACTGGACTTAATACCAAAGTGTCAAAAATACCGAGTTTTACCAGTGGCCTTTTCAGATCCCTGTGCAGTGATATGCACTCTAGGGAAAAGGAAGCGAGCCAGTGAATTTTCATGGGAGCTGTGGAAATTAAATTGTAAACTGCTAAAAGACCAAATTTTCACTGAGTATGTGGCGGAAAAAATTACCAAAATAGTAAATGAGTGTCGAAACGAAATCGGGCTCCAGTGGGTACTATAGCCAAAGAAGAATTTAAGATGAAGGCCATTGAGCGGTCTACTTTGCTAAAGCACCAGGAAAGATTACAGGAAAAACAGCTGAGAGATATACTTGAAAAATTGTTGGCGCAGGAATGTAAAACGCCCGGCATAGGTGAGGAAGATATTAAGAAAACAAAGCAAAAGCTTGAACTTATCGAGGAAGACCGATATCGAGGGGCGATAGTGAGGGCGAGAGCGGAAGAATTGGTTGCAGGGGAGACGCCCACTAAGCGGGCTTTAGGAATGGAAAAAGCGCACGCTCGACGCAACGAAATTCAGGAGATCGAAGGAGCGGGTGGGGTAGTGACCGATAGCGATCGCATCCATCATGCTTTCTTTGATTACTATCAGGCGTTGTTCGCACAATATGAAGTTGACGTGCACAGATTTAAAGGCGAGTTTCTCGGCGCTATGCCTAGGCTCGATGAATCCCGAAAGGAAAGCTTGGAGAGGCGAATTAGTGAAAAAGAAGTTGAACGAGCAATAAAGAAAATGAACCCGGGAAAGTGTCCTGGCCCAGATGGGTTAAGTGCAGCTTTTTACAAAGCGTTGAAAACGGAATTAACCCCACTTTTGACTTTGCTGTTTAATGATTCCTATGATCGTAAGGAGTTGCCCCCGTCTTACGGGTCGGCCCATACCGTCCTCATCCCTAAAACAGATGATCCTATAAAACTCAGACAGGTTACTGCATATAGGCCGATCTCACTAACGAACGTCGATTATAAAATATTTATGAAAGTGTTGGCGGCGAGGCTTCAGAGCGTTATTAAAGAAATTGTTGGCCCTCATCAAACATGCGGCATAAAGAACAGGTCTATTGCTTACAATATTCATAAGGCAAGGTGTGTGCTGGAGTGTAGCGACGTCACTGGGGTACCTGTGGCAATTCTCCAGCTTGATCTTGAAAAAGCGTTTGACTGTGTTTGCTCATGTGATTTTGTTTTCTATCTTAGATCATATCAATGTAGGTTCTATTATTACTGAGGGTGTGGCCATGGCGTACCGACACGGCACTACAAAGTTAATTGTTAATAAATTGTTGGGGGCCCCCATTAACGTGGAACGTTCGGTGCGTCAGGGTTGCCCCCTCAGTCCACTCTTGTTTTGTATGTATGTTGAAACTTTGTGCTTGCACATAATACAGAATAATGCTGTTCATGGTTTTCGGCTGCATGAAGCGGAAGTGAAAGTCCTAGCATATGCAGATGATGTAGCAATTTTCTGTGTCACAAAGGATAGCATTAGCAGTGCGGTAGAAGGTGTTAAAAGATTTAGTTTGATCACGGGAAGCAAGGTGAACTGGGGAAAGTGCGTGGGGTTCTGGCACGGAGAATGGCCGGATACTCCTCACACTTTCGCTAATGTGACCTGGTGTACGACCCCTGTAAAGTACCTTGGAGTCCCGTTGGAATTTTACAGAAATACTGAACAGTATTGGAAGGGGCAGGCACAAGAGACACAAGAAAAAGCAGAAAAGTGGAAAGGTACTCATTTATCCGTGTTTGCAAGAGCCACTGTGTGTAACCTGTTTTTTATTAGAAAACTGTGGTATGTGATGCAAGTGCTCCACTGCTCGCGAATTAACATACAAAAGGTACATCGAATTTTTGTGGTTTTTGTATGGGCCTCTAGCTGGGAAAGGTGCATGCGGACAAACTTGTTCAGACGGGTCAAAGACGGAGGCCTAGGGCTGGGACACTTATTTGTGAGGCAACTGGTAAACAGATTTTTGTTTTTCCGTGATGTTGAAGATCCTTTCCTGCGCACAGTGTGCCAAGTAAGGCTAGGGCGAGCCTTGCCAGAGTATGTAGTTGCAACAAAATGCATGACAGGAGGCATTTTTGGTTATTTCCGAGAGATAGTAACCAGCGTCAGATTCTTAACTACTCGGTTTTCAAAGGAATATTTGAGCAGCGTAACAAGGAAAACGGTGTACAGAGATGTGTGCGATGTTATCTTTCCGGTGCCGTTGTACAGGGCCTTGTACTGTGGAGGCCCCGGCGGTAATGTGTTGCAAAGGGTTAAAAAAATGAATGTATCGCCGGAAGTCAAGAGTTTTTTATTTAAAGTGCACACTGGAACTTTACCTGTCAAATCTTTTTTGGAAGAAAAAGAGATGTTTCTACCGTGGGGACCAAACTGCTTAATCTGCAAGCAACCGGAGACCATAGACCATGTTTTTTTGCACTGTTGGGAAGGGGTTTATTTTTGGGACGTGCTACAGAGGACCATGAAGAAACAGCTCCCGTTGCATTTACACGGAATTAGTACTTGCTAACAAAAAATGAGGGTGGGATCCCGTTCGATTTAGTCATGCTGGTGGGCCTCCACAGTATATGGCGCTCTCGTATGGCCGGGTGACCCCGTAGCGCGTCCAGCGCGTATATATTTTCGAGAGAGCATCTGCAAGTTTGTAGAAATACAGAAGATACGGAATCCTGTCCCTGAGTGGCTCTCAAGGCTAGAGCCTTTGACAACACTCAGAGAATTTTAATGTGACAAAGCCTGGTCCTCTCTTGGGGATTTCGCTTCTTGTATAACTGTGTACATATTATTGTATTTTTGTCTTTGTTTTGTGAAAGCCGAGGACCGGCAATAAGGAAAAAAAAATAGTGGCCAGTATCCCCGCCTGTCACGCGGGAGACCGGGGTTCGATTCCTCGACGGGGAGCTTAGTTTTTGTTTCTTTCTTCCATTATGCGCCATATCAGAACAGCACTTAGCCCTTCCCTGCGCCTCCTCGTTAGTATAGTGGCCAGTATCCCCGCCTGTCACGCGGGAGGCCGGGGTTCTATTCCTCAACGGGGAGCTTAGTTTTTGTTTCTTTTTTTTGCATTCTGCGCCATTTCAGATCAGCGCTGCCGTTTTCCCTGCGCCTCCTCGTTAGTATAGTGGCCAGTATCCCCGCCTGTCACGCGGGAGACCGGGGTTCGATTCCCCAACGGGGAGCTTAGTTTTTATTTCTTTTTTGCATTCTGCGCCATTTCAGATCAGCGCTGCCGTTTCCCCTGCGCCTCCTCGTTAGTATAGTGGCCAGTATCCACCGAGCGGGACGGTCGCAGAATCATGAGCTCCAGCGGAGCGGCGACAGCGGCCCTTGCCGGCCGCGGAAACAGGAATCTTGAAACGGATGATAAGGACTATGAGTTGACTTTGCCGACGCTGCCTACAGGACGTGTTGTTTTAAACACCGTGTTTTTGCACGGCGACGTGCGCAATAGGCCGTACAAAGTGGAAGATTTTCGCGATGCCCTCGCCAACGTTGGTGCGCTCCCCGATGTTGTGGCGTTGGGGGCGTACCAGATTAACCACGTTTGGGCTGTCACGCTCAGCAGCGCTGAAGCAACGAAGAAGCTGGCGGCGTTGAAACAAGTAGAAGTAAAGGGACGTCGCTGCATCATCATCGACCCAGAGGACCAACAGGTGAAGCTGCGGCTGCACTGGATGTTGCACGGTGTGGCCGAAAACGACATCCGGACGGCCTTTGCTGCTTTCGGTAACGTAACCGAGGTGACCCGGGAGCGGTGGCGCGTCCAGGGCGTCAAAGAGAAGGGGTCAACAACGAGAACAGTTCTCCTGAAACTGAAACCCGGTATTAAGACCGATGACCTACCTCACCAGCTGCGAGTCGCCGGTGAGTTGGCCCTCGTTGTGGTGCCTGGGCGGCCTATGCAGTGCCTGCGCTGCCGTGGTAGCGGTCACGTTAGACGTGAATGCAAGGTGTCCCGGTGTTCGAAATGCAGGCGTTACGGCCACGTCGACAGTGAGTGTGTCCGTACATATGCGGTGGCCACGGGGCTCGCATCGAGGGAGGAGATAGCTGAACACCAGATGGACGTATCAGAGGCGGAGGAAGCGGCGAAAGGAGTCGAGGAAGTAGGCAAGCCGGAAGCGGCGACTGTTTCTTCTGGGACTTCTAGCAGAAACACAAACGTGTCAAGTGAGGCAGAGAGGCAACCTGAAGAAAAAGATTCGACAGCGGACTGGGCTGATACTGAGGAGAAGGAAGATAGCTTTTTGGCAGCTACGGAACCCGTGATGATGGCCACGACGAGCAGCGAGGAGCAACAGCAACAGTGCAATGTTCGTGCGGGCAATGTCTCGGCCAAACGGCCTCACGCCCAGACTAGTGATGGAGAGGACAAAACAAAAGCGTCAAGCGTTGAGGAGCCGCCTACGAAAACGGTCCAGTCCCGGCGGTCCTCTCTCAGACCGAAGCCGAACTTTCTGGGGGACAAGCGGGCCAGCGATAAGCCACCGCCGCTGCAAGACCATGCAGCCGCACCGGAGGGCTGCGGTGGAAATAAAGGAGTCTAGCCGGGTGCTAGACGCGAAAGGTGAGCGCAAATGCTCTCGGTCTCTTCACTCTATTTTAAAATAGATCCAACCCCTGCTCTGACATTCGGGTCGCTTAATGTTAGAGGGTTAGCAACGAAGAAAAAGCAGAGCCAGGTGTTGCGCCTTATAACGGACAGAGACATCGATGTGCTAGCCGTTCAAGAGACCAAAGTCGATGGAGAGGAAGAGACCGGGAGCATGGTGCAGCGCTTCACGTCGAAGTATTATGCTGTTGTGAGCCATGCAGTCGAAACTTCTGCCGGGTGCGTCCTTCTTGTAAAAAAGTTGCCTGGACTTAACGTGCAGACTTATGCTTCCGGAGAGACAGGGCGATTCGTGATTTGTGATTTCGGTTTTGAGAATATAGAATGGCGGGTTATCTGTGTTTATGCACCTAATGAATTGGAGGATAGGTGTTCCTTTTTTGAGAGCCTGAAATATTACTGCACTAGTGAGAAACAGATAGTGCTCATGGGCGATTTCAATTGTGTTCTGGCGGCTCGCGATAAAAGCAGCACCCGAGCCTTCAGGGACAGAAGTACAGACTTATTGTCACGACTGATAGATGAATATGCATTAGATGATGTGGCGGAGTGTTTAGACGGTGAACGTAGTGTGCAATACACCCACTTTCAAGGTATTAGTCATGCTCGCCTCGACAGGATTTACATGTCACTGGACTTAATACCAAAGTGTCAAAAATACCGAGTTTTACCAGTGGCCTTTTCAGATCCCTGTGCAGTGATATGCACTCTAGGGAAAAGGAAGCGAGCCAGTGGATTTTCATGGGAGCTGTGGAAATTAAATTGTAAACTGCTAAAAGACCAAATTTTCACTGAGTATGTGGCGGAAAAAATTACCAAAATAGTAAATGAGTGTCGAAACGAAATCGGGCTCCAGTGGGTACTATAGCCAAAGAAGAATTTAAGATGAAGGCCATTGAGCGGTCTACTTTGCTAAAGCACCAGGAAAGATTACAGGAAAAACAGCTGAGAGATATACTTGAAAAATTGTTGGCGCAGGAATGTAAAACGCCCGGCATAGGTGAGGAAGATATTAAGAAAACAAAGCAAAAGCTTGAACTTATCGAGGAAGACCGATATCGAGGGGCGATAGTGAGGGCGAGAGCGGAAGAATTGGTTGCAGGGGAGACGCCCACTAAGCGGGCTTTAGAAATGGAAAAAGCGCACGCTCGACGCAACGAAATTCAGGAGATCGAAGGAGCGGGTGGGGTAGTGACCGATAGCGATCGCATCCATCATGCTTTCTTTGATTACTATCAGGCGTTGTTCGCACAATATGAAGTTGACGTGCACAGATTTAAAGGCGAGTTTCTCGGCGCTATGCCTAGGCTCGATGAATCCCGAAAGGAAAGCTTGGAGAGGCGAATTAGTGAAAAAGAAGTTGAACGAGCAATAAAGAAAATGAACCCGGGAAAGTGTCCTGGCCCAGATGGGTTAAGTGCAGCTTTTTACAAAGCGTTGAAAACGGAATTAACCCCACTTTTGACTTTGCTGTTTAATGATTCCTATGATCGTAAGGAGTTGCCCCCGTCTTACGGGTCGGCCCATACCGTCCTCATCCCTAAAACAGATGATCCTATAAAACTCAGACAGGTTACTGCATATAGGCCGATCTCACTAACGAACGTCGATTATAAAATATTTATGAAAGTGTTGGCGGCGAGGCTTCAGAGCGTTATTAAAGAAATTGTTGGCCCTCATCAAACATGCGGCATAAAGAACAGGTCTATTGCTTACAATATTCATAAGGCAAGGTGTGTGCTGGAGTGTAGCGACGTCACTGGGGTACCTGTGGCAATTCTCCAGCTTGATCTTGAAAAAGCGTTTGACTGTGTTTGCTCATGTGATTTTGTTTTCTATCTTAGATCATATCAATGTAGGTTCTATTATTACTGAGGGTGTGGCCATGGCGTACCGACACGGCACTACAAAGTTAATTGTTAATAAATTGTTGGGGGCCCCCATTAACGTGGAACGTTCGGTGCGTCAGGGTTGCCCCCTCAGTCCACTCTTGTTTTGTATGTATGTTGAAACTTTGTGCTTGCACATAATACAGAATAATGCTGTTCATGGTTTTCGGCTGCATGAAGCGGAAGTGAAAGTCCTAGCATATGCAGATGATGTAGCAATTTTCTGTGTCACAAAGGATAGCATTAGCAGTGCGGTAGAAGGTGTTAAAAGATTTAGTTTGATCACGGGAAGCAAGGTGAACTGGGGAAAGTGCGTGGGGTTCTGGCACGGAGAATGGCCGGATACTCCTCACACTTTCGCTAATGTGACCTGGTGTACGACCCCTGTAAAGTACCTTGGAGTCCCGTTGGAATTTTACAGAGATACTGAACAGTATTGGAAGGGGCAGGCACAAGAGACACAAGAAAAAGCAGAAAAGTGGAAAGGTACTCATTTATCCGTGTTTGCAAGAGCCACTGTGTGTAACCTGTTTTTTATTAGAAAACTGTGGTATGTGATGCAAGTGCTCCACTGCTCGCGAATTAACATACAAAAGGTACATCGAATTTTTGCGGTTTTTGTATGGGCCTCTATTTGGGAAAGGTGCATGCGGACAAACTTGTTCAGACGGGTCAAAGACGGAGGCCTAGGGCTGGGACACTTATTTGTGAGGCAACTGGTAAACAGATTTTTGTTTTTCCGTGATGTTGAAGATCCTTTCCTGCGCACAGTGTGCCAAGTAAGGCTAGGGCGAGCCTTGCCAGAGTATGTAGTTGCAACAAAATGCATGACAGGAGGCATTTTTGGTTATTTCCGAGAGATAGTAACCAGCGTCAGATTCTTAACTACTCGGTTTTCAAAGGACTATTTGAGCAGCGTAACAAGGAAAACGGTGTACAGAGATGTGTGCGATGTTATCTTTCCGGTGCCGTTGTACAGGGCCTTGTACTGTGGAGGCCCCGGCGGTAATGTGTTGCAAAGGGTTAAAAAAATGAATGTATCGCCGGAAGTCAAGAGTTTTTTATTTAAAGTGCACACTGGAACTTTACCTGTCAAATCTTTTTTGGAAGAAAAAGAGATGTTTCTACCGTGGGGACCAAACTGCTTAATCTGCAAGCAACCGGAGACCATAGACCATGTTTTTTTGCACTGTTGGGAAGGGGTTTATTTTTGGGACGTGCTACAGAGGACCATGAAGAAACAGCTCCCGTTGCATTTACACGGAATTAGTACTTGCTAACAAAAAATGAGGGTGGGATCCCGTTCGATTTAGTCATGCTGGTGGGCCTCCACAGTATATGGCGCTCTCGTATGGCCGGGTGACCCCGTAGCGCGTCCAGCGCGTATATATTTTCGAGAGAGCATCTGCAAGTTTGTAGAAATACAGAAGATACGGAATCCTGTCCCTGAGTGGCTCTCAAGGCTAGAGCCTTTGACAACACTCAGAGAATTTTAATGTGACAAAGCCTGGTCCTCTCTTGGGGATTTCGCTTCTTGTATAACTGTGTACATATTATTGTATTTTTGTCTTTGTTTTGTGAAAGCCGAGGACCGGCAAGAAGGAAAAAAAAATAGTGGCCAGTATCCCCGCCTGTCACGCGGGAGACCGGGGTTCGATTCCTCGACGGGGAGCTTAGTTTTTGTTTCTTTCTTCCATTATGCGCCATATCAGAACAGCACTTAGCCCTTCCCTGCGCCTCCTCGTTAGTATAGTGGCCAGTATCCCCGCCTGTCACGCGGGAGGCCGGGGTTCTATTCCTCAACGGGGAGCTTAGTTTTTGTTTCTTTTTTTTGCATTCTGCGCCATTTCAGATCAGCGCTGCCGTTTTCCCTGCGCCTCCTCGTTAGTATAGTGGCCAGTATCCCCGCCTGTCACGCGGGAGACCGGGGTTCGATTCCCCAACGGGGAGCTTAGTTTTTATTTCTTTTTTGCATTCTGCGCCATTTCAGATCAGCGCTGCCGTTTCCCCTGCGCCTCCTCGTTAGTATAGTGGCCAGTATCCACCGAGCGGGACGGTCGCAGAATCATGAGCTCCAGCGGAGCGGCGACAGCGGCCCTTGCCGGCCGCGGAAACAGGAATCTTGAAACGGATGATAAGGACTATGAGTTGACTTTGCCGACGCTGCCTACAGGACGTGTTGTTTTAAACACCGTGTTTTTGCACGGCGACGTGCGCAATAGGCCGTACAAAGTGGAAGATTTTCGCGATGCCCTCGCCAACGTTGGTGCGCTCCCCGATGTTGTGGCGTTGGGGGCGTACCAGATTAACCACGTTTGGGCTGTCACGCTCAGCAGCGCTGAAGCAACGAAGAAGCTGGCGGCGTTGAAACAAGTAGAAGTAAAGGGACGTCGCTGCATCATCATCGACCCAGAGGACCAACAGGTGAAGCTGCGGCTGCACTGGATGTTGCACGGTGTGGCCGAAAACGACATCCGGACGGCCTTTGCTGCTTTCGGTAACGTAACCGAGGTGACCCGGGAGCGGTGGCGCGTCCAGGGCGTCAAAGAGAAGGGGTCAACAACGAGAACAGTTCTCCTGAAACTGAAACCCGGTATTAAGACCGATGACCTACCTCACCAGCTGCGAGTCGCCGGTGAGTTGGCCCTCGTTGTGGTGCCTGGGCGGCCTATGCAGTGCCTGCGCTGCCGTGGTAGCGGTCACGTTAGACGTGAATGCAAGGTGTCCCGGTGTTCGAAATGCAGGCGTTACGGCCACGTCGACAGTGAGTGTGTCCGTACATATGCGGTGGCCACGGGGCTCGCATCGAGGGAGGAGATAGCTGAACACCAGATGGACGTATCAGAGGCGGAGGAAGCGGCGAAAGGAGTCGAGGAAGTAGGCAAGCCGGAAGCGGCGACTGTTTCTTCTGGGACTTCTAGCAGAAACACAAACGTGTCAAGTGAGGCAGAGAGGCAACCTGAAGAAAAAGATTCGACAGCGGACTGGGCTGATACTGAGGAGAAGGAAGATAGCTTTTTGGCAGCTACGGAACCCGTGATGATGGCCACGACGAGCAGCGAGGAGCAACAGCAACAGTGCAATGTTCGTGCGGGCAATGTCTCGGCCAAACGGCCTCACGCCCAGACTAGTGATGGAGAGGACAAAACAAAAGCGTCAAGCGTTGAGGAGCCGCCTACGAAAACGGTCCAGTCCCGGCGGTCCTCTCTCAGACCGAAGCCGAACTTTCTGGGGGACAAGCGGGCCAGCGATAAGCCACCGCCGCTGCAAGACCATGCAGCCGCACCGGAGGGCTGCGGCGGAAATAAAGGAGTCTAGCCGGGTGCTAGACGCGAAAGGTGAGCGCAAATGCTCTCGGTCTCTTCACTCTATTTTAAAATAGATCCAACCCCTGCTCTGACATTCGGGTCGCTTAATGTTAGAGGGTTAGCAACGAAGAAAAAGCAGAGCCAGGTGTTGCGCCTTATAACGGACAGAGACATCGATGTGCTAGCCGTTCAAGAGACCAAAGTCGATGGAGAGGAAGAGACCGGGAGCATGGTGCAGCGCTTCACGTCGAAGTATTATGCTGTTGTGAGCCATGCAGTCGAAACTTCTGCCGGGTGCGTCCTTCTTGTAAAAAAGTTGCCTGGACTTAACGTGCAGACTTATGCTTCCGGAGAGACAGGGCGATTCGTGATTTGTGATTTCGGTTTTGAGAATATAGAATGGCGGGTTATCTGTGTTTATGCACCTAATGAATTGGAGGATAGGTGTTCCTTTTTTGAGAGCCTGAAATATTACTGCACTAGTGAGAAACAGATAGTGCTCATGGGCGATTTCAATTGTGTTCTGGCGGCTCGCGATAAAAGCAGCACCCGAGCCTTCAGGGACAGAAGTACAGACTTATTGTCACGACTGATAGATGAATATGCATTAGATGATGTGGCGGAGCGTTTAGACGGTGAACGTAGTGTGCAATACACCCACTTTCAAGGTATTAGTCATGCTCGCCTCGACAGGATTTACATGTCACTGGACTTAATACCAAAGTGTCAAAAATACCGAGTTTTACCAGTGGCCTTTTCAGATCCCTGTGCAGTGATATGCACTCTAGGGAAAAGGAAGCGAGCCAGTGGATTTTCATGGGAGCTGTGGAAATTAAATTGTAAACTGCTAAAAGACCAAATTTTCACTGAGTATGTGGCGGAAAAAATTACCAAAATAGTAAATGAGTGTCGAAACGAAATCGGGCTCCAGTGGGTACTATAGCCAAAGAAGAATTTAAGATGAAGGCCATTGAGCGGTCTACTTTGCTAAAGCACCAGGAAAGATTACAGGAAAAACAGCTGAGAGATATACTTGAAAAATTGTTGGCGCAGGAATGTAAAACGCCCGGCATAGGTGAGGAAGATATTAAGAAAACAAAGCAAAAGCTTGAACTTATCGAGGAAGACCGATATCGAGGGGCGATAGTGAGGGCGAGAGCGGAAGAATTGGTTGCAGGGGAGACGCCCACTAAGCGGGCTTTAGAAATGGAAAAAGCGCACGCTCGACGCAACGAAATTCAGGAGATCGAAGGAGCGGGTGGGGTAGTGACCGATAGCGATCGCATCCATCATGCTTTCTTTGATTACTATCAGGCGTTGTTCGCACAATATGAAGTTGACGTGCACAGATTTAAAGGCGAGTTTCTCGGCGCTATGCCTAGGCTCGATGAATCCCGAAAGGAAAGCTTGGAGAGGCGAATTAGTGAAAAAGAAGTTGAACGAGCAATAAAGAAAATGAACCCGGGAAAGTGTCCTGGCCCAGATGGGTTAAGTGCAGCTTTTTACAAAGCGTTGAAAACGGAATTAACCCCACTTTTGACTTTGCTGTTTAATGATTCCTATGATCGTAAGGAGTTGCCCCCGTCTTACGGGTCGGCCCATACCGTCCTCATCCCTAAAACAGATGATCCTATAAAACTCAGACAGGTTACTGCATATAGGCCGATCTCACTAACGAACGTCGATTATAAAATATTTATGAAAGTGTTGGCGGCGAGGCTTCAGAGCGTTATTAAAGAAATTGTTGGCCCTCATCAAACATGCGGCATAAAGAACAGGTCTATTGCTTACAATATTCATAAGGCAAGGTGTGTGCTGGAGTGTAGCGACGTCACTGGGGTACCTGTGGCAATTCTCCAGCTTGATCTTGAAAAAGCGTTTGACTGTGTTTGCTCATGTGATTTTGTTTTCTATCTTAGATCATATCAATGTAGGTTCTATTATTACTGAGGGTGTGGCCATGGCGTACCGACACGGCACTACAAAGTTAATTGTTAATAAATTGTTGGGGGCCCCCATTAACGTGGAACGTTCGGTGCGTCAGGGTTGCCCCCTCAGTCCACTCTTGTTTTGTATGTATGTTGAAACTTTGTGCTTGCACATAATACAGAATAATGCTGTTCATGGTTTTCGGCTGCATGAAGCGGAAATGAAAGTCCTAGCATATGCAGATGATGTAGCAATTTTCTGTGTCACAAAGGATAGCATTAGCAGTGCGGTAGAAGGTGTTAAAAGATTTAGTTTGATCACGGGAAGCAAGGTGAACTGGGGAAAGTGCGTGGGGTTCTGGCACAGAGAATGGCCGGATACTCCTCACACTTTCGCTAATGTGACCTGGTGTACGACCCCTGTAAAGTACCTTGGAGTCCCGTTGGAATTTTACAGAGATACTGAACAGTATTGGAAGGGGCAGGCACAAGAGACACAAGAAAAAGCAGAAAAGTGGAAAGGTACTCATTTATCCGTGTTTGCAAGAGCCACTGTGTGTAACCTGTTTTTTATTAGAAAACTGTGGTATGTGATGCAAGTGCTCCACTGCTCGCGAATTAACATACAAAAGGTACATCGAATATTTGTGGTTTTTGTATGGGCCTCTAGCTGGGAAAGGTGCATGCGGACAAACTTGTTCAGACGGGTCAAAGACGGAGGCCTAGGGCTGGGACACTTATTTGTGAGGCAACTGGTAAACACATGTTTGTTTTTCCGTGATGTTGAAGATCCTTTCCTGCGCACAGTGTGCCAAGTAAGGCTAGGGCGAGCCTTGCCAGAGTATGTAGTTGCAACAAAATGCATGACAGGAGGCATTTTTGGTTATTTCCGAGAGATAGTAACCAGCGTCAGATTCTTAACTACTCGGTTTTCAAAGGAATATTTGAGCAGCGTAACAAGGAAAACGGTGTACAGAGATGTGTGCGATGTTATCTTTCCGGTGCCGTTGTACAGGGCCTTGTACTGTGGAGGCCCCGGCGGTAATGTGTTGCAAAGGGTTAAAAAATGAATGTATCGCCGGAAGTCAAGAGTTTTTTATTTAAAGTGCACACTGGAACTTTACCTGTCAAATCTTTTTTGGAAGAAAAAGAGATGTTTCTACCGTGGGGACCAAACTGCTTAATCTGCAAGCAACCGGAGACCATAGACCATGTTTTTTTGCACTGTTGGGAAGGGGTTTATTTTTGGGACGTGCTACAGAGGACCATGAAGAAACAGCTCCCGTTGCATTTACACGGAATTAGTACTTGCTAACAAAAAATGAGGGTGGGATCCCGTTCGATTTAGTCATGCTGGTGGGCCTCCACAGTATATGGCGCTCTCGTATGGCCGGGTGACCCCGTAGCGCGTCCAGCGCGTATATATTTTCGAGAGAGCATCTGCAAGTTTGTAGAAATACAGAAGATACGGAATCCTGTCCCTGAGTGGCTCTCAAGGCTAGAGCCTTTGACAACACTCAGAGAATTTTAATGTGACAAAGCCTGGTCCTCTCTTGGGGATTTCGCTTCTTGTATAACTGTGTACATATTATTGTATTTTTGTCTTTGTTTTGTGAAAGCCGAGGACCGGCAATAAGGAAAAAAAAAATAGTGGCCAGTATCCCCGCCTGTCACGCGGGAGACCGGGGTTCGATTCCTCGACGGGGAGCTTAGTTTTTGTTTCTTTCTTCCATTATGCGCCATATCAGAACAGCACTTAGCCCTTCCCTGCGCCTCCTCGTTAGTATAGTGGCCAGTATCCCCGCCTGTCACGCGGGAGGCCGGGGTTCTATTCCTCAACGGGGAGCTTAGTTTTTGTTTCTTTTTTTTGCATTCTGCGCCATTTCAGATCAGCGCTGCCGTTTTCCCTGCGCCTCCTCGTTAGTATAGTGGCCAGTATCCCCGCCTGTCACGCGGGAGACCGGGGTTCGATTCCCCAACGGGGAGCTTAGTTTTTATTTCTTTTTTGCATTCTGCGCCATTTCAGATCAGCGCTGCCGTTTCCCCTGCGCCTCCTCGTTAGTATAGTGGCCAGTATCCACCGAGCGGGACGGTCGCAGAATCATGAGCTCCAGCGGAGCGGCGACAGCGGCCCTTGCCGGCCGCGGAAACAGGAATCTTGAAACGGATGATAAGGACTATGAGTTGACTTTGCCGACGCTGCCTACAGGACGTGTTGTTTTAAACACCGTGTTTTTGCACGGCGACGTGCGCAATAGGCCGTACAAAGTGGAAGATTTTCGCGATGCCCTCGCCAACGTTGGTGCGCTCCCCGATGTTGTGGCGTTGGGGGCGTACCAGATTAACCACGTTTGGGCTGTCACGCTCAGCAGCGCTGAAGCAACGAAGAAGCTGGCGGCGTTGAAACAAGTAGAAGTAAAGGGACGTCGCTGCATCATCATCGACCCAGAGGACCAACAGGTGAAGCTGCGGCTGCACTGGATGTTGCACGGTGTGGCCGAAAACGACATCCGGACGGCCTTTGCTGCTTTCGGTAACGTAACCGAGGTGACCCGGGAGCGGTGGCGCGTCCAGGGCGTCAAAGAGAAGGGGTCAACAACGAGAACAGTTCTCCTGAAACTGAAACCCGGTATTAAGACCGATGACCTACCTCACCAGCTGCGAGTCGCCGGTGAGTTGGCCCTCGTTGTGGTGCCTGGGCGGCCTATGCAGTGCCTGCGCTGCCGTGGTAGCGGTCACGTTAGACGTGAATGCAAGGTGTCCCGGTGTTCGAAATGCAGGCGTTACGGCCACGTCGACAGTGAGTGTGTCCGTACATATGCGGTGGCCACGGGGCTCGCATCGAGGGAGGAGATAGCTGAACACCAGATGGACGTATCAGAGGCGGAGGAAGCGGCGAAAGGAGTCGAGGAAGTAGGCAAGCCGGAAGCGGCGACTGTTTCTTCTGGGACTTCTAGCAGAAACACAAACGTGTCAAGTGAGGCAGAGAGGCAACCTGAAGAAAAAGATTCGACAGCGGACTGGGCTGATACTGAGGAGAAGGAAGATAGCTTTTTGGCAGCTACGGAACCCGTGATGATGGCCACGACGAGCAGCGAGGAGCAACAGCAACAGTGCAATGTTCGTGCGGGCAATGTCTCGGCCAAACGGCCTCACGCCCAGACTAGTGATGGAGAGGACAAAACAAAAGCGTCAAGCGTTGAGGAGCCGCCTACGAAAACGGTCCAGTCCCGGCGGTCCTCTCTCAGACCGAAGCCGAACTTTCTGGGGGACAAGCGGGCCAGCGATAAGCCACCGCCGCTGCAAGACCATGCAGCCGCACCGGAGGGCTGCGGCGGAAATAAAGGAGTCTAGCCGGGTGCTAGACGCGAAAGGTGAGCGCAAATGCTCTCGGTCTCTTCACTCTATTTTAAAATAGATCCAACCCCTGCTCTGACATTCGGGTCGCTTAATGTTAGAGGGTTAGCAACGAAGAAAAAGCAGAGCCAGGTGTTGCGCCTTATAACGGACAGAGACATCGATGTGCTAGCCGTTCAAGAGACCAAAGTCGATGGAGAGGAAGAGACCGGGAGCATGGTGCAGCGCTTCACGTCGAAGTATTATGCTGTTGTGAGCCATGCAGTCGAAACTTCTGCCGGGTGCGTCCTTCTTGTAAAAAAGTTGCCTGGACTTAACGTGCAGACTTATGCTTCCGGAGAGACAGGGCGATTCGTGATTTGTGATTTCGGTTTTGAGAATATAGAATGGCGGGTTATCTGTGTTTATGCACCTAATGAATTGGAGGATAGGTGTTCCTTTTTTGAGAGCCTGAAATATTACTGCACTAGTGAGAAACAGATAGTGCTCATGGGCGATTTCAATTGTGTTCTGGCGGCTCGCGATAAAAGCAGCACCCGAGCCTTCAGGGACAGAAGTACAGACTTATTGTCACGACTGATAGATGAATATGCATTAGATGATGTGGCGGAGCGTTTAGACGGTGAACGTAGTGTGCAATACACCCACTTTCAAGGTATTAGTCATGCTCGCCTCGACAGGATTTACATGTCACTGGACTTAATACCAAAGTGTCAAAAATACCGAGTTTTACCAGTGGCCTTTTCAGATCCCTGTGCAGTGATATGCACTCTAGGGAAAAGGAAGCGAGCCAGTGGATTTTCATGGGAGCTGTGGAAATTAAATTGTAAACTGCTAAAAGACCAAATTTTCACTGAGTATGTGGCGGAAAAAATTACCAAAATAGTAAATGAGTGTCGAAACGAAATCGGGCTCCAGTGGGTACTATAGCCAAAGAAGAATTTAAGATGAAGGCCATTGAGCGGTCTACTTTGCTAAAGCACCAGGAAAGATTACAGGAAAAACAGCTGAGAGATATACTTGAAAAATTGTTGGCGCAGGAATGTAAAACGCCCGGCATAGGTGAGGAAGATATTAAGAAAACAAAGCAAAAGCTTGAACTTATCGAGGAAGACCGATATCGAGGGGCGATAGTGAGGGCGAGAGCGGAAGAATTGGTTGCAGGGGAGACGCCCACTAAGCGGGCTTTAGAAATGGAAAAAGCGCACGCTCGACGCAACGAAATTCAGGAGATCGAAGGAGCGGGTGGGGTAGTGACCGATAGCGATCGCATCCATCATGCTTTCTTTGATTACTATCAGGCGTTGTTCGCACAATATGAAGTTGACGTGCACAGATTTAAAGGCGAGTTTCTCGGCGCTATGCCTAGGCTCGATGAATCCCGAAAGGAAAGCTTGGAGAGGCGAATTAGTGAAAAAGAAGTTGAACGAGCAATAAAGAAAATGAACCCGGGAAAGTGTCCTGGCCCAGATGGGTTAAGTGCAGCTTTTTACAAAGCGTTGAAAACGGAATTAACCCCACTTTTGACTTTGCTGTTTAATGATTCCTATGATCGTGAGGAGTTGCCCCCGTCTTACGGGTCGGCCCATACCGTCCTCATCCCTAAAACAGATGATCCTATAAAACTCAGACAGGTTACTGCATATAGGCCGATCTCACTAACGAACGTCGATTATAAAATATTTATGAAAGTGTTGGCGGCGAGGCTTCAGAGCGTTATTAAAGAAATTGTTGGCCCTCATCAAACATGCGGCATAAAGAACAGGTCTATTGCTTACAATATTCATAAGGCAAGGTGTGTGCTGGAGTGTAGCGACGTCACTGGGGTACCTGTGGCAATTCTCCAGCTTGATCTTGAAAAAGCGTTTGACTGTGTTTGCTCATGTGATTTTGTTTTCTATCTTAGATCATATCAATGTAGGTTCTATTATTACTGAGGGTGTGGCCATGGCGTACCGACACGGCACTACAAAGTTAATTGTTAATAAATTGTTGGGGGCCCCCATTAACGTGGAACGTTCGGTGCGTCAGGGTTGCCCCCTCAGTCCACTCTTGTTTTGTATGTATGTTGAAACTTTGTGCTTGCACATAATACAGAATAATGCTGTTCATGGTTTTCGGCTGCATGAAGCGGAAATGAAAGTCCTAGCATATGCAGATGATGTAGCAATTTTCTGTGTCACAAAGGATAGCATTAGCAGTGCGGTAGAAGGTGTTAAAAGATTTAGTTTGATCACGGGAAGCAAGGTGAACTGGGGAAAGTGCGTGGGGTTCTGGCACAGAGAATGGCCGGATACTCCTCACTTTTTCGCTAATGTGACCTGGTGTACGACCTCTGTAAAGTACCTTGGAGTCCCGTTGGAATTTTACAGAGATACTGAACAGTATTGGAAGGGGCAGGCACAAGAGACACAAGAAAAAGCAGAAAAGTGGAAAGGTACTCATTTATCCGTGTTTGCAAGAGCCACTGTGTGTAACCTGTTTTTTATTAGAAAACTGTGGTATGTGATGCAAGTGCTCCACTGCTCGCGAATTAACATACAAAAGGTACATCGAATATTTGTGGTTTTTGCATGGGCCTCTAGCTGGGAAAGGTGCATGCGGACAAACTTGTTCAGACGGGTCAAAGACGGAGGCCTAGGGCTGGGACACTTATTTGTGAGGCAACTGGTAAACACATGTTTGTTTTTCCGTGATGTTGAAGATCCTTTCCTGCGCACAGTGTGCCAAGTAAGGCTAGGGCGAGCCTTGCCAGAGTATGTAGTTGCAACAAAATGCATGACAGGAGGCATTTTTGGTTATTTCCGAGAGATAGTAACCAGCGTCAGATTCTTAACTACTCGGTTTTCAAAGGAATATTTGAGCAGCGTAACAAGGAAAACGGTGTACAGAGATGTGTGCGATGTTATCTTTCCGGTGCCGTTGTACAGGGCCTTGTACTGTGGAGGCCCCGGCGGTAATGTGTTGCAAAGGGTTAAAAAATGAATGTATCGCCGGAAGTCAAGAGTTTTTTATTTAAAGTGCACACTGGAACTTTACCTGTCAAATCTTTTTTGGAAGAAAAAGAGATGTTTCTACCGTGGGGACCAAACTGCTTAATCTGCAAGCAACCGGAGACCATAGACCATGTTTTTTTGCACTGTTGGGAAGGGGTTTATTTTTGGGACGTGCTACACAGGACCATGAAGAAACAGCTCCCGTTGCATTTACACGGAATTAGTACTTGCTAACAAAAAATGAGGGTGGGATCCCGTTCGATTTAGTCATGCTGGTGGGCCTCCACAGTATATGGCGCTCTCGTATGGCCGGGTGACCCCGTAGCGCGTCCAGCGCGTATATATTTTCGAGAGAGCATCTGCAAGTTTGTAGAAATACAGAAGATACGGAATCCTGTCCCTGAGTGGCTCTCAAGGCTAGAGCCTTTGACAACACTCAGAGAATTTTAATGTGACAAAGCCTGGTCCTCTCTTGGGGATTTCGCTTCTTGTATAACTGTGTACATATTATTGTATTTTTGTCTTTGTTTTGTGAAAGCCGAGGACCGGCAATAAGGAAAAAAAAATAGTGGCCAGTATCCCCGCCTGTCACGCGGGAGACCGGGGTTCGATTCCTCGACGGGGAGCTTAGTTTTTGTTTCTTTCTTCCATTATGCGCCATATCAGAACAGCACTTAGCCGTTCCCTGCGCCTCCTCGTTAGTATAGTGGCCAGTATCCCCGCCTGTCACGCGGGAGACCGGGGTTCTATTCCTCAACGGGGAGCTTAGTTTTTGTTTCTTTTTTTTGCATTCTGCGCCATTTCAGATCAGCGCTGCCGTTTTCCCTGCGCCTCCTCGTTAGTATAGTGGCCAGTATCCCCGCCTGTCACGCGGGAGACCGGGGTTCGATTCCCCAACGGGGAGCTTAGTTTTTATTTCTTTTTTGCATTCTGCGCCATTTCAGATCAGCGCTGCCGTTTCCCCTGCGCCTCCTCGTTAGTATAGTGGCCAGTATCCACCGAGCGGGACGGTCGCAGAATCATGAGCTCCAGCGGAGCGGCGACAGCGGCCCTTGCCGGCCGCGGAAACAGGAATCTTGAAACGGATGATAAGGACTATGAGTTGATTTTGCCGACGCTGCCTACAGGACGTGTTGTTTTAAACACCGTGTTTTTGCACGCCGACGCATAGAGAAAGAGATTGGTAAAGAGCGGACACTCCCATAGGGCCCAGCGGCCCATTTGACTGTAGTGCACCAAGCGGCCGGCGGCAACTACATCCGGTCTTGCTGAAGGGCGCGCGATTTGAATGCTAGCCATGCGCTGCGCCCTTCCCTGCCCTTTTGGCACATTATTTTGGTTTTAAATGGTCTGCTAGTGTTTCTATTTATTTTCAGCATGCATAACAACAGGAAAAATAGATTCCCAGTTCTCTAAACTACCCATCAACGCAGCTGCGCCACAGCCTTTGCAAAACAGTAGTGCAGAAACGACGCCAAGTGCTTCGCGAAATGAATTTATTTTGCCGCATATAAAACACGAGATGCAACAGATGCAGACGGATGCATTGACAATACTTGACACACACTAAGCGATGTGCACAATACAGAAAAATAAAAATACACAAGGTGAGAAACAGTACTTAGGTAGAGACAAAAAATAGCATAACTGATTTCCGAATTATTGCAAATGATATGTAACAAAACAGGCATTATACATAAACTACACATTCCTAGTCGCGGCTACCTTAGCAAGGGTAACTTAATACATTTTAGGCGAGTTAGTTACATACATTCATTATTACAGCGCAAAGACGGCACAGAACAAGAGGGCACAACAGCGCTGTTTTATCCTCAATCAATGTAAACCTATGTATAGGCAATGCAGTGTCATAGGGAAACACCGAGACACATTAACAAGAGAGATTATAGAAGCTTGTATGATAAAATTGCAGGACGATTGCATAAGCGCACCATCAGTGGCATTGTCCCAGAAAGAGGTCAAATATCTAGAATGTGAAATCTGATACGTGTCGGCGAACCTCCGTTATTGTACCCTTGCACATTCCTGTTGCTATTCTTGCATGTTTTCCTGTTATTTTTTCTTTTCTTGTTTTTTTTTTTCGTTTCTTATCGCCAGGCGGTATAATAACCCTACTGGTCTCGAATAAAATTTAGTTGACAGCAGCGCTGTTGTGTCCTCCTCTTGTTCTGTGCAGTCTTTGCGCTGTAATAATGAAGGGTAACTTTTATTGTCCAGGGAAGAGAGGAGTACAGACGCTTGGGGGAAGGCTACACCGTTCACTCGTCGCATCTGCCGTGCTTCGGCTGCAGTCCGTGGGTCCATGCGGTGCTGTTGGAAAAGGAATGAATATGATGCAGAAGGTTGCAATGAAATGTAAGGCCACTGCACCGCGCACACATCTGTGCATGTGGGTGGGTACTGAAAACTTGGTGAGCAGAGTTATGGTCCAGAACAGAAAAGCTGTCATTAGTAAAATTGATACAAAAGCTACTCTTGCAACGTAGAGGTCAGGAAATGCAGGCTAACCGAACCTAGCTGAAAATACATTTCTACAGAGCGTGAAATAACAGCCACTAAACTAACAATATTATTCAAAAGCACTGAACAGCTGAAGCAATGAAGCTTGCCGCATAATAAAACATTTTTCACTTTAACGTTGTCCTGTTAAATGTAACGCGACACCACGCAAAACTAGCCGTTCGCAAAACCGCGGCCGGCGAGCACGCCATGTTGGCTTGCCTTTCATACGCGACTTTGTGAAGCGCAGACCACCGCGCTGAGCTAAACTGCCCGAAATGCCTCGCAGTTTTACAAGAATGCAACATTTCTCACCTTGCGGTTGCCCTGTTAAACGTGACACCACGCAAAACTAGCCGTTCGCAAATCCTCGCGCCATGTCACATGTCATCGCGGCCGGCGAGCCATATTGGCGAGCGCCTTGTCATGCCTGTTGGCTGCCCTTCACGTGCGACTTTGTGAAGCGCAGACCGCCGTACTGAGCTAAACTGCCTGAAATACTGCGTAGTTTGACAAGAAAGTCAAGAATGAAACGTTTCTTACTTTACCGTTGCTCTGCTAAACGCGACACTTAGCAAAACTAGCCGTTCGGCAAACTGCGTCACCATGGCCGCACCGGCCGGCGAGCGCGCCATTTTGGCGCAACGGCGTGCCTTGATGCCTTCACATGCCACTTTGTCAAGCGTTACGAGCTAAACTGTTCGAAATGAAGCTGTTTCCCGAGAACACAACATATTACACCTCGCCGTGGTTGGGAACCGCCAGAGTTACGGCGTAACGAACTGCGCCTGAACAGCTGGCGCGCCTGTTCACGAGCTGCGAAACTTATTGGCACCGGCCGGCATGGTCAGCGTAAACTGCTTGAAATGCAGCGTAGTTAAGCAAAAAACGTTGCTCACCTCACCGTCGTTTCAAACCGCTGTCGTTCTGCGCAGCAGCCCACGAGAGGTCTGTGCCGCACAAGCGCGGCGAGGCACGAGCACACAGCTTCCTTCGACAACTTCTTGTCGTCTGCTAGTGCACCGGCGGGCTACCGCTGCAGCGAGTGCCGTCGCGCGCGCGTCCGCGCATGCGCACGTTGGTGCCGCCATCCATCAATCGGCGGCAGCGCAAACAGTCGCACGTCACTTCCTGGGGCCAGTTTTCGCCGAGTGACCGCTCTTTACCAATCTCTTTCTCTATGGCCGACGTGCGCAATAGGCCGTACAAAGTGGAAGATTTTCGCGATGCCCTCGCCAACGTTGGTGCGCTCCCCGATGTTGTGGCGTTGGGGGCGTACCAGATTAACCACGTTTGGGCTGTCACGCTCAGCAGCGCTGAAGCAACGAAGAAGCTGGCGGCGTTGAAACAAGTAGAAGTAAAGGGACGTCGCTGCATCATCATCGACCCAGAGGACCAACAGGTGAAGCTGCGGCTGCACTGGATGTTGCACGGTGTGGCCGAAAACGACATCCGGACGGCCTTTGCTGCTTTCGGTAACGTAACCGAGGTGACCCGGGAGCGGTGGCGCGTCCAGGGCGTCAAAGAGAAGGGGTCAACAACGAGAACAGTTCTCCTGAAACTGAAACCCGGTATTAAGACCGATGACCTACCTCACCAGCTGCGAGTCACCGGTGAGTTGGCCCTCGTTGTGGTGCCTGGGCGGCCTATGCAGTGCCTGCGCTGCCGTGGTAGCGGTCACGTTAGACGTGAATGCAAGGTGTCCCGGTGTTCGAAATGCAGGCGTTACGGCCACGTCGACAGTGAGTGTGTCCGTACATATGCGGTGGCCACGGGGCTCGCATCGAGGGAGGAGATAGCTGAACACCAGATGGACGTATCAGAGGCGGAGGAAGCGGCGAAAGGAGTCGAGGAAGTAGGCAAGCCGGAAGCGGCGACTGTTTCTTCTGGGACTTCTAGCAGAAACACAAACGTGTCAAGTGAGGCAGAGAGGCAACCTGAAGAAAAAGATTCGACAGCGGACTGGGCTGATACTGAGGAGAAGGAAGATAGCTTTTTGGCAGCTACGGAACCCGTGATGATGGCCACGACGAGCAGCGAGGAGCAACAGCAACAGTGCAATGTTCGTGCGGGCAATGTCTCGGCCAAACGGCCTCACGCCCAGACTAGTGATGGAGAGGACAAAACAAAAGCGTCAAGCGTTGAGGAGCCGCCTACGAAAACGGTCCAGTCCCGGCGGTCCTCTCTCAGACCGAAGCCGAACTTTCTGGGGGACAAGCGGGCCAGCGATAAGCCACCGCCGCTGCAAGAACATGCAGCCGCACCGGAGGGCTGCGGCAGAAATAAAGGAGTCTAGCCGGGTGCTAGACGCGAAAGGTGAGCGCAAATGCTCTCGGTCTCTTCACTCTATTTTAAAATAGATCCAACCCCTGCTCTGACATTCGGGTCGCTTAATGTTAGAGGGTTAGCAACGAAGAAAAAGCAGAGCCAGGTGTTGCGCCTTATAACGGACAGAGACATCGATGTGCTAGCCGTTCAAGAGACCAAAGTCGATGGAGAGGAAGAGACCGGGAGCATGGTGCAGCGCTTCACGTCGAAGTATTATGCTGTTGTGAGCCATGCAGTCGAAACTTCTGCCGGGTGCGTCCTTCTTGTAAAAAAGTTGCCTGGACTTAACGTGCAGACTTATGCTTCCGGAGAGACAGGGCGATTCGTGATTTGTGATTTCGGTTTTGAGAATATAGAATGGCGGGTTATCTGTGTTTATGCACCTAATGAATTGGAGGATAGGTGTTCCTTTTTTGAGAGCCTGAAATATTACTGCACTAGTGAGAAACAGATAGTGCTCATGGGCGATTTCAATTGTGTTCTGGCGGCTCGCGATAAAAGCAGCACCCGAGCCTTCAGGGACAGAAGTACAGACTTATTGTCACGACTGATAGATGAATATGCATTAGATGATGTGGCGGAGCGTTTAGACGGTGAACGTAGTGTGCAATACACCCACTTTCAAGGTATTAGTCATGCTCGCCTCGACAGGATTTACATGTCACTGGACTTAATACCAAAGTGTCAAAAATACCGAGTTTTACCAGTGGCCTTTTCAGATCCCTGTGCAGTGATATGCACTCTAGGGAAAAGGAAGCGAGCCAGTGGATTTTCATGGGAGCTGTGGAAATTAAATTGTAAACTGCTAAAAGACCAAATTTTCACTGAGTATGTGGCGGAAAAAATTACCAAAATAGTAAATGAGTGTCGAAACGAAATCGGGCTCCAGTGGGTACTATAGCCAAAGAAGAATTTAAGATGAAGGCCATTGAGCGGTCTACTTTGCTAAAGCACCAGGAAAGATTACAGGAAAAACAGCTGAGAGATATACTTGAAAAATTGTTGGCGCAGGAATGTAAAACGCCCGGCATAGGTGAGGAAGATATTAAGAAAACAAAGCAAAAGCTTGAACTTATCGAGGAAGACCGATATCGAGGGGCGATAGTGAGGGCGAGAGCGGAAGAATTGGTTGCAGGGGAGACGCCCACTAAGCGGGCTTTAGAAATGGAAAAAGCGCACGCTCGACGCAACGAAATTCAGGAGATCGAAGGAGCGGGTGGGGTAGTGACCGATAGCGATCGCATCCATCATGCTTTCTTTGATTACTATCAGGCGTTGTTCGCACAATATGAAGTTGACGTGCACAGATTTAAAGGCGAGTTTCTCGGCGCTATGCCTAGGCTCGATGAATCCCGAAAGGAAAGCTTGGAGAGGCGAATTAGTGAAAAAGAAGTTGAACGAGCAATAAAGAAAATGAACCCGGGAAAGTGTCCTGGCCCAGATGGGTTAAGTGCAGCTTTTTACAAAGCGTTGAAAACGGAATTAACCCCACTTTTGACTTTGCTGTTTAATGATTCCTATGATCGTAAGGAGTTGCCCCCGTCTTACGGGTCGGCCCATACCGTCCTCATCCCTAAAACAGATGATCCTATAAAACTCAGACAGGTTACTGCATATAGGCCGATCTCACTAACGAACGTCGATTATAAAATATTTATGAAAGTGTTGGCGGCGAGGCTTCAGAGCGTTATTAAAGAAATTGTTGGCCCTCATCAAACATGCGGCATAAAGAACAGGTCTATTGCTTACAATATTCATAAGGCAAGGTGTGTGCTGGAGTGTAGCGACGTCACTGGGGTACCTGTGGCAATTCTCCAGCTTGATCTTGAAAAAGCGTTTGACTGTGTTTGCTCATGTGATTTTGTTTTCTATCTTAGATCATATCAATGTAGGTTCTATTATTACTGAGGGTGTGGCCATGGCGTACCGACACGGCACTACAAAGTTAATTGTTAATAAATTGTTGGGGGCCCCCATTAACGTGGAACGTTCGGTGCGTCAGGGTTGCCCCCTCAGTCCACTCTTGTTTTGTATGTATGTTGAAACTTTGTGCTTGCACATAATACAGAATAATGCTGTTCATGGTTTTCGGCTGCATGAAGCGGAAATGAAAGTCCTAGCATATGCAGATGATGTAGCAATTTTCTGTGTCACAAAGGATAGCATTAGCAGTGCGGTAGAAGGTGTTAAAAGATTTAGTTTGATCACGGGAAGCAAGGTGAACTGGGGAAAGTGCGTGGGGTTCTGGCACAGAGAATGGCCGGATACTCCTCACACTTTCGCTAATGTGACCTGGTGTACGACCTCTGTAAAGTACCTTGGAGTCCCGTTGGAATTTTACAGAGATACTGAACAGTATTGGAAGGGGCAGGCACAAGAGACACAAGAAAAAGCAGAAAAGTGGAAAGGTACTCATTTATCCGTGTTTGCAAGAGCCACTGTGTGTAACCTGTTTTTTATTAGAAAACTGTGGTATGTGATGCAAGTGCTCCACTGCTCGCGAATTAACATACAAAAGGTACATCGAATATTTGTGGTTTTTGCATGGACCTCTAGCTGGGAAAGGTGCATGCGGACAAACTTGTTCAGACGGGTCAAAGACGGAGGCCTAGGGCTGGGACACTTATTTGTGAGGCAACTGGTAAACACATGTTTGTTTTTCCGTGATGTTGAAGATCCTTTCCTGCGCACAGTGTGCCAAGTAAGGCTAGGGCGAGCCTTGCCAGAGTATGTAGTTGCAACAAAATGCATGACAGGAGGCATTTTTGGTTATTTCCGAGAGATAGTAACCAGCGTCAGATTCTTAACTACTCGGTTTTCAAAGGAATATTTGAGCAGCGTAACAAGGAAAACGGTGTACAGAGATGTGTGCGATGTTATCTTTCCGGTGCCGTTGTACAGGGCCTTGTACTGTGGAGGCCCCGGCGGTAATGTGTTGCAAAGGGTTAAAAAATGAATGTATCGCCGGAAGTCAAGAGTTTTTTATTTAAAGTGCACACTGGAACTTTACCTGTCAAATCTTTTTTGGAAGAAAAAGAGATGTTTCTACCGTGGGGACCAAACTGCTTAATCTGCAAGCAACCGGAGACCATAGACCATGTTTTTTTGCACTGTTGGGAAGGGGTTTATTTTTGGGACGTGCTACACAGGACCATGAAGAAACAGCTCCCGTTGCATTTACACGGAATTAGTACTTGCTAACAAAAAATGAGGGTGGGATCCCGTTCGATTTAGTCATGCTGGTGGGCCTCCACAGTATATGGCGCTCTCGTATGGCCGGGTGACCCCGTAGCGCGTCCAGCGCGTATATATTTTCGAGAGAGCATCTGCAAGTTTGTAGAAATACAGAAGATACGGAATCCTGTCCCTGAGTGGCTCTCAAGGCTAGAGCCTTTGACAACACTCAGAGAATTTTAATGTGACAAAGCCTGGTCCTCTCTTGGGGATTTCGCTTCTTGTATAACTGTGTACATATTATTGTATTTTTGTCTTTGTTTTGTGAAAGCCGAGGACCGGCAATAAGGAAAAAAAAATAGTGGCCAGTATCCCCGCCTGTCACGCGGGAGACCGGGGTTCGATTCCTCGACGGGGAGCTTAGTTTTTGTTTCTTTCTTCCATTATGCGCCATATCAGAACAGCACTTAGCCGTTCCCTGCGCCTCCTCGTTAGTATAGTGGCCAGTATCCCCGCCTGTCACGCGGGAGACCGGGGTTCTATTCCTCAACGGGGAGCTTAGTTTTTGTTTCTTTTTTTTGCATTCTGCGCCATTTCAGATCAGCGCTGCCGTTTTCCCTGCGCCTCCTCGTTAGTATAGTGGCCAGTATCCCCGCCTGTCACGCGGGAGACCGGGGTTCGATTCCCCAACGGGGAGCTTAGTTTTTATTTCTTTTTTGCATTCTGCGCCATTTCAGATCAGCGCTGCCGTTTCCCCTGCGCCTCCTCGTTAGTATAGTGGCCAGTATCCACCGAGCGGGACGGTCGCAGAATCATGAGCTCCAGCGGAGCGGCGACAGCGGCCCTTGCCGGCCGCGGAAACAGGAATCTTGAAACGGATGATAAGGACTATGAGTTGATTTTGCCGACGCTGCCTACAGGACGTGTTGTTTTAAACACCGTGTTTTTGCACGGCGACGTGCGCAATAGGCCGTACAAAGTGGAAGATTTTCGCGATGCCCTCGCCAACGTTGGTGCGCTCCCCGATGTTGTGGCGTTGGGGGCGTACCAGATTAACCACGTTTGGGCTGTCACGCTCAGCAGCGCTGAAGCAACGAAGAAGCTGGCGGCGTTGAAACAAGTAGAAGTAAAGGGACGTCGCTGCATCATCATCGACCCAGAGGACCAACAGGTGAAGCTGCGGCTGCACTGGATGTTGCACGGTGTGGCCGAAAACGACATCCGGACGGCCTTTGCTGCTTTCGGTAACGTAACCGAGGTGACCCGGGAGCGGTGGCGCGTCCAGGGCGTCAAAGAGAAGGGGTCAACAACGAGAACAGTTCTCCTGAAACTGAAACCCGGTATTAAGACCGATGACCTACCTCACCAGCTGCGAGTCGCCGGTGAGTTGGCCCTCGTTGTGGTGCCTGGGCGGCCTATGCAGTGCCTGCGCTGCCGTGGTAGCGGTCACGTTAGACGTGAATGCAAGGTGTCCCGGTGTTCGAAATGCAGGCGTTACGGCCACGTCGACAGTGAGTGTGTCCGTACATATGCGGTGGCCACGGGGCTCGCATCGAGGGAGGAGATAGCTGAACACCAGATGGACGTATCAGAGGCGGAGGAAGCGGCGAAAGGAGTCGAGGAAGTAGGCAAGCCGGAAGCGGCGACTGTTTCTTCTGGGACTTCTAGCAGAAACACAAACGTGTCAAGTGAGGCAGAGAGGCAACCTGAAGAAAAAGATTCGACAGCGGACTGGGCTGATACTGAGGAGAAGGAAGATAGCTTTTTGGCAGCTACGGAACCCGTGATGATGGCCACGACGAGCAGCGAGGAGCAACAGCAACAGTGCAATGTTCGTGCGGGCAATGTCTCGGCCAAACGGCCTCACGCCCAGACTAGTGATGGAGAGGACAAAACAAAAGCGTCAAGCGTTGAGGAGCCGCCTACGAAAACGGTCCAGTCCCGGCGGTCCTCTCTCAGACCGAAGCCGAACTTTCTGGGGGACAAGCGGGCCAGCGATAAGCCACCGCCGCTGCAAGAACATGCAGCCGCACCGGAGGGCTGCGGCAGAAATAAAGGAGTCTAGCCGGGTGCTAGACGCGAAAGGTGAGCGCAAATGCTCTCGGTCTCTTCACTCTATTTTAAAATAGATCCAACCCCTGCTCTGACATTCGGGTCGCTTAATGTTAGAGGGTTAGCAACGAAGAAAAAGCAGAGCCAGGTGTTGCGCCTTATAACGGACAGAGACATCGATGTGCTAGCCGTTCAAGAGACCAAAGTCGATGGAGAGGAAGAGACCGGGAGCATGGTGCAGCGCTTCACGTCGAAGTATTATGCTGTTGTGAGCCATGCAGTCGAAACTTCTGCCGGGTGCGTCCTTCTTGTAAAAAAGTTGCCTGGACTTAACGTGCAGACTTATGCTTCCGGAGAGACAGGGCGATTCGTGATTTGTGATTTCGGTTTTGAGAATATAGAATGGCGGGTTATCTGTGTTTATGCACCTAATGAATTGGAGGATAGGTGTTCCTTTTTTGAGAGCCTGAAATATTACTGCACTAGTGAGAAACAGATAGTGCTCATGGGCGATTTCAATTGTGTTCTGGCGGCTCGCGATAAAAGCAGCACCCGAGCCTTCAGGGACAGAAGTACAGACTTATTGTCACGACTGATAGATGAATATGCATTAGATGATGTGGCGGAGCGTTTAGACGGTGAACGTAGTGTGCAATACACCCACTTTCAAGGTATTAGTCATGCTCGCCTCGACAGGATTTACATGTCACTGGACTTAATACCAAAGTGTCAAAAATACCGAGTTTTACCAGTGGCCTTTTCAGATCCCTGTGCAGTGATATGCACTCTAGGGAAAAGGAAGCGAGCCAGTGGATTTTCATGGGAGCTGTGGAAATTAAATTGTAAACTGCTAAAAGACCAAATTTTCACTGAGTATGTGGCGGAAAAAATTACCAAAATAGTAAATGAGTGTCGAAACGAAATCGGGCTCCAGTGGGTACTATAGCCAAAGAAGAATTTAAGATGAAGGCCATTGAGCGGTCTACTTTGCTAAAGCACCAGGAAAGATTACAGGAAAAACAGCTGAGAGATATACTTGAAAAATTGTTGGCGCAGGAATGTAAAACGCCCGGCATAGGTGAGGAAGATATTAAGAAAACAAAGCAAAAGCTTGAACTTATCGAGGAAGACCGATATCGAGGGGCGATAGTGAGGGCGAGAGCGGAAGAATTGGTTGCAGGGGAGACGCCCACTAAGCGGGCTTTAGAAATGGAAAAAGCGCACGCTCGACGCAACGAAATTCAGGAGATCGAAGGAGCGGGTGGGGTAGGGATCGATAGCGATCGCATCCATCATGCTTTCTTTGATTACTATCAGGCGTTGTTCGCACAACATGAAGTTGACGTTCACAGATTTAAAGGCGAGTTTCTCGGCGCTATGCCTAGGCTCGATGAATCCCGAAAGGAAAGCTTGGAGAGGCGAATTAGTGAAAAAGAAGTTGAACGAGCAATAAAGAACTTGAACCGGGAAAGTGTCCTGGCCCAGATGGGTTAAGTGCAGCTTTTTACAAAGCGTTTAAAACGGAATTAACCCCACTTTTGACTTTGCTGTTTAATGATTCCTATGATCGTAAGGAGTTGCCCCCGTCTTACGGGTCGGCCCATACCGTCCTCATCCCTAAAACAGATGATCCTATAAAACTCAGACAGGTTACTGCATATAGGCCGATCTCACTAACGAACGTCGATTATAAAATATTTATGAAAGTGTTGGCGGCGAGGCTTCAGAGCGTTATTAAAGAAATTGTTGGCCCTCATCAAACATGCGGCATAAAGAACAGGTCTATTGCTTACAATATTCATAAGGCAAGGTGTGTGCTGGAGTGTAGCGACGTCACTGGGGTACCTGTGGCAATTCTCCAGCTAGATCTTGAAAAAGCGTTTGACTGTGTTGCTCATGAGATTTTGTTTTCTATCTTAGATCATATCAATGTAGGTTCTATTATTACTGAGGGTGTGGCCATGGCGTACCGACACGGCACTACAAAGTTAATTGTTAATAAATTGTTGGGGGCCCCCATTAACGTGGAACGTTCGGTGCGTCAGGGTTGCCCCCTCAGTCCGCTCTTGTTTTGTATGTATGTTGAAACTTTGTGCTTGCACATAATACAGAATAATGCTGTTCATGGTTTTCGGCTGCATGAAGCGGAAGTGAAAGTCCTAGCATATGCAGATGATGTAGCAATTTTCTGTGTCACAAAGGATAGCATTAGCAGTGCGGTAGAAAGTGTTAAAAGATTTAGTTTGATCACGGGAAGCAAGGTGAACTGGGGAAAGTGCGTGGGGTTCTGGCACGGAGAATGGCCGGATACTCCTCACACTTTCGCTAATGTGACCTGGTGTACGACCCCTGTAAAGTACCTTGGAGTCCCGTTGGAATTTTACAGAGATACTGAACAGTATTGGAAGGGGCAGGCACAAGAGACACAAGAAAAAGCAGAAAAGTGGAAAGGTACTCATTTATCCGTGTTTGCAACAGCCACTGTGTGTAACCTGTTTTTTATTAGAAAACTGTGGTATGTGATGCAAGTGCTCCACTGCTCGCGAATTAACATACAAAAGGTACATCGAATTTTTGTGGTTTTTGTATGGGCCTCTAGCTGGGAAAGGTGCATGCGGACAAACTTGTTCAGACGGGTCAAAGACGAAGGCCTAGGGCTGGGACACTTATTTGTGAGGCAACTGGTAAACAGATTTTTGTTTTTCCGTGATGTTGAAGATCCTTTCCTGCGCACAGTGTGCCAAGTAAGGCTAGGGCGAGCCTTGCCAGAGTATGTAGTTGCAACAAAATGCATGACAGGAGGCATTTTTGGTTATTTCCGAGAGATAGTAACCAGCGTCAGATTCTTAACTACTCGGTTTTCAAAGGAATATTTGAGCAGCGTAACAAGGAAAACGGTGTACAGAGATGTGTGCGATGTTATCTTTCCGGTGCCGTTGTACAGGGCCTTGTACTGTGGAGGCCCCGGCGGTAATGTGTTGCAAAGGGTTAAAAAAATGAATGTATCGCCGGAAGTCAAGAGTTTTTTATTTAAAGTGCACACTGGAACTTTACCTGTCAAATCTTTTTTGGAAGAAAAAGAGATGTTTCTACCGTGGGGACCAAACTGCTTAATCTGCAAGCAACCGGAGACCATAGACCATGTTTTTTTGCACTGTTGGGAAGGGGTTTATTTTTGGGACGTGCTACAGAGGACCATGAAGAAACAGCTCCCGTTGCATTTACACGGAATTAGTACTTGCTAACAAAAAATGAGGGTGGGATCCCGTTCGATTTAGTTATGCTGGTGGGCCTCCACAGTATATGGCGCTCTCGTATGGCCGGGTGACCCCGTAGCGCGTCCAGCGCGTATATATTTTCGAGAGAGCATCTGCAAGTTTGTAGAAATACAGAAGATACGGAATCCTGTCCCTGAGTGGCTCTCAAGGCTAGAGCCTTTGACAACACTCAGAGAATTGTAATGTGACAAAGCCTGGTCCTCTCTTGGGGATTTCGCTTCTTGTATAACTGTGTACATATTATTGTATTTTTGTCTTTGTTTTGTGAAAGCCGAGGACCGGCAATAAGGAAAAAAAATAGTGGCCAGTATCCCCGCCTGTCACGCGGGAGACCGGGGTTCGATTCCTCGACGGGGAGCTTAGTTTTTGTTTCTTTCTTCCATTATGCGCCATATCAGAACAGCACTTAGCCCTTCCCTGCGCCTCCTCGTTAGTATAGTGGCCAGTATCCCCGCCTGTCACGCGGGAGACCGGGGTTCTATTCCTCAACGGGGAGCTTAGTTTTTGTTTCTTTCTTCCATTATGCGCCATATCAGAACAGCACTTAGCCCTTCCCTGCGCCTCCTCGTTAGTATAGTGGCCAGTATCCCCGCCTGTCACGCGGGAGACCGGGGTTCGATTCCTCGACGGGGAGCTCAGTTTTTGTTTCTTTCTTCCATTATGCGCCATATCAGAACAGCACTTAGCCCTTCCCTGCGCCTCCTCGTTAGTATAGTGGCCAGTGGATTCTGCTTCCGGCCACGCCAGTGAACGGACGCCGGATGCAGGGCTCCTCAGGAGCGGCTTCAGCGGCCATGTCAGGCCGCGGTAACAGGACTGCTGAAATAGACAACACTTACCAGGTCGTTTTGCCTGCACTTCCAACAGGTCGGTTTGTTTTGAATACCGTTTTTTTGCACGCCGATATCAGGGCCCGCCCGTACCGGGTGGAAGATTTCCGGGACTCTTTAGCACAACACTCGCTAATCCCCGATGTTATCGCTATGGGGGCGTATCGGATGAGCCACGTCTGGGCCGTTACTCTCAAGGATACTGAAGCCGTCAACAAGATTGTCAGTGTAGGTGAGCTGTCTGTGAAAAACGGTCGCAGCTTGGTGATTGACCCGGCGAACCAGGACGTGCGACTCAAACTTCACTGGCTACTTCACAACGTGCAGATGAAGATGTTCGTGCTGCATTTGCGCCGTACGGAAAGGTGTCAGACGTTTCCCGGGAGCGCTGGCGTGTTAAAGGTATGCTGGAAAAGGGCTCTACAACTAGACTCGTCACGCTGAAGCTGAAAGCTGGCATGAAGCTCGACGACCTGCCGCATCAGCTGAATGTTAGCGGTGAGCTCGCGCTCGTCATTGTGCCAGGCAGACCCCCGTTGCGCCTACGCTGCCGGAGTACGGGTCACATCCGCAAAGAGTGCCGGGTTCCTCGCTGCGGAACCTGCCGACGGTTCGGGCATGAAGACAACCAGTGTGCACGAACCTACGCTACCATTGCCGGACCTGGGACCAGCGAAGACTCGTCCGAGTTAATTATGGACGAGGCGGATGCGGAGGAGGCTGCTGACATCAGAGGTCAGTCAACGAAACAGGACGCGCCTTCCATGACGGTTTTAACAAACGATAAGGTGACGGTCTCAAATGAAAAGAATGAACCTCGGCATGTCTTGAACGCTCCATCCCAGGACCATGAAACCGAGTCAAAGGAAGGGTCAGAAGACTTAACCAAATTTTCTGACGCTGAGGATCATCTCAGTACTGAGCCTTCCTGTACTGATGCCATGGAGGTTGGGCCGGAGACAGCAGCCTTAATTGCCGCGAAACGTCCGCATGAGGAAAGCGTCGAGGAGACTCAGCTGCCAGGCGGTGTTTGTGGTGAGCCGCCGCCGAAAACTTCTGGCATCCGAAGAGCCACGTTAAGACCGAAGCCGAACTTCTCGGCCGACACGCGGCAGGCGGGGAAACCGCCTCCGTAGTTTTTGTGGTGACCTGAACGATTTGTGGGTCGGCTGCCTACCGACCAGCGTCACGAACCTTCTACAACCAAGTGGTGCGTGTGTTAGCAAAAATGAAACAATGGGCTTGGACTTCGTTCGAAAGCATCCCGACATTCTGCTGGCAGGACATTACATGCATGCATACGCCGCTCTTTGTCAGAACCGGAGGCCACGCAACCATGAAGGTAGGCACCATGCCGGTACTGGCCTCTCTCTAGTACATGACTCTCAAGCTTAATTCGCCGTTACACGTAGCTACTTTGAATGTTAGAGGACTGGGAGCGAGAAGGCGACAATGCCAGCTCAGTCGCCTCCTTGTGGATAATGATATAGATATAGCAGCTGTGCAAGAGTCAAAGATTGAGAGCCAAGAAAGCACTGACCGTATGGTGGCTTCTTTTCAAACAAACTTTTATGTGTGTGTATGCCATTCTGTTGGTGTATCGGGTGGATGTCTTTTATTTATACGTAACACGCTGGGAGTAAGCGTAGAGTCCGTTTTTGCCTGTCCAAGTGGTCGGCTTTTGGTTACCGATTTTACCTACTCTAATTTATGCTGGCGTGTTGTGTGTGTGTATGCTCCCAATTCAGGGCGGGAGCGTGAATTGTTTTTTCAGTCTATTGAGTTGTGGTTGAAGGTCGACAAAATCTTGCTTGTACTTGGTGACTACAACTGTGTGTGCGCTGCTGTGGACCGAGCGGCCAAGTGTAAACCTCGAAGAGACAGAAGCTCCGTGCTGTTGAATGCACTTGTGCATGAGTATAGCCTTGAGGATGTTGGTAGTGTGTTCTCCACTGGAAACCAGCCAGAGTTCACGCACTTTCAGCGAGATAGCCATGCCAGATTGGACAGGGTGTATGCCTCGGTAGATCTTGTTTCCCTATGTACTGCATATGAGGTGAAACCTGTGTCTTTCAGCGATCATTGTCTCGTGAGTGCAGTGTTTGGTCGCAAAGGAAAGAAATCGCGCTTTAATTGGTACCTATGGAAACTGAATGCCGAACTTCTTGCCGATGAAGAGTTCCTTACTGAAGTTAAGACAGAGTTTGAAATCGTCTTGCTATGCGACCAGTAAGTTTTGCAGCGGAATGGGACAGCTTCAAAGAGTGGGTCAAATTTAAAGCAATAGAAAAGAGTAGTAAGCTGCGGTACAAAGAGAAAGAAAAAGAAAAAGAACTGAATGAACAACTTGCTCTTTTTTTGAGCATGGAAAGTACTGTGCCAGGGCATTTCGCCAGTAAAATACGAGAGCTTAAGAGTGAGCTGGAAACAATCGACAGCGAAAGATACACAGCGGCTGTCATACGTGCAAGGGCTGAAAAACTTTGGGCTGGAGAAGTGCCGACAAAACGAGCCCTAGCAGACGAGAAAAGATACGCCTGCCAGAAAGAAATAAGGAGTATAAGGTATGCCGGCTATATCACTGAAGATGCTAAAGATATTCAGCGTGCCGTAGCAGAGCACTTCGAAGAACTGCTTAGCGCTAAGCTTGAGACTGTAGGCGGCTTTCAAAAAGATTTTCTGAGACTGATGCCTGCACTGCATGACGAAAGTAAAGCGCGCCTAGAAACACCGATAACGTTGCAGGAGATAGAATCTGCAATAGATGACCTGACACCTGGGAAGGCCCCTGGGCCGGATGGTCTAAGCGCTGCCTTCTTTAAAACTTTTCAGCAGTATGCGGCTCAGTTTATGCTCGATGTAATCACTGAGGCTTATGAACGTAATACTGTTCCATTGTCTTACGCTACATCGCACATTGTGCTAATACCCAAGACAGATGATCCGGAAAAACGACTGTTGGTGGGGTCATATCGACCGATTAGCCTCACCAATGTTGACTACAAGGTGTATATGAAGGTTTTAGCAAAAAGACTGCAAAGCGCAATAAAAAAACTGGTTGGGTCTCATCAAACGTGCGGCATCAAGGGTCGATCCATTGCCACGAATATACATGTCGCAAGAACCGTACTAGAATGTGTTGATGCACTCGGTGGTCAGATAGCCATGATGCAGTTAGATTTGGCGAAAGCCTTTGACCGTGTTTCTCACGAAATTCTTTTTTTCCATTTTGGAGCATACTAACCTTGGAAAAGTCATAGTGGAGGGTGTTAAAATGGCTTACGCGAACTGCACGACCCGTATTATAGTAAATGGTGAACTGACTGACAGCATCGCAGTACGTTCATCGGTAAGGCAGGGCTGCCCACTCTCACCCCTGCTTTTTGCACTGTATTTAGAGCCACTTTACTTGGCTATCATTGATAGCGATCGCATTTTAGGGTTCAAGCTGCAATCAGCACACGTGAAAATGCTGGCATATGCTGATGACATAGCAGTGTTTTGTGCAACTAGAAAGAGCATCTGTGAAGTTACGGGTGTCGTCCAAACATTTTGTGATCAAACCGGATGTAAGATCAATTGGGAGAAAAGGTCTGGGTTTTGGCACGGTGATTGGGACGTGACACCTGATTTCTTCTGTAAGCTGCGATGGTCTGCTCTCCCAACGCGATATCTAGGCGTGCCTTTAGATTGTTATCGAGATGCCAACATGCACTGGATGGAGGAAACATCCAGAGCGAAAGAAAAAGCGGATGCGGGGCAAGGAAGGCAACTCTCAATGTTTTCGCGCGCTTCCATTTGCAATGTTTTTCTTATTTCAAGGCTGTGGTACCTCATGAATGTGTTGTGTGTCTCACGAACCTCAATTCAGAAAATGCACCGCGTTTTTGCTGTTTTTATTTGGGCATCCACATGGGAAAAAACCGCCCGGACGAACTTGTTTATTTCTGTTAAAAGGGGCGGGCTTGGCCTTGCCCATTTGTTCTTGCGACAAGTGGTTTCGCGATTTATATTCCTGCGTGATCAAAAAGATACCTTTCTAAGAACTGTGATGCAAGTGCGATTGCAGAGGCTGCTCCCTGAATGGATTGTGTCATGTGAAAGCATGCCTGGTACTGTGACTGGCTACCTGCGCGAGGTTGTTCGTGCAAGTTGCTGGAAGTGCGGTTTTCTTTTGATTACCTTTTCAATGTTCCCAGAAAAAAACTGTATAAAGATCTCATTGACGTGATGCTGCCGGTGCCTTTTTACAGGGAATTACACTGTGGAGGCCCAGGGCAGGATGTTTTGAAAAGAGTAAAGAAGATGCCCGTGAGGCCATCTGCTAAAACGTTCCTTTTCAAACTTCACTCTAATACGCTCCCTGTTAAAACCTGGCTGAATGAAAAAGGTATCTTCGTCCCATGGACAACAAATTGCCTGTTGTGCAAAAAACCGGAGACAATTGAACACGTCTTCTTACAGTGTTGGGATGCTGTTTTTCTGTGGGACGTCCTCCAAAGGACAATTAAAAAGGAACTTCCCCTAACTCCGTACGGAATCAGATTCCTACCAGTGCAGAACGATGATGCACCTTATGATTTAATTATGCTTCTTGGTCTCCATAGTTTGTGGAAAACACGAATGCAGGTGCGTCACGCAGATATAAATACACGATCTGCGCGTGAAAACTTCATTGAAAGTGCGGTGTATATACGCGAAACTTTCAGGATGCAGCAGGATCCACCACATTGGCAATGTCTATTTGATGAGTTGGTGAACCTGAAAAGATTTTAGACGCGTACGCGTTAGCTCAAGTGTAGTTGACGTGTTTTATCATGTGTATTTTTGTTTTCTGTTTCACGACAATAAAGAAAAAAAAAAGTATAGTGGCCAGTATCCCCGCCTGTCGCGCGGGAGACCGGGGTTCTATTCCTCGACGGGGAGCTTAGTTTTTGTTTCTTTCTTCCATTATGCGCCATATCAGAACAGCACTTAGCCCTTCCCTGCGCCTCCCCGTTAGTATAGTGGCCAGTATCCCCGCCTGTCACGCGGGAGACCGGGGTTCGATTCCTCGACGGGGAGCTTAGTTTTTGTTTCTTTCTTCCATTATGCGCCATATCAGAACAGCACTTAGCCCTTCCCTGCGCCTCCTCGTTAGTATAGTGGCCAGTATCCCCGCCTGTCACGCGGGAGACCGGGGTTCTATTCCTCGACGGGCAGCTTAGTTTTTGTTTCGTTCTTCCATTATGCGCCATATCAGAACAGCACTTAGCCCTTCCCTGCGCCTCCTCGTTAGTATAGTGGCCAGTATCCCCGCCTGTCACGCGGGAGACCGGCGTTCGATTCCTCGACGGGGAGCTTAGTTTTTGTTTCGTTCTTCTATTATGCGCCATATCAGAACAGCACTTAGCCCTTCCCTGCGCCTCCTCGTTAGTATAGTGGCCAGTATCCCCGCTTGTCACGCGGGAGACCGGTGTTCGATTCCTCGACGGGGAACTTAGCTTTTGTTTCTTTCTTCCATTATGCGCCATATCAGAACAGCACTTAGCCCTTCCCTTCGCCTCCTCGTTAGTATAGTGGCCAGTATCCCCGCCTGTCACGCGGGAGACCGGGGTTCGATTCCTCGACGGGGAGCTTAGTTTTTGTTTCTTTCTTCCATTATGCGCCATATCAGAACAGCACTTAGCCCTTCCCTGCGCCTCCGCGTTAGTATAGTGGCCAGTATCCCCGCTTGTCACGCGGGAGACCGGGGTTCGATTCCTCGACGGGGAGCTTAGCTTTTGTTTCTTTCTTCCATTATGCGCCATATCAGAACAGCACTTAGCCCTTCCCTTTGCCTCCTCGTTAGTATAGTGGCCAGTATCCCCGCCTGTCACGCGGGAGACCGGGGTTCTATTCCTCGACGGGGAGCTTAGTTTTTGTTTCTTTCTTCCATTATGCGCCATATCAGAACAGCACTTAGCACTTCCCTTTGCCTCCTCGTTAGTATAGTGGCCAGTATCCCCGCCTGTCACGCGGGAGACCGGGGTTGGATTCCTCGACGGGGAGCTTAGTTTTTGTTTCTTTCTTCCATTATGCGCCATATCAGAACAGCACTTAGCCCTTCCCTGCGCCTCCTCGTTAGTATAGTGGCCAGTATCCCCGCCTGTCACGCGGGAGACCGGGGTTCTATTCCTCGACGGGGAGCTTAGTTTTTGTTTCGTTCTTCCATTATGCGCCATATCAGAACAGCACTTAGCCCTTCCCTGCGCCTCCTCGTTAGTATAGTGGCCAGTATCCCGGCCGCGGTAACAGGCTTAACGCAATCGATGATAAGGAATATCAGCTCATTTTGCCGCATCTGCCCACCGGACGTGTTGTTTTCAACACAGTTTTTTTGCACGGAGACGTACGAGTGCGACCCTTCAGGGTTGAAGATTTCCGGGACGCCCTGGCCATGACTGGTACGCTCCCAGACGTGGTGGCCTTGGGGGCTTACCAAATAAACCATGTCTGGGTGGTGACTTTGAGCAGCACTGAAGCAACCAAGCGGCTGGCAGCCTTCAAGGAGCTCCAAGTGAAAGGTCGACGGTGCATCGTCATTGACCCGGAGGACCAACAGGTGAAGCTACGGCTCCACTGGATGTTGCATGGCGTGGCGGATGAGGACATCCGAACTGCTTTTGCGGCTTTCGGTGAGGTGACCGAAGTGACCCGTGAGCGGTGGCGAGTCCAGGGCGTGCACGAAAAGGGCTCCACAACGAGAGCCGTACTCCTGAAGTTGAAGCCCGGGATGAGGATAGAAGACCTGCCTCACCAGATAAGAGTAGCAGGGGAGTTGGCCCTTGTTGTTGTGCCTGGGCGGCCAATGCAGTGCCTGCGCTGCCGCGGGACCGGTCATGTGCGCCGGGAATGTAAAATTCCGCAGTGTTCGACATGGAAGCGTTTTGGCCACTCCGAGGAAGATTGCGTACGAACGTATGCAGTGGCCACTGCACCGACAGCGAGGGCGGACATGACGGAGCACCAAATGGATGTCGCAGAGACAGAAGAGGCCGCAAAGGGGGTCGGAGAAGCTGAAAAGCTAACAGCAACGACAGGCATGTTAGTGCCCCCGGGGGGCGGTGACGAGATACTCAGTAGGCCAGACAAAGAAGTCACGCTACCGAACAACGGACCGTCAGAGGAAGAAAGTGTGAGCGATGCCGAGAGCTCAAAAACTGAACTTCCGGAGTCTGCGGGCCGACAGGAAACCCTTGAAAAGAGCAGCGGCCGAGCGACCAACGTCCAAGGCCCTGCGAAGCGTGCCCACGACGAGAGCACAAGTGAGACAAGCCAGGCAGAGGCAGCTAGCAGCGACGAGCCACCGATAAAAACGCCAATAGGTAGGAGGGCGACCTTCAAACCAAGACCGAATGTCTCGGCGGACAGGAGAGCTGCCGAAAAGCCGCCCCTGTCACAAGGTCTGCCAGTCCAACCTCATGGCTCTGGCGCCAACGAAAGCGTCTAGCGCCATGCTAGACGTGTGAGGTAAGCACCATGCTCTTGGCCTCTTTTCACTCTAAGAAAATGGCTTATGAACTGTCACTAAAGATTGCAACCCTTAACGTGAGAGGTCTAGCAGCGAAAAGGAAGCAGAGCCAAGTCCTGCGCCTTTTAAATGAAAATGACATCGATATACTTGGAGTTCAAGAGACAAAAGTCGAGGGTGAACAAGAGACCGAGAGCATGGTGCAACGTTTCACGTCGCGGTTTTACGCAGTTGTCAGCCATGCAGTCGGTACTTCTGCTGGATGCGTCCTGTTTGTGAAGAAGTTGCCGGGTCTTGTAGTGCAGTCGCATGCTTCTTTTCCGTCGGGTCGGGGCGTGGTCCTTGATTTTAGTTTTTGCTCGGCTGAGTGGCGGGCTGTTTGTATATATGCACCTACGATAGTTGATGAGAGGGCTGCTTTGTTTGATTTTGTTGAAGAGTATTTAAACACGGATAAGCAACTTGTCTTACTGGGAGATTTCAATTGTCTACTGAGGTCCGGTGACAAAACTAGCCTTCGTACATTTAGGGATCGTAGCACAGAGGTACTTTCGCACTTGATTGACGAGTTTGCACTGGAAGACGTTGCAGAGTGTCTCACGAGCGAGCGACGGGTTCAGTATACGCATTTTCAGGGTGCTAGCCACGCCCGCCTTGACAGAATTTATGTGGCCGCAGAACTGGCTCCAAAATGCCAGGATTATCATGTTTTGGCGGTAACGTACTCAGATCACTGCATGGTTCAGTGTACAATTGGACCAAGAAAGGGAAGTAGCGGTTTTAAATGGGAATTGTGGAAGTTAAATAATAAACTGCTGAATGACGAGCAGTTCACCAGACTAGTAGAAGAAGAAATTGGTAATATTTGTCGGGAGGACACCCACGAACTGGGTCAAGAATGGGAACTGTGTAAGCAACAAATTAAAATCAAAGCTATAGAAAAGGCCAGCTGCATACGGTTTCAAGAAAAACAAAATGAAATGCATTTAAGATCTTTGCTAGATAAATTGTTAGCCCTGGAGTGTAACACGCCAGGGTTATACATGGACGACGTTAGAAAAATAAAACAAAGACTTCAACTGAATGACGAAGACCGTTATCGCGGAGCACTGGTACGTGCGAGAGCGGAAAAATTGGCCATGGATGAGACGCCGAAAAAAAGATCGTTGGGAATAGAAAAAGCAAATGCAAGGCGAAATCACGTGGCAGAGGTAGATTGGGCAGGACGCACAGAAACCGATAACGAAGGAATCGCGAAGGCTTTCCGGGAGTATTATGAAGAGCTATTTTCGTCCCGAGAGGTTAATTTGGACCGTTTTAAAGAATCCTTTCTTGACGCGATGCCAAAAATTGATGACGAACAAAAAGAAAGACTGGAGCGGCCAATAAGCGAAAAAGAAGTGCAGCAGGCAATAAAAAATTTAACCCCTGGGAAATCACCCGGGCCTGATGGCCTGAGTGCGGCTTTTTATAAAGCGTTCAAGCAACAGCTATCTCCTTTGTTGTGTGCCTTATTTAATGAAGCGTATGAGCTGAAGGCACTGCCTGCGTCTTTCTGATCGTCACACACAGTACTTATTCCGAAAACTGACCAACCAGATAAGCTTAGGCAGTTGTCGTCTTACAGGCCCATTGCTCTGACAAACATTGATTACAAGACTTATATGAAGGTGCTTGCTGGCAGACTACAAACGGTTATATGCGAACTAGTGGGCCCTCACCAAACGTGCGGTATCAAAGGGCGATCCATCTTTCAGAACATTCACAAAGCGAGAAGTGCGCTCGAATGCTGCGATGCAACTCATGCGTGTGTTGCTTTACTGCAGTTGGACTTGGAGAAAGCTTTTGATTGTGTGGCGCATACTATTCTGTTCAGTATATTAGACCATGTTAATGTCGGCTCTGTTATTCGAGAGGGAGTGGCCTTGGCGTACCGTAACTGCACTACGAGATTAATTGTCAATAAGTCACTGGGGGCCCCCATCAACGTACGACGTTCGGTGCGCCAAGGTTGCCCCCTCAGCCCTATTTTGTTCGGCATTTATATTGAAACATTGTGTTTAAGCATCCTACAAAACAATGACATTGATGGTTTTCGACTGCAGGAGTCAGAAGTCAAATTGCTGGCTTACGCAGACGACGTTGCGGTTTTTTGTGTGAATAAGGAGAGTATAAAGAGGACAGTGGATGTGGTAATTAATAGAAATTAATGCAGTCGCTGCAAGGTGTAATTCCGTGATTAGTCTTAGAGAACGCATGATCCAAAAGCCACATATTTATGGTAACAAATTCCCGCACTGGTGAACACAATGACGACGTCTAAATGAAGCTTTATTGGCCCTTAATTGTATTCTCAAGCAAGTTTTGAATATTGTAGGACACCGCTATGAAGGCATTGAAGGAAATAGTGCAATATTCGGACGTGCAGAAATTTTTATTATTCTTTGTATAAATTGCATAGCTAAGGCTGTAATAATATCTGTAAATGTTGATTTGCAACAGTAGCGGGAAAGTAACAGGAAAAGCAGCTGGTCCCGATAGGGAAGGATTACAGACGAGGATTCCTCCGCAACCTCAGTACAGGGCGCCTGGAAATCTGTGGTTCTACTCATCAACATGGGAGGCTTCAATACATAAATAAAATCAATTTTTATAGCATCATTAAAGGAACTTTTCGTGCATTTCCTATTCCAGATAAATTCCTCACTGCCACGCACCAGTGCATTCTTGGACGCATAAACCTAAACTGACTCCTTCCTCCTGCGTGATCTCTTCTCTACCATATAAGGTGCTCGCTCCCCTGTATGTCCAAACTGCACTCAACCTTAGGATAACATAGAACACTGTATTTTCTCCCACCCGGTTGAAAACCCCTCAATTTTCGTGCTCTTCTCCCTTAACGCGGCGGGCTTGGCTGGCCTCGGATCAGTTTACGACAAGTTTGCTTTATTGACAATCATTTAGGACATTTTCCACACTTGTTGCTGTTGTTCTCCTCTAATGTGATGGCACATACCCACACAGGGGGATTGGCCAAGAATTGGGGTGCAGAGATACTAGATTTTGAGATGTATAACTACATCGGAAAAATAAAAAAAATCAATGCTAGGGAATAGAAAAGGAAATGTAAATATGATAAACCAAAATATATAAGAGTAAATACTAACGCACGCAGTAGGAGAATAGTAAGATTTATATGTACAGATTAAAACTTCAAAGCATATTAGCCAGGTAGACGTTTTGTTTCTTCATCCTCATCCTCTTCTATTCTTCGCACTAGAGACCCTCAGGTTTTAGTGTTAGCATCCCCACTATCGCTGCAACCCTTCATAATTAGATTTCAATTGAAAATGTATTAAGTTTTGTAGTTGAACTTCACAATTAGAGAAAATGTCTTTTGCTAACTAGCCTGTTGAAATATTTTCTTGTTCTGAATTTTTTGACGTACAGGTCATGAGTCCATGCAACATTGTTGCTAAGAAGTGAGCCTCCCAAGTAATGAAAGCATTCGCTACAAAATGAGGTACAACAGAATTGAACCGGTAACCTCTCGATTAAGAACCTGGCGCTATACCTCACAAAAGGGAGATGAGCATTTGTGCGATAGCCTCATACGTAGAGTACAAAGCAAATACACTTTACCTTACAGCCGCACTAAGAAAAAACTCGGATCCCTTATTGCCGCTACTAACTTTCACTGCAGCTTTGCTTTACTAGTTAGCGAGTATTTTCTGCCCTGTTCTAATGCAAAAGCGTAAAGCGTCCTATTTAGTCCAGAGCCCCCGTCGCAGTTGGCCTAATGTCAAGGAACTCTGGACTGGCTGCGAGCGTCATGACGTCACACGTGACGTAGCGGAAGGAGAAATTAAGGAAACCTTATACTGAGATGTAAGATGGCAAAATAATTTAGCGAACTGAACAAATAGTGATTATATAAGAACTCTATTTTGAAGCGGTATTCAGAGAACTGGGAACGCTGCATGAACCCATTATTGCTATCCCATCATATGCCCTAAAGCAGAATTAACGTTTTGCGACTAATATTTCCTGCTTGGGTAAAAGGTCACAGTAGTTCCTAATTGAAGGAGCAGTTTTCAGAGAAAAGTTACGGGGTATTATGTATAAATGAGTTCTTCCAAGCACTAGGGCTCCATATTAGAGAAATAGATTTTTTTTTATTGCTAATATTACTAATCTCAGAAGTTCAATGAACTTCATAGCGGTAGATAAAGACTGTTTACTTTTTGGTTGTGCTGATGCAAACGCACTATATAATGTTTCAGCACGTTGAAACTCGTGTCACATTTCCGATGTCCATTCAATTGGTCTGCTTTGCATCTAGCTGCGGCCAATGTAACATGGTTGTCCCCAATTCCTAATGCTAGCTAAGCAAACTGTTTTAAACTTTCATGACTATTCACTGGTAGCATAAACGATGGGTGTAAATCAATGTATAAGAATATAAACTAATGATTATTTCGCAACAGATAAGTAACGCTTCACTTTTCCATTCTGTTCTTCTTGAGGACGTCCCACTTGCTTCCGTACCAGAAAACTAACACAACGGAGTGCTTATAACCTTTAGACTAACATAAAAAATCTCACCTGAATATCAATTTTAATGGTAATTTTGCGCTACAAACTTGCGGCACAATTTAGTCACCATAAGTTCATTGTCTTTAGATTCTACTTTCATATAACCTGCTCGCACTCAAATTGTACAGAGAATCCTTAATGAATCCATGACAATCATACATTTATACACTATACGTTATTCGAAAGTACTGAAAGCCATATTAACTCAATACATCGAGTATGTTCTTTTTCTACCCTTCAATGAAAAGAAACCTACCTCGTTATTTCTTATTGTGAAAATTTGTTACATTTATTGGCTGATACATTCTGTAACTTTTCCAGCACTCGCTATTTGAATGCTGATTATTCTCACAATATTCAATCTGCAGGTTGGCAAGTCAACGTCTAGTGATGTGTTCTTCTCATACGTACATGCAATATATTGCAATCATGCACATTGCAAAAGCAATTGGTTGCTTCAGAAATAGTTATAGTCTCAGATATGAGCAAAAGTAGCCTGCTATTCTGTTCTCAGTAGCGCCAAGCGTTTCATTCCAAATTGGATAAACAAGATAGGACCATACAAACCGCTCGAACAATCACTCTTGGTGTCCAGTTGTCATAAGTAGCAGTTTTTTATGGGAAGGTTATGGGTAGTGTTTGAACCCTGTGACAGGCTTCATATATTTTCTATAGCATCGCACCTCATTCTCAAGTTCTGCCGAGTCCGCTTTTCTGATTGTTCTCCTTAATTATTTTCTTTCAACCACTATCCTTTGTAAAGCCGCCCTTGCTGAATTTACTAGAATCGGGAAATATAACTACTTTGCTTCCTTAATTTGAGCTGCTCTTTTTTGATAAAAATTGGAAACCTCAATCTATTTGCAAGACAAGTCACAGCTCCGATACTGCTGTTAATTAAAAGATGACAGTGGGAAAGGTATATTAACTGTAGCTCTCGACGGACTCTATACTCCGTAAAGGAAGAAACAAAAGGAGGCAGAGTTTGGGAGGCAACAACGTACATCTCATACCAGTGACAACTTTATCTCAGCACGGATGCCAACGACATCTAAGACTAACGCGAAATTTAACCTTGCCTTATCCCTTGCACAAGGCGCCACTTTCTGTGCAGTGTTAAAAATTATGAGATCCTCTTATTTAAAAACAAATCATTAATACCGAGCACTAAAACATCTGTTTGAACTATCTACAAGCAAAGCATGAGAACAAGAATGGTTTCATTTCATGGACGCTTGAATTAGATTGAGGTTTATTCGGCCTGAAATCCGGAATTTAAAAAGCAAAAGCAAAGCGCGAAACGGGATGCATATATATCCCACTCCAAACATATAGGTTGAAGCTCGATACCAGCGTTTTATCAGGAAACTTTATCAGTACAATGTTTACGTGCGTCTTAGCATTACCCCAAAACCAACACAATATCCGCACATCCTCCCAATGAAAGCTGGCAGTTTTTTGTTACTCATTGTCAAAACGCACCGTTTGGCTTTCTTTGACAGGCTTAGCCTGCTCTGTGGAAAGTCCGGATAAGCTATATTAGAGCAAGATTTTCTGCGAATTCAATGGTTTGGCAATTCTCAGTAATATAATCTTTGCAGTATAACATTATATTCTAGGGCTAATTAACAACTGAAAACCCAAGGAATCTTAACACAACATGGTCAAGATGCACTGTCTCAAACCTGAGAAGAAAGGGGTAAACACAATCGTAGTAATTACGGAATCACTTTCGCATCCCTAAAGAATAATAAGGGCTGCAATATGTGTATCATGCTTGCATCGGCGGGGGTGAGTTGGTTGGTATGCGCTCGCACGTAGTTCCAAATGGATTTTCAGATAGGTATTTTATGTTGTTTTTACCTCGCAGTACGATTGCCTTCAGAATACGTGCTATGTGCGATCGCACTGTTGTGAGCAAGATGTTTACTTGTACTTCACTCTTTATGCCTGTGTCATCGAATCGAGTCTTGCCATGAGAGAGCAACTCATATTTGGGAAAAGCTGCCTTTGAAAATGAAAATTCAACCAAACTGGCTCAGGCGAAAAAAAAAAAAAAATAGGACTAATGGTTTGCGTTCTTGAGAATGCAGTTACACGTGTAAAACTCGGTTAACAAAGGCTGTGAAAAAGGGTTATCTAACGTATCGAATCAACAAAATGAAGGACTACAAAGCGTTTAGGTGCCACACTGCGATAAAGACAATAAACACGGCAGGCTGTACGATCTAATGAATCAAATATATTTCCTTCCTGTCGCGAATGCACAGGTAACCAGGTAAAGGTCACCAACCTAACGTCATCTGCGTTATGCTACCAGGTGAAGTAATTACAACCAGAGGACAACCGCGATGCCGCTTGTTCACGGCAGATAGGTCATCCTTGCAGTTAACAAGAGCAGGCGACTTTAACGGTTCCGATTTGGCTGTCAGCATATACGTTATGCGGATTCGAAAACCTCGTTACGTTTGTGCAAAAATAGTTCCCCTCAGGCAGAAGAGTTGTGGTTTACTTTTTGATGACAGCAGTGTGGCACTTCAAGAGATACAAATGCAAGATAATTGCTTAATATTGTAATAAATGTGGGCACTTTCCAGATACTCGCCCGTAACTACGTTTCGACCGTTTTTTTTTGACTGAATATTGTAACATACATGGCCTGCATCGCTGGACGTTGAAAGAGATATAAACGGCGGAACATACATACATACATACATACATACATACATACATACATACATACATACATACATACATACATACATACATACATACATACATACATACATACATACATACATACATACATACATACATACATACATACATACATACATACATACATACATACATACATACATACATGCATACATGCATACATGCATACATGCATACATGCATACATGCATACATGCATACATACATACATACATACATACATACATGCACACACACACACACACACACATACACCTTTGACGTCACCATAATTGACTGATTTAAATAACTATGGTAGTATATTTGATACAATCAAATGTGGCTGCAAGCCATTCACTAATAACACCATTTTCGCCTTTATTTTTTATTTTTTGCCTTTAATTATTTCCCTAGTTAACATATTGGCCTAATTAGATTTTCGCACACATTACATAACCCTTTAGCAATTGACACCACTCATTAACCTCTACGACTTATCAATTACTCACTGCTGCTGCGGACACGATTTTGTAAATTGTGCGCTAATCCCTTCCTATGCCCTTTTCCGGCTCTACTTCCGATTGTGTGACGTCACATCATCTATATCACATTAACTCACTTCTTGTTTATTCATTTAGTCTGGTAATTTCAAATTGCGCGCCGATCCCTTCATAGGCCCGTTTTGGCTCTACTTTCGGTTGCGTGACGTCACATCCTTGACGTCACCTTAATTTTCTGATTTCATTAACCATTTTAATATTTAATACATTCAAATGTGGCACCAAGCCATTGGCTAATAAGACCATTTTCGCCTTTCCTTTTTCATTTTTTTGCCTCTAAAAATGACCTAATTAACTTATTGGCTTAGTTATTTTTCGCACACATTACGTCACCCTCTATCGATCGATACCACTCAATAATATCGACGACTTTTTAATTACAACTGCTGCGGACACGCTTTTGTGTATTTTGCCACTAAATAATAATCTAATTAGTGTATTGACATAATTATTATTTCGGACACAACATTTCGTCATCCTCTATCGATTGACACAACTCATTAACCTCTACCACTTCAAAATTACCCCCAACTGCTGTGGACAACGTTTACAGTTTCTGCCTGTAATTAATTACCAAATTACCTTAATTTCCTAATTATCCTTTCTGGAGAAACATGCGTCAGCGCCTATCGATTGACAACATTCATTGACCTCTACCACTTCTCAATTACTTGCAACTGCTGCGGACACGATTTTGAGGAGACGGCTAGCGGACAAGGTTTGCGGACAGAAATATGTGAACATAGCGAAGTAACGCTTTCGTGTTAATTACTACCTCTTCTCTCCACGAAGCGGTGCTTCCGAGTGCACGTATAACAGATGAGGTTGTGTTGCAGCTTTCAAGGAATATCGTCATGCGAACTGCAAAGTCGATTGTAGACCATTCTTGGTATCAATCTTGCAGAATCATTTGCCGACGTCTCTCGCAAAACCGTATTGACCAATAGGCTGTCCATTAACCCCGACTGCAAAAGTCCGAACTACATAAGGCCGCACGACACAACCGCTGAAATCAATATAGGTGACTCCTCCCCTTCGCTCCACCCTTTTGTGGTGTGTGGCAAAGGGTCTCAAGGACTGGTCCCATCGCCGCTCCTTTCCAATCTCCCTGCTTCCAGTTCCGGCTCTCGATCGTGACACACATCGCTAACGCGTCAATATTTTGCCGGCGCCTTTACACAGTGACTGCCGACTGGTAGAGGTGTCCAAGTAATGGACGCGCTTCACACTACAGTGAATGTCCGTTAAACCTACGTCACTGGTGTTAGGCTAGCATGGTCTACTCGGAATTTCGAACCACTTGTCATCGCAGGCTACCCCGCTAAATGTTTATTTATTCGATAGATGAACTACGGAGGCCCGCATGATTCTGGGTCTCGGTATGCCCATAAAAAGTAACACTAGAACGGAGACCAAGAAGCAGTTAAACGAAAGAAAGTAGGACTAGCAGCATCACCAGTGCGAGAGCATTTGCATGATCGAAGAGAAGTTACCAGCAGCGTCCTCGTCTGCTTGACTGTTCTGCTTAAATAAGATACTACCGATGCGAGAAAACGAGCAGTGCACTTTTGTCACATCAGAAGAACATGGAGCAGAAGATGTTCCACTATCAAATGTTTTCTATGCATGCGCAGTCCCGTCCGTTTCGTAGCTTGGTGGTTTATAGGACCCTGTCAACCGTCGATGGTCCTGCCATGCTTCTCAAATTTTTGAGGGTCATACGTCCCAGAAATATTTATTGGAACTTAGATGTCATTTGTAAGAGCAGAAAGCATACCGTAAACGCTATATTCCATAGTGTTTGTGGGGTTGACTGTTGTGATAAAAATGATTTCGCGTCATTTTCTCAAAGCACAAAGCTTTAGGAAGTGCAAATATCGCATTTTAGCAATAGCACCTGGGCTGCTGGTTGCAGAAAGATGACGCGAGTGGGTCATTTCTGGGAGCAATCGGATCGTAATAGAGAAAGAAAGCTTTCTGAAACGCCCTGTTCATGGAATTCCAACAAACAGACTACTACTATCTAGTTATTCATTTTCAATTAAACTTTTATTGCCACCAATGCTCGACTGGCAGATTCTTTTCACTCACATAGTTTTTTGCACACGGAGACTAAGGGGCTTGCAATAAAATTCACAACTGTTTTCAGCTTTGTCAATGGTTGCACTGTTCAAAATACTGTGTTATTTTAGTGCACTTCCCTTAAAGTGCTTCCGAACGGCATCAAAAATATATATTTAAAATGAAAATAGAATTAGAGACAGCAAATGTTTGAATACTTTCCAGTGTCTTCTGCTAATAGCGGTTTCTCACAGTTTACAAAATTCCTGATAAAATGAAGGCAAGCATTCTGCCTCAGGGCACGTTATTGCCGTTCTGTTCTGGTTATGTCCACAGATCAAAAGCACCTGCAATGCAAAGAAAATATATTGAAAAGAAATTCCACCGAAAATATAAGCATGACGTTAGTAATGAATTCTTAGCGGGAAATCAGAAAAATGAGTGTGATGTTCGTTTTCATTCCGATATTGAATAAATTGCAGCTCTTTTGTCCGCCCGAGGCACCGGAGGTGGCTCAGCTACAAAGCCAGTAGCAGGCCGTGCATTTTTTTTTTCATTCTTCCTTCAGTCGCAACAACAATAATGTACCTTATGGTAGAGAGAGAGAGGGAAACAACTTTTATTGCCAAAAAAATGTGATCATTAAGGCACGTCTGCCTGGCTTGTAATGCGAAGAAAATATACTTTAAAAATTCAAACGTCAGCTTAAGCACGTAGTAATGAATGGACACAAGACATCAGAAAAATGACAGTGTCATGTCCGTTTTCATTTCGATCATGAGTAAATTGCAGCACTTTACAAAACCTACTTCTTCAGTTTATGTGTATACCTACATACCGATGCCTGCTTTACAATTTATTTTAGTTCGTGAATTTCCACGCCGTATGCCAGGAATGACCACAGGACTCATCATTTTCACACTCTAAAATAGGACAAAGGCAACGTGACATTCAAAGACGTCGTTAATGACTTAAATTACTCAGAAAACGCACACAGGCTGACTAACACCTATGCCACTGCTCAGTATGAGCTAAAAAACGGGAGCAGCAGCATCTTTTAAAGCTGTAATGAATAGCAACTATTTTCTCACTAAGTAGAGCATTTTAAAAACAGATCCCTCCCAAATACGGTGTCGCCTTTGATGGGGAAAGTCGTATTCAGAAAGATGCAAATAATGTTGGCAAGAATTCTAAAATTCCGTAAAGGCTGAGTTGCACTAACTTTCTATGGCTATGCGCCTGGAGTGTAACAGTTTCAGCTGCAGATTTCGCTTCATTAGTGAGCTGCCATGTCAAATGGCGTAGGTGGAACCCTTCCTACACTTGTTTATAACCTGCGGAATCGCCTTCCATGGTCGCTGGGAGCTCGACACACTCGGCTACTGAACCCGAGTGTCCGATTTCGAAATTGAACAGTTTTAATCCACTGTGATAAATTTTAGTACGAATATACTCTAACGAGTCAGCCGTAGACTCCGCCGCACACTTCCTTTCAGTCTTTTGGCTGGCGAATGTAAAAGGCCCGTCGCGGAGACTGGCGCTTTGGAGCCTCTGTACCGGACTTGATTATTGAATTACCCATGCAAGGCCACGGGGTTATCAACTCATGAAACAGCTTAACGAATATGAAAGAGAGCACTAGCGTTGAAGGGGGGGGGGGGATTTTGCTAGGCTCTAACTGGCTGGATTAGTGCATTCGCACAAAAAGAACTTCTATGAAATTAAATCTCACGCTCTGATTCGGCATATAGATGCAATATAGACCACGAAAGGGTGCAGAACACGCGGTCTCAGAAAATAAATTGTCATAGGTCTGCCTCGTGATCTACTAGCACTTTATCAGTCGCCTTTCTAGAGTGGCATATTTACGCGGCGGAATTACATAACTTAGCTAGTATAGTTTATATACATAATTCCTTTTTCCCCACGCTCGCGTCTCGCAAACATTCGCAGCTAATAGAACACTAGATTCACATTCCTAAATGTTAACGCTTCAGTTTAAAGTAAGCTTGTAGAAAACGTAAACGTAATTTAGTTTTGGCCGGGAAAGCATGGTCCAACCACGAAACGTCTTGAAACGGTAATAGCGAGAAAAATCCATTTCTGGTCACTAATTATTCGAAGTAACAAATAATAAAATGAAACATGCCATTCATGCCCGTTGTTCAACAGGTTGTAACGAGATATTTACTTAATTATGTGGAAATGTTTAAATTAGAGCAACTTTGCTCCTTTCTGCTCTTGTAATTTGAACAGTAATTTTGATGCAAAAGTCAATCATTTCGCCATTTCTTCCTGATCAGTCTATGTTTGGATCTCACTGTTAAGGGTCGCCACCTCAACACAAGGAAAAGACAGGAGACTCCAAAGTCGTGGTGCACTGAAAAGAGAAGTCATGGAGGTTTGGTCGTCCGCGACGGCATCAACAGAAGGAATAGAAACCAGTAGCGTCACAAGAGAACACTTCCACAGTTGAGCTACAAGTGTTTACTACTATCTGAATCTCTCTATTGCTTCACATTGTACATGTCGAAGAACTGGTAACAAGTTTTTACTGGTGTCTAAAAACCGTGGGTAATAGTTTTGAGCTAAAACGCGGATATGTATGTTCAATACCGATTTAAAAGCAAACTGAGAAATAGGCAAACATGACACTGTCAAATGATACTTGTGTTCAGCGACTGGCTCCCAGACGAGTGACTTGATCTGCAGTAACGGCAGCATCTCCGTTCATTAAAAACGACGCATTTAAAAGATGAAAAGCTTACGATTAGTTACCCACCAATATTTCGAATGTCAAATTCTTCAACCTAAAGCTGTGCGGGAATACATGGAGTACAGATGTAGGGCTGAGCCGCTGGATGGAACGTGGAGTCAGTATTTTAGCGAATACTTTTCAGGTTTTAGCAATGCTCTCATGCACTAGTACTCGCCCAGACAGCGGCTGTTCAGAAAGTAGGGAACGGCAGCATATCACTCCAGAACAAGGCGCAAGTTTTGACAATTTCCAAGCTCATTTATTTTGAAAATAAAAATGTGAAGAATTTTTTTTACCTTTTAGCGGTGCACTTCTTCATGTCAGTTGGAGTTGGGAATAATCGAGAGAAACTGGTTTGCGTAACACAACAAATTCTCTGTATTTTATTATGCAGATGCTTGAATGCGTAGGCAGCAACATACATAAATTGTGTTTGGAAGTTTCTTAGAAACGTAACAGGCTGAAGTTCATTAATGATGATTCTTTAGAATTCTACTGTCAGTTATAGTGAAAATGTTTCAATTCAGTGACGAAAGCCATATGATTCTGTGATTTGCCTGGAAAACCCACATTGCTCGTTTAGGATTTGGATTACAGAACGTTGTTAAAATAAGTCGCGCAGCATTCTCTGCATATTTGTCACATAACAGTCGTGCGAGGGCAATAAGCCTATGCAATGTAGTACGTACAGCCTTCCGCATTTTTAGTCATAAAATTGCGTCAGCTTTAACTGCCTTGCGCTGTTTCGTGCGACATAGGGAAGGAGAAAGAAATTCGAAATGACGGCATGCCCTAATTCCTATCGCTGGACTGAGCACCATCTATTATTTATTGAATAATAAAATCTAATTCCTGCTCAAATCTGCTGCATAAATTAAAGCACTACGAAGCTGCGGGTAATTATTTTTATCTGTCGCACAGAGGGCAGGTGATACCGAAAGAGAACATATATAGAATATATAGGCATTCAGGCGTTAATTTCAAAAATTAAAAGCAGAGGACTTTTGCAGTTGGTTTACTGTTGTGTTCTAATGAATTGATTAGATATTCGCGCCAGTCGAATCGCAGCCGTAAAGCTACACGTAGAAACCAAACGTTTTTCAGCGAAAGTTCTCGGATGAAGAAACACTTGCTCTGTTGTGTAGTCAGAAATCAAACTCGCCACCATGGCTATACCCGGTGCAGGTGCTCTATTCAATAAGCCAGAGAGGAATACTTGAATGGAAGGGCGAGTAACGATTTACACATAAAATGACAGTTCATCCAATATTTAGGGAAATACACCAAGGTGGATGAAATTTCGAATAAGGTAGTAACTGCTTAACAGTAATCAAACAAACGCCCTTAAAATACTAACCACATTCACGAAGTGGGGCCTATTGTAGGCTGGGTAGATTACGCGTTTGGAAACACAGGAACGGCAAACATAGAGGAGATAGAGTAGATAGAGCATGAAAAATCCTCTCTGCCAGCCCTTGCATAAAACGTGGATCACGGGGATTAGTTTGGACGAAGGAGAAAAGCCAGGCAGAAAGTGCTGCTACAGTGGCATGATTAGTGCGTATGTTTATTACCTTAGATTTTCGCTCTGGTTTGCATGGACGCCACGTCACACGTCACACGGCACTAGACACCACTTGATGCTATGGAAATTTCTGAAGGAAGTACAAGATATAGACTATGCTTTCTCTGTAAGCAGCGGCGGTCTTTGCTCTATAGTGAGATGCGCACCCCGATCGTAGTAGAGATGTCATTTTGAGCGCTTTTTTTAAGAGCCCTTTCCGTTCCTCTTTTATTTATTGTTCTTTGTCTGACCGAGGCCTTCAGTAAGTAACTATTCGAGAATTAGCTAGGAAATTACACCTCAGGTCCTTTTTCTCCCGTTCTTTCTACCAGTGCTTCTATGGACGAACTCTACATGTAGTAAGTAATTGCTAGGACATAAAAACATTACCTTTCGCATTAGATTTCAATAGGGGTGAATGTTTGTGGCAACCCAGCGGGTTTTAAAAGAGCTAACCTCTCGCCTTCTGCCATCAAAAATCTTACTTTTCGCATTAGATTTCAGTAGAGGTGAATGTTTGTGGCAACCCAGCGGGTTTTAAAAGAGCTAACCTCTCGCATTCTGCCAGTCCATCATTGTCTGTATAGAGAAAAAGTAGAGGAACTTACCCCTAAAGTCAAAGTAAAATGGATAGAAAAATAGCAGGGTGTGAGGTAGCAAACCCGACTATGGCGTGCGAAATCTTTTCTGCGTCGATCAGTCTCTATCGAGGCGGTGATATGGAATGTAAAGCGTGAGAGGGTGTTCCATATTTAAAAAGCGAGATGACGGCCTTTGTCGATATAGCCAAGAGGCTATAGCATACACGCATTCCGTGAAAAATTTCAGGTTTTGAATCCGCTTCTCAACAGCCGGTATTTTCTACATGAGCTCGGCTTAGGCTTCACGCAAGGTTCGTATTTGGGTTTTAGTGTCAAGTAGTACTTCGTCACGTAAATTATATGACTTGTCACAGAAGTGAAACGTTAATAAAATTGTTTGGAAATCAAAATGTACACATATGAATACAAAAATAAGCTTTATACTGTCACGTAGGGGGGACGAGGTCGACGACACAAATGAAGGGTCAATGATTGTACTAAAGAAACTGTTTATTTGGGCTGACTTGCACCCGCAAAAGAACTAAGCAACTCGGCGGCGGCGATAGAAACAAACGTGCTCGTCGATCGTCGAACAAAGAATGCCCGTCACACTCGGCGACGCTCAATTTAAATGCTGCACAGAACAATCTAGATAACGTCGCAAACAGCTACCAGCACGGGCTGGAACATTGTGGAAAGACACCCAAGTGGCCGGAACTTTCGAGACAGATCTCGGTGCATCTTGCGCTACAACAAAACTGATAAAGGTGTGACTCGCGACATCGAGCATTAACAAACAAAGATTACGGAACTGATACGCGGTCCAGAATCAGAGTGATAAGCCTGTATGCCAGCGGCTGTTAAAAAAACAACAAATACTGTTTTGAAGGTTTCGCGGCATTACTCCCCCCTTAAAAAAACATCGCCTCGATGTTCCAAAACAAAGAAACTTAAACATAAACACTTCAAAGTTTAAACACCACAGATGCTTTAACGCACGTAATATGGCTTCAGTCGTACAACGTACAATTTCTGGGCGTGCGCGTCACCGTTGTGATGCTGGCGTTCCGTCGGGAATGACTTCATAGTCCAGTGGTCCGACGCGGCGAAGGATTTTGTATGGCCCAAAGTATCGACGCAACAACTTTTCACTTAATCCACGACGGCGAATTGGTGTCCAAACCCACACTTGGTCTCCTGGATTGTACTCTGCGTGGCGTCGTCGTAAATTGTATCGTCGGCTGTCGGTGCGCTGTTGGTCTTTAATATGCAGCCGTGCGAGTCGTCGAGCTTCCTCTGCACGCTGCAGGTAGGCGGCGACGTCAAGGTTGTCCTCGTTGGATACGTGCGGCAGCATTGCGTCGAGCGTCGTCGTGGGCTCCCTGCCGTACACAAGCTTAAACGGGGTCGCTCTAGTCGTCTCCTGGACTGCCGTGTTATACGCGAAGATCACGTACGGCAAGATGGTGTCCTAGGTCTTGTGTTCAGCGTCGACGTACATAGCGATCATGTCCGCGATCGTTTTGTTCAGGCGCTCCGTAAGGCCATTGGTCTGGGGATGGTACGCAGTTGTTCGTCGATGGCTTGTGTGACTGTATTCCAGGATGGCTTGCGTCAACTCTGCCGTAAACGCCGTTCCCCTGTACGTGATGAGCACTTCTGGGGCGCCATGTCGCAAGAGAATTTGTTCGACAAAAAATTTGGCGACTTCTGCCGCGGTACCATTTGGTAGTGCTCTTGCTTCGGCGTAACGGGTAAGGTAGTCAGTGGCCACGATGATCCACTTGTTACCCATAGACGAAGATGGAAAGGGGCCGAGGAGATCCATCCCAATTTGTTGAAAGGGCAGGATTGGGGGCGGAATCGGGTTTAGTAGCCCTGCTGGTCTGATCGGCGGTGTCTTGCGTCGTTGGCACTCACGACACGTCTTCACGTAGTGGGAAACTTCGGCAGGCAGTCGCGGCCAGTAATACTTCTCCTGGATTCGACGCAACGTGCGCGCAAATCCGAGGTGGCCTGCTGTGGGCTCGTCGTGCAACGCCTGCAGAATTTCTTGCCGAAGGGTTTTAGGCACTACGAGAAGCTGCGCGGTCTTGTTGGGTGCAAAGTTCTTCTTCACGAGGAGGCAATTGCTTAACGTGAAGGATGATAAATGTCGCCTGAACACACCAGGAGGGGAAGCGGTCTTTCCTTCCAAGTAATTGGCTGGCGCTTTCAGCTCAGGGTCTGATCGCTGTTGTTCTGCGAAACTGCTGGCGCTTACCGGTCCCAAAAAGGCGTCATCGTCATCGTCCTTCGGGGGAGACTCGACGGGAGCGCAGGATAAGCAGTCTGCGTCGGAATGCTTCCTGCCCGACTTATAGACTACAGTCATGTCAAATTCTTGAAGTCGTAGGCTCCATCTGGCAAGGCGGCCGGAAGGATCTTTCAAATTAGCCAGCCAGCAGAGCGCGTGATGGTCGCTAAACACCTTGAATGGTCGGCCGTATAGGTATTGGCGAAACTTAGAAGTAGCCCAGATGATCGCAAGGCACTCCTTCTCGGTCGTCGAGTAATTGACTTCGGCTTTTGTGAGAGACCTGCTAGCGTAGGCGATTACTTTTTCCTGTCTGGCAGTCTTCTGGACGAGAATGGCTCCTAGGCCTACACTGCTCGCGTCGGTGTGAATTCCGGTCTCGGCGTTTTCATCAAAGTGGCCAAGTACACGAGAGCATTGCAGGTGGCGCTTAAGTTCGTCGAAGGCTTCTCCTTGCGGCGCTTCCCATTTAAAAGGTACGTCAGCCTTTGTAAGCTGCGTCAACGGTTCGGCGATCCGCGAAAAGTTTCTGACAAATCGTCGATAATAAGCGCACAGCCCAAGGAATCGGCGCACAGCTTTCTTGTCGGCAGGCGGTGGGAATTGTGCGATTGCAGCTGTTTTCTCCGGGTCTGGGCGAATACCGTCCTTGCTAACGATGTGACCTAGGAATCGGAGTTCTTCGTAGGCGAAGTGACACTTCTCTGCTTTTAGCGTTAGCCCCGATGACTTGATGGCTTCCAGCACTGTCTGTAGTCGTTTTAGGTGGTCTTCAAAGTTTGACGAGAAGACAACAACGTCCTCCAAATATACCAAACAAATTTGCCACTTCAAGCCTGCCAGGACTGTGTCCATTACTTGTTGAAACGTGGCTGGTGCGGAGCAGAGGCCAAATGGCATCACCTTAAAATCATAAAGGCCGTCCGGTGTGATGAATGCGGTCTTCTCGCGATCTTCTTCGTCGACCTCAATTTGCCAATATCCGCTCTTCAGGTCCATCGATGAGAAGTACCTTGCATTGCAGAGCCGGTCGAGAGTGTCGTCGATGCGGGAAGCGGGTAGACATCCTTCTTCGTTATGCTATTCAAGCGGCGGTAATCAACGCAGAAGCGAAGTGTGCTGTCTTTCTTCTTGACCAAAACGACTGGTGCCGCCCAGGGGCTGTTCGATGGCTGGATTACGTCATCACGCAGCATTTCCTCAACTTGATCGCGAATGGCCTGGCGTTCTCGCGGCGATACACGATAAGGGCTTTGTCGCAGAGGTCGGGCGTGTTCGTCCGTTATTATGCGATGCTTGGCCAGTGGTGTTTGTCGTACCTTCGATGACGATGAGAAGCACTCCCCGTAGCTTCGAAGCAGACTGAGAATCTGGTCTTTCCTGTTGTGGGTCAATGCCGGGTTGATGTCAAATGTGGGCTGACGGAATAGGTCCGGTGCGTCTTCCAGGGTTTGGTCGTGGAGGGAGAATACATCTTTGAGGTCCGCTAATTCGTCGAGAAAGGCGATCGTCGTGCCCTTGTTGAGATGCCGGTATTCTTCGGTGAAGTTTGTTACCAGAACCTGAGCTTGACCTCTCCGGAATTTCGTGATGCCTCTTGCGATGCCGACACCTCGTTCTAAGAGCAATTGGATATTTCCTTCGACGATGCCTTCAGCGGTTTCGATGTCGGCGCTACCTACGCAGACTGCGATACTTGATCGGGGCGGGACGTTCAATTCTTCGTCGAGGACGTTTAGAGGGATGTGTTGCATCGACGTCGTCGTAGCAGAAATGGCTTTGTCTGCAGAGAGCTTGATGAGCTTGGATCGCAGGTCGATGATAGCCCTATGTTCATTTAGGAAGTCCATGCCTAAAATCACGTCGCGGGAGCACTGCTGCAAGACCACAAAGCTGGTGGGGTAAGTACGCCCATTTACGGTTATTCTTGCAGTGCATCGTCCCGATGGAGTAATCAGGTTGCCACCTGCTGTGCGAATCAGCGGGCCATCCCAAGCGGTGGTAACTTTTCTTAGCTGAAAGGCTAACGGTCCACTAATGACTGAATAGTCAGCTCCGGTGTCTACTAGGGCAGTGACTCTGCGACCGTCGACATCAACTTCGAGGTCATTTGTTCGCGTCCTCGCATTGCACGTGGGCCTTAGTGTCCGATCTCGGCTCCGTCGTTTCTTCAGGTCGTGGCCGGGGCATACCGTTGTTACTTCGCTGGGCGGCGGTGTCTGCTTGCACACTGGTCGTGTTGTCGTCGATGTCGTCGTGTGGAGCGGCGATGAAATGGTTGCGTCGTCGTTAGTGGTCGCCGGCGGCGGAGGATCTTCGTCTTTTCGCCGTTGAGCAACCTCACCTCCAAAGGTTGCTGCCTTTAGATTCCCCTACGGGGGCTTCGGGACCTTCCGCGCACACTACCATCATAGTTACGTCCTGGCGACGCAAAGCGGGCCCTGTACGGCGATGGAGACCTGAATCGACGGCTTGGTGGCGCAATCGCACTGCTACGCAGATAGTTGTCGATTTCTTGCGGTCGTTCACCTGGGCGTGGTCGTGGAGCGTCGACTGCAAATCCGCGGAGACCGATTCGTCGGTACGGGCAGTGCCGCAGAATGTGGCCGGCCTCACCGCAGTGGAAGCCTAATGGCCGGTTGTTCGCTGTCCTCCATGCGTCGCACTTCCTGGGGCTTGTTGGTCGTTGGTAGGCTTGGCGGGCGGGAGCCAAGGGGCGGTTTTCAGGAACAGGCCGGTAGCGGCGAGGGCTCGGAAAGTCATCACGTCGGGGCGGAGGGCGACGTAATGCACCAGCGTAGTTCATCGCTGTTGCCTCTTGCGCTGGAAAAGTCGCAGCCGTCGCTTCAGGAACGCCCAGCGCCTGCTGGACTTCTTCACGGACGACGTCCGCGAGCGTCGCCACCTGGGGTTGTTGCGATGATGGCTGCATTCGGCGGAGCTCCTCTCGCACGATCTCCCGGATGAGGTCACGAAGGTTCTCTCCACTTGTAGATGTGCTGGGGTAGTGGCTTGAGTAGTCTGGCTGAAGTGGCGTATCCGGGTGTACAACGTCTTCTCGATGGCAGACGCTTCCGTTTCAAATTCCGACACTGTTTTTAGCGGATTTCGGACAAGATTTCCAAAAAGCGATTCTTTGACGCCTCGCATTAAAAGTTTGACTCTCTCACTTTCAGTCATGTTAGGGTCGGCGCGGCGAAAGAGGCGCTTCATCTCCTCAACGTACGCCAGGGCAGACTCTTTAGGAAGTTGCAGTCTTGACTGAAGGAAGGCCTGGGCTCTTTCCTTTTGGACGATGCTTGAAAAGGCAGTCAGAAAAGCTTCCTTGAAAGTCTCCCAATCCTTCATAGTTGCCTCATGATTTTCGAACCAAACTCGGGCATGTCCTTGAAGAACAAAGTAGACTTGCCTAAGTTTCGCGGCGTCATTCCAGCCGTTGAAATCTGCCACACGGTCGAAAAGGTCCATCCAATCTCCTGCATCTTCATCCGGTAGTCCATGGAAGCAGGGGGGCACCCGGGGTTGGACGAAAATAACCGGTGCTGTAGGCTGGGCCATTGTCAGCGTCGATGCCTTCCGAGATCGACTGGGGTCAAGCAGCAGACCGTTTTCGGGTTGTAGGCCTTGAAGTCGGCGGCTGGCTCGGTGACCTGTAGGCCGGTCTTCCAGGGCTACAGGAACACGGCTTGGGTCTTCGCTTGAAGGATCAAAGGCAGCACCTCCACCAGATGTCACGTAGTGGCGACGAGGTCGACGACACAATTGAAGGGTCGATGATTGCACTAAAGAAACTGTTTATTTGGGCTGACTTGCACCCGCAAAAGAACTAAGCAACTCGGCGGCGTCGATAGAAACAAACGTGCTCGTCGATCGTCGAACAAAGAATGCCCGTCACACTCGGCAACGCTCAATTTAAGGGCTGCACAGAACAATCTAGATAACGTCGCAAACAGCTACCAGCACGGGCTGGAACATTGTGGAAAGACACCCAAGTGGCCGGAACCTTCGAGACAGATCTCGGTGCATCTTGCGCTACAACAAAACTAATAAAGGTGTGACTCGCGACATCGAGCATTAACAAACAAAGATTACGGAACTGATACGCGGTTCAGAATCAGAGTGATAAGCCTGTATGCCGGCGGCTGTTAGAAAAACAACAAATACTGTTTTGAAGGTTTCGCGCCAATACTTAGGTACAAAATATTTACAGTATTTTAGCCACGGATAAGTGCTAACTAGCAGTGATCTTGCTATAATGCATATAAAAAAAACATGTATATAACACATAGGCAGGTATGCTTAACTCCAACGGCCGCTGCATCGTCGATGCAACCCAGCTTAGGGGCCTCGCGGTGCTAGGAATGTGGCAGTATTTCCCCCGCGAACTGTAAGCATTCATTACCTCGGCTAGAATCATATGTGCAAAAGAAAAAGGCAGAACAATAATTACGCAAACACTGCACAGAGAATCATTACACGGTCTAGGCTAGATGGCAAACAAAAATATGAAGCAAACACAGCTTCGGCGAGGCTGTCACGCGAAAATTAAGGCTTCAGCCTCATTACGTGCACGACTTCGGGCCGCTCACGCCGATGACCCACGGTCACAGTTCCGTCAGGAACAACGTCGTAGTTTACACATCCAAAGTGGCGGAATACTTTCTACAACCCAAAATACCAATGCAGGTGCTTTTCACACAGGCCCTTGCTTCGCACAGGTGTACATTCCGACAACTGGTCACCCGGCTCAAAGATTACAGCCCTGTGGCGAAGGTTGTATATTGGGCCTCGGCAGCTTGTCGATCCTTGACGTGCAAGCGGGCTAGCTGACATGCTCGATCCATATGCTACTCAAACTGGCCAGTGTCGGAAGTGATCACATCGTCACAGCATGGTAGCATGGTGTTTAAAACCATGGGAACCTCCCTACTATCTCGGGGATAAATCGGGTTGTTTCCTGCTTCGCGGTATTGGAAGCGAAGGTGATGTTAGGCAGGATTTCGTCCCACGTCTTGTGTTCAACGTCTCCAAACATTCAGATCATGTCCGCCAAGGTTTTGTTTGGCCGATTTCGCAGGCCATTTGTTTGTGGGTAGTATGCTGTGATTCTTTGATGTGCAGTATGGCTCAGTGTCAGAATATCCCGCTGTAGTTTAGCGGTGAATACCTTTCTCTGGTTAATGATGATCGCCGACGGGGCACCATGTCGAAGAATGACGTCGTGAGTAAGGAACTGAGCCACTTCGGCGGCAGTACCTTGCGCAAGGGCCTTCTCGTTGACTCGGGTCAAGAAGTCCGTGGCAACTGATCCACTTGTGATCGGTCGACGACACAGAAAAGGATCTAAAGGAGGTCATGACCACTTTGTCGAATGGTATTTGTGGGAGCTCGTCGACTGAAGCATGCCGGGAGGTTGAAGCGCAGTTTTCTTGCGCCGCTGGCTTTACCGGCAAGTTTGTGCGTAATGCTTAACGTTGATTACTTTCGTCTAGCACCTTGTTTCTGTTTTCGCCATTGGAAGGACTGCCTTTGTATTCTCTGTGTTACTCTTGCCAATGAGTGCTGGGCCTCTCATTAATCTCCATTTTCCTTTCTGCTTCATTCAACTAACAATCCACCCAAAACAATTTTATCAAAACTGTGCCTTTGTTTTACAAGCAAAGCTTTTTGCCTTCCTCTTTGTAGGCAGCCTGTGATCTTCAGTTGAAGCCGCAATTTTTGCACTGGCAAATACCAGAAAATTTAGCTAAGCTGGCCAGACGTGGAGAATGGAGCTAGAACGTTGCACCTCGTTCCGTTTTCGGTTCTGGGTTATAGCTTCAAGGAGTGATTTCAGCTGAGCGCAGCTATAGAAGACCTAATGATAGCGTAACATAAAATTTCAGGTCTACATATCCATCTGACAGCAATGCGATAACATTGTGTTTTGATTCACTACGCACGAATAGATAGTGATGAACTCATGCACTCAAGCGAGAGCAGCAGTTAAACACGTGGGGTCAACTGATGCAGCGATGTTCTGTTGTCCAGTGGCCTGCGAAGCGCAGCTAGTTTCGCCAATTTGTTATAGGAGCCCAGTCTAGGCACCATTGCGGCAGTAATTTTATATTTTTAGAGCGCCGCTCTTTGCCGTCCTTTGAGCGGTTGAACCGCGTCGCAGTTTTTTACGTTACCGGTGTAGCCGAGAGTACGTTGGAGCCAATGAGGATTTCTCAGAAGAAGATCCACGAGCTCTACGCCGAGAGCTCGGTCCGCTTCGTCCTCTTGTGAGAAATTCTCTTTGACTCGTGATAAAACTAAGTAGTGCCTGTAGCAGCACGTACACATAAACTAGCATCTCATATGTTTTGTCTGGGTGTATCTCAAGAATACCAAAATAGCTTTGGCTGAATTTTGCATCAGCGAGTACCGTACACGACCCTAGATGTCTTTATCAAGGTCAGAGCTCTTTTCATCCGCGCCGGCTGCTCTCCACTCTAAGAGCGGCCCAGTGCGTGGTTATCAAACTCATACACAGCCAGCGTTTAGAATGCCGTTGCGTGAAACAGCATTCTAAATGATGAAAGGAGTACTCTGGTGCTTGTCTAGGAGCTCCCGACTACCCCAGTTTGGTGGCGCAAGTCGCCTGACGTTTCATTAGAGCTGTAGCTTGAAAACATGCTTCCTCTTTATACTAAAGATACCGAATGTATCGCGTAACACATCCACACTCGAAGCAATCAAAGGATCTCTTCATAAGACAGCAAGAATGATCAGGCCTATCGCTAATCGAAAGAGAGAAATGAGAGGGCATGGTATGTTCCAAATAATAGATGCGTTTGTACCAAGCAGAATGACGAACGTACTGCGCTATTTCATCTTTCTTAAGCCCTAAGTCAAGATGGTTGATTCTATGATCAGGCCAGCTTACATGGCAGCTCCACGCCTACCTCACTCACAGCCAGCGATAATCTCTTGCGCTCGGAGTGCGCAACACGTTTGAAGAAATGAAAGGAGTCCAACGGACAATGCGGACTCACAGGCATAGAAACTATACCCATAGAAAGAACTATCCTGCTTAGTTTGGGCATCGAAAACAAACCAATAATTGTACTCCCCAATCAAACGTACGAAAACGGGTTTTGGTCAAGCCACCACCGAAAGACATGAATCCACACACACAAGGGCGGAGGGAAGCAAGAGCCAAGAGCTTGGATAGAAGTATGGAAATCTCTAAGGCGTTTCATGTGTAGACTCTGCCAGTAATCAAGATGCCCAGCATCCGTGCAATATTTGCAGGTTCGCACAGCCCAAAACAGGAAGACCTGCAAGACTGTGTCGGAAACTCTCAAAACTTGCTACTGCCTTGAGACGGAAGAAGCTGCCATCACAGAGCCTGTAGTTACTCTTCAGCCGCCGTCCTTTCCAGCGATTGTAAGCACGTAGTATGCAACTATGTCAAAGAAAGGATCTGTAGCGTCGCTCGGAACACACTTTTCAACCTTGAGTCCACTGAACAACTAAGAGAAATCAGTACCAGTACATACGGGGGAACCAATAAAATGTGGCAGCCTATCCATACGCTCGAGTAAACCTCGGCTGAGGTAAACACGTTGCATTGCGCCTGGAGCATTTCAGATAGCGCCTCACCTCATACTACGAATTGACCACTCACTACATACTGAGGAGAAGAAAAAATGCACCATTCCACAGCTCACAACCTAAAGAGCAACCGATGGTGTGGCGAAAACCTCAAACCAATCTCTTAACTCACATATTGTTTAAAATTCTTTCATTCAGAACTTCGTCCGAGCTTCCGCTTCTGCGGAAAATTATCACGATAAACAATTTAACTTTGGGATGTTAGGATACTTGATCCCTCTTTTGAAATGTGTAATGAACTAAAAGCCATCGACGACTCAGACATCCAATACCCGTGCCATATTGTACGGGCTTCTGTGACCCATAATCTTCATGGTCTCGGGGGAATTTGTTGGCCACCTTCGCTACCCTCACCTCTCAGTTCCAAAATTAAGTTGCACTTCGCTTCCATTGGCTAGGCTGTCCTCTACGGCTATAAAATCAAGACGGAAAACTGCAGTTCACGTTAGAATTTGCAAAACCTTGGTCTCATAATTATTCTTCCCTGTATCGAAGTAGGTCCCGGCAACTCCTAGACGCTTTCTTAAAATACTGTGCCTCGGTCTTGAAGTATTTGACCTACTTTTCGGTTCAAGAAACGAAGAAGACTTGATCTCCTATTCTCACTCTCATTGCCTTGTTTAAAATGTCCCTGCGAGGAACGTTGGAGTCGCAATAAACGTGACCTACTTAGACTTACCCGGATCTAGTTAACGCTCCGGAACGATGGTAATTAAGGCAGTGGCCTAAATGCGTCCATTATTGTTGGTCGGGGCTTCTTCTTTTAGTGGAGTGAAGCCGTTCTTCCTGTGTTCTGTTGGGATTGGTACTGGTTGTATATTTTACTGAGAATGTTTATAAATTCATGTTTGGTAGGATTAGAGTTCCATATTTCTATTTTGAAGAAATGTCTCTGTGCGCTTAATATAATTAAGGCTTTCTTGCAATCTCAGAGGACGCTATGGCTGCCGCTACGACTTCACAGTTTCTGTTCGCCTTCGTGATGAGGAAGAACAAAAGAAAAAGTTTGTGACCATGCACAGATGGGCGACGCCTACTTTCGCTTACCTGCACACAATAGTCTCGGGAACACAAAACTTTGTAATCTTTCCTAAGTTTTATTCGATAGCATTCTTAGGCTTACGTAAAATAACGTTTTGGACATACTGAAGCTCACCAGGAGAACGTCTGTATGTAATGTGAAATCTAGCAACATTAGCTTTAATTTAGTCATGTAGTCGCTGCATACGAAACAAGTGCCGGGTGCATTATTTGTGAAGAAAATCGCGGGCTCAGCACTTCCATGCAGCGGCCTCCTGTTTGTACACAAATATCACTATGAAAGACATATCCAAAACAGAAATCATAAATAGGGACATAAACATGGATTTGGGTCAGGTTATCAGACCAGTTTTTTCTGTGTCGTTGTGAGATGCTACGTGCTTTGCATGAATGGAGGTGTTTTAATGACAAGCTCTACGAGCAGTGGTACAAGGACAAAAGTTGACTTTCAAACTATATCAATATTCTTCGTAGGGCAAGCAAGTACGCAATGCACTTAAAAATACCTCCGAATAACCGACAATAAATGTGTTGGTAAGAATTATATTAGGCGATGAAAAATAAGAAGCGGGGGATTCATGTCTCAGCAAATCGTCATTATATTTATTGGTGAGAAAGCTGCCACACCTTAGCTTAAGCCCCCAAACTAGAACCTGGTCTGTAAAGAGGATTTTTTTTTTGTTCGTATTTATCACTGTACAGATTTTCTTAGTGTCTATCACTTGACCGCTGGTATTTATTGTGTACAGCAATAAAAAGTAATCAATAAACTGTTTACGTACTTACGTGTGCTTTAATATATTTTCTTCCTTACATTTAGTTTGCTGTCGTTTTTGCCTAATATGAAACCACATTGGGGCGGAGAAATTTTAATACGCGTAGGCAGCCCTTGTACATCTGCGTAGAACTTATCGCTGATGCACGTTATTCGATGCCGCGTACATAACGCTTGAGGTTTACCTACAATAAAGCGAAGCATTATAAAAATATGGGACATTTGTGAACCCTTGTTATAGCCTGGGAAAAGATTCAGCGTATTTAAAGGGCGATCGATGAATCCCTTTATGAGCTCCAAACTTTTTGGTTTCTTCGATGAAGTGTACTTTTTACTTATCTAAGAAATGTAATTTTTCTTATTAGCAGCTCTGTGAAGTTCAAAAGCTCAAACTTCACTCCATTTACATAAAAAATAATTTACGTCTACGTTCTAAACGCTTTATAGAAAGATTGAACGGAAGACTTAAGCGCCATCCTTAGATTATGAAGCAATAGATTAATGGTACCTGCCCGCAGTTCCGAGAATGAAACTGCGTTCACATACTGGCACTTTCAACTCAATTCACCACTAATTCCTTAAGTGGCGCAACTGTTCACAAGCATATAATCTCAGCGTACAAATTTGTTTGGTTTCATTTATATGGCTTAACGTCCCAAACGAACTCGTGCAGTGAGGGGCAAAGTGTGGAGAGTTCCTGACTTCCTGACCGCCTTAAGTTTTTTTAACGGCCACTGACATCACACTACTAGGGGAACCTTGCCTTTCCCTCACCATCGTGAAGCACCCTATGCGGAAGATTTCGAGCCCGGCAGCTTGGGCTCAATACTCGAGCGCCTGATCAGACAGCTACTGGGACTGGCCCACTTGATGTAAAAGACCATCTGACACATAGATAAGCCACGCTTAGTCAAGCTGTACGAGTGGAAGCGGGTCCTAGTCGGGATACATGGTTCCAGGAGGGTTCAATTACCGTCATCTTCTCATGTGAAAGGAGCTGCTCGAATTAGCATTTCTGCCAACGCGACGGTGTTATTCTATTCTGGCAACTTCACACAACGCAATGACCAATCATTGCTATTTCCTGTCCGCTAGCTGTCACTCACTGTCTGCCAGAAGCAAGTCAATGCTTTTTCGCTCACCATACTGATGCCTATTTCCTCGAAAGCGATGCATTGTCCTTTATCGCGTTTATATTGTATTCGCTTCTGAATTCTCGAGCTTCAAATTATTTGTGTCCCTTTACTCATCTTATGTGTATAAGCAACACTTATGCCATTTGGTAAAACGCAATGCAGTTTCCCCCTACTGAAAAACGAAAAGTCCTACGGGACAATACCCTCACACAATCTCATCTAATCACATAGACTCTCATACGGTGCACGTCATTATCATAAAATATCTTCCATGATTTCTGTTAATGTACAAGAAACTATACTATACTTGTACTATGAAACTTGTATGTGATTTCTTACGTGAATTGAGTGAGACTGTGTGAGAAAATGGGAGGTTATTGCCTCATACAACTTTTTCATGTAAATGGAGTCCCTGTATAATATCCGTCATTTTTTAAAACATTACTGTGATGAAAATCCCCAGTGAAGTTAGAATGAAATTATTTCAATTGCCCCTCATATTAGACTTTCAATAGCAAGAATTATGTATAAATACAGGCTCGAATTCTCGGCATAACAAACGTTTTGTAAATTTGGAATATTGCCCTAAATGCTTTGCTCATATATTCCATTGTCACCTTTTTAATGACGTACTACACAATGTAAAGACCCAATAAACAATTACACATTTCTTATAAACATGAAGCACGCGTTTAAAAAAAATGTTAAATAGACCTTTGTTTTATGAACTAGTGAAATAAAACAGAAAAAGCCTGCTCCTAGTGAAAAACTTTCTACTGCGAGACAGAAGAGCAAACTTCATGTTAACACTTATGATACGCTTTAAAAACAAAAATGAATTAAGTTCATCTTTATCGAGCTGAAACATGGCACAATAATTGAAAAAAAAAAAGGTTTAAAGGGAAAGTTTTTGGTTAAATCTGAAGGAACGATGCCGAAGCTCTAACTTCAAGAATCGTTGAAGATTGTGGAGCAGAATCATCCTACTGTGACACCGTCTGCCGCTGTAGGCTTACCCGTTGTTTCCATCTTCGTACTCCTCAATACTCTTCGTCAAATACACCGACTGCCTCATGCTGTAGCGAAGAGTATAGCCGCGGCAGAATATGCTCAGCTAAACCGCGCTGCCAATGCGAAGCAAGTTAGATTCCGTTCTGCTTCCGGCGTGGAATCTGCGGTGGAGCAGCCTGTGAGTTCGCCTGTGGGGCCAGGGCTCTGATTGTTTCACGTCGCCTGTGACGTCAGGTTCACTCGCACCTCCGATTGGCTTCACTGTGCCGTAGCTCTTCAATTACCCTTCCTCTCTGTGTTTGCGCTCGAACAGGTCACAGGCTAAATTCACTTCATTCATCGCATTTTGCGAGAAGAAAATGTACTGAAAACATGCTTCCTTGCGATACAGAAGAAAACTGCGCTTACATTGTATTTAATAGCTTTGCAGCACGAACGTACAATGTTTCATTAGAATCGTAACCATACCTACTTTTAAACAAACCCCGCCGGGGTGGCGCAGTGGTTACGGCGCTCGACTACTGTTCCCAAGGATGCGGGATCGAATCCCGGCCTGGGCGGCCGCTTTTCGATGGCGGCGAAAAGCAAGGCACCCGTGTGCTGTGCGATGTCAGCGCACGTTAAACAACCCCAGGTGGTCGAAATTACCGGAGTCCTCCACTACGGCGTCTCTCATAGTCTGAGTCGCTTTGGGACGTTAAACCTCACAAACCAACCAACCAACTTTTAAACAAGTTGATAAATTCATCTGGCTTTTCCATAATTTCACTTTTGTTTTCTAACTTCAGCGGAGTGAAATGCTATCGACGCTTGTATCAGAAGCCACACATCACATACATTTGGAGGAGGGAGTGGGTTTTTATCCGTTATTCTGAAGCGTTCTGCATGGATCACACTCGTGTCAATTATCGGAGCACAGACGTCATCTCTTTTCAGATTATTTTGTCTCGTTCTTTGCAACCGGATGCACCAATCCTAATCTGATCTTTCCCACTCCTAGCCGAACCGAGAGCGTCTGTGTGCGACCTCTTATTCATGCGCAGCCCCACGCAGCTGTTAAGGGCTAAAATGCAGCCCCATAGAACTGATTGGAGCTCTGCGACAGCAGTTCAGTCGGCTTCGCTGGCAAGTAAATAAAATCCGTAATGGTTCAGAGGGCATGATGTTTACCTCTGACGGCAGTAGTCCGAGGGATTGCAATGTTTACATAAATTTAAATTATGAGGTTTTAGCATATCCGAGGCGTAACGATAATACACAATATAGCAAATAAATGAATTAGGCCTTAATATAAAGATTAGCAGGTGTGATTCGGAGCCTCCGATACATGGATCGGTAGTTATAGACATGGTATACAAAGGCTACTAAAGTGAGTTCATTCGACACTGGATAAAGGAACACATTGTGATGGAGTGGGCGATATCACGTTGTTTGTGCATCGTAACGATTGAATTACAATAGTTAATTATAAAATCTGCCAATTAGCACAACGGGCAAGATGTTTCGAAAAGGACCAACACGTGTCAGTGAAGTGGCGACCGGGAGAATTTAACGCAATCGTGTTATACTCTTGTGCTTAACTTGTGTCGCCGAAGTGTTTTTTCTTCTTCATAAGTTTCAGGAAGGGGGTAGAAATACGCATATGGAGCTCTCTCTCTCCCTCTTCCTCTCTAAAAACACAGAAAGACAAATACGTTTGCTGCGAGCGGCAGAGTTGCGATGCTACTGTGCTGGAAGGCGACGCACAGAAAGGCGGCTGGGAACAGGATGCATTGTTGAACTTCTTAGCGGGCGCTTTCGATACCCTGATATTAACGTTCACTATATCATATATGTACGAGCGTACCCTGCTCCTACGGAGGTGTAACAAGAGGGACTATAATTATTTCTTAACATCTTGCCACTGCCAGTGAAGCGAGAAGCATCCTTGATGTGATGGCGCAAAAGTCGCCAGCGCTTTCTTTGGAAATGCAGCTAAGCATTGTTATAATGTTTTTAAAAGTTGGCTGATTTTCCAGACTTGATAAAACGTTTTTTGTTGCCTCATGCAAATTTTTGGCACTATACGTAACCATTAGGCATGTATTGGCGTTTAGCAGAGGGTATATAGAGATTGCCTATTATTAAAAAAATGGTGTTGAAGCAGAAACATTGATATCTATCTTGTTCCATAGTTTACATGGTTATCTTTGAGGTGTATAACAAAGTGGAGCCTGATGGAGAATAACTGCGATTTAAAATATTTGTTTGAAAGCGCCGTAGATGTCAGAAAGAAGAAAAACTAGAAAAACAAAGCGCGTCATCAACTTGGCAACTCTTTATGCGGCCACTGTGTTTTGCGTGGCGACAACAAATGCTTTTGGGTATAGGAAGTCCTTAATGAAGGTTTTTAGTTTTTCTGGGTGCCAATGGGGCTACTTTCTTCCACGAGCCACCTTGAGAAGCTTTACAGCTTACGGTGGCAACTTGACTACCACCGCTAACAGCTTAACAAAAGTAAGAGTTGCTTCCGGCGTTCCTATTAACGATGTGTTGGCGAAAATGAAGGCGACTTTGAATTTCTGGTCTACTTGCCGAAAACGCCAAAAATCTCCACCGTTGAAGCAAGTGGTGCAGTAGCTCTAGGGATTGCGTATTTTCACCTAACCTTTTCTGCTTGTGAATTTTACGCTGCACTTTGTAAAGCAGTTGAACCGACCCTAGAGGCTGCGTGTGTACCGACAAAGTCTCCGAGAGCTAAGTGCTCCAGGGGAGAACGTGACATGTTAAGACCAACGCTCTCATCGTTGCAAGCTTGGTGAACCGGATGTTTGTTTACCTTAGCGGCTCTCAACTGAATAATCCAGTTACCAACGGCTGCTTTAGCGGAAGTGAATTTTACCGCTGCCAGTGTTTGTTTCTTCAACGAACCACTGGTCCGTGGCGTCCAAGGCTTGTTTTCACGCCTGCGCCTCAGATCGAATGCAGGCTTAGTAATCATGTTTCAGCAGCACGCCCTTTTAAAAGCTTTCCATCCCTCTCTGTTCATTCCTCGCGAGTGGCTTTCGGCGAAACAAAAATATGCAGCTTGGCGCTGATCCAATTTCAAGGTTGTAGAATCACTGCGAAATGCACAAAGATTTAATTTACTCGATGGACACATGGAGGCGCCTGTAGCCACGGCGATATTGCCTTTCAATACTTTCGATATCTGAAGCCCTATGCTACGAAAATGTGGGCCCCGTTTGTGTCACGAAAATCTACTATTGGTTTGGAAGTTCGTGGCGTCGCACAACCAATATTGTGAAATGGCCCCGAAGAAACGAATCTAAAAATAAATCTCCTCGAGTGGGAGTTCCAAATGCTGCCACTTGACCCATGAGCAGGAAGCAAAACCTCTCAACAACTTTCGTTACGTATGATTATTCAGGGGCTGCATTTGACCAGCTCGTACAGCCGAATAACATTACCGCCCATTACATTGTAGCAACACATAGTTGAAAGTGAAGCCAATGTATGTAGAATCTGATGTGCACTACTAAGTAGACCTCATACGTATTCCTCCTATTAATTCTGTTATTTAGGGTTACTAAATAGAAACACTGCATAGTGCTACTTTTGTCACTTTGTTACAAGTATTTAGCAGCAATGCGTAATATGTATCCAGAAATGGTGTGGAATCAGTCCTTACAAGAAATTAAGCGCCCTTACGTTTTTCAGCGTTCTGTACGTCTGCTTCCCGATGCCGCCAGCATCCCTCTGTGATTCGTCGGGCATGTAAAGAGTCCTTACTTCTAGTACATATCGTGCTAACTTAATTACTTGATCTGCAAAGGCAGTAGTTGCCATTTAGTGAGTTTTTCTTTTATTATGCAGATAATGTACAATATATACTCAAAAGCTGTTTGGACCCGTATGCAGAGGGCAAGTGCTTTATTGATACTGAATAGAACAGAGTTTTAGCCGTGCTCGAGCACGGCCATTTTTGTGCCAACTGGCGCGCCACCTCGCGGGCGTTTCCTTGGAGACGGCGTTGATGGGAATCTCTGCGGCCGGGCCTGCACGGTAGGTACGATTAGCTCGCCTTCGGGCGCTAGAAAATATCGGCAGTTATATTTTAATCGCCCGGTTATGCAGGAAGAGCCTGATTGCATTGTCGTAGAGTTGAAATCGACGCGTTCTTTATGGGATTTTGTTTTACGTTCACGCTTATTTTTCTGGGCACTCAGTACGCAACCACGCTAAAATGCTTCTGTTTCGGTGCCCTACAGCCGAAAAAAAAAAACACATTTTTAAACAACTGCAAGCATTACTGGTATGTGCACGACCATATATAATGCTGGCCAGTTCAAACATACAATAAAACATACAATGACAAAATTTGCGCGGAGCCAATAGGTAACCAAAACCCGCTATTATTTGGCGTTGCTCGTCTGATGAGTCTTCAGGAAACGTAAGCTAGTTGTCATGTTGTTCTGCTTCTATTGTTGGTCCTCTCTTTGTGCGCCTTTTCCAATGCCGTTGAACTAACATTCTCTTTGTTCTAGAAAAACATGCTACCGTTTGTACAACCCCTACTCGGTATTCGCGGTATAAGATAGCGAACAGCTTGTAATTATTGTAGAAGAGCCTTCAATATTTTAGTAGTTCATAAGATTTGCCGCTATGCATCGCGTGAGTCTCGTACACTTCCAGAGGCAAGCTCTACGGGTTGTAAGGTCGCCATTATAATAACTGAGCGGTGATGGCATTGTGCTCCAAGTATTCGTAGTCATTCCTTTCATTACGGTCAACATTTTATGATATGTTTCATTGTATTGTAGACACGGAAACGGCACGCCATTTTTTAGTCGTTCGAATACATCCCGGAATAGGTTTTGAAAATTAAATTGAAACTCTATCAAGAAACAACCTCAAAGAGCCATCATCTCGATAAATGGTTTTGGTCAGTTTTCATGTTTCTCTTGTACGAGCCTCTTCAGCGACGCTGCTCTTATGAAACTGTATTGCAAATGAAATGCTGCCCACAGCGCCATGTCAGGAGCAAATATTTGACCGTTACAGCGTTTACCAGAGTCCGTTATAAAACAGGCCATGTGCTGCGTCACACGTTTCCTGTACGAACTGCGCCCAATACAGGGTCTAATGCCTGGTAGAATAAGGTCCACAAAGCAATGATACAAAAATAGATGGAAACGTTCAGCTCTTGATTTAATAAACACAGCTGGCCTAGCATTTCATTGGTTTTTCACAACACAATTTCCATGTGGACGTGCAATATTCAAGAGTATTTGGAGTCTCTACCGCGTATACGATCTGGCTTTAGCTGGCTTGAGATTGTGGATGAAGGAAGGTATGTCACAGTTGAAAAGCATGGAAATTGAGGAAGCGGAAAAGAATTGTTTTGACGAAGAAGAAAAAAGAGCAGAGTAATATGCCCGCACTGAAAACAAGGACACAAAATATGTGTATATGAGGATGCGCAAGGTGTCTATTTCATTTACTATATGATCGCTAAATCGGCTGGGAAGTAACGGGTGCTCGGCTCTGCGCAGACAAACGTGCTAACTGTCGTAAACAAACACAGCTGTAGGTTTTATATAAAGAAGCTGCGCACATAGGCAAAAACACAGCTGTAGGTTTTATATAAAGAAGCTGCGCACATTTGCCTATGCGGCATCGTCTTTAGGCACTATTTTTAAGGCTCACAGTACTCCGCGGTTGGTAAGATAAACCCTTCGACGGGCCAATCCTTTCAATGTATTAGCACGTATCATTTGCCTTAACAAGTACATCTCTTTTTCTGTCAATCCATGTACTCTTGCTGGGTCTGCTAGTTTAGATACAGGCCTCCACTCGAAAAACGCCTGCAATCATTTGCGATCAATCAAATTTTTCATTCTTTCACTTATTGTCCAATCGTGACTTAGGACTAAACGAACTGGGGATATTTTTTTCTTGCAATTTTTATGCCTTACATAGGACGCATCTTACTAGGTGAACTGCATTTTCGGAATGCATTACTGTGAAACAACTCATAAAATCGACGTGTATAATCTGTTTGTTACTTAATTTATATATGGGCTGCACAGAATTGCGATATTCGGTCGTAAAAAGCAAGAGACAATTTGCAACCTTACCAGCCCCTTTTAGATTATTGTGAAACTAGAAATGATATGAATAGTAAAGTAATAGGCAAATGCATATTCACAGAATGCTGCACTGAAAGCGCAACGAAGAGGCTTCCGTTGGTTAACGTCCTCGTATCCCCTCCAACCCTATTCTACATATGACAATTGTTTTAAGGTGAGCACGTTAGTACCCCTAATCAGAAAAAACATGTCTAGCCACATCAACTTTGGCGTCGTCACTGTCGAGCATTGCATCCTTGGCATCTTCGAAAACTCCAGGACATCCACCCTGCAGGATATTAGCGCGAGATAATTAGTATCCCATATCTACAGCGCGATAAAAGTCAGAATAGAGAAAACTTGTAACCACAAACAAAGTGCTGCCTAACAACTCATTGTCACCGACTAGCCAAACAATCGACCTTGTCGAATAAGTATCCAATGTCGGAAGCCAGCAGGTAGTTGGGGGGAGTGAAACATCACAGTATTGGACCCCCCCCCCCCCCCCCCGCCGCGCATTTAAATTCGAAACCTCAAAATATCACGAATACGTCTCACACAGGTGGTTGGAGTAGCAGGTGCCAAATGCCACCACACTTGCGCCCTCGCTTGACACTCGGAGGCTGGACAAACTAAGAACATGCTATCAAGGCAAGCATGGCTTTAGCACCTTCAAGGCTTTCAAAATTAATCAGCATGCCTTAAAGCATTACTCGCCTTCTAGAGGAGATTCGCTCGCTTCTACATAACATATATTTACACGAAATGGTCTGTATAAGAAATATTAGATTGTGAAAAAGGAAGTATGTCCTGTTCATTCATTTTATATATGATGGTCTCATAGAAGTGCACAAAATATATTGCACACGAAATGTTCCTATTACAGCCCTTTTAGGACGCATAAAGAGTTTTGAAAGATGTTCTTTGAGACAGCGGTTTGATGTTTTTCCAGAAGATATGTCGAAAGCTGACAGCCCGGGTTTTGCACCTAGGGAGATTCGAGAAAGCTAGGGATAAGCGTTTGCCTCTTTATGTCCTAATTGGCGGTATGGAAGCCATTTAACATCATTCAGCGCGTTTCAGTCTTTATAATTCTGCTCGTACGTCTAGTTTGTGGCTACTGCCGTCACAACTAGGACTTCTTGCCCGCCACGCCTGCCTTAGGCATGGAAGAGAACGCCCATTTTCGATAGAAATAAAAATTGTGCAACCGACCAAATCCAAATCTAAACTTTCAAAGAAGACTATCCCGTTTCTGCCTTTTTCACAAAACTGATTTCCTATCGCCTTAATAAAACGTGAGAATCTTCTTGAACCTACTTACTTGTAAGCACGCGTCCATTAAAACACAAAACGTTCATGCCTCAACTCTCATCAAATGTGTTTTTTTATTCGTTCCTGCCAAGAACTGCAAGATAATGGAATCGTTTGTCATCTTCCATATCCCGCATCGCATTGAGAGATTCGATAAAACGTTTTCCTCTGTTTTTCCCGGCCACCTTTTCTTGATGTATTTTCGTGTCATTATTTGAACGATGTAAATTTTTGTTCTTCACGCAAGTGCTGTTTGTTTCTATTGGAATCTTGATATTTTATTTATCCCATGCAACCACCGCTCTGCGTGCTAATAGGATTTTAAGGTAAAAAGAAAATAATGAAAAAGTGTCCTGCTCTTCCAGAGCGGTCCGAAACAATCACTGCGGTATTTTTAAAGTGAAAACTTCAAAATAATTTTAACTGCGATGTCGCAAGTTTACTGTTATCCCTGTATAGACCAGGGTATGAAGAGAGTGCAGTCGTCCATGTAGAATGAATGATTGCATAACGTTTGTAATATTTTGCCCATAGAGTTCATTTTTTCTGTAAAGAACATAATACTTGAAATTCAAGTCAAAGGTGCACAATATTCTCTGGCGTAAACTTCCTCCAATGGCGGGCATAGAGCGGTGCTTGATATGAGCGATTCGACAGAGAGTCGCAAAAGTATTTCAGCACTTGGGAAAAATGCACCATGTCTATTGTTGCTCAAGTCGAATATACCCTTGTGCTATCTTCTCCAGATGTAAGCTTTCCTTCTGATCAAAATCCGAGGTGGTCTGCGCATGTAAAATGGTTTTTGTTGTTTGATCTTTTTTTTTGTAATCAATTTTATAGTATCGAAAATGTTCACGGTAAACGAGAGCACACAATAAGATAATAATGTCACATAGTTTGGAGGAATGAAGCGAAGCAAGTCGCCGTAGCTAAAGATGTATAAGGGCTGACTGACGGTCGCGGCTTCTCAAGTTTCAGGGATGAATACACACAGATTTCTATTTGAGCCTTCGGTGCTTCCTCTATACCCGTTGTGTTTGTTGGAGTAAAAAAAAAAAAAAAACAACCTTCACAGCTGTGTTCAGATAGGGGGGCAAATATTAACATATTTCATCGAAGCTAGTTCATATCGCTTCTCTAGCGAGCATTGCGGGAATAATTTTTGTATTGTTTGTTATTTGTTATTTGGTTTCGCTGTTGCTGACACTGCTTGGTAAAATTTGTTCTATTAGCTAAGTTATATTATCAAAACCATTGTCAATATCTAGGAGCTTCAAAGTGGACAAGTCTTTATCTCTAATATATAGCATCCCAGCCGGTTTTGGTATAGGCTGCTTGTTTACACACAATAAAAGTTGCTTTAAGGAAACCTAAGAATAAAGAGTGTCCACAAAGGTTAGTTCCAAACTGCTACCGCATTTCCTGCGTGCCTCAGCTGTTTATAAACGGCACGCAGGTTTGCCGAGAGACTTTTTGGGCATTCTATGTGTATAACGGGCATAAGCGGCGCTTTTCCTAAATGTGCTGGGTTCTCATCAGCTGTATAACTCGGAAACGAACCCCGCTCCTTCGATATTTCGGTTTCGGCTTCATGCGTTCTTGTTCTTTAACTGAGTATTATAGCTCTTTGTTCCCCTTTTAGAGGCAGATGTAGAACAATTTTCACATCTGGCGCTATGGATGGCTGGAGCTGGCGAACATTCTTAAGGGCACTGCTTACACGCACAATTGTACCATAGAAAGTAGAAAAATGAACTCCGGATCCCGTGGCTCAGTGGATAGAGTACCAAACGAAAATGGCTAATGTCATGGCTTTGGACTTCAGCATGTGGTGTTTTTAATTATACTTACTAATCAATTACATCTTTATCTACGACGTCATACTAGGACGCGGTCACTATAGGGTAACAGTTTCGATTCCCAGGGAATGAAAGCTAGCAGGGGCCAGCATAAAATTACATGGGTAAATGAGGTTAAAAATTGGCTGATCTGAAGTGCATGCAGCTAGAACAGGTCTAGGTTTTTGGAGAAGTCTTCACTCTCCAGTTGGTATAATCCGGATGATGATGATGTGTAGCAGATAGATGTAAACTGGAAGAAAAATGGTATACCACCATCGTGACCGCTGCACAAGAAATGGTTGAATCTTAATTCTGATCTGAAATCCCTCGCATTCTTTTTCCAATACGTATTTCTCAGTTATGAGTTAGGGCGGCAGCAACGTCAAAGGCGACATGCTCTCATCCTTACCAGCTATATGCGCTTCGCTAAATTTGATATTAAGTTTCCCTCGCCCGCGGGTTCAGACACGCCGTGCGCTCTACACATCGGAGTTTTTTAAATAAAATATGATTAGAGATGTTATGGCAAATTTAGTTCGATAGCTATTAGCATTTTGCAGAAACTTGTCTGTCGAGGTTGAAACTTTGTTCGTACCATCCTTTTTTGCTTTTGTGCATTGAACTCCTCATTTATTATAAATTGCGGAATTATTTGCTGAAATCACTGGCGTTTAAGCACTACCTTCAAATCAGGCCTACTGTTACTGCTCACGTGGTGGCATTGTGATGAGTACATTGTGCTTTACGGCCTATTGATGTTCTCTGATCACGCTGTGTCCTGTAGTCACTATTTTTACTTTGTCTGGGGAGAAAAAATAGCAATATTTTGTGGTTTTGTGCGCTTCAAAGTAAAAAAAGTTAGTTTACAGCAATTTATTTTTTTCGTTGTAATAACGACAACGTCAATACCACGCCATACAACATATAATGATAGAATTTACGTGGAGCCAATAGCTTGCATTGTATTTATTTTGCAGGTAACCAAAACCCGCTGTCATTTGGCGTTGCTCGTTTAGTGAGTTTTCAGGAGAAGTAAGCTAGTTATCATATGGTTCTGATTCTATTGTTGGTCTTCTCTTTGAGCGCCTTTTCCAATGGCGTTGAACAAACATTCTCTTTGTTCTGGAAAAGCGTGGTATCGTTGCACAACCTCTACTCGGTATTTGCTGTATAAGATAGCGAACGGCTTGTAATCATGGTAGAAGAGCCCTCAATATTTTAGTAGTTATAAAGCTTCGCTGCTGTCTATCGTAAGAGTCTCGTGCACTTCTAGAGGCAAGCTCTTCGGGCTGCAAGGTAGGCGTTATCACTGAGTGGTGACCTTATTGTGTTGCAAGTATTTGTAGTCATTCCTTTCATTACGGTCAACGTTTTATGATATGTTCTATTGTATTGTAGACACGGAAACGGTACGCCATTTTTTAGTCGTTCGAATACATCCCAGAATAGGTTTTGAAAACTAAATTGAAACTCTATAAATTGTGCTGATCATCGTTTCCATGTTTCTCTTGTACGAGCCTCTTCAGCGACGCTGCTCTTACGAAATTGTATTGCAGATGAAATTCTGCGCACAGAGCCACGTGAGGAGCAAACATTTGACCGTTACAGTATTTATCAGAGTCCGTTATAAAACATTCCATGTGCTGCGTCACATGTTTCCTGTACAAACTGCGCCCAGTAGAGCGTCCAATGCCAGGAAGAATAAAGTCCACAAAGCAATGAATCAATAAAAAATGGAAACTTTCAGCTCTTGTTTTAATAAACATAGCTGGCCTAGCATTTCAACAATTTTTTACAACACAATTTCCATGTGGACGTGCAATATCCAAACATATTTGGAGTCTCTAACACGTATACGATCTGGCTTTAGCTGATTTGAGATTGTGGATGGAGGTAGGTATGTCACAGTTTCAAAACATAAAAAATGAGGAAGCGGAAAAGAATTGTTTTGAAGAATTAGAAAAAAGAGCAGAGTAATACGCACGCACTCAACATAAGGACACAAAATATGTGTATGTGAGCACGCGCAACGTGTCTATTTCACTTACTATACCCTAGTGAAAAGTGACTGGCCATAGGACGAGTCTTCAGCTGGAGTGAAGATTGCTGGAAAACGTATCAACAACCTTAGATATGCGGATGATACCACTTTAATGGCAGAAAGTGAAGTGGAACTCAAGAGACTTCTGATGCGCGTACAAGAAGAGAGTGAGAAGTTTGGGCTTAAACTGAACAATAAAAAGACAAAAATCATGGCGTCTTGCCCTATCAAATCCTGGAGCATCAATGGACAAGAAGTGGAAGCTGTGACAGATTATCTCTTAGATTATCTCCAAGATTACCTCGGAAGGATACTGCAGCCATGAAATTAGGAGACGCCTGCTTCTGGGAAAGAGAGCAATGGTTAGCCTTGACCTCCTAGTAAAGAGCAGAGACATCGGTCTGCCAACCAAGATCCGTATAACTCGTGCTATTGTCTTTCCAGTTGTGATGTATGGATGCGAGAGTTGGACTGTGAAAAAGGCTGACCGCCGAAGAATTGACGCGTTTGAATTGTGGTGCTGGCGAAGACTCTTGAGAGTTCCTTGGACTACCAGAAGATCAAATCAGTCGATATTGTCGACCATAAACCCTGACTGCTCATTGGAGGGTCAATTGCTAAAGTTAAAGCTCAGCTACTTTGGCCATCTGATGAGAAGAGAGGAGTCGCTGGAGAAATATTTGATGTTGGGAAAGGTTGAGGGTCGCCGGAGAAGGGATAGGCAGCGAACGCGATGATTAGATGGCATCTTCGAGGCACTGCAGATGAAGTTATGTGATGTTTGAAGATAGTGAGAGACCAGAAACCGTGGCGTGACATGGTCCATAGGGTAATGAAGAGTCGGACACGACTGAACGACTGAACTGAGTGAAAAGTACCTACGAGTCACAATAACCTCAACAAATTCTCATACTAGACTTATAGTAATTTCATACAAATCTCATATAATCTTATACTAAACTCATTCATCATATGAGAAATATATGAAAAATGAGATTTTTATGAGCTTAGTATGAGAAACTTGTATGAGGTTATTGTGACTCATACGGCTTTATCATTAGGATATGATCGCTAAACGTGCCTAACGGTCGTAACAAATACAGCTGTAGCTTTTTATAATGAAGCTGCACCCATTTACCTATGCGGTACCTTCTTTAGGCGCTATTTGTAAGGCTTACAGTACTCCGCGGTTGGTATTATAAACCCTTCGACCGGGCAATCCTTTCAATGTGTTAGCGCGTATCATCTGCCTTAACACCTACATCCCTTTTTCTGTCAAGACGTGCACTCTTGCTGGGTCTCCTAGCTTGTTTTGTGAGATCCCGATGATCCCGATCAGGTCGCTATTTCTGTATCTCAATATTGTCGATGCGGACACCAAGTAATAACATTCCACGACTGCGAACAGGTGCGTTGGCAGGAAAATATAGCTGTTAGGTGAACAACGGCCATGCATTATAAACGGTGAGCAGGACAAGAATTAACAACTGAATCTGGATTTGAATGTAAATTTGGGCCGGATTTGTTTCTGAGGTATGTGCAAGAAATAAGGTAAAGAAAAGCAATCATATGAGTTTAGGCCAGAAAGTAGTGATACTGGAAATGATGAAAGGGTTTGTAAAAGTAATTGTTCCATTTTATTAGTAAACGTTTGAGGGTATGAAATTGAAAATTATATATTTCCATAGCGCATTCACCTCTCACAAAGCTTTGTGAAAAGTTACTGACAAATGAAACATTAAAAATATTACCATATGAAAAGAGTATTTGCAGGTACATTTATAATGCGAATAGGCTAATGTGCAGAGCCGTCTTTAATTACATAACGAGGTTATGATCCCGATAAGAGACCACGATGAAAATATTATAATTATAATATTTATTCAAATGGTGGCTTTCACTGGTAATGCTTGTGTCACCTTTTTGCCTTCTACTGTGGCAAGAAGTGGCCTTGTCCGCCGTTACTTCTTATATCGTGGTGGAATCTACCCGTTCCAGAGCCCTCTTTTTTCTCCTACTGCCATGAGAATTACAAATTGAAATGCCAGAAGCCTGTTTTTTTCATGCGTTCTAGTATATTAGTAATGAAAGTGTTGGGGTAAAATTGTTTATCACGAAGCCTAGCGCTAGCACTTTGTTTATATTAGTAATGTCTGTACATAGAGCCATAGTATAACAGTTTGTTTTATTTTATTTATTTATAGATACTGCGATCTGGTACAGATCATAGCAGGGTGGGAAAACCAAAAAGAAATACAAGCATATAAACGCACTCAAATTCATAAAATTTGCAGGCACTTTTCAAACATTAGTAAAGAACTCTGTGTTACAGTCTCGCTATTAATTTTATTCCATTCCGTAATTGTCCTCGGAAAGAAAGAATATTTAAAACAGCTATTTCGAGCGTTCACAGGGGTTATTGTTAGTGCATGCCTTTGTCTCGTATTATAAACTGAAGAGTAAGTAATATAATTGGAAGTGTTAATATTATAATGACCTTTTGCGAGGTGGAAAAGAAACTTTAATCGGCAGATACGATTGCGCTCAGTCACAGAAGGTAATCCACTACGCTTCACAAGCTCGCTGACAGACGCACGGCCATATGAATTAAATACAAACCTAACGACCTTATGCTGTATGCGCTCAAGTTTATGAATGTTAGTTAAGGTGAAAGGGTCCCATATAATTACGGCATATTCTAACAGTGGACGGATGAGGGAGTTGTAAGCTAATAGTGGACACTGGGCGGAGATGCCTTCAGTGAGCGCCTCAAGAAAAAAAGTATGCGCAGTGAATTAGCTACAGCCGTATCTACGTGTTTTATCCATGAAATGTTGTTAGTAATCCATAAGCCCAAATATTTATATTCTGTTACCTCCAATAATGATGTGTTGTTAGTACCGTATACAAAATGAAGAGGACTTTTCTTGTGTGTAATTCTCATGAAAACGGTTTTCTCACAATTAATACACATCTGCCAATCGTTGCACCACGCAATCACCTTTTCTAGATCATTATTCAAACACACATTGTCATCAACTGAAGAAACATCTTTGTACAATATACAATCATCTGCGTAAAGCTTCACGCGGACTGAAAGGCCAGACACAATATCATTAATAAATAACAAAAATAAAGATGATCCCAAAACGGATCCCTGGGGAACGCCGGACACAACCTGGGCACTGTTGGAAGAAGTATGGTTTAGGGTGACAAATTGACATCTGTTTGAAAGGTAGGCTGTGATCCATGTAAGTATCTGGTCGTTTTTTTATATAATAGCTTAGTTTATGAATTAGTTTGTTATGCGACAACTTGTGAAATGCTTTGCGAAAATCCATGAATATGGCATCGGTTTGTTTTCCCTGATTAATCGATTGAGCGAACTCGTGTACTGTCTCAACTAATCGTGTAATTGTAGAAAACCCACGCCTGAAACCATGTTGAACATTTGTAAGTACTTTGTGATCTTCTAGGAAACCTGATATATGTTTATGAATTATGTGTTCTCAAAATTTTACATGATGTGGACGTCAGGGATATAGGCCGATAATTCTCAATGTGGGCATTTTTGCCGGTTTTGTGAAGGTTTAATCTCGGCTGTCCTCTAGTCATCCGGTAAAGAACCATCACGTAAAGATCTAATGTATACAATGGACAAATATTTCGCGCACCACTCTGAATAGCATTTCAAAAATGCGTTTGGTATCTTATCGGGGCCTGAAGAGTTTTTCACGTCAAAATTGAAGAGCCAATTAAAAACACCGGTTTCTGAAATGACAACATCAGTTATGGCAGGGAGCAATACCGAAAAGTTGGGGACACAACCATTGTCTTGTGTGAATACCGATTGGAAGAATTTGTTTAACGCAGAACAAATCACCACCTCATCACGTACACATTTGCCGTCTACAATGAATTCATTCGTGGAGGGAGACTTTGGCGTGAATTGGCGCCAGAACTTCTCATGAGACGTTCTAATGAACGAAGGCAGGAACGTTCCGTAATATTTTTCTTTGTTGCAAATTATTTTTTGCTTAAGTTTCTTCCATGACTGGTTTTAAAGATAAATTTCAATTTGATTTCTTTCGTAACCTTTTAGGTCTTCGCTGTAAGCGTAACTTCTCCCGAGAGATCCATGGGTTACGGTAAACCGATTTTTTTGCAATTTTGGAAACAAAACGGTCAATACAGTCGGAGACAATATTTTTAAACGACAGCCATAGGTTATTCACGCTAGCAGTGCTGTTTCTAAAACTATCAAAAGTTAAATCAAACACATCCAGAATAGACTCATCATCAGCACGCAAAAAATTGGGAAAGAAATGCACATTAGTCTGGCGACCTGGGTACACATTTGACAAGCTCAGAAGTATTGTGATCAGATATCCCATTTGTGGCATCACAGGTTATGAGATTGCGGATAGCACCACTTACAAAAAATACATCAAGAGTGGATTCTATGGCTCCTTGCACCCTCGTAAAATTATTTACTACTTGCAGCAAGTCAAATGTGAACACAATGTGGAGCATGGTAGAATCAGCATTATGGGCAAAGCTTGATGAAAAATATTGCCAATCAATATTAGGTAAGTTAAAGTCTCCAGCCAGTATTAGTCTATCGTCTGTTTTGACATGATATTGTAAATATGCTCTTAAGTTTTCCAAGACCGTAACAGAAGAAATGGGAGGCATATAGAAAACACTAAGAACAAAGCGGACCTTGTTGATGTATGTTTTGCAAAATACGGCTTCAATGCCTGGAGCATCAGGCATTCTAAAAGGTTGCAGTGATGATTTAAATAAAATTGCCACTCCAGCGACTCTTCTGTCACGGTCACCACGAAAAAACTTATAGTTCTTAGGTACAAATTCACTGTCAAATACTTCACTGCTCAACCATACCTCCGTAAGCATGGCAACGTCCGCATCATGCGAGAACAGTAAACCTTAGAGTTCTGCAACTTTATTGACGATGCTGCGACAATTTACGTTAAGAATTTTGAAATCCGGGTTGTTCCCTTTCTAGTGGCATTTTTTATTCCTCGGGATTTTATACCGAGCGTTTCTTACATTATCCCATCCGAACATGTCTCCATCGATGCCTAACTTGTCAAAAACCAGCTTAACTTTTGCACCGTTGCTCTTTTCCTGAATGCGCTTTTCCATAACTTTTTTCTGACCTCACGGATCTGTTTTGAAAAGTTTTCACTAACTGAAAAATCTGTGCCTTTCAACTTCGGGCATGCCTTCATTATTGAACCCTTCTCTCGGTAGTTGCTCAGTTTAATGATGACAGGTTGGTTCTTTTTTGATTTCATACGTATTCGGTGGCACCTTTCAATGCTACTTATTGCAAGTCCCAACTTCTCGTCAAACATTTCTTCTGTTATTCTGCCTGTAAGCTCCGCTTCTGTTTCTTCATTTTCGTCTTTTAATCCGTAAATGAACAGGTTGTTCCTACGGCTCCTGTTTTCCAAGTCGTCAGTTTGGTTAACAGGTATGAAACGGTGGCTTCTAGTTTATTTACAGTTGACTTCAGGTCCCCTACTTCCGTTTTTAAAGTATTGATAGTTGCTACCTCATTTTCAAGACTTTTAATTTGATCTGTATTCTTTGAAAGAACCCTGTTTTGGCCAAAATGTCATTGATAGACGACGTCAGGGTGTTTTGGCCCAAGAGTAGCTGCTGAAGCATTTCCTTTTCTGTCATATCTGGGCCTGGATTTGATTCTATTTGACCACATTTTACTAGATCCTCTTGGAAAGAATAAACGAACGATAAAGCATTCCTTATACACAGTGGGAAGAGCAGCAGCAACAGAAAGCGGTTGTCGCTACGATAACAACAGGCAGATAAGGAGTTACCAACCTGCGCAATGAAGCAAAACGGATTATTGAGCATTGTGCTCGATGTGCTGCTGCCGAGCCCACTGGGTGCAGGCGGCGATGAACTTCTTCTTATATAGGCGTCGACGTCCCCGTGATGTGACGTCCCCTGTGATGGCGCAGTCGCAGAAACGGCGATGATAGGCACGTTGGGGTCCTTAATCAAGTAAACATCGGCACGTGCTGTGGTCTCAAGGCAAACGTCACTCGCTTGGTGTAAAAGTAATCGATAGGAACCTTGGCCAAGGCAGGATGGTCGTGTGGCCAGCAATACTGTTAGCACCTGCGCAATAAAGCAAAACGGATGATTGAGCATTGTGTTCGATATGCTGCTGCCGAGCCCACTGGGTGCAGGCGGCGATGAGAGTCTTCTTGGCGTCGACGTCCCCGTGATGTGACGTCCCTTGGGATGGCGCAGTCGCAGAAACGGCGATGATAGGCACGTTGGGGTACTTAATCAAGCAAACATCGGCACGTGCTGTGGTCTCAAAGAAAACGTCACTCGCTTGATGTAAAAGCAATCGGGAGGAACCTTGACCAAGGCAGGATGGTCTGTGGCCAGCAATACGGTTAGCACCTGCACAATGAAGCAAAACGGATTCTTGAGCATTGTGCTCGATGTGCTGCTGCTAAGCCCACCTGTTGATTGTTTGTTTTGTAGGGTATTTACGTCACAACGCGATTCAGGCTATAAGAGACAGCATAGTTGAGGTGTCCGGATATTTAGACCACCTGGGGTTCTTTAACGTGCACTGACATCCCACAGCACACGGGCGCCTTACTTTCCGCCGGCTGGGAAAAGCTGCCGCCGAGGCTAGGATTCGATTCCGCATCCTTGGGCAGAGTAGTCGAAAGTGATGATTATATATTTCGCATATCATAGAGTTTGAGATAACTCCTCACAGTGAAATGAGGTAGGCCTGACACCGTAGTTTAAATCTCTGTGTACGTTCTTGCGCACTAAGCTTCTAAAGGCTGAGTAGCATTGCAGAGCACATTACACACTTTATTTGTATTGTTACTTTTATTTTTGTTTTCACTCTTGTTTTTTATTATTTCCGTTTATCGTTTGTTTATCTATTTATATATATTTATTATTTATTAGATTGTCTTTAGTAGGTTTTTATTTATTTTTTGAGAGTGCAGAGGCGCTTGAGAGAAAGCAAATTGAACTCCGTATCCCATGGCTTAGTGGACAGAGTACTAAACGAGAATGGCTAATGTCGTGGGTTCGGACTAGAGCATGTGGTTGTTTTTAATAATACTTGCTTTTTATCTACATTTTTATCTACGATGTCATACTAGGACACGGTCACTATAGGGCAACAGTTTGGATTCCGAGGGAATGAAAGCTAGCATGGGGCATAATATATATACAAGGGAGAATGAGGTTAAAAACTGGCTGATGTGAAGTGCGTGCAGCTAGAAAAGGTCTAGGTTTTCGAAGAGTTCTTCACCCTGCAAGTGGTATATACCGGATGATCATGATGTTTAGCAGATGGATGCTAAACGGGAAGAAAAATGGTATGACAACATCCTGAAATCTGCACAGCAAATGGTTGAATCTCAGTTATGGTCTTAAATCCCGCACTTTCTTTTTCCAATACGTACTTCTCAACTACGGATTAGGGCGGCTGCAACGTCAAAGGCGACATCCTCTCGACCTTACCAGCTACATGCGCTTAGCTAAATTTGATATTACGTTTCCCTCGCCCGTGGGTTCAGACACGCAATGTGCACTACAAACCGGAGTATGTTAAATAAAATATGATTACAGATTTTATGGCAAATTTAGTTTGATAGCTATCAGCGTTTTGCAGAAAATGGTGTCTGTCGAGGTTGTGACTTTGTTCATACCAGTCTTATTTGCTTTTGTGTATTGTTCTCCCTATTTATTGTAAATTGCGGAATTATTCCGGAAATCACTGGTATTTAACCACAACCTTCAAAACAGGTCTACTGCTACTGCTCACGTGGTGGCACTGTGAGGGGTGCATTGTGCTTCTCTGCCGACTTATGTTCTCTGTTCACGCAGTGTCCTGCAGCCACTATTTGTACTTTATCTGGAAGCCAATCGCAGTACTCTGCGGTTTTGTGCACTTCAATGTAAAAACGTGGGGTACAGTAATTTATTTTATTCGTTAAAATAGCGACAACGTCAATGGCACGCCATAAGTCGTACAATGACAGAATTTGAGCGGAGCCAATAGGTAACCAAAACCCGCTGCCATTTGGCGTTGCTCATCTATTGAGTATTCAGGAAAAGTAAGCTAGTTAACATGTTGTTCTGCTTCTATTGATGGTCCTGTTTAGTGCGCCTTTTCCAATGGCTTTCAACAAACATTCCCTTTGTTCTGGTATAGCGTGATATCATTTGTGCAACCTCTACTCGGTATATGCGGTATAAGATAGCGAACGGCTTGTAATCACAGCTCGAACCTTCAATATTTTAGTAGTTATAAAGCTTCACCGGTATGCATCGTGAGAGTCTCGTGCACTTCCAGAGGCAAGCTCTTCGGGCTGCAAGGTAGCCGTTATAAAAACTCAGTGGTGACCTCAATGTGTTGCGAGTATTCGTAGTCATTCCTTTGATTACGGTCAACATTTTGTGCTATGTTTCATTGTATTGTAGACACGGAAGCGGGACGCCATTTTTTAGTCGTTCGAATACATCCCGGAATAGGTTTTGAAAATTAAATTCAAACGCTATGAAGAAAAGAACTCAAAGAGTCATCATCTCGATGAATGGTGTTGGTCACAGTTTTCAGGTTTTTCTTGTACGAGCCTCTTCAGCGACGCTGCTCTTATGAAATTGTATTGAAAATGAAATGCTGTCCACAGCGCCAGGTGAGGAGCAAATATTTGACCGTTACAGCGGTTATCAGAGTCCGTTATAAAACAGGCCTTGTGCTGCGTCACATGTTTCCTGTACGAACTGCGCCCAATACAGGGTCAAATGCCTGGTAGAATAAGGTCCACAAAGCAATGATACAAAAAAAGATGGAAGCGGTCAGCTCTTGATTTAATAAACACAGCTGGCCTTGCATTTCATTGGTTTGTCACAACACAATTTCCATGTGGACGTGCTGTATCCAAGCGTATTTGGAGTCTCTACCGCGTATACGATCTGGCTTTAGCTGGCTTGAGATTGTGGATGAAGGAAGGTATGTCACAGTTGAAAAGCATGGAAAGTGAGGAATCGGAAAAGGATTGTTTTGAAGAAGAAAAAAAGAGCAGAGTAATATGCCCTTACTCAACACACGGACTCAAAATATGTGTATGCGAGCATGCTCAATATGGGTCCATTTTATTTTCTATATGAGCGCTAAATCAGCTGGGAAGTAACGGGTGCTCGGCTCTGCGCAGGAAAACATGCCTAACTGTCGTAAATATAATACAGCTGTCGGTTTTATAAAGAAGCTGCACACATTTACTTATGCGGTACCTTCTTTAGGCGCTATTTTCAAGGCTTACAGTACTCCGCGGTTAGTAGCATGAACCCTTTGACCGGGCAATCCTTTCAATGTATTAGCACGTATCATGTGCCTTAACACCTGCATCCCTTTTTCTGTCAAGACGAGTACTGTCGCTGGGTCTGCTAGCTTGTTTTGTGAGTGGAGGTAAAAACAGGCATGCAGCAAAAGCCTTACGACGATCCCGATCATGCTGCTATTTCTGTACCTCAATTATTGTCTGCGTGGACACGAAGTAATTCCATTCCACGACTGCGAGCAGATGCGTTGGCAGGAAAATATTGCTTGTGAGGGAGCAACGGCCATGCATTATAAACGGTGAGCAGGGCAAGAATTGACAATTGAATTTGGTTTTGAATGTAAATTTTGACCTGATTTGTTTCTGAGGCATGTGGAAGAAATAAGGTACAGAAAAATAATCGTATGAGTTTAGGCCAGAAAGTAGGGATACTGGAAATGATGAAAGGGTTTGTAAAAGTAACTGTTCCATTTTATTAGTAAACGTTTGAGTGTATGAATTTGAAAAAATATATATTTCTATAGTGCATTCACCTCTCACTAAGATTTGTGAAAGGTTGCTGAGAAATGAAACACTAAAAATAGTACCATATGAAAAGAGTATTTGCATTTACTTTTATAATACGAACAGTCTAATGTGCAGAGCCGTCTTTAATACATAACGAGGTTATGATCATGATGAGAAAAAAACGACGAAAATATTATAGTGATAATAATATTTATTTCAATGATGGCTTTCACTGGTAATGCTTGTGTCATCTTTTGCCTTCTACTGTGGCATGCAGTGGCCTTGTCCGCCGTTACTTCTTATATCGTGCTGGCATTTATCCGTTCCAGAGCCCTCTTTTTCTCCTTCTGTCATTCGAATTACAAACTGAAATACCAGAAGCCTGCTTTTGTCATGTGTTCTAGTATATTTGTAGTGAAAGTGTAGCTGTAAAATTGTTTATCATGAAGCCAGGCGCAAACACTTTGTTTATATTAGTAATGTATCTACATTCAGCCATTGTATAGCAGTTGATTGTTTGTTTTGTAGGGTTTTACGTCACAAAGCGATTCAGGCTATGAGTGACGCCGTAGCGGAGGAGTCCGGATATTTAGACCACCTGGGTTCATTAACGTACAATGACATCCCACAGCACACGGGCGGCTTTCTTTTCGCCTCCTGCTAAAAGTTTCCGCCGAGGCCAGGATTCGATTCCGCATCCTTGGACAGAGTAGTCGAAAGTGATGTTTATATGTTTCGCATATCATAGAGTGTGAGATAACTCCCCACAGTGAAACTAGGTAGGCCTGGCGCCGTAGTTGAAATCTCTGGATACATCCTTGCGCACTCAGCTTCTAAAGGCTGAGTAGCATTGCAGAGCACATTACACATTTTATTTGTATTGTTACTTTTATTTTTGTTTTCACTCTTCGTTTTCTTTATTATTTCCTTGTATCGTTTATCTATTTATTATATATTTATTATTTATTAGATTGCCTCTAATCGGTTTTTACTTTTTTTTTGACTGCGCGGAGATGCTTGAGACAAAGCAAGGGTGGGCACAATATATACCATAAATTACAGACACCTACATACAGAACCTGCCAGGGAAAGTGTAGGCCAGTTGGATAGACATAAAGAAAATAATACCGCAGCAGGCACAGGAAATAGGGTAGAGATAACGCAGGGCGGTACTGGCAACTGAAAAGTTTATTGATAAAACAAGGGCTTTTATAGACAGATGGCACATGTGATCTTACAATCAGGTAAAATGGGATAAAACTTGAAAACCAAACAAGACCTTCGGCAAAACTTTAAAGACAACAATCAGCACATTGCCTCGATGGGACCCTCGATGGGTATTCGAGGGAAGGTCAGATAGAAATTTGGGCTTCATGCAGATTATTTCTGGGTTGCCCAAAATGGGGCTGCCCACCAAAAGCCTAGATAATTTCCTCATGGCCTGTAGCGGGGCAGGAAATAGGGCTGCTTCCCGCTTCTGCCCGCATCGGTCCCTTGCGGGGCACTTTAGTAGAGATCCGATGCAAATGTGAGCATAAAGAGAATAGAAGACGGGCTAGCCCGAATGGGGAGGCCCACTAAAAAGCCGAATAGGTCCCGCATGGTTTGCGGCCGAGTTGAAAAGTGGGAATGTCCCCACACTGCCTATACGTGTATTTCTTGGGGTACTTGCGGGCAAAAGCAACATATGTTCGTATTTCATGGAGTAAAAATAAGATCAGCCCAATTGGGGCTGCCGATTAAAGGCCGCAGTGGGCCTCAATTTGGCCGTAGGCGGGCTCACCGCTGAAACGCCTTCATCGTATATTTAAGTCACGATTTTATATACGTAATCCATGTTATACCGGACGCTAATTGCCTCTTCTGGAGGTTTCACATAACTGTTCTGAGCATATCCATGCCATGAATAAAGACTATTTTTACTCTAAACACTACGGTAATTATGCAGTATTGGCAGAAAATATGCAGCAGTAACTGTTCCGCTTTACGAGTATGTACTAAACTACCTCCAAATTTTTCATCCTCCATTATTATTCTACATACACTACCGAAATAAATATTCAGACCAACATTTCGGGGGTGATGTGGGCCAGCCCACATTATTGTAGGGTTGAGAATAAATTTCTCATGTTACTGAGTGTCGATTACAAAGGTAAAGAAATTGTGCTCAATGTTTCACATTTGATGATCAATAAACTTAGGCAGCCCCGAAAATGCCTGATTCAACCCATGAGGGCAGCACGTGGGCCAGCGTGAAGCGGACTGTCCTCCGCAAAGCGCACGAAGGTATACAATTCAGGTATTTGGAGGGATTAATCGACTTAAGAATAAAATCTTGATCATTAGGGCGGTACTCAGTGCACAAACCTAGGATCCAGTACTCATTGTTGTATGCTGCCCACATTCGGCTATCTGGACTGAAAGCGGGCAGCCCTAATTTGGGCTGCCCACACGGATACAGATTGGGACCGATCGCGGCAAAATTGGGCAGCCCCCGCGGAACCCCTCTGGGTACGTGTTGAAAATCTCGCATGGGGCCCGTATGGGCTGCCCCCACGAGACCAACGCGCCCCCCCCCCCCCCCCGTCATAGCCCACTTAGTGCTACTTGAGATTGTCAAACGATCGTGAAATAATCGGCGAACCCAGGATCTTGCTGGCCCGAAGCTGTCTCCACTATTTGAAGGACCCGAAGAAGCCAGGTCATTTATTGCTTCCGCAGTCCCAAGAATCGACGTCGGCACCTTGTGTTCACTGCTCAGTAATGCTCAAGCCACGGTGGCTCACGCCATGAACCCTTCCGCCTATCTCCGTAAACCCCAATCCCCCCTCGTCCCGGTGACGAGTGTAACCAGGCTGCACTATGCCCCTAGCCGACGCAACAAGGAGAGCCACTGCGTCGCGCTTCCAACTAGTTTTCAGCCAGTCTTCTTGCACAATCTCTCCTTTCGGCATTCTCTTGACGTCTTGTATCCTGCTGCTTGGAGAATGGTTGCCATGGGATAGCCGCACTAAGTGACCCTGCTACACACGAGGTCTCAGACTCACTGTTTTGATCAATTCTGTCGCCTTTTGCTGATCCGTTACGCTGGATTCGGCTTGCCGCACGTCGTTCCTGCTTTCGC